>NC_083886.1:23742500-24367500 GCF_032452875.1 Bos javanicus
AGGCTGAGTTCCTCCCTGTCTCGGTTCAAGGCCCAAAGGGCCCAACCCAGAGCCAGTCATGGGGTCTTCTTGCAGGCGGAAGTGTGGAGTCACTGAAGATGGGGCCCACCCGCCCAGCCAGCTGCCTCTCAGGGAGCCAGAGCAGCCTGGCCAGTGAGACCGGGACAGGCTCTGCCGACCCACAGGGGGGCCCCCGCACCCTGGCCGGACCCAGAGGGCCCCGGTGAGTACCACACCCACCTCCTCCCCGTCTGCCCCCACCCCTGTGGGCTGCTCCCCTCCACGTAGCCTGCCTCGTCCTCACCTGTGCTCCAACACTGGAGAGTGCTAGGGGATGTTTTCAATTCCCCCCGTTCACTGAGCGCTGTGCCAGGTGCTGGGGGAACCCAGGCGAGCCAGACCCATCCCTGCCCACAATGAACCCAGATCTCAAGGCTGACCATCTCTGTCTGTTCTCAGCAGTTATTAGCATCCTCAGTTTTATAAAATGTAATCTTTCCAAGTATTTCACCGTCCCTGTAAGAGTCACAGGAACTCCACTCTGAGAACGCCTACTGTCCACCAGAGGGTATGCCCAGCCTGGGCCGGGTGTGGTGGGGGACAGTTTCTGAGACCTCCAGAAACTTACCACATAGCTGAAGAAGCTGAATCAGCTTGCCCCAAACAGAGCCCAGGCCAGAGCAGTCCCAGATCCTAAGAGGGGTGAAATCGGGACCTGTGGAGCCCGGCCCACTCTGCACATCCAAAGGCAATTTTCATTCTCTTGGCCAAGAAGTCAGGGGGCTTATTATCCCCATTTGATGGGTGTGGGAGCCAAGGGCAAGAATCCAAGCTCCCACCTGCCCCAGCTGGCCTGGGACCATCATGCAGTCGGGAGATAAGGGGGTCCTCACTCTCAAGTGGGAGAAAAGCGTGCAGATGCAGAATTGGCCCCTGGCCTCCTTCCAGAATGAAGCCCCAGCTGGACTGAGTGCCTCCGCAGCCAGAGGATCCACAGGCGCACGCTGTGTGGGTCAACAGAGCAGCTGATGCCCCTGCCACACACGGGGGCGGCTGAGGGAGCCTGGTGGGGTGGAGTCACCCACCAGGAAACCCCGTGGGAGCCCTCATCCACTCTTCCTTCGCCACCCCCTCCCCTTCCCGCATTCCCCCTCATTATGAGCATGAGAAAGAGAGTCAGACTGTGACATGGGGAGGCAGGTCTCAGGGAGGGAGGCGCCGCAGACATTCCCCTCGCCTCCTGCAGTCCCCCACAGAGGGCAGTTTGGAATCCAGCGTGCCTGAGCTCTAGCCTCAGCTCTGCCATCCACACCCATGGGAACCTGGGCAAACCGTCAGGTCAAACCACATGCAACTGTATTTTTGTAGGTCAAAAATAGTTAAAGATTGGCAGTTGCATAGGGTTCAATCTAATATTTGATCTCTCGGCACCCAGTTGCATTATCACTAAAGTGGGGACCATGTTGTGTCCCTCCTGGGTTGCAGGGAGGGTAAGCTCTAGGCTCCACGTGGGGTACCTACCTGCATAGGTCTTCAGGACATGTCCAGTGGCCACTCGACGATCTATGTGCCGTGTGGTCCAGCACATAGACAGGGTTCCAGGGCTTAAGTTTTACTTGGACAGGACTGGCCTGGAAGGTTTTCTGTTCTGACATCCATTTTTTTTATTTTTATTTTTAAGTTTTTTTTTTTAATGTGGACCATTTTTATATTGAACTTGTTACAATATTGTTTCTGTTGTTTATGTTTTGATTTTTTGCGGGGGGGCCATAAGGCACGTGAGATCTTAGGTCCCCAACCAAGGATCGAACCTGCACCTCCTGCTTTGGAAGGCAAAGTCTCAATCACTGGACAACCAGGAAGGTCCCTCTCATGTCCATTTGCTCCTGCTGGCATCCCAGGATCACCTGTGTTGATTAGCCCGGTATTGACAGCCACACTGGAGCACAGGGAGTGGGCGACTTGCCGGCAATGACTCGGCGCAGTAGAGCAGGGCTGGCCCAGGGCTCAGCCCCAGCCTTCCCCAGCACTCCCCCACTTAGTTCAGAGGGGGTGGCTGCTTCAGGTACAGGCCGCTCCAGCAAGGAGTCCACCTCCCTGCGTTTCATTCCCAAAGTTGACACTGTCCCTGGGGACTCTGCTTCTGCTCACTCTATTGTGGCCTTTCTTCTCTCTCTCTCAAAGGTAAAAGGGACACCTGGGCCAGCCCCCGCTGCTGACGTGGCCTCCAACGGTCCCCTCCACCTGCCCTGGACAGAGGTGTGCTTGGTGCACGGGGCAGACTTTCCAGTGGAAGAGCTTGAGAGAGAGGGAGAGAGCGAGCTGGAGCCAGACACCTCCCGGTTCCTTCCTGACCAGTCCTGGAGCCCTTGGCCGCCAGCCCTGTCGGACGTGATCTCTAACTCAACAAACCAGTGTTTGGGGGGCTGAGTCTGCTCCCCCGGGCCTAGTGCCTTTCTGCACCCCTTCTTTCCTGGGAGCCCCCAGCCCCTGCCCCAGCCACTCCACTCCACCTTGACCTTTATTTATTGCCCTTCCCACTCCCCAGCCTACTCCCATGTTCGTTTTAAGTTTGCTGTCATCTCGGATGTACTGGAAGGGCCTTCAGACCCACCCGTGGGGCCTTCCAATGTGCACTGCTGTCTCAGAGGTGGGGCTTTCTCCATATTTGTATTCGTGGAGGAAGACGTCCAGGCCTGAGGGTGACCCTTCCCCGAGGAGCGTGGCCCCCAGAGAGGAGGCCAGTGGAGGTGGGAGGAGAGGTCCACCCCCACTTCCCCTCGTGCTGCAGCCCTCAGACATGGATACAGTCACCTCCCTCCTGGCCCAGGATCTGCTCTTGAACTTGGCTCTCTGTTAGGTCTCTCAGAAGCCCTCCTGTGGGGCTGGTGGAGCTGGAAAGGGTCCTGGGGAACACTGTGAATTCGTTCACTGAAGAGCAGCCTTCAGCTAAGTTCCCTGCTGGGGTGCAAAGCTCCCTAAGCCATTAATTCACTCCTCTTCAGTAGGCTCGGTTTGGCAGAAAAACACTTAATTCAGGGTGCAGGCGATGCTTCTGGAAAACCCTTCCTGTAGGAGAGAGAACGTGCCCACGCGCGTGTGTGGTACCCACACGCTCCCATCCTGCCTGCCTGCCCCGTGCCTGGGCCTTGAAGGGCCTTCCTCTCCAGGCTCTCAGACCCCCTACTATGAGCTCTTTTGCCCTTGTTGCTGGCAGACAGTTTAAAAAAAAAAAAAAAAGTCCTGTTTCCCTGTGACAAGTTATGCTTCAGAATAAAAACAATAAAGATTAGATTTGCATTGAGCCAGTGTGTTGATCAAAAGGCCACAATCATTTGTGTGTCTGAAATGCATAAGTAGAGAAACGGATGGGAAAAAAAATGTGGTACAGTGGTTGCTGGAACACTTGCTAAGCTGCAGTGAAAGGAATAAGCTAGATCTGCGTGGGTTCGAAGGACTCACAAACCTAATGTTGAAAAACAAAGCCATCGATGTAAAGATAAAAAGTTAAGTATACGTATAAATAATCAAAATGAGTTATATTAACTTATATGTACATGTGTAGAAATGTTTGTAAAATGGACAAGGACTTGTAGTTAAACACAGTGGACTGAACACATTTGTATGTTCTCTGCCTCTTGAACCCCACCAAAATGACCTAAAGGAATGAAAATGGCATGAACTACAAAAATGGCTTTACCTGTCTCCTGAGAAACCTGTATGCAGGTCAAAAAGCAACGGTTAGAATCAGACATGGAACAACAGACTGGTTCAAGATCAGGAAAGGAGTATGTCCAGGCTGTATATTGTCATCCTGTTTACTTAACTTATACGCAGTACATCATGTGAAATACGGGCTGGATGAATCACAAGCTGGAGTCAAGACTGCTGGGAGAAATATCAACAACCTCAGATATGCAGATTATACCACTCTAATGGCAGAAAGTGAAGAGGAATTAAAGACCCTCCTGATGAAGATGAAAGAGGACAGTGAAAAGGCTGGCTTACAACTCAACATTTGATAAACTAAGATCATGGCATCTGGTCCTATCTCTTCATGGCAAATAGAAGGGGAAAAAGTGGAGGCAGTGACAGATTTTATTTTCTTGGGCTCCAAAATCACTATAGACAGTGGCTGCAGCCATGAAATTAAAAGACACCTACTCCTTGGAAGGAAAGCTCTCACAAACCTAGACAGCATATTAAAAAGCAGAGACGTCACTTTGCCGACAAAAGGCCATTTAGTCAAAGCTATGGTTTTTCCAGTAGTCATGTACAGATACGAGAGTTGTATCATTAAGAAGACTGAGCACTGAAGAATTGATGCTTTCAAACTGCAGTGCTGGAGAAGACTCTTGAAAGTCCCTTGGACAGCAAAGAGATCAAACCAGTCAGTCCTAAAGGAAATCAACCCTGAATATTCGTTGGAAGGGCTGATGCTGATGCTGAAGCGCCAATCCTTTGGCCACCTGATGCAAAGAGCCAACTTGTTGGAAAAGACCCTGATGCTGGGAAAGATTGAGGGCAGGAGGAGAAGGGAGTGGCAGAGGATGAGATGGTTGGATGGCATCACTGACTCAATGGACATGAGTTTGAGTGAGCCCCAGGATGTGGTGAAAGACAGGGAAGCCTGGCGTGCTACAGTGTGGGGTCACAAAGAGTTGGACACAACTAAGCGACTGAACAACAACAAAGGCGGCGGCAGTATGTAAGAGAGGTCTAAAACTTTGGAAGATGGAAGAGTAAAACTTGCTTAGTGCCAGCTTCTCCCACCCCCTGAAATGTCTACAAGGGAGAAAGCCAACAGGTAACAAGCCAGTTAGCTCTGCAGAATCCTCCAAATGCTTCGAACACGGAGGGACCAGGTATCCCTAAAGTGGAAGTTCAGGATGGATGTGAAAATAGTATCGATTGGAAGACGTGGTTAGACCCAAGCCCAGATGGCATGTGACCGCCCTTCTCTGACCCTGGTAGAAGATGGTTTACAGCTGGCCAAGGCTGAGCTAGAAGAATTCTGGCTTGGGAACCCCAAGCCCAGCCAAAGGCTGGGGTGAGGCAACAGTTAATGGAGGAGACCATCAGCCCCCTTCCTTGGCCAACAGCTGGGCCTGTTCCCCATCCAGCCACCCCCAACACAGGACATTATTGAATTTCTCTTTGGGAAGCCCAGTAAAGAGAAAAGATTGACAGATCCTGAAATTGACAATTCCCCAGTCTCTACCCAGGTGCTACTGTGGGGCCCGCAGTCCCAAGCCCTGCCCACATGCGTGGAGCTACCTGTTAGCTTTCCTGTGTTGCACTCGCAGTGACAACAGCCAGGGGCACCAGCAATTGACTACAACCAACAGCCAAAGATACAGAGACTCCAATACACAGAAGAAAGGGGTCAGAGGACATTCCTCTGAAAGTATTTGTCCATGAGACAGGAAGAAAGTGTCATTTTTTTAAAAGGAAGTGTTAAAGCTCTCGAATATTAAAAAATATATATATATAGCATAAATTTTTAAATGCATTATAAGGAATGGAAATATGGGAGAGAACCTTCTAGACAGTAAAACACTGAAACAAAGAGATGTTAAAATAGGGAGAAAAATCCAAGACAGTTGGACAACCAAAAGATCAGATCCATGCAGGTCTGATTCCAACTGATAAGAATTGCAAGCCAAGAAACAGAAAAGAGAAAATTGTGGAAGGAATGATACAAGAATATTTCCCAGAACTGAAGGAAAAGAACTTCCATAGAGAAAGAACCTGCCAAGTGCAGGGCACAGCGACTTAAAACCACAGCCGTGTGGCCAGCCACCACCCTCGTGAGCCGCCGCGTGGCAATACCTGTAGATGAAGATGCTCCTGGCCTGCAGCTGCGGGGCAGTTACCCAAAGTCTTGCTAAAACAGATTCTCACCCACCAGGTCTGGGTCAGGACCTGAGCATGCTTGTCTATCAAGTTCTGTTATGATGCCGACGCTGCTGGCTGGAAGACCGCACGGTGGTCCAGGGCAGTGGTGGTCACCACTGGCAGTGCATTGGCGTCCCCTGATGAGCTTGACACACACTCGTGCTGGACACACCCCCAGAGATTCTGGTCTAATCAATTTCGGGCCCAGCCTTGATATCAGGATTTTGTAAAGCTCCCCTGATGACTCTATGTGCTGACAGAACTGAGAATCATTGCCCTATAGAAAAACTCTTCTCTGTGAATTCCAAAAGATATCCATGGGATGTTTAGAGCAGTACCTTTTTACTAGCTAAAAACTGGAAACAACCTCAATACCATCCACAGAAGAAAAGATCCATAAATTGTGAGATAGTCAAACATGCCCCGCTCAGTAGAGATGAGTCTCACAAACAATGCTGAGCAAAGAAACAGATGGCAGAAAAAAATAAACACGCTATGACACCATCTATGTGGAGATTTTAAAACATGCAAAAATGTTATGTATTAACATATATTTTATGCAGTGGAAGAATAAACGCATAGGAAGGATAAACAACAGATTGCAAGATACATCTTGAGAGGAAGAGGCATAAGGAGTGGTTTCAACTTTACTGGTAATGTTTCCTTCATCTCAGTGATAGATTGGTGGGTTTGTAATATTTATAATATTTCATTATATGTTATATTTGTGTTATTTATATATGTCTGAAGTCTTTCTGAATAAAAAATGTAGGAAACATGGGAATTCCCTAGAAGTCCAGTGGTTAGGACACCATGCTACCCGTACAGGAGGTGCAGGTTCAATCTCTGATTGAGGAACTAAGATCCTGCGTGTGGCGAGGAGTGCAGAGACAAAAAAAATACTTTAGGGAACTCTAGCAAGCCTTTTTTCTTTTTTTGGCTGCACCATATGGTGTGTGTGGGATCTTAGTTCCCTGACCAGGGATTGAACCTGTGCCCCCTGCATTGGAACACAAAGTCTTAACCACTGGACTGCTGGGTAAGCCCCCCTAGAGCAAGCCTTATGAAATTTCAGGACACCAGGTAAAAAAATCCTAAAAAAAAAATTCTAAAACCTTCCAAAGAGGGGAAAAAAAAAAAAAGATTAATAACAGGTCACATACCAAGAGCCAGGGATTACAATGGCTTTGAAATTCTCAAATCAAATTTTGAAGCCAGAACACAGTGAAGAAGTATCTTCTGAATTCTGGCAGGAAATGATTTCTAATCTGGATTTATATCTACCCAAATCTCAATGACGGTAGAATGAAAATATTTTCAGACTTGTGAGGATTCTTTTTTTTTTTTTTTAATTTACCTCCCATACATTCTTTCTCAGGCAGCTACCACAGGATGTGCTCCAACCAAACAAGGGAGAAAACCAGGAAAGAGGATATGGAGCCTCAGGAAACTGGAGCTGACACAGGAGAGGGGCAAAGAGAGTCCCCAGGATACTGGCAATA
Source organism: Bos javanicus (assembly GCF_032452875.1). NCBI lineage: Eukaryota > Metazoa > Chordata > Mammalia > Artiodactyla > Bovidae > Bos > Bos javanicus. Next base: position 23,749,901 of record NC_083886.1, read on the forward strand.
GCTGCAGTCAGGGGCTAGTGCCAGCCAGAGCATGAGGGCAGATAAGGCACACAAGGATGCACAGACAGGAGGCATCCCTGTGTTAGACTGAAAATAATATCATGATAGATTGTATCATGATATATAATATACAAAACTGAAAGATCAAGAAATAGCATCAGCAGCAGATTTCAGTACAAAGGTAAACACCAGCGGAGATGGCTAAGAGCTCTAAGAGTTACCAAGAGAGGGACTTGGAAGTGGAGTAGGGGATTGTTGCCCTACCTTATAAAGTTTGCAGGACAATGTTTTTTTATTTATATTTATTTGGCTGTGCTAGGTCTTAGTTGTGGCATGTGGGATCTGGTTCCCTGACTAAGGATCGAACCCGGCCCCCCTCCCCATTGGGAATACAGAATCTTAGCCACTGGACCACCAGGGAAGTCCCCCAGGATAATTTTTAAATTGTGTGTTATGGAGGCTGCAGGGGTTGGGTCCCTCTCCTGGACTGGGTCTGGTCTGGGCACGGGGTTCTAGTAGGAGCTGAGTGTGGTGGCTTGTGCTACATCAGGTCTGAGGGGTCTAAGGGGATGTTGGTCCCCTTAGATGTTACATTTCTAACAATGGAATTTTTAAAGGAAAAATACATATCAAATAGGATAAACCCATTGTGAGAGCCCTAAGGCCATAGCAGGTAAGTAAATAAGGAGGCGATGAGGACCTGCTTGGCAGAGAAAATACAGCCCCCAAAGGTCCCTATGTACAAATATCCAGTCTGTAAGGACCTGTTGCCTCTGCCCCTCAGCTCTCAGGAATCTCCATGCTGGGACCAACACCCCCTTAGACCCCTCAGACCTGATGTAGCACAAGCCACCACACTCAGCTCCCACTAGAACCCCATGCCCAGACCAGACCTAGTCCAGGAAAGGCACCCAACCCCTGCAGCCTCCAGGCTGAATCCCAAATGTGTTTCCTAGAGGGCTGATAGGGTCCTGAAGAAGTTTCATCACATATTAACCCAGAAGCGCTCAGCTTTAGGGCAGACATGGATGCCGAACCCCCTACCAGGGTCTGGGAGCTGCCAGGAGTCAAGGGTTCTTTGTGGGCTGTTTGGGAACCTAGAAATCCTTTCTTTATAAAAATGAAAGGATTGCTTTCTGAGTCTTCAGGCAGCCAACTCACAAGTTAACCTTTGGACATGAGACTCTTGTGGCTAGGGATGGAGGGGGTTCTATGCCATCTGTAAAAATTACAGAGTGCAGAAGTGACTTGATTTGTCCCAAATATCAGATAGCCCAAGTAGTTCCTAAAGAGGCCACATGTAGGTGGAAAGTTCATGAACTTTGAACACTGGTTTCAAATCCCAGCCCTACTACTTAGTTCCTGAAATTATGGGTACTGCTCTGTCTCTACTTGCTGATCTGTAAAATGGGGATAATACTTCCTTCATGGGGCTGTTGTGGAACTTAAAACCCTGAAAGCACATGTAAAACTCCTACCACTGCTGTTAGTCATGACTCCTATAGGATTCAGATGTGGCGCTTGCCTCAGGAGTCGTTTAGATGATGTAAGAAGGTAAGTTCGGTGCTTGCATCGACCCTGAGGCCCAGCAGATGGTCATGTTCTTCCCCTTGGGGAACAAGAGTTCATCCACCTAATATTGACTGGCAGCTACTGGGCTGTGAAGTGCAGTGTTCGAGGCTGAGGTTCAGTGGTAGACAAAAGGGACATAGCCCCCACCCTCCTGCAGCATCAGAATCACCCAGTGGGCTTGTTAGAACATAGGTCCCTGGACCGCACCCCAGAGCTTCACTTAGAGGTCCAGGGAGGGGCTGAGAATGTGCATTTTTAAGTCCAGATGATGCTGACACTCCCCGCTGGGAGACCAACTTTGAGACGCATGAATCTAGCAGAACCCGTTTACCTGTGTCTCCTTGGACTGATACCCCTAGGCCGACCCAGGCAAGGGAGCGGGAGTGGATGACGATGACCGGTTGGCAGACAAAACTCAGAGCCCCTTTGGAGGAGGAGACAAGCCTGGAACTGAGTCCTGCTGCCATGTCCCAGCCCCAGGCAGAGGCCCTGCCCCTAGCTGTTCCTTAGCCCTGGAGCAAGGAGCATCCACTGGCTCAGCAGGTGAGAGTCACTTCCACCCACAGAGGGTGAGGGCTGGCATCTTTCCCAAACGAGAAAATGCCCACTTTCTGGTGTTGCCAGAAGCCTGCAATCTCTTTTTCTGCCTCTCCAGCGAAATGTCTCTGGCATGTTCTGAGTGCTGAGTGCTGGGGAGCAGCAGGCAGCAAAGAGGAAAGTTGCCCGGCCAGAGATACCCCAGGCAGTGCCCTCCCTTTCTTCCTTCACTGCCCCCGCCTCCTCACACCACTTTGTTTGCTGACAACAAACAGAGCCCTCAATTCCACTGAGCCAGGGCCCGGGAGAGACGAAGCATTTTGCTGTGTAATAACCGTCATGGCCACCATCTGTTGAGTCAGGCACCTGCTGCAAGCTTTAAGGATCCTCACCCACCTATTTTGCAGAAGAGGAAACTGAGGCCCAGGGTCACTGAGATGCCTGTATTTGAATGCAGGGCAGGCAGATGCCAAAGACCATGCTGGGGGGGTAGGAGGTGAGGGTGGGTGTTGGTGAGAACATGTCGGGATTCTGATGGGAAGGGAGCCCGATGCAGGCAGAGAAAGGAAGGCACAGATAGAAACTTCTAGATGAATAGGGTAAAGTCAGCCCCTTGTCCCACTAGGGTATTTTCCTGCTAATAAACAAATGAGAACAAAGCTCAGTCAGTGCTCAGAGATTTTTGCCTCCATGTTGGACACAGTCTCGTGGCCCCAGCCCAACGAGGTTGAGAATGCCCCATGCTCTCTTCAGTCTTCCCTTATCGGGACACCCTGAATAGGTTCCATGAGGCAGCTGTCTTTTCAGGCCATGCATTTAGCTAAGAGGGTTTCCAGGAGCTTCCATCAACCAAGTAGCCTCTCAGCACTTTTGGAGTCAGATCCAGCCTATCTGGACTGACCTACAACTCCTCCCCGGGGCTATGGGAGCCACACCTTGAACATGACCCCTGAACTCCAGGACCAGGAGCTGCAGTTCCACAGCCCCCAGCTCATCTCAGCTGTCAACCCCCCACAACTGTCTTGTCTTCCCACACCACCCACCCCTCTTTCCTTTTGTCTTTTTATTCTTTGTTATTGTGGTAAAATACACATCACGTGAATGTTAATCATTTTTAAGTGTGCAGTTCAGTGATAATTAAGTACATTCACATGGTTGTACAGTCATCACCACCATCATCTCCAAAACTTTTTCATCATTCCAGAGGAGAATTCTGTGCCAGTTACAGGCTAACTCCCCATTCCTCCCGTCCCCACCCCCTGGCACTCTCTTTCTACTTTCTGTCTCTATGAACTTGAACTCTAGGTACCTCACGTAAATGGCATCAATCTTACAGTGTTTGTTCTTCTGTGTCTGGTTTATTTCCCTTCATGTTTTCTGGATCCATCCATCTGGTAGCCTGTGTCAGAATTTAGTCTCATTTCATGGTTGAATAATATCCCACTAGGCAGATAGGTCTCGTGGCTTATCCATTCACCTGATTCACCTGTTGATGGACAGTTAGGTTATTTCCACTTTTTGACTATTGTGAGGAAAGCTGCCATGAACATATAGATACATGCCATACATGCTGTAGATACACAAGGATCTGTTCGAGACCCGGCTTTTCATTCTTTTGGGAGTATTCCCGGAAGCGGGGTTGCTGGATTGTGTAGTCATTCTACATGTCATTTTTAAGGACTCATCACTGTTTTCCACAGCAGCTGCACCATCTTGCACTGCCCCTGGCAGCGCATGAGGCTCTGCTGTCCTCCTCGCCTCTCCGTCCCCTGCGGCTCATGGCACGGGGAGCGGCAGTCACCCCAAGGCCTCAGCTGCTTCCTCAATGGTTGGAACCGCACTGGCCTCAGTCCTGGTCTCGGGGGCACATGCAAAACCTGTGCAGTCACCCAGGGCCCCAGGTTCAGTTTCACGGTCTGCTGTCCCTGTCTCAAAATTCTCGATAATGTTGAACAGGGAGCCCTGCATTTTCATTTTGCACTGGGCCCTGCGAATTCTATAGCAGGTCCTGGCTGGCCTGGCTGCTGTTTCTAGGTGCAGACCCTATAGTATGGCCAGATCCACAGTCAAGGCCTGACAGGTAGGATCCTCACATTCTGCTGAGGGGCGACCTGCGAACACCAACACTCCTGGCCTTGCTGCCGGCCCACGTATGAGACGGGAGAACTGGACTCAACAAGTCTTCTAATTGTGTTCCCCAGAGGTCCCGGGGGTACAGAGATGGGAAGTCCCAGGGGACAGGAGTGGGGCCCATATCATCCCCACCCCTACTGCCAACCTAGGGGCTCCCTCGGACCTGTTCTCTCTATTTGGTTCTGTAGCACGAAGGAAGCCATTGGAAACCAACCGACCTGTCTGGACCCTCCACCCCAGGCCACCCTGGCCCTGCACTCTGCCCCCAGGGAGGGAGAAGAAGCCTCCGGCATAAGGAGACCAGGTAGAGGGCCCCGTGGTGGGAAAGGTATCCCGGGCACAAGCCCGAAAAGCCCTGGGAGCGGCCCTTGCCAGGGAGATAGACACCACACACATACACACACACACACAACCCCATGCAGACACAGAAAGATCCAACTGTTTACAAAACACATGTGACCAGTCGGTTCAATTGTTCGTCTCAAGGGCCAGCCGAGGCTCTTCTGCACATGGGAGGGACGAGATTAAAGGAAAACCTGACACTGGCCTTGCCCAGGCCATTTGGGGAGAAAGGCCCTGCCAGGCATCATTGGCAGGGCCCCCGGCAAGACTGTCGCCTGCAGAGAAGGGCCTCGAGGCTCTAGTGTCCTCGTCTGTCCCTTCCCCAGCAGCCGGCCAGGACTCTGACCTGCAAGTGCCCAGCCCCACCCCCCAGGCTGCCTTATGCTGAAACCCAGGGAGAGAGTGGGGGAGGGGGATTGGACAGAGGGAGGGGAGAGGCGGGTAGGGGCTGGAAGAGATCCTGGGAGACCCAGACAAGCTGCCCCCTCAGCCTCACAAAGACAGGCAGGGCTCTGAGCTCTTTGATGCAGACCACAGGATGTCTGCAGCCGCTTCAGTGCCAATTACCAGGGAAATAATTCAGCGTGCTCACCCCCTACCTCTCAGCAGACACTCTTTGGGGACATTTTAAATCTGACTGTACCTGCTGAGCAGCTGACAAGTGAAGCCTCTCCCTTCCCACTGCCGGCTCCTCCACCTCTCTGCCCAAGCTCTTTAATGGGGAAAATGGGGAACAGAAGCTGGGGCTTGTTATCCCTCCCCGCCACCACCCCACCCCCACACCGCCCTAGGCAGGGCCTGCTCTGATCAGAACCCAGCTGAGCTGGGCTCCCTAGAGTCCATTCCCCTCTCCCCCACCCCCCGGCTCCTTAAAGGCAGGGTCATGTCTTATTCATCTTTGAGTCCCTGGTGAGCTGTCAAGAAATATTGCGGGGTGGAGAGATGGGTAAACGGGGAGGTGGATAAGTGGGTGGACAGGGTGGAGGGGTGGAGGGACAAAGGGAAGGATGGATGGAGGAAGGGAGAGAGGAAGGGAGGGCTGGAGGGATGGGGTGTGGACCGGAGGAGTGCTGGGCAGATGGATGGAAACATAACTGAATGGTTATTATGTGTGGACCAGGGTATTGAAAGACACTGAGGATAGAAGGATGGACTGCTGTCCACTGAGGGAGGATGGGTGGATGGCTGGATGGATGGGGGGATGGGGGGATGGATGGATGGGGGGATGGGATGGGTGGATAAATGGATGGGTGGATGGATGGATGGATGGGTGGATGGGTGGATGAATGGATGGATAAATGGATGGATGGATGGGTGGGTGGATGAATGGATGGATGGCTGGATGGCTGGATGGGTGGGTGGGTGGGTGGATAAATGGATGGATGTATGGATGGATGGATGAATGGATGGATGGATGGATGGATGGATGGGTGGGTGGATGGGTGGATGGGTGGATGGGTGGATGGGTGGATGGGTGGTTGGATGGGTGGGTAGGTGGGTCGGTGGGTGGATGGGTGGATGGATAAATGGATGGATGGATGGGTGGGTGGATGGATGGATGGGTGGGTGGGTGGATGGGTGGGTGGATGGATGGATGGATGGGTGCATGGATAGATAGATGGGTGAATGGGTGGATGGATGGGTGCATGGATAGATGGATGGGTGAATGGGTGGATGGATGGGTGAATGGATGGATGGATGGATGAATGGATGGATGGATGGATGGATAAATGGATGGATGAATAGATGGGTGGGTGGATGGATGGATGGATGGATAAATGGATGGATGCATAAATGGATGGATAGATGGATGGATGGGTGGATGGATGGATGAATGGATGGATGAATGGGTAGATGGGTGGATGGATGGGTAGATGGGTGGCTGGATAGAAACGCTCCCAAGTCCAGGGTCCATCTGTTCCCCATCCTTAGGGAAAGGCCAGCAAATCAGGAAACTACACTTTCCACAAGCTGTGGGGTCCCTGCTAGGGGTTCACCCAATTCAAAGCAGCTGTTAGGCTCCAGGAGAAGAGCTGATGTTGAGACAAACCCAGGCTGCTAAGGACCCAGTCTTTGAGGTCTCCATGAGTACCCTGCCTGGGCACCCAGCCTCCAGGTCCCAGTGCAGCTGCTGTCTAGGGGGTCGGGAGGGCGGGTAGGAGTAGCAAGTCCTCACTGTCCTGACCCTGCTCCCTCCAGAGCGTGTGGGTACAGACGGGGTCGCCTTGTCCACGGGAGCCTGTTTCCCTATTGAAGGGTGAACCAGCTAGCCTCTCAACGGTGTCACCTGGGAGGGAGGCCGCCCTCAACAGGAGCAGCTCTGCTGCAGGGACTGGAGCACAGGTGGGAGCACCATCTCTGGAAGAACCAGGGAGGGACGCCCTGTGGAACCATGAACAGATCCCCGGTGGGCACCCTGCACAGCCAAGAAGAGATCCCCACTGCAGCCTTTCCCTGCTCTGAAGCCCTTCCCAGTCCACACTGATCGTCCAGCCCAGTTCCATGTGCAACCTCCTTCTGTGATCTGAATGGTTGGCCCCACCATTCCTCTTAGGGGAAGGAACTGTCTTTGCTTAGGAAAATACTTTTTAAGGCCGATAGTGGCCGTTCCTGAGAACATAGTCTAACCAGGACCCACAGCCACAAAAAAGATAGGAATGAACAGGAATTTAGAAGAAGGGAGAGAGGTCAGAGAGTGACGCCAGAGAGATGGGGTGAGGTTGAGGATCTCTGAGTGAGGCTACCACTGCCCCTCTCCATGGCCACATGCCCCACCATGGGAGCAGAAGGACTGGCCTGTCTTGTTCCCTGCAGTGCTGTTTGCTCTTGGGTGATAGAAGCCACTCCCACCTCACCCAGCACACCCACAGACCTTGTGGAGACTGATTTGCAGGAAGAAAGGGTTGAATTTCACATCTGAATCTCTGTGGTTCAGAATCTTAGTATGGACATGATAACTACCCCACAGCATGGATTCTACTCGGCCAAAGCAAGATCCCCAAGCCAGAGGTGAGGCAAACACTCCAGGCTTGCAGAAACCTGAGCAAAGGCCTCAGCCTTTCCCAGGGCACCTAGGTGGACTTTGGTGTCTCCCCTTCTGGATCTGCGGAGCATGGAGACTACAACCAGGGTGGCCACCCATCCCAATGTCTCCACAACTATGGGGTTTCCCAGGGTGCAGGACTTAAAAAATGACTTATTTGGATTTGGTTGTGCTGGATCTTCACTGTTGCCCACAGGCTTTGCCTGGTTGTGGTGAGCGAGGGCTACTCTTCATTGTGGTTCACGAGCTTCTCCTGTTGCAGAGCACAGGCCCTGGGCCGTGGGGACCTCAGTAGTTTGGCACACAGGCTTCGTGGTTGCAGCTCTTAGGCTCTAGCACGCAGGCTCACCAGCAGTTGTGACTCACAGGCTTAGTTGCTCTGCAGCATGTGGAATCTTCTCGGACCAGGGATTGAACCCGTGCCCCCTTCATTGGCAGGCAGATTCTTATTCACTAAACCACCAGGGGAGTCCAGGATGTAGGACTTGCAGTGCTAAAGCTGGGAAAGGTGCTGGCCACACTGGGAAGAGTTGCTGCTGCTGCTGCTAAGTCACTTCAGTCGTGTCCGACTCTGTGCAACCCCATAGACGGCAGCCCACCAGGCTCCTGTCCCTGGGATTCTCCAGGCAAGAATACTGGAGTGGGTTGCCATTTCCTTCTCCAGTGCATGAAAGTGCAAAGTGAAAGTGAAGTCGCTCAGTCGAGTCCAACTCTTCGCGACCCCATGGACTGTAGCCTACCAGGCTCCTCCATCCATGGGATTTTCCAGGCAAGAGTACTGGAGTGGGGTGCCATTGCCTTCTCCGTGGGAAGGATTGCTTCCCCTTAAACATCTGGGTCCCTTGGGCCATGCTGGGTTCTAGACTCAGCCCCTCACATAATTTCCACCCCTCAACCCTGCCCCACCGGTTAGTTCTCACAGCACTGGGAAGCAGACACATTCCTCCCTCTTTGAAGATGAGGAAACTGAGGCTGGGAGAGGTTAAGCCACTTACATGAGATAACACAGCTAGCAAGGGGCAGAATGAGGATTTGAAGCCCAATCCCCGTTCTTAAGCCTGTGCTCACCTACCTGGTCCCCTGAGGATGCTAAACTTGTTGAAAACTGCAATCAGCGTCCTCAAGTAGCCTTACACTGTGCCCTGGTGTCAAGTCCCCTTGGTTTCTGGAACCACTCCCTCTCTCCCTCTCGGCCCGCTTCCTGCCAATGGCTTTGCCTTCCGTGGGCCCCCTGGCTGTGGGTCCAGCAGGCCTTTGCCACACTCCCCATCAGCCCAGCAGAGCCCTGTGGGACTGTACCACACAGCCTCCTCTGAAATCAGAGGAAACAAAAATGTCCTCTCCTTCCTGCCCTGGATTTTATCAGTTCCCCTCCCCCACTGTGTTCCGTGCCCTGAACCTCCCTCATCCGCTCCTAGGACTGAAAGCGGTATTTTCCACCCAGCCCAGGGATTTCCACACTGGGAATTCAAACAGCGCAGCGTGGAATAGGCTCAAACAGAGTCAGCTAATGGAAATAACAAGATGATAAATTATTCCACGGACAGAGCGATTTTTCCTTATACCCTGCTTGACTCAGAAAACAGTGTGATCGCAGTAGAAATTGGAGGTGTCAGAGCTGGTGTCTGGGGAAAGAGAAATGAAAGCATTCTGCTTGCTGCTATCCACGCAGTCCCCCGGGGGTGAGAAAGAGTATGAGGTTAATCCCAGGCCAGGAGCACAGCTGGCCCAGAGCAGGCATGTCCTCCCTGGAAGCTCCAGGACTTGCCACAAGCTGGCTGAAGAGTCAAAGGCACGAAGCCCAGGCCCTGGAGTCAGACAGAGCTGGGTTCTCTTTCCAGCTCTGGCATCTGCTGTGTGACCTTAGACAAGTAACTTAACCTCTCTGAGACTCAGTCTCCCGGTGATAACAAGAATGAGGATTACAATTATGACCTGGCACTTGCTCTTCACTGATGCTTTGTTCGTGATAATGATGGTAAATGCCCTGACTTGCCCTCCTCTCTCTGGATATGCCCACTCCATGTGATCAGTGGGTAAACAGAATAGCTTCCAGGCTTCAGATGTAAGCTCCGGCAGGGGAGGCCAGGAACTGCCGTTGAACACACCACCCTGGGACCATCTGGGGTACCAAGCCCATGCCTCCAGGAGGCAGCTCCCCAAGGTAAGCCCCAGCCCCTGCCCAGCACTGCTAATTCCGGGACTGGGGGTTGGGGATGCCGTCTGACCCTTACCTCCCAGCTGACCCAGGCACTCACCTTATAGTGTCCTCCACTCTCCCCAGAGCTTCCAGACAACTGACGTTCATCCTCTTCCTTGTCTGTTTTTTGTTTTGGTTGTATGCCTCACCTTTTAGCCAGTTTTCTAGAAATCTTTCTGAGGTGTATTTAGGAGCATCCCTTTTTTTTCCAGATCAACATGTCAGCAAGCATCTTGTAAACTTCGCTTGATTACTCCGGGTGCTGTGGACATGAAGCGATCCCTGGGCCCCCAGCACTAAATGGCTCCCGTGTATATTGAGCTGAGTTCAGTTCAGTTCAGTTCAGTCGCTCAGTCGTGTCCAACTCTTTGCGACCCCATGAACCGCAGCACGCTAGGCCTCCTTGTCCATCACCAACTCCCAGAGTCCACCCAAACTCATGTCCATTGAGTCAGTGATGCCATCCAACCATCTCATCCTCTGTCGTCCCCTTCTCTTCCTGCCCTCAATCTTTCCTAGCGTCAGGGTCTTTTCAAATGAGTCAACTCTTCGCATCAAGTGGTCAAAGTATTGGAGTTTCAGCTTCAACATCAGTGTTTGCAATGAACACCCAGGACTGATCTCCTTTAGGATGCACTGGTTGGATCTCCTTGCAGTCCAAGGGACTCTCAAGAGTCTTCTCCAACACCACAGTTCAAAGCATCAATTCTTCAGTGCTCAGCTTTCTTTATAGTCCAACTTTCACATTCATACATGACTACTGGAAAAACCATAGCTGTGACTAGACAGACCTTTGTTGACAAAGTAATGTCTCTGCTTCTTAATATGCTGTCTAGGTTGGTCATAACTTTCCTTCCAAGGAGGAAGCACCTTTTAATTTCACGGCTACAGTCACCATCTACAGTGATTCTAGAGCCTGAAAAAATAAAATCAGCCACTGTTTACCCATCTATTTGCCATGAAGTGATGGGACCGGATGCCATGATCTTAGTTTTCTGAATGTTGAGCTTTAAGTCAAATTTTTCACTCTCCTCTTTCAGTTTCATCAAGAGGCTCTTTAGTTCTTCTTCACTTTCTGCCATAAGGGTGGTGTCATCTGCATATCTGAGGTTATTGATATTTCTCCTGGCAATCTTGATTCCAGCTTGTGCTTCTTCCAGCCCAGCATTTCTCATGATGTACTCTGCATATAAGTTAAACAAGCAGGGTGATAATATACAGCCTTGACGTACTTCTTTTCCTATTTGGAACCAGTCTGTTGTTCCATGTCCAGTTCTAACTGTTGCTTCCTGATCTACATACAGGTTTCTCAAGAGGCAGGTCAGGTGGTCAGGTATTCCCATCTCTTTCAGAATTTTCCACAGTTTCTTATGATCCACACAAAGGCTTTGGCATACCCTGCCCTAAATGTTCAGAGAAGGCAATGGCACCCCACTCCAGTACTCTTGCCTGGAGAATCCCATGGATGGAGGAGGCTGGTGGGCTACAGTCCATGAGGTCGCTGAGGGTCGGACACGACTGAGCGACTTCACTTTCACTTTTCACTTTCATGCATTGGAGAAGGAAATGGCAACCCACTCCAGTATTCTTGCCTGGAGAATCCCAGGGAGGGTGGAGCCTGGTGGGCTGCCGTCTATGGGGTCGCACAGAGTCGGACACGACTGAAATGATGCAGCAGCAGCAGCAGCCCTAAATGTTATTGTCAACAGACCTGACCCCAGAAGCCCTCCTGGCCTCCGGTCCAACTTCCTTCCCGCTGCCCCTGGGGGCACTGTGTTTGCTGGCGGAAGGTAGATAAACACACTTTATCAAACTGTTGTTCTTCATTTCCATTAAGGCCAAAGCTTGGACTCTGAACCAAGCTCTGTTCTAAAGACTTTTTTTTTTTTTTACTGTTCAGAGGCTTTTGATTCCTTTACTTCCCAGAAACTGGCTGAGGTCCCAGGTTGAAGTTGCCTTGAAGTTTGACTACTAAAGAAGAAAAAAGGTTTTCCTCTATTTTGTTAACGCAATCCAGAGTTTGAGCTGGGATCATAAAGATTTCAAACATCCTGGATAGGACTTCCTCAACTGGATTGTTTTGGTAAATACAAGTATGAAACTGGAGGACACCAATACAGGAGGAAAAGTCCCAGCTCTGGGCTGAGGTGAGCCAAGTGGTGGGTACCCCTAAGTGGCCCAAATTTTAGGGGGTCCAGAAACCAAACCTCCCCCAGATGTGGGGAGTGGCATTAAACTGCTCACATCTATGTCTTGCCAAATAATATAAAATCATAGCTATCCTGTGAGAGCATTCTCACTTCAGAAAAGAAAGGAAAAAGGATCAAGAAAAAACCCATCTTTTTTGAATTAAGGGAATTTAACTTTGTGAAAAAGTAGCTAGATTGTCCTCTGTTTTTCCCATTTGGCTGCATCTGGGTAAAAATCCCCATCACTTACCAGCTTTTGCAAATCACCAGGCAGGCCCAAGGCTCAGGGGCTGGATGCTAGAGCACGGGGCAGGGGCTGGGTATTTCCCTGTGCCAAGGGGAGCAGACTCACAGCCCGGATTTGTTAGCTACCGGATCCTGCAGAAGGCCCCGATGCCTCAGCTTCCCCATCTGTGAAATGGTAGTGGTCGCCGTGCACACCTGGTGGAGCATGGAGACCTTGGGCCTGGCACACAGGACACACTCATTCAGTGTTTGCTCTTGTGTTTTGAATGGGACATCCACACCCCTCGCGGGTCTGTGTAGGTTCACGTGAGTCCAGGGACGGGAATGATCCTTGGGGACAGGAAGCATCCAGGCCAGTGAGCAGAGTCATGATACATTGGGCTCCTGGCAACACAGGAGTCAGGCTGGCCCTGTGGCTCCAACAGCCCCATGAAGTCCCAAGAGATCACGCACAGCTCGGTTTCCCTGGAGCTGAGACTTTATTTAGCAAAGGCCCTCAGTAGGATGGAGGCCCCGCCCCCAGCAGGGAGGGGCCCTGCCCCAGTGGAGCATTTCCTGGGTCCTGACCCTGGCAGAAGGGCCACTGAGGGACCCAGCAAGGCCGAATCCCCCAACTCCCAACACACACACACTGACATTCTCTTCATTCTTAGCACAGTGAGCACAGGGAACTTTTGAACACTGACCCTGGTGTGCACCTGGGTGGATGTACACCCAGCTAGATGTGCACCCATGGGTGTGTGCTGCTGTGTGTACCACTCTGCGCACGTGCGGCTGTGTCAGTGTGTTTGTAGGTTATGCATGAGCCTAGAAGAATTTAGGAGATGGTTCTGACATCTCTACCCAGCCTCCCCCTCCCTTTCCTCCCCTTTGCCCTTTTCTGTAATGAAAAGAGAAAACAGCAGAGGGGAACAGAAAAGGGGAGAGACGTGGGAGTCCCAGAGACCTGGATCTGCACCCCAAGCTGTGCAGGTCCCCACGCCAAGGATGCGGAGCGAGTCACTCAGGGCCTCTGAGCTGCAGCGTCTCATCTGTGAGAGGGAAGTGTTCGCCCGACAGAGCTGATAGCAGGAAAGATTCAGGGCATCCCAGTGGGATTCAGGGCACCTGGGGAGCAGGACTGTTTGCAGGCTCTTGGGTCAGGCGGCTAGAACCCCAGCCTCTTCCATCAGTTTCTAGCAGAGGGACCTTGGGCAGCTTCTCACCCTCTCTGAACTCGCCCTACAGAGGTTCTGCAAGGGTTGAAAGAGTAACATAGGTAACAGAGTGTGGCGTGGCACATAGTAGGAGCTTTATAGAGGGCAGTTATTAAAATGTGCATCAAAAAACATTTAGAGAAAAAGAGAGAAAACAAGAAAGCATCTCAGACTTTTTTGGAGGAATGGAAATATGTTCCACAATTGGACTGTGTGGCTGGTTGCACAACTGTAAATTTACTCAAAACCATTAAATCGTATGCTAGAAACAGTGGAATTTTATAGCATATAAATTATACCTCAATAAAGCTATTTTGGGGTAAAGTATTTAGAGTTGAGTGGAAAAGCAAGTTGCAGAATAATACAGGCAGTATTGATACCACTTGTGAAAAGTTCTAAGCTATATAAAACAGTATTTTTCTAATATAAGTATGCATAGTAAAAACATCAAACAGAGCCTGGAATGATGTATCATAACTATGTTTGCTCGCTGGGTGGATGCAAATCAGGAAGGGAAATTTTTATCTGTAATGTTTTATTGTATTTATATATTTAAATGACCGGGAAACCTAGGCACTGGTGTCATAAAACTCAGAGTATGTAGGGGGCCGGAAAGCCGGGAATGAGAGACACCATCAGGGGTGGGCGGGGGGCGGGGGGGTCATAACTTCCTGCCTCATGACTTCTGTGATGAAATGGTGGCGATTATGCTGGTGTTTGCTTTATGGCTATTCATTACGCGGTGCATCTATATTTTGTGCAGTTTTCTATGTTGCAGTTCAGATTTTTAAAGCTAAAAAAAACCTCTCTAGAAAAAGGATGAAAATGTTCACTTTGATGGGTGCGTTTGGGGGTTGGCTGTGTCAACCTCTACACCCTTGTGTACTGAAATTCAAAATAAGTCAGAAGAAATAATGACCTGCCTTGCAGCATAGGGTGAAAGCTATATAAGGTAATTTTGATCATACACTGAAGTGCCTGGGGGACAGCGAGTGGAGGGGCATTGTCCTTCCTCCTCAGTCAGGGTGGCCCTGGCACTGCCTTGGTGGTCTCCAGTCCCCAGTCCCCATAGGAGCAACTGGGCTTGAAGCAGCCCCCTTCACCTGCTCCCTGGGCTCCCAGATGGCCAGAGCACAGGCAGACGGTAGAGGAGCCTCAGACAGTGTCCCTCATTTACCAGGCTCTCCACGTCTCTGGCTGATGGATGACCCTCCAGGCTCCCTCCCGCCTCCCTCTGGACATGGCTGTCTCCAACGCCACAGCCCGCCCAGGGTGGGAGCTTGTGCGGGGGGCAGGGAGGAGCCGCCGGTTGGCAAGGCCTCAGCTCCCTCCTACCACCGCTGCTCCACCTGTAACCCCAAGGTTCTCCCCAACAGCCCAGCCTCGAGGGGCTTCTGGTTGGCCTGGCTGCCAGTGCGCTTCATTTTCCCCTTCAGTCACTGAGAACTGAGTGCCCACCCGCCATGGGCCACGCACTGTGCTGGGTCCTTGCCTCCAGGGAGCTCACAGACCATGAACAATAAGCAGGACCTGAACTAACTATCTTGTTTGGATTGTCAGTCCCCTCAAGGAGATGGCCTGGAGCTGAGATCTAAAAGGTGAGCATCCGCCCCCACCATGAGATGATGTGGTACAAGCATATTTTGGAGACATTGCTGGCTAGTGCAAAGGCCCTGAGGCAGACCCAGGCTTGCATCAGTGGGCCTGGGCAGGGGAGGGCAGGATGAAGGAAAGGAAATGGATTCCTCTTCAGGACTAAGTACCCTCTGCCAAAGCCTGGAAAGGGGGCATGGTACAGTCATCAGGGCCACCAGAACCCACCCGGGGAGCAGCCCGAGGAAAGCCCCACTGGCATATTTGAGATGTGCTTTAAGCCCTGACCTAGAGGTTGCACCCAGAGGACCCCAGACAGCAGGAGAGGGTAGAACCACCCTCCTTGTCCCCCAGACAGAGGCAGGCACAGAGCCACAGGCCCTGCCTCAGCATTACTGAGTGACCTTGGACAAGTGGGGTCACCTGTCTGGGCCCTGGTTTCCATGTTAACAAAGATTGGCTATGTTGTGGAAGGCCACCTACCCCAGCTTCAGAACTCCAGGTCCACAGGTGATTCCAGGCCCCACCCTGGGCCTGCAGCCTGGGCTCCCAGAGGGGTGAGTCCTAGGAAACTCCGCAGTACTCTGGGGGCTCGCCATCTGTGACCCCACAGCTGAGGTCCACAAAGACAGCGCGATCCCTCCGGGTCCGCAAGAAACTGGAACAAAAGACACAGGAGTGAGCTGAGTGCTCGAATGGGCACAGTCACGGCCACGAGGGGGCATCGCGGAAAGAACACCTGGCCTCTGGGAACCACGCCTGAGCCCTGAGCGTGTGGGCAGCACAGGTGTGTGCCGTGCCTGGAGGCGGGGAGGTGAGGGCGACAGGCGGAGAGAGAGCTGCCCAGCGGGGCAGATGGTGTGTTTGGGCACCAGGCTGGCAGCGGGACGGGAGAGTGGATGAGCTGAGAGCACCCTTCACTGCCTGGGAGTCTGACTCTAAACACAGGCACTCACATACTCACCCAGGAGGCAGGGGCGTCTGCAGGTAAGGAGCCCCCAGGGTGTGGGGGCCTCCATCCCTGGCCCCTGGAGGGGGCTTCGCACCCGAGTTCCAGCCGGCTCAGCCACCAGCCATTCTGCCTGGACCCCTTCCTCCAGCGCTCTGCTGACCTAACTCTCAGCCTTCTTCCCATTTCAGGACTGAGGTCCAGGCCTTGTGTCCCGTGCTGGTTGGTCACTAAGGACCCGCAGCTGGGGGCTCATGACCCAGCCGTGGAGCAGGGGAGATGGGTCTGCCTCGCTGCTAACCTGACTCAGATGCTGGGCTCTCCGAGGAGCTGGGAGATGTGTCTGGGGGAGTGTGGCCACCTGGGCCCGTCGGTGCCTTGTGAGGTATGAACTAACCCAGAGCTGGCGGATGCCGGGCAAACCTCAGCCAGGCTCCAGCCCCGACACACCTGCACAGAGCCGAGTTCTTCCATCTTCAGCGTCAACGTGTGCAGCAAACAGCCTGAGGGGTGACAGCCTGAGGGGTGACAGGGCTGAACACATGGAGCCTAATGGCCTAGGCTCAAGTGTTAGTGAGCCTCTTTCTGGTTATGAGACCCTGAGCAATTAACTTAACCTCATTTACTAATGAAAACGATTTTATTGTAATAATTATGTTTATTTCAATATGGAACAGAGAAATATAACCAGCACATCAGTTCCCATCACAGCGACAAAGCTAATCTGAGTCTTTAAAGCATTTTTAATGCAAGTTGATTTATTTATGTAATTTATTTTTGGTTGCACTGGATCTTCATTGGGGCACAAGGGCTTTCTCTAGTTGGAGCGAGAGGGGGCTACTCTGTTAGGATACACGGGCTTCTCATTGTGGTGGCTTGTCATGTTGTGAAGCGCCGGCTCTACAGCGCGGGTTTCTCGGTAATTGTGGGAAACGGGCCCCGTGGCCCTCGGCATGTGGAGTCTTCCCTGACCAGGAATAGGGATCAACCCTGTGTCCCTTGCTTTAGCAGGCAGATTCTCAGTCACTGGACTACCAGAGAAGTCCCTGCAAGTTGATTGAAAGTAAATAATAACACAGGTCCGGGTTGAGAAGCTGGTTCATAAGTGATGGAGGTTGGAGAATGCCAGGTAAGGGGGTGTCACCTGCCTGGCTGTGTTTTGCTGGGGGCTTGGGAACTTCAGAGGGTCCGGAGCAGGTGGAGATGCAGGGACTAGCAGATGAGAGTATCAGCAGTAGGGGAGCCTGAAGGGTGCTGCCGGAAGTCTTCCTTCTCTGGTGTCTGATCCCCCCACCCAGCCTGGGCTGCAGTGTGATCTCGGATGTAGCACAGCCACAGGGCACAGCGGGGCCCAGAGTGTGGCCTTGGGCAGTGGTGGCTGACGTGAAGCCTTTGGGAAGGTGGTTGCTGGGGAAGGGGTATGGGCCAGAGCTGTCGTGTTGGTGGGCAAAGGCATCAGAAACCGTAAGAATGACACGGAGCGATGGTGGGTGTGTTGGTGAGGGCTGGAGCACAGCCTGTTGGTAGAGCATCAGAGGGATTTGGGGGGACTCCACCGGCAAGGGATGGAGGAGTACCAAGCTGGGCGACATGGTGTGAGAGTCCCAGGTCACCAGAGGTCATGTTTACAGACAGGCAGGATCTGTGAGCCCCAGGGAGAGGGCTGAGAGAGAAGCAGTAGAAGGATGCGTGGGACTGGGGAACCTCAGAGCTTCAGGGGACACCCAGGTGACCAGGTCAACGGGACCTGAGTCTTCGTGGGGAGCAAGGAAGTGCCCGATTAGGTGAGGCCTCAGGAGCCGGCATCTCTGCCTCTGAGGGGTCTCTGGGACTCACAGTTCCCCTCTGGTGGAGACCCCTGCCCGCTGGACCCAGGCTCCCAGCTCCTACCATCCCCACTGTGGAGCCAGAATTAAGATTTATCTTTCAGGGGCCAGAAATTCAGAAAGCAGCAAAGTTTTAAATAATTATTATTTTTAAAGGATAAAATTAAATTTGTTTTCATCATAGGCTTATTCTTTTCCTACTCTTTTATAGTGGTAAAATATAAAACTTGCCACATTAACCATTTTTAAGCATATATTTCAGTGAGTTAAGTGCATTCACAATGTTGTACAACCATCACCACTATGCATTCTCAGACCTTTCTCATCATCCCAAAAGAGGAACTATACTCATTAAATAATACCCCCACGCTCCATCCCCAAGCCCCTGGTAACTTCTAGTCTACCTTCTGTCTCTATGAATTTCTGTTTTTCATGTATGCAGTATAAATGCATAGAGCAGAAAAATTTCCCTGACCCCTGGTTCCCTTCACAGATGAATTATTTTTATCTATTTCCTGTTTATTCTTTCAGAGGAATCTTATGCTTATATAAATACTTGCCTGTATATATATCTTTTTATTTATATACGAAGGGAACATACTGTTTTATGCCTCTTTTTTATTAAACAATATATCTGCCATGAAAAGATTTTTAGTGCATCAGGATATCAGTATATCTTCCATATTAGTGCACACAGAGCTGCCTTGTTCTTTGTGTGTGTGTGTGCGCACAGGCGTGTGCTCTGTTGTGTCTGACTCTGCAAACCCATGGACTGAAGCACTCCAGGCTCCTCTGTCCATGGAATTTCCCAGGCAAGAATACTGGAGTGGGTTGCCATTTCCTGCTCCAGGGGATCTTTCCAACCCAGGGATTGAACCCTCAAGTCTCCTGCCCTGGCAGGCAGATTCTTCACTACGACACCACCTGGGAAGTGCTTTGTCTTTTTTATTCCTGTTATTGTTCAGTTGTTCAGTCATGTCCACCCTTTGCGACCCCATGGGCTGCAGCATGCCAGGCTTCCCTGTCCTTCACCATCTTCCAGAGTTTGCTCAAACTCATGTTGCATCGAGTCGGTGATGCCATCCAACCATCTCATTCTGTTGCCCCCTTCTCCTTAATGGTTACATAATAATATTCCATTGTAAAGGTGAATCATACTGCATTTAACCTACCCCTTAATAGAAATGCTTCAATTTTCAATTTGCTACATTTATCTATTGTCAGCTTATGCCCACTTTTAGTGAAAAAAAAATGCCACAGCACCTAACTAGCAGGAAGAACAAATTAAACATCATGAAATGCCCCTTCACACCAATTAGAGCAGCAAAAACTCAAGTCAGGTGACATCAAGTGTTGATTTGGATGTGGAAGAACTGGAATCTCAGATACAGCTAATAGGAATGGAAATGGTCATAGCACTGTGAGAGCTGTTTGGCATTACCTGGTCAAGCTAAAGATACATATGTCCTTCAGCCCAGCAATTCTGTCTCCAGGAGGTTGCAAAGACACTCTCCCATGTGGGCCAGCAGACAGGACTATCCATGGCAACAGGTACAGAATAATAAAGTGTGGGAATCGTCCTAAATGTCCAGTGGTAGGACAAAGGAGAAACAAATTGTGGTGGAGTGTTATACAACAATGAAAACAAGCTCTAGTTACATGTATCAGCAGGACTAGATCTCACGAACAATGGTAAGTGAAAAAAAAAGGAGTTGTTTGAGGATGTGGAAGTATGATACCCTTTATATGAAGCTTTAAGATGTATAAGACAATATCACATATTATTTATGGATGTATACATAGTAACATAAAGGTAAATGCATAGATTGATAATTATCAAATTCAAGACAGTGATTGCCCCTGGGGAGAGCAATGGGATGAAGGAGGAAATATCATAGGATTTCAGGTGCATCTGTAATTTTTTAAATGGTGGCGAGATAGACGGAACACAAAAATTTGCCGTTTTAATCACTTTTAGTTGTACCATTCAGTGCATTAATTACAATATTGTGCAACTATCACGGGTCCCTATTTCTTAAACTTTTTCTTCATCACCCAAAGCAGAAACTCTTGCTCCTTAAGCTTCCTTTTCCCCTCACCCCAGACCCTGGTGACCTCTAACCTACTTTCTGTCTCTATAAATTTGCCTATTCTGCACATTTCCTATAAGGAAAGTCCTACAATATTTGTGTCTGTCTTATTTCACTTCACATGTTTTCAAAGTTCATTCAGGTTGTAGCATAGATCAGAACTCATTCCTTTTTAGGGCTGAATAAGATCCCATTGAGGACTTCCCTGATAGCTGAGTTGGTAAAGAATCCACCTCCAATGCAGGAGACCCCAGTTCGATTCCTGAGTTGGGAAGATCTCCTGGAGAAGGGAGAGGCTACCCACTCCAGTGTTCTTGGGCTTCCCTGGTGGCTCAGTTGGTAAAGAATCTGCCTGCAATGTGGGAGACCTGGGTTCAATCCCTGGGTTGGGAAGATCCCCTGGAGAAGGAAATGGCAACCCACTCCAGTATTCTGGCCTAGAGAATTCCATGGACAGTTGATGGGGTCACAGAGTCGGACACGACTGAGCTACTCACTAAGATCCCACTGTACGGATATGCCACATATCCATCTCTGTTCATCTGTGGATGGACGTGGGGGTTGTTTCCCTATGGGCTGCTGTGACTGATGCTGCAATGAGCATCAGTGTGCGAGTATCTATTGGAGACTGCTTTCAGTCCTTTTGGGCCCATACCTAGGAGTGGAATTGCTAGGTCATGTGGTAATTCTCCGTTTAGCTTTTCAAGAAAACTGCAAGGTTTTTGTGTATAGGCCAGCGGGTCTCTATGTAATACTCCAGGCCTTTTCTGTATGACTGAAATATTTTATAAATCTAAAAAAAGTAGAATGAGTTAAAATTGGAAGCCACCATTTGCATCGTTAGTATCTTCAAAACCGCATCATAATTCAGAGCTATTTGAGGGAACATTTGCGGCTGTTGGCTCTCAGTTTCACAATTGTCAATTACAGCTCCTGCCCATTCATATCACTGAAATGTTCAGCCCACTCCAGAAGACACTCGACAAAGCCCCTGGGCTCCAGAGGTCCCCAAGGCCTCACAGGGTGGGGGCCGGTGGCACTGCCTCATCCTTGCTGTCACCTGAGTCACAGGTTACCCTCCACCCCACCCCCGTCCTCCTGCGGGTTATTTCTGGATCTTCCCCTAGGGATTCAGCATTATCCCTCCCTGACTTCTGATCTCCAGGCAGAGGCAGGCTGATCCTGGGCTAAGCCCCTCCTACCAGGTGAGCCTCTCTCACCTTGGCCTCTTCTGAGTTCAGCAGCCCAGACCGCAGCCTGCATGGAACCGAGCAGAGAGCCATAGTGCCTCCACTCAGCCCCTGGGGCTGAGTCCTGGGTGGGCCTGGGGTGACCTTGAGCCAGGTCCTCCATCTCTAGGCTCAGGAAGCAGGTGGAGTCGGGGGTTGGGGGGTGCTCACAGACCTGTGGTCTGCAAACCACTGAACAGGTGTCCCAGGAGGGAGAGGAGACAAGCATCTCTTTGAGCCATTTAGCCCATCGTGACAGCTCCAAGAGCATTTGACATCTGCAAAATAACATCATTAGGTAAGTGTTAACTTTTTCCCACTGGCAGGCCCAGGGCTAGTAAATGTACTGTGACGACTATAATGTGTTTATGAAATGTGAATAATAAATTATCAGAAAGAACTGCATTTTTAATATTGCCTAATACATCCAGTTGGCCTCACAGCAGCCACCGGCTATATGGCAGCGGTTTCCATTAACTTACTGTGCTGGCTCTCCACACGATTCCTGGGCCGGGGCCCCAGTAGGGGCCAAGGAGGAGGCCAGGGACAGCGGACAGCTCCCATGTCCCTTCCTGATTCAGTCTCTGTCTTCTGGAATCTAAAGAAAAGTGGAGCCTTGTTTACCATCTAGGCCACTGCAGAAAGCACCCTGGGGTTTGTCACAGGGTAGGGGTACAATAAATATGTGTTAAAGTGCAGCAGATTCCTAAAGAAATGAATGGACAAGGGCCCCTGGAAGGCCCCTCTCCATCAAACAGGAAGTGCTTGGAAGTGCTCCATCAGCTTCTCCTTTGTGTAAAATTTCCTATCAATTCAGACAAGTTTCTATCAGCACAGCATGCCCTGAGCTCCTCTAGTGATCAGGGAAGGGGGAGACTGGTACAGTGAGGCCAGGGGCGGGAAGGGCCCTTCCTCCCAGAGCACAGTGACGCCAGGCAGAGACGCCAACCCAGGGCGTCCCACCAAGTGCAGGGTAGAGGTCATTGCCTCCAAATGCCTCTCACCTACTGGAAGGAAAGGCTTTAACTGTTCATTCTCAGCCAAGAAAGAAGTCATAGTGCCTGATGTAGGATGTTTCAGGCTCCCTATTGGGACTTCTAGAGAAGGAAATGGCAACCCACTCCAGTATGCTCACCTGGGAAATCCCACAGACAGAGGAGCCTGGCGGGCTACAGTCCATGGAGTTGCAGAAGAGTCGGACACGACATAATGACTAAGTAACAACATTGGGACTTTGCCAGAGTGCTCGCAAAATTCCAACCCTCCCCGCCAAGAGTGGCACATTGAACAGTGCAGGGATAGTAAAACAGGTGAGAATACGAAACCGTTTGCACCTTCTAACCCAGCGATTCTCATACAATTAATTGTGCATCAAAATAACCCAGGGGTGCTTATTCAAACACACCCTGAGTCTTCACACACATGTCTGAGTCCATGGGTGTGAGGCAAGGGCCAGGAATGTGTATTATTAACAAGCATCCCAGGGATGCAGGTACCCTGCATCCATCCTTTGAGGAACCCACTTCTACCTAGTTGGACTGGGGCCTTTGCAGTCTGTTAGAGAGGGGAGGGGGCAACTCAGAAGCCTGTTGGGAGAAGCAGGTGGTGGAGAATCAGGAGTACACGGTTCCATGGACTTCGCTGGTGGTTCAGTGTTTAAGGCTCCATGCTTCCACTGCAGGGGGCCCAGGTTTGATCCCTGGTTGGGGAACTAAGATCTTGCATGCCACACAGTATGGCAAAAAAAAAAAAAAAAGAGTACAGGATTCCTGAGGGCTGTGACTCTGCCCACTTCACTTTGCCAAGGACAAGTCCAGCTGCCTGCCTGTGTGGGGAGTGGAAGAGGCAACCTGATTGATGGGGTCTGGACATGTCCAGCTGTTTAAAGATCCCCACACATGCTAGCCGGCGCCCCAGACTTGGCAGGAGCCTGCACTTTTCAATGTACTTTCCCAACATCCTCATCTGGTCCTGACAGCAGACAGGAAAAGAGGGCAGCCAACTGCATTTCACTGGTAGAGAGACTGAGGCAGGCACAGGGCGTCAGACTATGGTTTGCACCAGGAAGGCAAGGGCAAGAGAATGACAATGTTCTGAGTGCCTCTTTCGTGCTAAGTGCTTTCTCTGCAGCCCCACCTTCATTTCTCAAAAGGTTGTTCCCCCTAACTTGCCCCAAATTAGACACAATTAGGAGGAGGATTTTGTTTATTTTTTGCTGCGCTGGGTCTTTGTGGGCGTTCTCTAGTTGCGGCGAGCGGGGACTCCTCTTCCTTGCGGTGCGTGGTCTCCTCATGCCGTGGCTTCTCGCTTTCTGGAATGTGGGTTCAGTGGTTGTGGCACACGGGCTTAGTGGAATCTTCCCAGACAAGGGATGGAACCCACGTCCCCTTCATTGGCAGGCAGATTCTTAACCCCCGGACCCCAGGGAAGTCTCAGGCACTGTTTTGAATCCATCTGCCTGTCTCCCCTGCCCAGACTCTTTCTAGAAACTAGACACCTGCCTGGTAATACCAATTCTGCTCCCTCCAGGGGGGCCCTACCCCATGGCAGCTGGGCTCACAGCTGGGTGAACTCAGACTTCAGAGTGGCGCTCAACTCTGCCACCTACCAGAGGTTAGCCCCAAATATGCCAGTGTTCCTCCTGCGGGTATCCTGGCATTTGCTGACTGGATGCTTTGGAGGCTGGGCTTCTTGCAGACCCTCCCCAGAGCCAGCACCCACAGAGCCAAGAACCAGGCACTGAACTTCAAGAAAGCCAGACCCACAGAAAGTCAAGAGGCCAGGAAGAAGTAGTCAGCCCCGTTCTCTCCCCTCTCCCAGGGAACACATGGGTAGACCCTGGCCATCAAAAGGGAAAAGGGTCAGAGGTCAGGATATCCAGGCTGTTATTCCCAGTCACTCACCTTCCTGAAGACTCAGGTTCCCCATCTGTAAGACGGTGACTGCACTCTCGTGCCCCTCAAGTGAATGAATTACAGAATGATGGTTCCGCGTCTGTACTTTAATACCCGGTGCCATTACATAATCACTTAGTGATGCAGCCACCTCTGGCACAGAAGTCACTCCGTGCCTATTTAAGGACTAATCCCCTTAAGCATTCCCGGAAATGAGAAGCCCACTCTGTGTTAGGCTTCCGGGCTCTCCTGTCCTTCCCTTGGCCTTGGATTCTTGGAGGGCTGAATTTCTCTTGCACCAAGATCCCAGATTGTCCTTCGGGAGCCTCCAGGCCGGTTCATTCCCACTGCAACCCCTAAGATTCTCAGCCACCTCTCTCTTTCCCTCCCCTTCCTTCTCAATTTGGGCAGTCCCCATCCAAGAAGCCACAGGAAGAGCTCCCGGGGAGCCAGTTTTTACCTCTGTTTCCAGCTTGTCTCTGTAGGGGTGAGAAGGGAGAGGCAGGGGTGGGGGCCATGAAAGTTTCAAAAAAAGTCAGGACACCTGAGTGCTGAGCCCAGCTCTGTCACCAGCCAGAGATCACCCAAGCAAGTCACGGTGTCTGAGCTTAAATTTCCTCACCTGCAAAGTGGGAATGTTGTACTCTGCCTGCGTGGTGGGTGGCAGAAGGGATCAGTGAGGTGACAGCTGTGAAGGCTCTTGACAGAGCATGCCATAGGTTTCCAGGGCGGGTGGGGACCTTGCCCACCCAATTCAGAACTCGTCACGAAATAACTCATGGATCTCCATCATGTGCGTCAGCAGCGAGTCTCCTCTCTCAAGGGAAGGGTGAAGAGAAAGCTGACACCGGGTGAGCATCTCTTATCTGCCATGCTCTCGCCAGATGCAGCCTTCTCAGAGTGCCAAGTGGTTGGAATTAGCCCCATTTCACAGCTGAGAACACTGAGGTTCAGAGAGAGCTAATGATGTGCCAGAATGATGCATCTGGAAGTGATGAAGGTGAGGCCACCTCTCTCTTCCCCCCACACCGCCACAGGAGTTATGGTGGGGGCAGGGGCACAGGCTTGAGACCCCTCATTTAGTCTTTCTGGAAGGGACCCAGCCAAGAAGATAAGCATCTCTGATGTCAATGGAAACCAGAGAGAGTAAACAGGATTCTGTCTATGGCCAGGGCTTTCTGGGAACACACCTGTATAAGCAGCAGCCATTCCCAACAGAACCGAATTCTCAGGAAATCAGGACAGAGCCAGGGCTGGGCCTTTGTTTGGTTTTCTGACCATGTGGGAAGCCTGAGGCCCGGTGGCCAGCCACGCCCTGCCTCTCCGCCTCTGCATCCTTCATCATGCCCTGGGGATGCCCAGGCCCCTGCCTGCCCTCATCCTCTCCCAATCACCTCTTGTGGTCAAGGTCCTCACACACCCTGTCCTTCAAGCTACTCACTGACCAAGTGAGAGGCTGACTACTGGTTAGAAGGAGGGTGCTTGCGTGTGACCTGAGAGGAAGGGTGAACAGACTGTGCCATCGGTGACCTTGGACAGCTGTGGATGTCTTGCTAATGTGAGAGCATCCTGTCTGGCACTCCTAGGAGTGAGGCTATGTGACCTGCTAGGCTGGGGGCTGGGAGGCGCCCTGGGTCTCCTGATCACTTTGGGGGCGTGTCTGTATATGCTGTTAGGTGTGCCGCGGACAGGGGTGCCCTGAGTCCCCTGACCGCCTCCACGAATGCTGTTAGGGATATGTGTGTATTGAGGGGGTGTACAGCACCACAGTAGCTTCAACCAACTCTCTATGGGTACGTGTGTCCTGCAGATGTGAGCAGTCGGTGCTTCCGCCCAGTTCTGCACACGTTTCTGTGCGCTGGAAGTGTCCTTGCGCACCGGCGTTTGTTCTGTGTGAACGGAGCCCAGGAAGTGCGGGCACGCGCGGGAAAGTGCGGGTGTGCGTCCTGCCGGTCTCTGCTCTGCTCCGCGCCGGTCCTGCGCCTCGTGAGTGGAAGGCGCCGAGTGGCCCTGCCCGCCGAATGCGCGCGCAGGGTCCCGGGCCGGCGTGCGCGCCGGTGTGAGTGCCAGTGAGTGCGGCGCCACTCGGCTCGCTCCGCGCCGCGCCGCCCGCACACTCGCACTGATCGGCGGCTGCCGGTGACGCGGGCTGGGCCCGCCCCCTGCCTGCCGGCCCCTGGCACTCACTCGCGCCGGCCGCCGCCGAGCAGGCAGCAGCCGCGTCAGGGCCGTCCGGGGGCGCCGCCGGCGATGCCCGCAGCCCCCGCCACGCCCCGCCGGGCCTGCTGAGCCGCCCCCGGGCCGGGGCCGCGCCGGGTCGGGCCGGGCCGCGCCCGGGCGGAGCCGTGCTGCCTGCATGACCCTCCGGCGGCGCGGGGAGAAGGCGACCATCAGCATCCAAGAGCATATGGCCATCGACGTGTGCCCCGGCCCCATCCGGCCCATCAAACAGATCTCCGACTACTTCCCCCGCTTCCCGCGGGGCCTGCCCCCGGACGCCGGGCCCCGCGCCGCGGCGCCCCCGGACGCCCCCGCGCGCCCCGCGGCGGCCAGCGCTGGCCGCCGCAGCCCCTCCGACGGCGCCCGCGACGATGACGAGGATGTCGATCAGCTCTTTGGAGCCTACGGCTCCAGCCCCGGCCCCGGCCCGGCCCCCAGCCCCGGGCGGCCGCCCGCCAAGCCACCCGAGGAAGAGCTGGACGCCGACGGCTACGAGTCCGACGACTGCAGTGAGTTTCCCACCCGCCTGCTGCTCGCCCCCTCCCCTGCGCGGCTGCTCGCGCTCCCGCCCTCGCCCGCACTCGGCTCCCCTGCGGTCTCGGTCCCTCCGGCACACCCCCCACCTGGTGGCAGTCCCCGGCCGCGCCGTGCGCTCTCCGCGCTCCCAGCGCACACAGCCCCTCCCTCGAGCAGGTCCGAGAGGTGGGAAGTTTGGGGGCGCCCCCTGGGGGTGTCCCATTTCCAGCGGCCGGCTCCCCGGAGCCCGCGCCGCGCCCCCTCTCGGCCCGCCCGCTGGGAGCCCCAGCGTGGGCGGCGGCTTTTGTTCCCTGGCAGGGCGGAGCTGCGCCCCGGGGAGACACCAGTTGCTGCCAGCCGCTCGATCGCTCCCTGCCCCGGAGCACGCGGCGGATCGGCCCCGCAGCCGAGGGTCGGGCTGGGCGAAAGGCGGAGAGACCCCGGGGCCGGAGTCGGGCGGCCTCCCTGGTGGGCCGGCGGCCGCAGAGCGCGGCGGCTTGACTGGCGCACGGGCCGAGGACCAGGGTACCATGGGGCCCGCTTGTCCTTTGGAAAAACCTTGGTGGTTCCTCCTCCCACGTTCGTTGGTCCCGCCGCTGCGCTCGACCGGGCCGCCGACCTTCGCCCACCTGTTACACCCGCTTCCCCGGCCAGTAAGGGCCCCCACCCCCACCCCAGCCTCCTGCTGCGGGCAGGAGCCCCGAGCCCCAGGGAATAGGCAAGCTCCGGGGCCCCCGGGGCCGACGCCCGGCTGGCTGGTGCTCCTGGCGTCTTTCTGGGCTCCGAGGGTGGTCGCCCTGGCCGCCCCGCCCGCCCCGGGACTGGAGGGGAAACCGAGAACGCCGAGGTCGCCGTGCGGTGCCGGGTGGATTTACGCGGGATGGGGCCGGGGACGCAGGCAGCGTTGCTCGCCAGGCCCCTGCCTGGCTGTAGCCCCTGCCGCGTCACTCTCAGAGCTAGAAAACCCGAGTCCAACGCCGGTCCTGCGGGAGGTGTGGACTTTTCTCCGGGCAGGGGTCGCTCGCCCACTTCGCCGAGGCTCGCCGGGTCCCATCCCCCACGCAGCGCAGCGACGGCGGCTGCGCCTGGCTCGGGTGCCCACATGGGCCTCAGCCTGGGGGTCTGGAGTTTCCCCAACATAAAATGTGCCTCTGCAAGCTGACAGTTACCAGCACCTCAGCGGGAAGCGGTGGGGCCAGACCTGTCGTCACCCTACCCAGGGATGCCCGGGAGGAGAGTAAGGGGGAGGCCTGCCAGCCCTGAGTCCAGTGGGTCGGAGCCTGGCCTGTGATGGAAAGCTGCCGGCTCTGCACGCTCCCGGGCCTGGACCACAGCCCTCCGGCCAGAGCCTGGCATGTGGAGGCCCTGCCAGCCCAGGGGCATGGGAATGAGGAGCAGTCCTCTTCCTCTATTTTCCTGCCAGACTGGGGAAACTGGGTCGGGAGAGTTTATTGCCCTCCGGGCTGTGCCCTGGATCTTCCCTACCCCCAGTTCCTGGCACCCTGGGCCAGGTGCACCCCCTCACTTGCTGTGCCTCTGGGCAGGCGGAGACCGAAGTCACCCCTTTGCATGCCCTGAATCTTCCCTGGCTCCAGAAGAAGGGGTGGGCCACTTGTTCCCATTTCCAGCATCTTTCCTGCTACGCCAGGGGAGCAGGCGAGCAGGGCAGGGCTTCCACTCGAGCTTCAGGCTCTCCTGGTGCCACCCGGGCCCTCCGGAGACACACAGCTAAGAGCTGAGAAATCAGGCTGTTTCTTTTGGCTGCCCCTGAACCCACAGGCAAGGAGGGGACCAGAAGTGCAAGACACGAGCCGGTTGCCCCATCTTCAGTCCGTCAACTCAGAAGTCCTTCACAGAGCACTGTCTTCACAGCAGAGAGGGAACGGGGCTGGGGCCCCGGACCCAGAGCTCATTGTCCGAGCAGGAGACAGACGCACTTGGGGTCAGCAGTGTGGGGCAGTCGGACACAGCCTTGCCAGCCTGAAGCCGTGGGCTGGCCACACCCATGCCACCAGGGCACTCTGCTGCAGAGAGCCAAGGAGAAGGGTGTGTCACCAAGCCAGGGCCAGCTTGAGCCCCCTCATTCCCTTCAAGGGGCCACTGTCCTGGGCTTAGACCCCATCAGTGGCCAAACATCCCACCTTGAGAGCACATCTAGGTTCTGGGGCTGGGGGGCCAGGTTCTAGGGTGGAGCCATTCTCTACTCAGTAGCCCAGGCCTCACCTCCCTCTCAGCTCTGACAACCAGATCCCTACAATAAGCCTAAATGATTCAAGCCAGATGGTTCATTACGGCTTTAGCCAGGGTTATGCTATCTGCTGCCCTAATTATTGGATTATCTCTGTTCTAACAAAAAGAAATTAGGACGGTTGCTCTGTTGTCCAAGACCGGGAGTGAAGTGCTGTTTACTTATTCAGCCTTTTTTCCCCTTCTCTTTAAAGCCCATCCTTGATTAAGTCACCACAAGGCACAAGCGCAAAATCGACAGGCTCCCCACTGATCTAATAGAGGAGCGTTAACAGGGAGAAGATGCAGAAATGTTATAGTTAGAGGTGTCCCTTGTGCCCGCGGCCTCCCAGTGACCCACAGAGCGGCCTGGCTAAGCTGGAC
Source organism: Bos javanicus (assembly GCF_032452875.1). NCBI lineage: Eukaryota > Metazoa > Chordata > Mammalia > Artiodactyla > Bovidae > Bos > Bos javanicus. The sequence goes on from NC_083886.1 coordinate 23,779,286, forward strand.
TCCGCTGCTTGCTGCCCTTCCAATGGTCCTATGCCCCCCCAACCTCCACACATGCTACTCCCCTGCCTGCGATGCTCTTCCACCCAGTCTCCACCTGTGGAAACTCAGACCATCCTTCAAAGCCGTAATGACTAGAATGCTTTGGGGTTTCTAGGTAACAGAAAATTCAGAGTGCCTCAAACAGTGAGGACTGTTGAGGCCGTGTGACACTGGGGCAGATTCACGCCGCCGCTCAGCAGCAGTATCAGCGGCAATGGTTCTGTGTTTCTCCACTCGACCACGTCCTTTTCTTCTTTTCTTTAAGTTTTATTTATTTATTTTCTGGCTGTGCTGAGTCTTCGCTGCTGCACGGGCTCTAGTTGTGGCGAGCGGGGGCTCCTCTCTAGCTGCAGTGCACAGACTTCTCATTGCGGTGGCTTCTTTTGCTGTGGAGCACAGACTCTAGGGTGCACCGGCTTCAGGAGTTGCCGCTCCTGGGCTCTAGAGCACAGGCTCAACAGCTGTGGTGCAAGGGCTTAGTTACTCCAAGGCATATGGGATCTTCCCCGATCAGGGATCAAACCCGTGTCTCCTATGTTGGCTGGTGGACGCTGAGCCACCAGGGAAGTCTCACCTTTTCGTCTTAGGCTGACCTCCCTCATATAACAGTAAGATCCTAAATTTGATGAGTTTCTACTCCCATGTTTCAGTTTAAAAGCGAGGAGACCTCTCCCCAGGAAATCTGTCCTTCTGTCTCTTGGGCCAGAGTCGCATCTCATGGTCACGCTTACACTGGCCCATGCATGATTCATCCAGGGCTGAGTCAGGACTAATGGCCACAGAGGCCTTGAAGCAATGATGGAGAGGAGGAATCACTGTTAGGCTGGCCCAGAAGGCCCTCAGCTGGAATCATTTCCCTGTCCCTGCTTGCTGTGATTCCCCTTCCTTAGGGCCCTGTCATATTCTACCTGGCCCGTATTTCCACACACTCAGCCTCTCGGGACCAACTAGGTGTCCGGCACTCTGCCGAGCATGGAGGTTGCAGAGTGCCTGAGACGCAATCTCTGCCATCAGGAAGTTCATGGAAATGGAGACACACAAATAACCCAGCAGTGACGAGTCAGGAACCCAAATGGGAAGCGCTGGCTTGCACGGAGCTCTCCCACAAAGAGGGTGCAGTGGGAGGAGGGAGAACGCAGGCTGGCCGAGTGGAAGGAGGAAGAGTCCAGTGGCTGGAGCAAGGGAAAAAGAGGATGATGAAGCCCAAGTGGTCATATCACAGAGGGCCTGAATGCCACACCAGGGAGGTTGGCAGAGTCCAGGAGGCAGAGGAGAACCTTTGGACTGTGTAAAGTAGGGGAATGAATAGGTTTATGTATATTTGGGTGGGGGTAATTTTATTTTTATGTATTTTTGGCTGTGCTGGGTCTTTGTTGCTGCAGGCAGGCTTTCTCCAGTTGCTGTAAGTGGGGGCTACTCTCTAGTCCCGTGCACGGGCTTCTCATTGGGGAGGCATCTCTTGGTGCGCAGGCTTCAGCAGTTGTGACGCATGGGCCTAGTTGCCCTACAGCATGTGGCATCTTCCCGGACCAGGGATTGAACCCGTGTCCCCTGCATTGGCAGGCAGATTCCTAACTACTGGACCACCAGAGAAGCTCATGAGTAGGTTTATAAAAGTCCTCGCCCTCTACCTTGAGCACCTGGTAAGCAGGACCATAAAATCTATGGCTCATTCCTCTTTGTTCCCCCTGCAGCGTCTGGTCAGTGCCTCAGTTTCCCCAACTAGGAAATCCTTTCAACTCAGACTTGATCATTTTCTGTGGTTCTTGCCATGGTGGTTGTTTTTTTTTTTTTTTTAAACTATTTGAGAGGATGACATTTTTCTTAAAAAGAGAAATCGAGGGCCAATTTCCTATTCCCAAGGGTGTATGGGTGAGGAAAGTCCAGGTGCAAACCAAGGTCAAAATGATGCTGTCAGTCTCCATCAGCCAAGCAGAGGGATGTTCTGCCTTAGAGGAACTGACAGGAGCTGAGCTTGATTTTCTCTGAATTAGCCCCATTAAAGCTCTATAATTATCAACAAGCGGGTGACAACTCTCAGAGGCCCATTAGTGACCAAGTCTCATAATTTATCCAAGGATGTAAACTTTAGCCAGGACGTGTGATTTGAGTGGCTGGAGGGCAGGACCTTGTGGCTCACAGGGACAAGCACCTTCACCTGTCCTCAGGGCCCCCTTCGCCTGCCACAAGCCCAGGCGGCCTTTCAACTCAGAGGCCCCTCTCGGGTGGCAGACCAGCCCTCCCCACACCCCAGGAGCAATTCTGTTTATCCCTCTTTTGTTTTTCTGCCCCATCCTCTCAAGAGTTCAGCTTAACAAAGTAGCAGACAGAAAATACTGGAAGCCACTAGGCTTTAAGGCAGGAAGGAGCAATGGGGATGGAAGTGAAGAGGCCTGGATCCTACATCCAGCTCTGCTGTGTCACCCTGGCCAGATCACCTCCCCTCTCTGAGCCTCATTTCTCCAAATAGGTAATAAAGAGCTCTCTAAGAGAGCTCCACCACCAGCAAGTCTCTAAAAATGGCGACTGAGCTTCTATTTCTAAACTATTATTTCTTCTAAAACTTGCACTGGCATCTGAAGAAATCCACCAATCTCGTCCTGGAGCAGCACTGGGCTTGCTGTTCCTTCCCGGGCAGTGATAACAGCTATCGGTTTTATTGAGCAGTGTCAGCAGCCCCCCCCCCCCAAACACAGGTGTCTGTAAATCCAGTGGAAGGGACCCCTCTCCCTGCCTGGAGCTGAATTTCCCAGTGGGGGCTCTGTCGGCTGCCTTGTCCTTCTCTGGGATGAGGAACTGGGCAGAGATTGTGAACTGTGTGGATTTTGTGGTTGCCATTCTTTTCTTTTAATTGGAGGATAATTGCTTTACAATGTTGTGTGGAACTGTATGTTTTAATACATGAGCATCACACATCTCTGCTCAAGTGAGCGCCAGCGAGCAAGTTAGTTTGGATAGACCAGCCTTGTGAATTGAACATCTGCTCATTGCTGGTGTCAGAGGCGTGGTCCCTGCCCTCCGGAGGCTAACGTCTGGAGGCACAAGCCGCAAGTTAGGCCTGAACAGAACAGTAGGCTGATTCACTGTCTTGCAAAGCCAAGAGCTTTAAAGGCTGTTACTGCAAAAGCCTGGGGAAGCCTGGGCCTGTGGCTGTTGTTGCAGGCGAGGTGATAGATCCCACCCTTAGAGCACCCTCACCTGCCCGCTGGCACGGAGGCATCCTAGCAAGCAGGCAGCAATAGGCCAGATGCGTGCTCAGTCACGTCCGACTCCTTGCGACCCCGTGGACTGCAACCCGCCAGGCTCTTCTGTCCATGGGATTCTCCAGGCAAGAATACTGGAGTGGATTGCCATTTCTTTCTCCAGTAAAATCTGCAGGGGTCAAACCTGCTTCTCCTGCATTTCAGGTAAATTGTTTACTGCTGAGACACCTGGGAAACCCAATAGGCCAGGACTAAAGCATGCTTCCCCCGCTCGGGGAAAAGGACTCTTGGCTCCACCTAAGGCCTGTTGACTTTGAGTTTAGACACAATTTTAACAACTATTCTCACCTGGTTTCATAGAAGACCCAAGTAACCAGTGACCAGGAGGCAGAGCTGCCTATGCAACCAGGGGCAAGTACTTTAACATAACAGGAGTTTCAAGTGGATGTCAAGAGAGGAGGCAGAAAAAACGTCAAGAAAACCTCACAAAGAGTGGCCACCCGGGATCGCCTGGTGAAGGACTCGTCTCACACACCCTTCAGTGCCCGGGCTGGGACTTGGACACAGGGCACAGTTAGCTGAAGTCATAGCAATGACTCAGGTTGTTCCGAAAAGTCTTAAGTGACCGTTTGTGTATTCTGCTCACAAGGGCTGGGAGGGGAGCGATCCAGTTCAGAACGAGTTCATTCCAGGAGGTGTCTCAGAGGGGCAAGTACGCTTATCTAGAAACATCACCTAAATGGATCTGCTTCTTCTGTAATTATCTACTGAGTACTTTCCGCACCCCAGGCATGCCGTGAGGTGGATGCTGTTGTGTTTCCATTTTGCAGATGAGGAAACTGAGGCACAGAGAGAACTAGATATGCTAAGGTCACAGAGCAAGGAAGTGCAGAGCCAGGGTTTGAACCCAGGGTCAGACCTCAGAGGTCACACACTCTACAGGTGCCCCCGCCAGGCAACAACAGAGACGCTGAGTGGGGTGCCTGTCCCTGTGTTAGGAGCAGAGATGCAAGACAAATAGTGGCTGGACTTGGCCAGCAGGCTGTGGTTTGCTCTTAACCCACACTGGGCAACCCTGGCCTCCCCCTAGCATGACTCCAACCACCCAGCACCCTGCCCTCTGGGTGGTCCTGTGGTTGAAATGCCCCTTCTCCCAGCCCCACTCTGCACTGGCCAACTCCTACTCATCTTGCATGGCTCAAGTGAAGGGTCACTTCCTCCAGGAAGCCTTCTCTGATGGCCCCAGTTCACATCAAGTTCAGGCCTCCTCCATCAATCCTGCCCCACCAGACTTTGCTGTGGCAAATCCTTCTCTTCCATTCCTCCTGTTAAGCTGTGCTTTCCTTGGAGCAGGAACCTGCGTTTTGATATCTTCTTTCCTGTGTGTGTATGTGTGTGTGTGCATACTCAGTCATGTCTGACTCTGTGACCCTGTGGACTGTAGCCCACCAGGATCCTCTGTCCATGAAATTTTCCAGGCAAGAATACTGGAGTGGGTTTCCCTTTCCTTCTCCAGGGGATCTTTCCAACCCAGGGATCGAACCCACGTCTCCTGCATTGGCAGGCAGATTCTTTACCACTGAGCCACCAGGGAAACCCCTCTTCATTCCTAGAGCCTAGCATGTTGTGAACACTTGGTAATGAGTGAATGAATGGGAAGCCAGTTGACTAGCAAGCAGGGTCTGGGCCTCTAAAGACATCCTGTGAATGTGTGTCTCGCGAGGGAGACTTGCCCCTGAGGTCCGCCCTCACCCACCACCCCCGCCTTTATACCGGGAGCCACAGAGGCATGAGAGGCCACAGCTGCTGTGTGTGATGGTGCCTGAGGGCGGCAGCTGCATCCAGTCACTGCCACACCCTCTGCCCGGCCCTTGGGAATCCCTCTCTGCTTTTTCAGCGGCCAGGGTGGCACCATGAGGGCCCAACTCACTCCTCGTAGCCTGCCCAGGGCCCCTAAGGGCCTGGAGAGACCGGGGGCCGCAGCCCCGAGTGCCGCTAGAGGGGGCGGTGAGTGGACCAGCTGGTCGGCTGGGCCCAGGCCTGCAGGCACCCAGAGCCTGACCCCTCTGCCTCCTCGCACGATCTTAGGACAGATCACAGGCCAAGGGGAGCCGAGGTGTGGAGCCTAGGCCGGCAGTCGCACCAGGACGACAGGAACCCCTTTAGCCGCGTGCCCGGCACACATGGCCACACCCTACACCAGCTACAGGCCACGAGGCATGATGCAGGGGTCAGAGGCCACCACTCAACGGCATCTGGGGAGTGATGGGCCTAACCCCCCTGAGCTCCTTCCCAGGGTGGGAGGGGCTGGACAGGTAGTAGGTGCCCAGTTGGTGGCAGTCGGCATGGACACCCTGACACCTCGTCCGACTACACAGGGCTGGGTGACGCTTCTCCCCTGTGTGGCCCCGGGGTGACCTGAGCCCTCCTTGTCCGCAGCCGCCCTGGGCACGCTGGACTTCAGCCTGCTCTACGACCAGGAGAACAACGCCCTGCACTGCACCATCGCCAAGGCCAAGGTAGGCCCACTGGCGGGCGCGGGGCGAGGAGGCAGTGCTCAGCCCAGTTACTCCTAAGATGCTGCTGCCTCCCCTGCAGGAAAAGAGTAGAACCGAGAAGCCGGAGAGATGAGAGGAGGAGGGTGGAAGGGTAGCCTGTAGGGGCCTAAGGCGGCCACAACTGGGGAGCTGTCAGGGAGGGAAGGGCAGGCGGGGTGCTGGTAGGCCCGTCCTGCGGGCGAAGAGGAGGGGTTGGACGTGGACGCCTCCGGCCCAAGGTTCGCAGCACCTGGGCCTCCCACCTCCCTGGGGAGGCTCTGGTCACATGGGCCTGAGCTTGCTCTCTGGGCGGGGTGCTGGGTATCTGAGCCCCATGGTCCCCTGTCCTGGGCTGGCCCCCGTCAACTCTGGTCTTAGCCACGCTGTTCCCTTCGTCCCCACCGCATCGCTCCCCGCTGGGAGGAAGGTGCCCAGGCTGATGTTCTCCCGCAAGGTAAGGGCGGCTGTGCCGCCTGGTAGAGCCTCCTGGTAGAGCGGTGGAAGGGCCTGGGCCCGGCTCCAAGCGAGGAGCCTCCGGCATTGCTGCCTGGGCCCAGCCCCACCACCAGCCCCCAGCCTGCCAGCTTCTCTCCCCTCCTCCGACCCTACCTGTGACTCTTGCCCGTCCAGAGGGGCCGGCCACCTGCTTCTGCCCCAGCTGTGCCCCTCCGGGCCTGGGCCACCATGCTGGGGTGAGTAGTGTCCCCAGTCGACCCACGCCATCGCCTCCCCACCCTCTCCTCCAGGGGCCACTCCAGCGGTGGCGTGCCAAGGTGGAGGGCAGGATGCACGCCCGGGCAGACCCTTCCCTTCACCCTCCACCCAGCTGTGTAGATAGAGGTTGTCCAGGCCTGGAGGCTGGGAAAGGGCACTGGCTGCCAGACTGCTCTGGCAGAGCCAGCCCTCCTCCCTAACCCGTGCAGACACTGGCCCCCCCGTGCTGTGTGCCCCGCTGTCTCTACCAGGCTCTCGAGGGGCTGCGTGGGTGTACTGTGGTGTGTGTATATGTGTGTGTCCACTTAGGGTTGCTCCACTCACGGCATTGGCAATGGGGGAGCCATGGCAGCCCCCCAATCTCCAGTTCACCCTCTGCTGGGCAGGAGGTGGTGCAGGTGTGGGAGGGGCTGGGGTGGGCTGGGGTGTGGGGAGGGGCCCCAGGGGATAGGAAGGCTGAGGCTGACAGGGGGCGCCCCTTGGGTGTCTCACAGAGGACACCAGATGCCCCAGCAGTGGACCCTAGCTCAGGCACTCTTTCTGTAAGTGGGTAGAGTGGCCTCAGTTTGCTCATCTGTAAAAATAGGGTTAATCGTCCCCACCTGTGTGATTGTTGTGAGCATTAAATGAGTGAGTGCTTAGTACCTAATGCTGTCCTGGAGGACACACCCACCCACAGCAGAACTGGGAAGTTCCAACTTTGTGGGAAAGGGTAAGAGGTGTGTATTGGGCAGGGTCGCCTCTGCCATGGTATACACAGAGCCGCCCAGCCAAGCCTCGTCCTGGAGTCAGCCCTACGGGGCAGGACAGAGCTGGAGCCCAGGCAGCTCTGCGCCCAGCTCAGTTGCTCCACCCAACCCTGAGCCACTTCTCTGGCATCCTCAGAGGGTCTAGCACAGACCGGAAGCGGGGCAAATGCCCCCGCAGCAGGCCCTGCTACAGTGTTGCCTCCTTGACTCCCACAACCACCTTGGGATTGTAACCCCTTTTATGGATGATAAAACTGAGGCTCAGGAGGCAGAAGCCTCATCACTTACCCAACTGCTAGGTGCCCGAGCTGGACCTGAACCCCGGCCATCCTGGTGCTAAAACCTGTGGGCCCCTTCCTGGTAACCAGGCAGTGCTGGTTAGAAGTTGGAAGCCCCGACATCAGATCTCAGCCCCTACCCGCGGGCTCCTCTAAACCAAGGTGGGGAGTGGGGAGAAGGGCCTCAGCTCCCCTGGGAGGTGGAGGATCAGGCTGGTGAGCTTGTGGTTCGTCTTTGGATGAGGTCATGGGGATGTCACCTCCACCCCGCACATGTCACCACTGCCTCCCTGCATCCCCGTGAGCCATCCCAGGAGAGAGTTTCCAGAAAAAGGAGCAGGCATGAGGTCAGCTGGGAGCCTCTCTGTGGTTCCATGGGCTCCCTGGCTGTGCACACTTGATGGTGGTCGAGAGTGAGTGAGGGGTGCCCTCTTGCAGAGGGACTCTGCACAGCCGGCCAGCTTGTGTGGCCTCCGGGGACACAGGCAGAGCCCTGTGGCCAAGCCAGAGAGAAACGGAGCCTGGTCTCCAGGACATATAACCTTCTCCCGTGGCTGCAGAGGGAGGCGTGTGGATGGGTGGACAGGGGCTCACGAGGACTTAGGGTCAGTGAGGAAAGTCGCAGGGCTTGGGAAGCAAGGGGAGATGGTTCAGGAAGAAGGAAGGATCTGACCACAGCAGGATAACGGGGGCCTCATTTAGAGAAAGGTGAGTCACTGGCCTCCATGACAAGGAGACGACAACGAGAAAGAGGCGATCTGACAAAGATGCCCCGGGTCATCTACACAGAATCAGACATTTGGGGGGAGTGGAGGGCAGGAATTGCACCGGTGCTGAGCCATCCTTGCTCCCCCATCCTGGGGGTACGGGGCAGGGGTGCTTCTGTGAAGAGGGTCATGAGTGGACCCAGCCGGGAGGTCCAGGGGCCTGCTGGGACCTGCTGCCCCAGGTGCCTGGAGGCCCTGGCTGCTCTGTGTCCCCAAGCCCCCACTTAACACCCTTTGCTGTTCTCCTCTGCCCAGGGCCTGAAGCCGATGGACCACAACGGGCTGGCAGACCCATACGTCAAGCTGCACCTGCTGCCAGGAGCCAGTAAGGTAAGAGGACCTGCTCTGGGCCCGCTGACCAGCTGTGCCCGCTTGGAGCCCAGGCTGGACTTGGGGCACCCAGGGAGCCCCCAGCTCCCACACCCACTCAGCCCCACACCCTCTAGGCCTCCCAGGGGACCTCTAGTCAGCACCACCTGCCTGCTGAGTTGGGGAAACTCTGCCAGGGAATTTCCAGGCCAGCATTTTATAAGAAACATCCTCAACTGGACATTAATACTATGTGCAAACAAGGGGTTCTGTGACCAAGTAACTTCAGGAAACATTATTAAACCAGTTTCTTTACTGCCGGACTTATCAGAGCCTTTAATGCCCTGGTGGGCGGCTCTGTGATGCTCCTCAAGGGGGCTGGAATGGTCAGCATCTGCCCAGATTATTTGACTACAGAACACTTGTTCCTGCACCAGATGATCTGACAAGCAGACCAGGCCAATAGGTGCATCTATGAGAGAAGAAAAGAAATTTTTTTTCTTAAATTAGCTATTAACAAAAGCATCAGCTGGACCTCGGCACAGGAAGATCAGAACTTGATTAGACTTCTTTCATACAGCTTACAGTTGAGTGCAGTTTCCTTTGTAATTTCATGGGAAGAAAGGTCTTTCCAGAAGTGGGTCCTTCCTTGGCCTTGGGAACTCACAGACATCGCAAGGCGTGAGGTGGGCAGACTCCATGCCAGGGGCGCTCAACGGGAGTCCAGCAGCTGTGATTCCAAACAGAGAGCAAGGCAGAAATGGAGGGACAGGGGACACAGGACACGAGAGCTTGAGCAGCAGAGCCTGGTGGCTGGTGTTCTTATCCCGGCCTCTTTCTCAGAAGCCATGGTTGAGAACTTCCTTCCTGGCCCGTGAGTGACCTCACAGGAAAACTCAGCAACTGGGGCGGGACCCTGGGCAGAGGGCCTTCCCGGCCACTGCTCTGGACAATGGGATGGCCCTGCCCCTAGGTGGCCACCCAGGCTGAGGAGCCACAGGCTGCTGAGGTCTGAGTTCCTTTGGGGGCCCAACCCCCCTGGATGAGTATATAGGTCTGGGGGTCCCACTCGTCCAGGGGAGTCACCCTGGAAGGGAAGGCAGGGCTGTGGGAAAAAGGACAATGGCCCTCCTCCAATGCCTGGAGGAGCAGGCTCCTCCTGCAGCCTTGCATCTTCATGCTGGGGTGGAGGTGGCAGGGTGATCCCCAGGCCTGTCAGGGCCACGCGGCCCCAGGAAGGGGCAGTGACCGAGCGTCCCTAGACTCCTAGGACCTCAAGTCGGCAGTACCTGCTGCCGAGTCCTAGGGGCTTGTCATAGGATTGACCCCTGAGTTAGGGCAGCGTTTCATATAGCACAGTCTCCTTATAGACAGGGGCCTGAAAAGCCAGCTGAGAGAGGTGGTCGTTATGCCCTGGAGCCCTGGCAGAGGGTACAGAACCCACTGGGTTCCACAGAGCTTATGCAAGTCGGGGAGCTGGGACTTGAACCCAGGGCCATGTGACCTCAGAGCCTGGGCTCGTGTGGCAGACATCAAAGGGAACTGGGCACAGAGGGCAGAGCCTGAAGGGGACAAGACAGGTAAGGAGTTCAAGACCCGAGGTGTCCGGAAGCACCAGGGAAGAAGGGGAGGTGCCTTCCGGCCAGGCAAGGAGACTGCGGGAGAGAAGCCAGTCCCACAGCAGACCTCCAGCAGGCCTTGGGCGGCCCAGCCCACACGTCCCGCAGAGGCCTTCCCCTACCACACCTGGGCACTCCCCTGGGAGGCAGGCCCCTCCAGCTGTGTTTTCCGAGGGCTGTGCTAACCAGTTACTGCCGACTGGGTGGGTTACACCACCACGGAGCTCTTACCTTCCATTTCCGCAGGGTGTGGGTCCCACTGGGCTAATATGGATTGGCAGCATGTCTGCCTTCCATCCTGGAGGCTCCAGGAGAGAAGCTGTTTCCCATTCCTCTCCAGCTTCCAGAGGCGCCCCTTTGGCCCGGCTTGTGGCCCCTTCCTCTGTCTTTAAAGCCGGTGGCACCTCTCTGACCTTCTGTCCTTGTCACACCTCCCTCTGCCTCTCTCTCGCCTTCCTCTTCCACTTTTAAGGGCCCGGTGATGACATGGCCCACCTAGATCATCTGCCTGTTGTATACAGATTTTTTTTTTTTTTGGCGGGGCTGGGGAGTGGGGAGGGCCTGCACCATGGCATGTGGGATCTTAGTTCCCCGACCAGGGATTGAACTCACATGCCCTGCAGTGGAAGCTCAGAGTTCTGATCACTGGACCGCCAGGGAAGTCCCTTTTCTGTTGTAAAGTCAGCTGATGAGCAACTTTCACGCCCCCACTTTGCTAGGTTCTGGGGGATTGGGATGTGTATGGGGCCATTACACTGCCCACTGCCCTCCTTGATGCTCAGAGGCTCATTTTTGCTCTCTCCAGGCGAATAAGCTCAGAACGAAAACTCTCCGAAACACTCTGAACCCCACGTGGAACGAGACCCTCACTTACTACGGGATCACAGACGAAGACATGATCCGAAAGACCCTGCGGTGGGTGACACCCCCCCGGCCACCAGCTCCCCCACCCAACCCAGCCTTGTCCATGGGACTGGACCTGCCCTCACACCCCTGCCCACCACTTGCAAACCCTCCCTGACTTTGGAAGCAAACTGAGAGGCCCCTTGCCCTCCAGAATCTCCGTGTGTGATGAGGACAAATTCCGCCACAACGAGTTCATCGGGGAGACCAGGGTGCCCCTGAAGAAGCTGAAGCCCAACCACACCAAGACATTCAGCATCTGCCTGGAGAAGCAGCTGCCGGTGAGTCAGGCTCTGGAGCCATCCAGGGCCCACGCTGCCATGAGCGCAAGGCCAGGAGCATTTTTTTTTTTTAATCTATTTATTTTTTGCTGTGCTGGGCCTTCATTGCTGTGTGAGGGCTTTCTCTAGTTGCAGTGATAGGCGGCTACTCTTTGTGGCAGCAGCACAGGCTTCTCATTGCAGTGGCTTTTCTTGATGCAGAGCTCAATAGTTGTGACACATGGGCTTAGAGGCCACGCAGCATGTGGAATCTTCCCAGACCAGGGATGGAACCTGTGTGCCCTGCATTGGCAGGTGGATTCTTAACCACTGGGCACCAGGCAAGCCCCCAAGAGCATTCATTGAGCACCTACTCTGTGCCTGGCATGGCTGCAAGTGCTGGGGAGACAGATAAATCTCCCTGCCCTCATGAAGCTTGGACAGGAGCCAGACCAAAAATGAGATAAACCACCCAAACGGATGGAACATTCGGCAGGGATCAGGGCCGAGAAGGAAAGCATGAGAGGGGCCGATGGGTTGGATGGGTGCTCTGGGAAGGCTCACCTGGCAAGCAGGGAATATCCCAGGCAGAGGGAGCCGCAGGTGCAAAGCCTTCATGGAAAAGTGCTCGGCCTGTGGGAGGCACAGGCAAGAGGCCAACTGAGTGGGGCAGAGGGAGCAGGGGGCAAGGGGTCCTGGGAGCTGAGAGCAGGAGTTGGGGGTGGGGAGACTGAGAGGACTCCAGCTTTATCTCTGAGTGAGATGGACCACAGGAGCGTGCTAGGCGGGGGCCAAGCTATCTGAGGATATTTTAACAGGCTCCTCAGGATGGGAGGGAGTGGAGGGCCAGGGTGGGGAAACTCAAAGTGCAGAGGGAGCAATGGGAATAGGACCTGGGCAGGGCAGCAGAGGAGCCGGGAGAAGGGCTGAAGATCAGCATCCTTAGGTGTGGGGCCTGGGAGGATGAAGGGTCATTCACTGGGATGCAGGGGACCATGGGAGGAGCAGCTGGGGATGCTCGGACCTCAACTGGAATGTGTTAGGCATGAGGTGCCTGTGAGATACCCAGAGGAGACAGAAAATAATTCCTAGAAATTGCAATTGTTTGAACGTGTCAGAACCGATTTTGCCCCCAGCCGTCTGCAGCAGCTGAGCCCTCCCAGTCTCTGAGCAATGTTCCCCTCCCCACTCCCCTTCCCGCTCCCCTCCCCCTGCCTGCCTTCACCCAGTTCAAGAGGACTGGGAGGGATTGGCCAGGAGGTCCCAGGTCTGGGCCCCTAAGAAACCTGGGCCTTGAGGGACTGTGTGGTGAAGTCCCACAGAGGACACAGTTCCCTCTGCCCAGGACAATTCCCCACCAGAAGCCTGGGCAACAGGAAAGCTCTAGAGGACAGAGCCCAAGGGTCATCCCCTGAGTGCTGTACCCACCTAGGGCCCTGCTCAGCGCAGCCTCGCCTGGTCAAGGCCAGGAACAATTAACCTGAGGTCAGAGCTCCCGTCCAGGGTCCCAGCTCTGTATTTTTGCATAACTTGAACAAATTGTACTCTGTGGTCACATTCTCTCCCACTCCTAGGCATGTGTGCGATGGAGATAACCTTTTAAGCATTATTATTAGTCACTAACCGCAGCTGACCCAGTTTCTCCAAATGATCTATGTCACTTATAAAAGGCAACATCAGCTCCTGCTGGAGTTGTGTTCCTGAGTTTTGATCCCTGATATAAACAATCACCTGTGTGGTGCTGAATGTGAATTGTGTGTGAGCAGTGTGTGCAAGAGTGTGGAATGCATGCATGAGCACCTGTTTCATGCACAGGGGATGTGTTTGAGAGTGTACATGCTTGTGCCTGGGGCGTGATCAAGGCCTTGCTGAGCCTCGCTTGAATTTGCCAGGATCTCGTTGGTCCAGTTCAGAGACCCACAGTTGACAAGGGTGCAATTTGGGATAATTACTCGGCAGTAAAGATTCATTTTGATGGTACCTCATAGATTTTAGAGAGCCTTGTAAACCTTATTCATTGTTCATAAATACTGAGCAATGTCCCAGTTCAATGGTCTTTATGTGAAACCATCCAAAGTATATCCCACTGTAAAAAAAAAAAAAACAGCTGAAAATATCCCGGCTCATTATACTGTTTAATTTTCACACATCACACAACTGGCACAAGAGTCATGGTTTAGTGAGGCTGTCACACTCGAAGCCCAAGGCCCGAGTGACAGGTGGTTGAATCTCACCTGCCCCCTCGGACCCGTGGGTACCGACCGGCTGAGCACTGTGTGGAGAAGTGGCCAAGGCTGCGTTTGCACTCAGGGAGAATGCAGTGATCAACTGGCCCTGGGTGTGGGAAGGGGGAAAGTGGTCCTTCCTTCACCCCACAGGATTCCCATCTCCAGAGGTGCAAGCATGGCCCCGGCCCACGAGGGGCCATGTGAGGTGCTGCTTTAGTGCCAGGCAGAGGATAGTCAAGACCAGAGACTGAGTGTGAGATGAGCCTGGCAGAGACGTCTAGAAGGGGCCCTCTGAGGTCATAGGGCTCAGGCTGGGTGGACAGAAGGTAGAGGACAGGGGTTCTGGATGAGCATCAGCTGGAAGTGGGAGGTCTCAGGAGGGTGAGGAGTGGTCTCAGGGTGCTGACTGGGGTGCAGCGAGGACACACGGTGAGATGTAGACTTGAGGTCTGACTCCAGGGGGAGGTGCTGGGCCCTGCCCCACCCACCTCCTAGCTGCCCCTGGGGTGGGACTGTTTTCCCAGATTCTCCCCATGGGGCCCTCCTACACCCTGAGGCTCCAGGAAGCACGATCCAGGGGCCAGGGTCCCAGTGAACCATGTCCCATGCCTACACCAGCACCCACTGGGCTCCACGTGGCCTGGGCCCACGGCTGCGGGAGGGGCGGGCAAGGACAGCTGAGTGACAGCTCTCCCGCTCCACAGGTGGACAAGACGGAAGACAAGTCCCTGGAGGAGCGGGGCCGCATCCTCGTCTCCCTCAAGTACAGCTCGCAGAAGCAGGGCCTGCTGGTCGGCATCGTGCGCTGTGCCCACCTGGCCGCCATGGACGCCAACGGCTACTCAGACCCCTACGTGAAAACGTGAGTGTGCGGCCCGCTCCTCACCCACCGTCTCACCTCTAGGTCCCGGGAGGAGCAGCAGCTGCGATGAGTCGATTGCACAGCAAGTGGTTGTGTGAAGCACAGGGGGCGCTGTGCCCACCAGGGTCTTCTGTGCTCCATGGGTTGAATCTGGCCAAACCCGTTTCTCAGATGAGGCAACTGTTGCCCACAGAAGCTGAGTGGCTGCCCAGTCCACGCAGAAAGAGCAGTTCTCTCCCGATGGCTTGTTCAGGTCTCTCTGTGACTGTGGGGCCCAGGAGGAGATGTGAGCAGATTGGAGAAAGGGACAGGAGGCTGGGAGATGCAGTGAAGGGGCTCCGTCAGTACTTAGGGCTGAGCACACGTGGGCACAGGCACAGCTAAGGGTCCATCCAGCCTGCCAGGTGGGGCTCTTGGTGGTGCTGGGGGGATGCTAACGCGAGGGCCCCAGAGCCGTGAACCTGGGTCAGGACAGGCTGTGATCAGAGCCCAGAGAGGAGCTGGTGGCCGTTCGGAGACGGGTGAAGCAGGTGGTTGGTGGGCACCATCTGAGCTTTGGGGCTTTCCACTAGCAAAAGATGGATCTTAGTCTGAGTTCACCGTTGTTTGAGGATGTCTTGAAGGTTAGAACTTGGGGAGGAATTTGGCCCAGCCGAAAGGAGCTGTTTCTGTTCAGGGAGAGGGACAGAGGAGTTACGATATAGTTAAGAAGCAGGGACGGTCCTGTCCTCAGGGCACAGCGAGGAGGCTCAGGTGACAGAGGCCATCACAAAGACTGACTGGTTTCCCGTTTAAAAAAAAAGAGTTGGGCCCCAAGCTCGAGCACTAGCAAAACTGACTTCCAGTGGGTCACAGACCACTGGGAGAGGACATGCTGTCCTAGCTCAGAAGACAGACTCTTAAAACCAGTGGAGAGAAAGTAAGCGACTCTGGGTAAGCTGGGAAGATGTGTACACTCTGTGGCCACATCATTTCCCTGCCAGGTCCATGGGCTCCAGAAAGCCAGGCCCCAGTGGAAAGCTGGTTTTGCTGCATTGCTTGAGATAGCCATAAGCTGGAGACAGCCCAGTGTTCATCAGCAGAGGGAGAGATGAATGAAGCGTGGCGTCTGCAGACAGAGGAGTACTATGCAGTTGAAGTGAATAAACGAGGACTGGGTGGCTTAATGTGGACAGCTATGCCAAGCGTGCCAAGCCCAGAGCAGACTATAGAGGGGAGCACGCAGCGTGACCCTGTAGGGATGGTCTCTGGGAAGGGAGGACGTGCGTCCACTTGTATCTGTGATGCTAGTTTCCCTAGGGAAGAAAATAGGATCTGAAGCCAGGGTGGTGTCGAGTTTTTAAATCGGCTCAGTGCCCACCTGCCAAGTTGATAGGAATTCCAGGGTCTCAGGCTGGGTTATCCGGAAAGCAGGGTCTCACCAGCTACAGTGGAAGGGCAGCTCTGGCAGGGCCTGTCCACCGCACCTGGGCACCTTCACCCCCCGGCCACAGGCGTGAGAGTCACTGGGCCACTGCAGCCATGCACCACTCTCCAGCCATGGGCTGGGTCAGGGTGGCCTTTCAGAGGGCAGCTCTGTGGGTGGCCCCATGGATCGGAGGGAGGCTCCCAGTGGCCTAGAAATACCTCCATCTGATTCAAGTTCCCCGGGTGACATGCAGGGGGCAGCTGCTCAGGGCTCCCATCTCTGAAAGGCCCCTTCACGGACCATGGGTCTCCTCCTTGCTAAGAGTAGGGGAGATGCAGGCACAGGTTTGAGATTCTGAGCAGAGCACCTGGGGCCACAGGGAAGAGCCAGGTAGAGGATGTTGAAGGGCAGAGCTAGATGGAACAAGGCCTTTTGTCAACATCCTTATTTTTTATGAACTTCATCCCAGGTGATAGCTGTCTCAGTCTCCCCAGGCTAGAAGCTGACCCCAAGTCCAGTCTTCTGGGGCTGATGATGGTTAACAGTCATCACATGTCCAGAGTAACTGCTGGGTGCCAGGGCTGGGCTAGGTCTCATGGAACTTTCTACGCGGTCCTTCTGTAACCTTCTCCATCCCCCACCCAGGGGTGCTGAGGAAACACGGAGCAACTTGCCCTGCTGCCCTGGGCAACCCCTTCCTTCTCTAGCCCTCTGGTGTCTTCTAGAGGCCTCAGGCAAGCAGCAGTCACTGTGCAGAAGAGACGAAAGGCAGCAATGATAGGGGGACTCCAGGAGCCCAGCAGCCAGGGCAGGAGGGGGTCCTGATAGGGAGGGGGGGGGCAGCCACCGATGGGCCCCAGAGCACCCAGGCTGTGCTCCTCACCCACACAGGCCGCCCTCCCTCCAGGAGACAGCATAGACAAAGGCCTGGGGGCAGGACGGGGGACGACCCCTGGCTGGGGTTGCGTGAGGGTCTCTAGCTGGGCACCGGCTGTGCAGTGCTGAGGGCGTGAGGAGCCCAGGACAGCTTCCCTTCAGGGGCTTCCAAAGGCAGGGCTGGGAGATGCTCCCACAGCCCAGGACCCCCATCCTTCCTCCTCGCCCCCAAACCAAACAAGCAAAGAAAGGTGAATCAGGAAACACATGGAAGCTTGTAAGGAGCTGAAGAAATTCACCATCTCTGGGTGGGGGTTTATGGGAACCCCCACCTGTTTAAAACTTCATCTTTATTGAGGCATAACTTACACCCAGGAGGTTTCTCCCTTTTGCTGTGGGACTGATGTATACAGTCTGGTTACCACCACCTCCATTAAGACACAGATACCATGGCCCTGGAAAGGTGCCCCAGGCAACTGCTAATTTGTTTTCTGTCACAATAGTTTTGCCTTTTCCAGACTTTCTTCCAACAGCAACTCCCACTTCTTCCACATGACCTAGTGCTCTGGAGAGCCCGCCATGTGGCACGTGCGCCCGGAGTGCGGTCTGTAGGTCTGTACTGCTGAATACTCCTCTGTCAGATCACTTCCTCTTGAAGTGCACCAGGGTGGGGTCGCTTCCAATTTTTGATGGCTATATAAAGCTGCTAAAGAATGGGTTTTTGTGCAGACCTATGTCTTCATTTCTCTCCCCACCCCCAGCTTTTGTCAGTATGTATTTTCCAGTGTCTCTGTAATGAACCAGTATGACTTTCATAATACCTATCACAACTTTTTTTTAAAGTGTACAGAAAAGCCACAGTGAGATACCACTTTCCATGTTCGCTGATCCCACCCGGTGCTGGGCACCAGGAAGCTGGTGGTGGGTGAGAGAGAGTCTAGTGTCGGTGCGGGGACAGGGTGGGAAGCTTTGCAAATGAGAGAGCCTGGCTTCTGAGTGCCAGCCCTGTGCTGGGCAGCTGTGTGACCTTGGGTAAGTCCCTCCGCCTCTCTGTGCCCCAGATGAAGACTGCTGCTCTGTAAGCAGGGATTTCTTTTCTCTGCAGGAAGCATTGTTGCCCATGCCCAAAAGACCTTTTCCTTCCCAAAGTTTCGGTGAGGCAGCAGCGATACACCCCAGGGACTAGGTTAAAAACCACTGTGTTATCCACTTAAGAAAGACGCATTTTATAGCGTGCACATTCCATCTCCATAATCTGCTATTAAAAACAGGAAAGCTCTAGCAAGGGACCAACTCTGCTAAAAATGTTTTTCTGGAGGGAAATGTGAGCTTTGTGAAAATTCAAACTTCCAGAAATTAGGAAAACCCCCTTTCCTCGGGGAACGGAGGTCCAGGTGATGAATGACCCACCTGCTTCTCTCACTACACTGACCCCTCACCTGTGCCATGTCACCTGGTCATCACGAATGAACAGAAGTCTCTCTCCCGGGAGAAAGCGCTTCCAAGCCCTGGGGGCTCCGTGTGTTCTCACAGCCTCGTCTCACCCTCTGCCTATCGGTTGGTTGTAATTCCAGATACCTGAAGCCAGATGTGGACAAGAAATCCAAACACAAGACGGCGGTGAAGAAGAAAACCCTGAACCCAGAGTTCAACGAGGTATGAGGGGCTGGGGGAGCCGTGGGAAGGCCACTCACTCTCCCCTGGGGGGACTGAGTTTTCCAGGGGCCACTGTGGGAGCTGGAGCGTGGGAAGGGGCCCACAGGAGAGCCCCCAGCCGTGAGGTGGGGGAGTCGTGGGAGGAGAAGTGAGGCCAGGCTGAACCAGGTTGAGGTTCAGACGGAAGCAAGGGGAGGCCTGCAAACCTCTTCAGAGGATGGAATTGATAGTTCTGTAGCCATGGGGGATGTGGGGACTCAGGACCCCAGGAAGGTGGGTGCAGCTGGAGAGGGGCTCAGAGGAGCGAGATGAAGGAGAGGAGCCTGAGTGACTCAGGTCCTCAGGCCGAGGAGGTGCTGCCAGGGGGTCATCGGATGTGGAAGGGTCCTGGAAGCTGACAGGAGAGAGGGTTTCACAAAGAAGGGAGTGGTCAGCAGAGTCAGCCCAGGCCACCTAGCGATAAGGAGCCTCTCAGGGATCTTGAAAAAGGCAGCTTCAGTGACCAAGGGGCAGGCGGTCAGAGGGAAGGGGGCCCCTGAGGATCTCAGCCAGGCTCTCAGAAGTGGGTGAGACGGGCGAGAATCCATCACAGCAACTACTGCACACTGGCCACCAGCCGACTTCCAGGCCCTGTGGCATTGGCCCTAACACTCCCCTTCTGGCCACCAGGAATTCTGTTATGAGATTAAGCATGGGGACCTGGCCAAGAAGACCCTGGAGATCACCGTCTGGGATTACGACATTGGAAAATCCAACGATTTCATTGGTGAGAGGCCATGATGGGAATGCTGTTCAGCAACATGCCGGTCCTAGGGCAGAGTCCTGAATCAGGCCACAGCCACGTTGCAGCCTGACCCTGTGTGACAGAGAAAGAAACAGGCCCAGAGAGGGAAAGAGGCCTGGCAGGGGTCACAGTAGCAGTGTGTGGTAGAGCAGGGGAAAGGGTAGATGATGGTCAGCCCTTTTGGGCTGGACTCTGAGTCCTTGTGGCCCCAGCTTCCTGGTGAGCTGACTGGCTGTGCACGGTGGAGCTGCCCCCCAGTACTGCTGCGGTCCTGGGAAAAGGCAAGCCAGGATAGGATCCTTGGCCCTGATGGGGGGGTGGGGGGCAGTAAGAGGGTCTAAGCGTGTGTGGTGGTCAGAGCGCTGTCCACCCTCTCATCAGGTGGGTGGAGTAGATAGTCCAGCCTTGCAGCACAGAGTCTGGGAGGGTGTTGGGCGCACTGTTCCCGAGGGGCCCTGAGAGTCATAGGTCAAGTATCCCGGCTGCCCGGGCTCCCCTCTGCAGGCGGCGTGGTTCTGGGCATCAACGCCAAGGGAGAGCGCCTGAAGCACTGGTTTGACTGCCTGAAGAACAAGGACAAGAGGATAGAGCGCTGGCACACACTCACCAACGAGCTCCCGGGGGCCGTGCTCAGCGACTGACCCGCCCCGCCCGCCCGCCCGCCCGCCCGCCGCCGCCTGGCCCAGCGCAGGCCTGGCCCTGGGCTTCCTCGCTGCTGCTCAGGGCCTCAGCCCCCACGTCGGGGGAGATCCAGGACACCTGCTTGGACACAGAGCCGCAGCAGCCCCTCTGAGGGATGGTGGGGGCAGTGAGCTGGGCCTGCTTTCCACCCCCTGAGGCCCAAGAGGGCTGGGTGGAAAAAGAGGACCGCAGTCCTCACCCTGAGGAAGCGGATGGACCATCCAGAGGACAAGGACCCTACAGAGGTCAGCAGTGAGTTGGAGGGGACCCCAGGCTGAGAGGGGCAGTGGGGAAGGAGATTTTGGGTAGGACAGGACTCTGAAGAAAGTCCATTCCCTAAAGGAGGTTCTGACTTTGGCGCAACTGGGAGGGTAGAAAAAATTCACCTGAGAGCCAGGAGTCTGGTGAAGATCCTGGAGCTCCCCATGAACACGGGCGAAGGCCAAGGGCTTCACTCAGTGATTCTGCAGGCCCCTGGGGAAGAGTGAGACCCAGAGCCTGCCCTCAGGGAGGTCCCCGTCTAGTTATGGAGCTCAAACAAACTCTTATGACAGGGGTATAAGGAATGCCAAGGCCAGCCTGACCCACCTATACATTCTGTGGACTCCTCTGGGAGGGCTTCCTGGAGGAAGTGATGTTTCAGCAAGACCTTGAAGAGTGAGTGGAGACTCTAGGCAGACAGAGGAGGAAGGGCACTGGAAATGGTGTCCGAGGCCTGGAGAGGAAAGATGATTTGGGCCAGGGAGAAACTGCCTGGACCCAGGGTCTCTCTCGGGAGGGTGGGGGAAGAGGCAGGCTTTGTTAGGAGTGGGGCAGGGGCACCCAGCCCTCCCCCATCCCACCCCTAGCTGCCAGGCCAACTGGGCTTGTAGCCATGGGAGGAGTGGCTTAAACTGATGTTGATGCAGGGTCAAGTTCAGTTCTCAGACCCAGCTCTCCCACCTTTGATCTTTCTCCTGAGGAAGCTGGAGGATGGATCCTGCTTCTCCTTGTTCCCAGCTTAAGATCAGGTCAGCTGTGGTCAGGAAGAGTGTGTCACTTCTTCGCATGAAAAAAACCAAAAGGCCTCCTTGTCCTCACCCTCCGCTCCCTGCCTTCCTCCACCCTCCCCATCCCAGGCTCTTCCTTCTGGGTTCAGGGTTGGAAAGCGGAGAGCCCCCCGCAGCTGCGTCTGCATCCATTCCCTACTGAGATCCCTCTCAGTACTCAGCAGCATCCAGGGCCTTGTTTCTGGGAACGGCTGGCTTTGTCCTCCAGGAGCTGAGAGCCACTCTGCACCCTGGGTCAGGGTCTCCAGGAAGGGATTGAGGGCATCAAGACTCTGGGGCCCAGGCCTGAAGCCCCCACCTCTTCCTGCTGACTAAGGGGCCTTCAGGAACCCTGGATGAACAAATGCAGAAACCAGGAATTTCTGTGTTCAGCCCATCCCTGCACTGAAGGAAAACACAGCTCAGAGAGGGAAAGTGATCTGCCTGAGGCCTTCCAGGTTCCCTGCCCCACCCCCAGCCCAGAGCTCTGACACCACACCCACAGCAACGCTAGTACAGGGCTCACGGGGCGCTGGGCTGGACCCTCTGCTGCAGACACAAAGCACATCACCATCTGAGGCCTGGGGGCAGGTGATGATATGAATCCCACCAAGTGCCCATCAGCCTGTTTTCATTTTCCAGGGAAAACAGGACTCCAGACCCCACACAGTACCTGGCAACCTTGGCTGGTCACAGAGTCTTGCTTTTGCCTCTCTGAGAAGGCTTGGTGCATGGTGAGGGCTTCTACAGGCCGTGTCTTGATGAATCGTCACAGGCCTGGGAGATGGGTTTAACTGTCATCTCCATTTGACAGATGAGGAAGCAGATTCAGAGGCAGAGTCTGATTTTGAGGAGCCTTGCATCTGGGTTAACTCTGGCTGTCTTCTTAGTATTGCCTTTGGGGGGGCGCTCTCATTCAGAGAGGAGCTTCACAGACTCCCTGTAAACACATGGAGATGCTGAATGGCCAAGTTAGACGCATACTAGAGCCTCACCCAGTACAACTTCCTTGTTAGACACACAGGGAAACCAAGGACCCGCAAGAAGAAGGGGCCTGTTCAGGACGCACTTGGGATAAGAGCCCAGGACACCGGGCGCCTAGTCCAAGGCCTTCCAACGCCGTGGGCTGTGCAAGTGCAGACTTGGTCCTGAAAAATGGTCCCTGAGGACCACAGGGACAGTCAGGCTGGAGGTGGGGCTTCGGGACAGCTGGCCCAGGCCGAGGATTGGGCTCTTGGGCAGGAGGCCTTCCTGGGAGACAGAACCTTCCCTAGGACCCTGGATCTGTTCTGGACCCCTTACAGCTTGTATCTCTGCTAGAGACAAAGTGCTTTGAGAAGCTGCGGTATCAGCTCTGCCTTTGACCCCAAACTGGCTTTCCTCTGCTCTATCAGCCCCACAAAAACAGGGAATTTGACGCCAAAAAAAAGTCATTCCGAAGTCAGCTGTCAATAACTAGGCGGTTACTGGACGGGGCATCCATCTCCACCCCCACCCTCCTACCTAGTCTCTGCCCCGCCCACCACTACTAGCCAATCCCCGACGGGCCCGTCTTCCAACTGAGGCGGTAACCTCCTGACCTCTAGTGGCGAGAGCGAGGAACTGCATCTCCCGGCCCGTGCATGTCCTCCCTTTGTTCCTTTTCCAACCGACAGAACCTCCCAATGCATGGACTCTGGCTGTCTTCGACGCAGACTCGTGCACTGCTTACCACCGTTTTGCTATCATGTGGCGACTGCAGAAACGGTCCTGAAACTGCAGCCCCCACACACAAATTTTGTACTTTCGTCCGACTTACCCGAAGGTGTCCTTTTTAAGTCTTATTTGTTAATATTTATAATGACATATAGTCCAAAGTAAATGGAAACATTCATTGCGATCATATGAGCTTGGGAGACTCATCTTAATGGATCTGAATAGGTGGGCAGGAAAGAACGAGATTCTGGCAACAGGGACTTATTCTGCACATTGTCTCATTTACTCTGCACCAAGAGCCCACTGGAGGTACATGCCCACCATTCAGTTCAGTTGCTCAGTCATGTCTGACTCTTTGCAGCCCCGTGAATCGCAGCACGCCAGGCCTCCCTGTCCATCACCAACTCCCAGAGTTCACTGAGACTCACGTCCATTGAGTCGGTGATGCCATCCACCCATCTCATCCTCTGTCGTCCCCTTCTCCTCCTGCCCCCAATCCCTCCCAGCATCAGAGCCTTTTCCAATGAGTCAACTCTTTGCATGAGGTGGCCAAAGTACTGGAGTTTCAGCTTTAGCATCATTCCTTTCAAAGAAATCCCAGGGCTGATCTCCTTCAGAATGGACTGGTTGGATCTCCTTGCAGTCCAAGGGACTCTTACAGACGGGGAAAATTTTTGTGCGCAATCACAGCTGCTACGTGACAGAACCAGGAGTCAACTCATGCCTCCCAAGACTTCTGCCAGCCCTAAAGCATTAGCCCAACTGCTGTCAGGTGTGAGCTCTTAAGGCCAGCCACTGGTCTAGGCACCAGGGGCAGATTCACAGCAAGATGGTCAATGAACAGTAAATGTGTGTTAAAATATTAAAAAAAAAAAAAAAAGGGCATAAAGGAATCATGTGGGCAGGGGAGGTTGGGCTTAAATAGGAAGGTGAGCTGGGCCTCTAGAGAAGGTGACTCTTGAGCTTAGCCTTGGAGGAGGTGAAGAGCGGAGAACTCTGGGAGTCGTGAAGTGTTCCAAGTGGAGGGACCAGCCAGTGCCCCTAGAGGTGGGGACAGGCTTGGTGTGACAGAAATTTTAAGACTAGTGGGAGTGGGGCAGGGTGGGGCAAGGGAAGAGAGGTAGATGGGAGCATATGAGACAGGGGACTGGATCAAGGAGGACTTGCATTCTTGTGAGATGAGAGCTAAAGCCGGCTCACCTGTAAACAGCCTGTGGTCTGCGATGATCAGGTCCAGTTTGGAGGTCTCTCTGGTGGTGACATGCCATCAGATCCAGGGTTCAAGATGAGTATACAGAGCAGTGGTGGCTGGGTCCTAACAAGAGCCACTTGAAGCATGGATTTTGGTCATTGCCTCTCTTAGCAACCACCTCTGTACTGGCCTAATTTTCCAGGTCTCCTGTCCATTCTCTGAAGTACCTGATACCTCCCCAGTGCATTCCTTTTCTGCTTACATTAACCAGAGTCAGATCGCATTATTTTAAACAAAGAAACCTGCCTGGTACCTTGATGCAGTCTGATCGTCTGAGTCTCAAGCATCACCCTTTGTGAGGCCTGCCTTGACAACCTCAGTCACTTTTCCATGCATCACCCTGCTTTTTCTTCACGGTACTTACCACCAAAGTTGCCTTGTGTATTTGCTCATGCCTTTCTCCCCTCACTAACCTTCATGAGAGTAGAGGCCCCCCCGCCCCGTCTCATTCACCCCAGTAACCCCAGACCAGGACTGCACAGAACAGACCTCTAATTAAAGTATTTGATGAATGAATGGATGAAAGCTGCCACATGGACATTGTTCAAAAGGAGCCAGATCCATGTGTCTGGAGCAGGTGATTGTGATGATGTTGGGTCCAAGCCCAGGTGAGTATGCATAAGACTCCTGTTTAGCTCCACAGACTTCTGGGGTACAGATGAAAAAGGACACCAGGTACCAGTGTTCTCTGAGTAGAGAAAGGGAGACAGTGAGAGAAGCAAAGGAGAGAGAAAGGAAGAGTGGGAGGAGGGTCAAGGTAGAATAAGAGGATATGGAGCTCACCTCTCCCCACATCAAAAATACATCTACATGTGGAATAAACCTCACCAGAAACTAACAGGAAACTGGCAGGACTCCTATACAACCAAGGCTGCAAGAAAAGAGTCCCAGGTAATCAGGAAGGCTGGGAAGAAAAGCATTGGGTCAGGACCTGTGCTCTTGGAAGGGGACTAAGATGAAGAGTGAGATGGCACAGGTGGATACTCACCTTGGGGAGTGGGCAGGTTATATCACTGACTGGGCGTCCCAGTCCTCAGGTCTTTTGCAGAGGATGCAAGACCCCGTGACTGCATGGAGAATGACTGGGACAGATAGTAGGCTGGAGAAGCCTAGACTCCACTGTGACGAGCGGGCAGTGCTGGCTCACCACCAGACAGGGCAGAAAGAGGTCTGCCCTAATAACTGCCACCTTGCCACAGCCCCTGACGAGCTGAGCAAACACCCTGGCCCTACTCACTCCACACCACAGCCTGGCACTGGATCTAGGGGAGCCAGATCCTGGGAAGGGATTTGATGGAGGGACACAGAGGTGGCCAGGGCACCTGGCCACTGTAGGCACGTACTCAAACAGCACTGTGAAGCAGCGCAGGCTTCTGGTGGCGTTGCAGCCACTTCAGTCCTTGCAGCCACACCACCATGACTGCCAAGCCGGCCCCACCCACTCCGTGCCACAGCCTTGCGCTAGAGCTGAGACCACGGCCACAGTAAAGACATCGCTGATCAGGTTTTGAGCAGAACTGCAGATGCTTACACACACAGCCACTGACTATAAGCACACCGACCCTACTTACTTCAGCACTCCCGTCCTTTGCGGGAGAGGTTGCAGGGCGGGGAGAAGGAAACACACACTTGAAGGGAACAGAGCCAGCTCCAGCACAACCCTCAGGGCTTTCGCTCCAGCAGCCTGAGAGCAGGCAGGAAGTCTCTCCTCACACCCTGCACAGTCTCTGGCTCCTCCAAAACCATCCATACCCGCTATCAAGGTGACAATTGTCAGCACATCCTGAGAAAGACGGGTTGGCATTCACATCAAGTTCAACCCTCACACCAAAGGCAGCACACACTGTCCACACAGGGATGCTCCCACATAAAAACACCCCTTCAAGACCACAACACGAAACTGTTCCACCTAAATCCAGAGAGACAGAGAAAGTTAAGAAAAACGAAAAGGCAGAGGAACTACTCTCAATCAAAAGAGCAGGAGAAAATCCTTTTTTTTAAAATTTTAATTGGAGGCTAATTACTTTACAATATTGTGGTGGTTTTTGCCATACATTCATATGAATCAGCCATGGGTGCATATGTGTTCCCCATCCTGAAGCCCCCTCCCACCTCCTTCCCCATCCCATCCCTCAGGGTCGTTCCAGTGCACCGGCCCTGAGCACCCTGTCTCATGCATCGAACCTGGACTGGTGATCTGTTTCACATATGATAATATATATGTTTCAATGCTATTCTCTCAAATCATCCCACCCTCGCCTTCTCCCACAGAGTCCAAAAGTCTGTTCTTTACATCTGTGTCTCTTTCGCTGTCTCACATATAGGCTCATCGTTATCTTTCTAAATTCCATATATATGAAGAGAAAATCCTTGAAGAAATAATGGAACAGAGATAATCAGTCTATAGACAATGAATACAAAAGGTCAGTAATAAAAATGCTAACTGAATTAGGAGAGTAGATCCAAGCACAGATCAGTTTAACAAGGGACTAGAAATTATAATAAAGACCCAATCAAAAATTGATAATGCAATCACTGACATAAAAAAACACTTTAGAAGCAATGAATAGCAGACACTGATACTTATGCAATTTATGACACACAAGAATGCATAAGTGGCCTGGAAGACAGAATAATAGAAATTACCCAACCAGAACAGAAGAAAGAAGTGGGTGGGGGGAGGAAAAGAAAGAAAAAAAGAAAAAAAAAAAGAGAAAACAACATACGAGATCTATGGGATAATATAAACTGTGCCAATATTCACATTATAGGGATTCCAGAAAAAGAGAAAGGGATCAAAACTGTACTTGAAGAAATTATGGCTGAAAACTTCCTAAACCTAAAGGAAACAGATACCTAGGTACAGGAAGCACGGAGAATCCCAAACAAGATGCCACCAAACCAGCCCACACAAGGCATAAAGGGAGCAAGAGAAAAAAGTCATTTACAAAGGAATCCCACAAGGCCATCAGATCATTTCTCAGGCAGAAACTTCACAGGCCAGAAGGAAGTGGCATAATAAAGTCTTAAAAGGGAAAATCCTGCAACCTAGGGTACTCTACCCAGCAAGATTTTCATTTAGAATAGAAGGAAAGAATTTCTCCGACAAGCAAAAACTAAAAGAATTCAGTAATACTAAACCTACCCTAAAGAAATTTGTTGTTGTTTTCTCTAAATGGAAAAGAAGAATCTATAGGAAAGGGAAAACCCCAATAGGAAAAGCAAACATAGAGTAAGGATTAAATATCACTTAAATTAGCCAGTACAGTTTTTTTAAAAACTGTAAAAGCAGCTACAATAAACATTAAAACAATAAGCATGAAGAGGTAAAATGATATCAAAAACACAAAATGGAGTAAAAAAATGTGTATCTTTCAGAATGTGTTTGAACTTAAATGATTATCAGTTTAAAACAATTAAATATAATTACAGGTTAACATACATTAACCCTATGGTAACCACAAATCAAAAAAACCTACAGTAGATACACAAAAATCAAAAATAAAAGAACACAAGCATACTACAAAATAAAATCATGAAACCACAATGGGAGAAAAGAAGAATAAAGAAACAGGGAAGAACTACAAAGACAACTGGAAGACAAGTAACAAAATGGCAGTCAGTACATACCCATCAAAAATTACTTTACATGTCAGTGTACTGGGAACTCCCTGCTGGTCCAGTGGTTAGAACTCAGTGCTCTGACTGCCGTGGCCCAGGTTCAATCCTTGGTTGGGGAACTAAGATCCTACAAGCTGCACCACACACCCAAAAAAAGAAAAAAGTCAATGGATTAAATGCTGCGATCAAAAAATGTGTGGTGACCGAATGAATAAAATGTGAGGTCTTTCAATATACTGTCCATAACAGACTCACTTCAGGGCTAAAGACATAGATGGAAAGTGGGGTGATGGAAAAAGATATTTCATACAAATAGAAACAATGAAAAAGCTGAGGCAGCAATACTGGTATCAGACCAAATCATTTAAAACAAAGGCGATAATAAAAGACAAAGAACATTATATAATGAAAAAGGGATGAATGTAAGAGGAGGATATTATACTCATTTAACATGTGGACACCCAATACAGGAACACTGAAATATATAAAGCAAATACTAACAGACATAAAGAGAGAAAGTGATGATAATAATAGGAGCCTTAACACACTACCGCCCCCAGTGGACAGACCATGCAGGCAAAAAAAACATCAACGAGGCGACACAAGTCTTAAATGACGCAATAAACCACTCTGAAAAACTTAAAGCATTTCCTGTACATTCAGGAACTAGACAAGGATGCCCACTCTCGCCACTTCTGTTTATCACAGTATTACAAGTCCTACCCTCAGCGATCAGACAAGGAAAAAAAGTAAAAGGTATCCAACTTGGAAGAGACAAAACTGTCATTATTTGCAGATGACATGATACTCGTTATCAAAAGAACCCTAAAGTCTCCACCTAAAAAAGTTATTAGAATAAATGAACTCAGCAAGGTTGCCGGATATAAGAGTAATACATAGACATCTGTATATGTGGAATCTAAAAAAATAACACAAATAAATGTAATATGCAAAACAAAAGCAGAGAAAACCTGTGGTTACCAAGGCAGGGAGAGAAGAGAGAGGGACAAATTAGGAGTATGGGATTAACAGATACAAACTGCTATATATAAAATAGACAAGCAGTATCTTATAATACTGTATAGCACAGGGAATGAAATGCATCATTGTATGATAACCTATAATGGAATATAATCTGCAAAAACACCAAGCTACTATGCTGTACATCTGAAACACAATACTGTAAATCAACTGGATTTCAACTAAGGAAAAGAGTGAAAAGAGAAAGCAGGAGGGCTAAGGGGAGTTAAGGAGGGGAAGGGTTGCACAAATAGGCCCGCGAAGGGCCAAGAAGGCAGGCAGGGGTCAGGAAGGCCAGCTCCACTGCACACTCAGAGGCCCAGGGGAGGTGGCAGCCCAGGATGGGCAGAAAATGTGGATTTCCATATTATCCAGTGGCCGGGAAGAGTGCTCCAAGAAGGGGCTGAGGAGGAATCTAGAAATAAACCACACCAGGAGGGACATGTCCACACATCCACGGCCAGCAGTAATGGACAAAGGGAAGCAGACTCACAGGTTGTGCAGCCAGGTTTGCAGTAAACAACCTGATCACAAAGATCCTCTTTTGGGGACTATTAAAACAGGTCATCTCCCGGCCAGGAAAACGCTACAGAACAAGTCTGGATACGGGAAGGTGGGGCACTAACTGGCAAGACTGACAAAAGGCTGAGAGGCTGTGAAAGGCTCCTGGGTTCTGAAGGCAGGGACAGGTGAAGGGCAGGATGTAGGTAGACGTGGTCTCCTGGAAGTGGGACCACCTTCCATGGACACTGAAACCTAGTCAGGGCATTGCTTGCTCATAAGGACACTCTGGAACAGTCCCCCAACTCTCTAGCACCAGCAGAGTTTACGATGGACTCTGGTCTCTCCCTAAATATTTCACCATGATAAAGGCAGCAGCCCCACACATCTGCCCCTGTAAGTCCTGAGTATACAAGAGCCGGCAAGAGAACTATTTGGAGGCAGGCAGTTAGTTCCTGTGCTATTTGAGTGTGAAGGGAGTCCTTGGGACTTCCTTGGAGATTCAGCAGTTAAGACTGCACACTTCCACTGTTGGGGGGCACAGGTTCAATCCCTGGTCAGGAAGTAACAACCCACAAACGGTGTGGCATGGCCAAAAACAAAAAAAGGCGGAGGGGGATTCATAAGGACTCTAAAAAATTAACAGTGACCACAGAAAAGGTACCGGAATTACAGTATCAGCAGCAATAACACACAGAGAGATCTCAGTAAGATATGCAGACTGCTCTGCACGTTATACTCATCTAATCCCCATAATTATGTCTTAATCCCCATCTTACAGACAGGAAAACTGAGGAACAGAAGACAATGCTCAAAGACAATTAAAGAGTTAGAATGTCAGGTTCACTGATCCTTCTGTTATTTTCCTTCTTACTCTGCTATTAAGCCCACTCAGTGAATTTTTGATAGTTTTTTTTTTGGCTATGCTGTGCGTATTGCAGGATTTTAGTTCCTTGAGAATTTCCTAGCCATTAAAACAAACAAACAAACAAACAAAAAACAGAAGTTCCCAAATATCAAAATTATTGAGCTTCCAACATCTCCTTGAGAAAAGATTTAGAATTGCAACTGCTCTTGTCCTCTTCTCTCCTTTCAATCTAATAATTTTTAAATTTCATTTTGGTTATCTCCAGACTTTTAGCTATACCTCTTTGCATTGTTTTTATATGATGCTTTCCCTAAGTATTACCATGCTATGCTGTGCTACGCTTAGTCACTCAGTCATGTCTGACTGTTTGAGACCCCATGGACTGTAGCCCACCAGCCTCCTCTGGTCCATGGGGATTCTCCAGGCAAGAATACTGGAGTGGGTTGCCATGCCCTCCTCCAACGTATCTTCTCAATCCAGGGATCAAACCAGGTCTCCCACATTGCAGGTGGATTCTTTACCATCTGAGCCACCAGGAAAGCCCAAGAATACTGGAGTGGATAGCCTATCTGTTCTCCAGAAGATCTTCCCGACCCAGGAATCAAACCGGGGTTGTCCTGCATTGCAGGACGATTCTTTACCAGCTGAGCTACCAGGGAAGTCCAAGTATTACCATATATATTCTCAATTTCCCAAGGTCTTCTCAGACTATAACATCACTTCCAGTAAAATACATTTACAATCAAATGTATCAATTACCGCCCCTTGACTTCCTCTTATGCTATAGTTACCATATGTATGATATACCTACATATTATTAATCCACAATGCACTTAAAAATTTTTGCTTCTGACACTTGTAAGATTTTTTTTTTAATTGAGAGAAATAAGTCTTTTACATTTACCTTCACATTACCATGTCAAGTGTTCTTCCATTCCTTATTGAACATCTATTAAGAATGCCAACTGTTCTCTTGTCCTTAGCACCACAGAAGAGAAACTTTTGGCACTATTAACATTTCATCATTCCAAAGCTTTCAGGCTCATGAACATAAATGCAAAAAGAGAATTTAAAATTTTAGCAATTCAAATCCCTAAGTATTTTTAAAGAACAACAGGGGTTTATCCCAGGAATGCAGGATTGGTTTAATATTTAAAAAGCAATCATTATTATTCATTACAATTCATTATAATACACTAAAAGAAAACCCATATGATCATTTAAATAGAAGAAAAGGTACCTGACGAATAAAAACATTTCTGACAAAAACTCTCGGCAAATGAGGAAAATAAATTAACTCCTCAAACTGATACAGAGCATCTAAAGAAAATCTTGCAGCTAAAGTCATATTTAATGGCATTTTTAAGAATGCTTTTCTTCATAAGATCAGAAACAATATAAATGTCTGCTCTTACAATTTCTATTTAACATTGAGCTGGAGGTTCCAGCCAGTTCAATCAGGGAAGATAAATAAAAGCATGAGAAAAAGTTAAAACTTTCTATTAACAGACAATATAATTGTCTATGAAGAAAATCTGATGATATACAAAAACAACAAAATACCACTAAGCGAGTTTAGCAAGGCTGCAGGATACAAAATCAATTCACAAATATCAATCTTATTTCTATACACTAGCAATGAGCAGTCAAAATTTGGATTTTAAAAAGCATACAAAAACAAAACATTCATCCTTAGGAACAAACATGACAAAAGATGTGAAAGACTTGTACACTGAACAGCACAAAACCCCGGTGGAGTTTTCAAAGGCTTAGAGAGCCTTATGAAGATTCAATGTTATTAGGACAGACACCTCATTGAAGGAAACATACAGATGGCAAATAAGCATATAAAAAGATGCTCAACATTAGTCATTAGGAAAACAAATCAAAAACACCTATTAGAAAAATTAGAGAGTAAGCCAGCTCTACAGCTCAATGGATAGTTTGTTGGACTTGAGACTCGCAGGACATTACAAAGTACAAAAAGGAGACCTTCAACCTTTGGAGGTTGTCTTGATTATGATGGTTTTACATGTGTATAATATCCCCAAACTTATCAAACTGTATAGTTTATATACATGACTTAAGTCAAATAGAGCTGCTTTTTTAAGTGAAAAAGCTCTTTCAAAAGTTTCCTAAAGACAAGTACACATATAGAATATTTTCCTATTTTTATTTGGGATATTATTTTCTATTCTACTCTCATAACATTGTATGCAAACAAGTTCCTATATTAGCATAAATGTTTTAACTTCACTTTTTAAACAGCAACATAGTACACACCGTAAGGCCACACAATTCAAGCCACATTGATGGGTGTTTAGGTTATTTCTAATTTGCTATTATAATGCCAAAGTGAACATATTTTGCATATATTTGTAAATAAGTATACACACACAAGCAAAGGGTGCATTCATTTAATACTTTTTGTCCCGTCTCAGGATCTACATAAATGTTAGAATTAATAAATTAGTTTAGCAAGGTAATAAAATACAAGGTCAATATATAGGTAGCAACATCTGGAAAACCAAAAAGATTAACTACTACTTAAAATAACATGAAAAGAAATCGATACCTAGAAATAAGTCCAATAAAAGGTACCAGACCTCTACACAGAAAACCACAAAACATGGAAATTCCCTGGTGGTCCAGTGGTTAGAACTTGGAGCTTTCACTGCCAGGGCCTGGGTTCAATTTCCGACTGAAGAATCAAGACCCTGCAAGCTGCGTGGCACAACTAAAACAAAATACAACCCACAAAACACAGGGAAAAAAATTAAAGATCTAAATAAACGGAATAGACTGTGTTCATGGATTAAAGAACGTAACTGTGTGAAGATTGTGTGAATTCTCCCAAATTTATTTAGATTCAATAAAATCCTCAACATACCAGCAGGTTAGGTTGTTGTTGCTGTTCTACTACTGAAATTATCAAGTTGATTCTAAGGTGTATATGGAAATGCAAAGAGCCAAGAATAACCAATACAATCTTAAATAACAAAAAATGGAGGCCTGACATTACCAGATATTGAATTATTTTATACCTACAGTGTTACACAGGCACCAGGAAAAGACCAATGGAACAATAAATGTTGCTGGATCAGTTAAATATCCATATGGAAAAATGCTTAACACCTTATTACCATGCACAATATAGATTCTAGATGCTGGATCTAGATATGACAGGTCAAAGATTGCTTCTAGAAAAACAATCTTGAGGTAGATAAGTATTTCTTAAATAGGACACATAAAGCATTTTACATTACAGGAAAATAGATATATTGGACTACATTAAAATTAAGAACTGCTCAAGACATCATTCAGTTCAGTTCAGTCGCTCAGTCATGTCCGACTCTTCGCGACCCCATGAATCGCAGCACGCCAGGCCTCCCTGTCCATCACCAACTCCCGGAGTTCACTCAGACTCACGTCCATTGAGTCAGTGATGCCATCCAGCCATCTCATCCTCTGTCGTCCCCTTCTCCTCCTGCCCCCAATCCCTCCCGGCATCAGTCTTCGCCAATGAGTCAACTTTTTGCATGAGGTGGCCAAAGTACTGGAGTTTCAGATTCAGCATCATTCCTTCCAAAGACATCCCAGGGCTGATCTCCTTTAGAATGGACTGGTTGGATCTCCTTGCAGTCCAAGGGACTCTCAAGAGTCTTCTCCAACACCACAGTTCAAAAGCATCAATTCTTCAGTGCTCAGCTTTCTTCACAGTCCAACTCTCACATCCATACATGACCACTGGAAAAACCATAGCCTTGACTAGATGGACCTTTGTTGGCAAAGTAATGTCCCTGCTTTTGAATATGCTATCTAGGTTGGTCATACTTTTCTTCCAAGGAGTAAGCGTCTTTTAATTTCATGGCTGCAGTCACCATCTGCAGTGATTTTGGAGCCCCCAAAAATAGTCTGACACTGTTTCCACTGTTTCCCCATCTATTTCCCATGAAGTGATGGGACCAGATGCCATGATCTTAGTTTTCTGAATGTTGAGCATTAACATACTAAAAAAGCAGGGCATAGAAAGGGAGATAACGATAGTAACTATAAAGATACATTCTAAATGTATAGCTATCCCCCCAAAAAATATAAAGATGCCCTACAAATCAATGATGACAACCTACAGAAAAATAGGCAAAGATATCCAAATGTCCATAATCACATTAAAAAGTACTCAGTCTCATTAGGGAAAATAGAAATTAAACCCAGAATAAGATATCACTACACATCCACCAGACGGCTACAACTAAAAACAGTGACTATACCAAATGCCAGGGAAGATTTAGAGCAACTGAGATTCTCATACACTGCTGTAAAGCAGTATGTAGTGTCAAAACAGTACAACCACTTTGGAAAACTGTTTTGCACTATCTACGAGGCTGAAGCCATGGTTTTTCTGGTAGTCACATTCGGATGTGAGTTGGACTATAAAGAAAGCTGAGTACCGAAGAACCGATGCTTTGGAAGAGGTGTTGGAAAAGACTCCGGACAGTCCTTGGACGGCAACGAGATCAAACCAGTCAGTCCTAAAGGAAATCAGTTCTGAATATTCATTGGAAGGACTGATGCCAAGAACTGACTCATTGGAAAAGACCAGACCCTGATGCTGGGGAAGATTCAAAGCAGAAGGGGGACAACAGGTTGGATGACATCACTGACTTGAAGAACACTGAGTTTCAGCAAGCTCTGGGAGTTGGTGATGAACAGGGAAGCCTGCTGTGCTGCAATCCATGGGTTGCAGAGTCGGACATGACTGACTGAAAGGATGAGGCTGAACACATATATTCTCTATGACCCACCAGTTCCATTCTAAGATATTTATGCAACATTAATTCATACATATACATACCAAAAGACACACACAAAAGTCCATAGCAGCATTATTTGTACCACCTCAAAACTGAAAATACCCATATGTAGGATAGGTAATGGTATACTAATGTAACAAAATACTATCATACATGGCCATGAAAACACACTGTTACAGGCAATGACATGTACTAACCCCACAAACCTAATGTCGGGGGGGGGGGGAGGGGCGGGGAAACAAGCCATTTCACTTATGTCTACCATTTAGTTTCAAAACCAGGAAAAATTGATCAATAGCAATGATCCAGATACTGGTTCCATTTGTGGGGGTTAAGGGGGTAAATTAAGGAACAGGCATGAAACAGTCCTTTAGGATGTTGGTCCTGTTGTGATTAAATGGTGTGTTCCCTTTGTAAAAATTAAAATTCTAAGATGTATCCTCACAACGAAGTATTCTACATATCTTATCTTTGCTAACTATAATCTTAGCCAAGGTGAAATTGGCATCTCTTGCTTTGGCTTACATTTCCATAATGATGTTAAGTGAAAAAAACGTTTTTAAAGATTCCTAGAACTCACCTAAAAGCAAACTCTGAGGGAATTCAGCAATTACTGTGGTCTGTTAAGGCTGCAAATATACCACTAATTAACATAAAAGAAGCCTTAGGTGCTAAAATAAGGCCGACTCCAACTCTATAGCACCAGAGTTCTAAGTGGAAGAGTGTCTTAGTGGAAGACGCACAAACCATGCAGGAACGAAGCACAAGCGCTGAGACTTCCAGCACAACTGAAGAACGTGGTCAATGACAGCTTTAAAGAAGAATGCTCCTGCACATGCCTCGTAATGTATGGGCTACACAAGCACACAACTGTGAAACAAATGCCTGAAACCCAGCAACTTTTTCTTAAAAAAAAAAAAAAAAAACAGAAAACTTAGGTTATCTGGAAAACTTCAGTCACAGCACTGCAGCAACTTGGCAATCCACAATCACTACTTATTATCTATTTGGATTATGGCTCTACTTGTCCAAGCTAAATTGGAAGAATGGCTCCACTTATTTAAAAAAAAAACTAATTTCTAAATTAAGCTACTAGAAAAAAATTAACCTGGTCATTAATCTTGACTCTTTCTAGATGGTAGCCACCAAAGAGCCCTAAACATACTTACCATTTATATTCTATTTCCTCAATTCTAGTATGATTTATACTACAGCTTAATTTCTACTATAGCTTTTCAAAAAGGCATGTTATCAGTTGCAAACCATATACTGATCTCAGAAACATTAAAGTGTATTTCAATAAAACATTAATAGCCCAAAAGAAAAAGAATGCTTAATGGTTATGAGCATGGGCTCTTCAGTCATACAAACCCAACTCTGAATTCTGTTCGACTACTACTAACTTTGTAGCTTTGGAGAAGTTTCTCAACTTCTGTTTTCCTACTGGCAAAATGCAGATGGAAAACTCACCTAATGACCGAGTACCTATGTGCTAGGCCCTACCTAATGACAGTGCCTTGAACACAGCTGATACTGTCTTAGCTGTTAGCTGTCAGTTATCAATCACAAGTCTAGGATCTCAAAGAAATGAGAGCTACAAGACAGGGTTTAATTTTGCTGATCTGGGTTGGATCCAGTATCACCACTTCCTCTAAAAGCTCACAATTCCTTTCCACTAGTGGCGGGGGGGACGGGGAAGGGGCAAGATAGGGGTAGGGAATTTAGAGGTACAACCTATATATATATATATATATATATATATATATATGTATGTAGTCAACACTCTAACTATAAATGGGAGTATAACCTTTAAAACCTGTGACTATGTTGCACACTTGAAATTCATATTATAAATCAACTATATCTCAAAACAAAAAAAAAAAACCACTCCAATGGGGAAAAAGAAAACTTTAAATTCAAAGAAAAACAATTCCTATAGTGAAGCTTCCCAGAATTTTACCAGGGAACCCAGTGAGCATGTTAAAACTTTCAAAGACTCATCTTTATTGCCAAAATTTCAGCATGCTCACCCCTCTAACTGTCCTAGGATCAATACCATAGCAGCTAATTGGGGATTTTTGTTTTTTTTGTAAATCACAAACAGCATTCATCTGGAGCAAGAGTGGCAATGTTTATACTATTCCACCAAGACACCCGTACAACAATCTAACTTAAAATTCATTCTAGTCTTCTTAGAATGCAGCAAAACTAGATTTTGTTTTCTGGCCACACATCTCAATGCCCAAGCATGGGTATAAACCCATTTATTGTTACTACTAAGATTTCAGAAAACCTCTGGGTTTAAAACTTCATTTTTAAACCAAAAAATCAAAATTAAAAGATTAATCACATTCAAGTTTGTAATGGTCAAGTTCCTATTTAAATCAACTGATCCTCACAGATGACTAAACCAAGAACTGGGGGGGGAAAAAAAAAAACACCCCACCCTCCCAGACCAGATACAGGAAGTAGCATAACACTGTCACACTTCTGCAGTCTCCACACTTGACTGCCTTCCAGTCTTTGATAGGATCTTTCTGAAGACCTGCTGCTGCTAAGTCGCTTCAGTCGTGTCCGACTCTGTGCAACCCCAGAGACGGCAGCCCACCAGGCTTCCCCATCCCTGGGATTCTCCAGGCAAGAACACTGGAGTGGGTTGCCATTTCCTTCTCCAAAGCATGAGTGAAAAAGCAAAGTGAAGTCGCTCAGTCGTTCCCAACTCTTAGCGACCCCATGGACTGCAGCCTACCAGGCTCCTCTGTCCATGGATTTTCCAGGCAAGAGTACTGGAGTGGGGTGCCATTGCCTTCTCCTATAACTAAACAAACTTGTCCTTCTGATGTCTCTTGTTTTCTTTGGATGGCAAGCTCTTTTTTCTCCATACCTAGAGTGTCACATCACTGAAAATGCTCAGAGAATCCTGAATTTGCTGAATACATATAACTAAGTCTACATAGGCAACCAAGGAACTCTTACACTAAGCAAATTCATGTTGACAACCCAACTGAACAGAGAATCACCTCCACAAACCAGACTGTTTTGTAAAAAGATTACCTAGTGGTTCATGTGAACTCTTCCAAGTCCAGGCATCCACACATTAGTGTGGGAGCAGCCTGCAAAACCCTGATTAGCAGCTTCTTTAAAAATTTGCAGTAAGGGTTTTACGAATTCCTCTGTTGGACTGAAATGCAGCATACAGTTGGCAAAAATACTGCTGGACAAAGAAAAAATCATCTGATTAGCTCTTGGAGGTAGCTCCAGAGAGTATAATTTGTATGTGATCACCTCCAACTATCTGATAGAAAAACAATTCACAAAAATATGATTGTTCATTCTACATACTTATTTTAATAGCAACTACTAGTACATCACTAATCTATTAATTTCCCAAGTCTTAACAACAAAGAACTAAAGTCCAAGATACACTTTTGGTATATCTCGTTTAGCAATGAGTCGAGCACAGTGAAGCTGGTACTCTCATACGTTGCTGATGTGGCTATAATGTGGAATAACTCTTCAAGGGAAGGTACTGGGTTGGCGAAAAGGCTCCGGTAAAAATAAAAGACATATTTTCACCAAGAACTTTATTGATCAATGTAGTCACTAACTGAATGAATGTTTTGGCCAACCCAATAGTATTTACCAATTGCAAAGCCGTTTTCTAACACAGGGAATCTAGAAATGTTATCACAGATACACAGGCAACTATTTAAGCGGACCATTAACAAAGACATTTACTGCAGCAGCATTTACAAAAGCAAAGCTGGAAATAAGCTCAATGTTCAAGAGTAGTCAACTTCCCCCCGATCCACCGCCAAATGAGGAGTACATCAATGTGAGACAGTCATTCAGATTGACCTCAATGCCTGACATAAAATGATCTATATTAACTAAGTATCTGTACACACCGTTGTATAAATTCTCTCAAAGATATTACATCGAGTGTTTCTAACAGAGGACCACTGTACTATTTCACCATGTGTACGTGTACTTCTGAGAATCTATTTAATTCTTCTCTATTCCTGCCACTCATTGGAGCAGGCGGAAAGTAACCTCAGCCTTCAGTTGTACAACTCCAAAAATTGCATGTTAGATGATCCTTAAGTACATTTTGTATTATAAAAAAACACTGGCACTTTAATGATTAAAATAAACATCACACTGTTACCTGATTTAGAGGACGGGATACTTGCACTATTTATACTCCTTGTTCTTCAGAACCAGGTTACATACAGGTTAACTTTTTCCCCCAGAAACATACATCATTTTTGGGAAACAAGTGATTTATGGAAGAAAAAAAAAAAGTTCTTCACATTCAGGCAAAAAATATAATCAATGTATTTAGACTAGAGATTTTATTATAGAAGGAAAAAGGATAGAGGCACAATAATGTTTGGCATTTTTAATTTAGGTTTGTTTTATTTAAGTTTAATGTTAATCCATGCTGTGTTTCAGTAAGAACAATACAGATTCTGTATCTGTGGCTCCAGTCAGATATCCAGTAGTACAAATTAGCTTCAAGTTACACATACTGAACAAAAGAGGTTGAGCGAGCGAAGGAGGGGAGGGGCGGGGCCCGGGGGAGAGGGAAGGAGAAGAAACAAAGAATTGAACACGCATGCAGGCTTTTCCATACCACCTTCAACGCTAACCTGCTTCAGAGGGAGAGTAAAAGTAGGCAAGAATGAGCAGCCACGGATTGTTGAACTGTTACCAGCACCATGCTTTTCAGCAACATTTCAGCAGAGTTTGAAACACTTTTTTTTTTTTAACAGCAAAACCATTACAACAAACTCTCCACAATACCTTTTACCACCTCAAGCTAACATCCAATTAATTTTAAACATTGGTATAAAATTCAATTTAAGCAATTAGAAAAAGGGAAAATGATACCACATACACCAATATAGTGTGATTAACCTTTCTCTTAGATGCTTGCATCACGTAAAATTCTAATGGCTTTCGAATGTAATTTCCATTTCTAATGGTGATCTTGCCACATCTGGCAGGAGACAATACAGTAATGCTGAAAAAGCCTCTATGCAGTCCTGTTAGTGTTCTTAAAGAACCTAAAAGCTGGGACCAGTAAAATCCACAGAAATTCACTCTTGCCTTTAAGAACTTTTGAAAACTGTTTAAAAAAAAAAAAAAAACAAAAAACCAACAGGGCAGGAACCTAAATTCTGAGACCAAATGTAAAAGTCAGATTTGGTGGTTCTCAGTGACAATGGGGGAACTTCCAAGAGGGGTGGGATGGGAAGGTCTAGGGTGGTCAGAGATGGTTTCTCTTGTTGGCTTTTATGTCTCACTGATTTTCATCTTCCACATCCTGCAGCGCTTCTTTATTCTGCTCTTCACCTGCAAAGAAGAATGACAATTAATTTATAACCTACTAAACTAGGTTGCTGTGGGGACAGACAAAGGTATCATTCCAAGCATAAGACTCCTTATATTTGATACAACTGGTCTAAACACAGACAGGCAAAGGACTGCTACCATCCTTGACACCTTAGATGCCTAAGCCAAGAGGTGCTGCTGGATCAAGGTCCTGAATGATCAACAGGATGAAAAAAAAAATTGATGCATAGTAAAAGTCAATGTTTTTATGCTAAAAAAGCTCTTAAGTAGACAGCCAAGGTAACCATATTATCAAAATGATTTTCAAGCTTTCATGTATATCTTGAGTCAAAATACTCTTTCTCAATAACCTCACCTCTTCAAGAACCAAGAGTATTTTATAAATTTTTGCAAAATCTAATTGATCTGAAGGTTCATTAGAAACATTTCAATATGAGAACTGAGCAGTAAAACGACTCAAAGGAGTTGGAAGATTCTGCTTTTGTAAACGAATATTTTACACATTTTGTATCTTGGACAATCGCACCAAACCATAAACCACATCTCTCACTGTAGAGTGGAACAGCATGCTCAAAGTAAACCAGACCACTGAGGTTATTAAAGAAGGGCATTTGGACCAGTTCTCTCATGCCACTTTTCTCTTCCCTTAGAACATGATTATTAATTAGCCTGAGGAATTTCAACTGCACTATGACATGCAATCGAAAGCCAGCCTATTCACCAGTCGTCTACCTATTAATAAGCATAAGACAGCCATAATAAGGAAGCATGCAGGCTTTTGCCAAAAAATAAACAGATAAAAGTTACATTATTTTGTGCTGTAATAAACCTCTAATTCCTAAGTAGTTACTAGTTTGATCAAAATAAATGAAAAATCAATGAAATAATCCAACAATCATGATACTGCAGACAATTCATCCATTCATACTGCTTGTTAAATTACTTAGTCAGAATGGACAAATGACACTAAGAGCAGCTCCCTACAGGCATAAAGCAGAACTCTGAGGAACACTTTTAAATTGTCTTGTCTTAAAGACCTTGATACGATAAATGCTGTCATGGCAGTAAGGGTAAAGATAGTTTT
Source organism: Bos javanicus (assembly GCF_032452875.1). Lineage (NCBI taxonomy): Eukaryota > Metazoa > Chordata > Mammalia > Artiodactyla > Bovidae > Bos > Bos javanicus. Next base: position 23,820,400 of record NC_083886.1, read on the forward strand.
AGTCATTTCAACATTTCTTTTGTGATAAAAATGTTTGCCATTTATTGTTTTAAAAAAGTATTTAAGGTAGATAAAGATTTTTTGACTCATTTAGAAAGACATGCAAAGAAAAGACGAAAACAACCATTTACTGAGGGAAGAAATGATGGACCACCCAATTGTTCTCCCAATGAACAATAATGTATTCAAACTTAAGAAATGATAAGAACATTCACACTCATTTTCAACAGCAATACACTGCCAAAATACAGTTAACATACATCAATAGAGCACACTCTTAATTTACTTATAAGCAATCACTAGGTTTGCCAAAAGTTCCAAGTAACTCTGGTGTAAAAACATTGTCAAAGAAGTCACACCCAACCAGAAGTAGACAGGGGTAGCAGATCATAAATGTCTTAAAAGGTTTTGCATCCTGGGATGTATAACAGGCAGTTTTTTAAGCAACAAGATGATGATATGCAGGCATGATTAGTGAAGAACCAAAACTAAAAGCAGAATTCACTGTGCCATGATAATGACTTACAAAGTAGAGTTTTTAGGAAAGGAAGAGTTGGATTTTCCTTTAGGAATCTATATTGTAAGGAGAAAGGGAGGGAGAACAATCATATGAAAGCAACATTACAAGAAAAATAAACCAAGAGCAGGACAAAGGAAAACATCAATGACTTAGGGGAATCAGATTTTGGAATCTTACTTTGCATGAACTTCACTCTAAGAAATCTGTTTGTTTTTGTTTTTTTTTTTTAATCTGTTCCTTTTTAAGAGGACAAAATATCCTCTTAAAAGGTATACAGAAAGGAAGAAAACATTTCCTCAGATATGTATTTCTTTGCCCAGTTTCTGGATTGGGAAGGGAGAAGGGAACAAGCAGAGAGAACATATTTCCTCTCTATGAACTTGTGTATTAAACAGTCCTCTGATCATAGGTTAAAAGAAAAAGGACCGAAATTGCTTGATGAGACAAAGTGGTGCTCCCTTTAAAGAATTATGTTTGAACACACCCAGACAAACATTAACATTCTGCAGGCAAAAAGAATACAAGCATGTATAAGTAAAGGTTTGTGAACAACATAAAGTTCATAGATTTCTTTGTTTAGAAACCCTCAATTCAAATGCTTTTTTACGCCACTTTTCACATTTAAAGTAAAAAAGGAGAAAACAATCTAAATAATCCTTAAACTAAGTGCAAGTAACATCCTAACTTCATAACCCAAATTCTTCTACATTCAGCATTGATTCTAAATCACAAAAGCAACTTAACATGTAACATTAGCAAAACAGGCAAATAATTTTCTAGTATCAACAGTTTGTAATTTCAGACAGCTTGTTTATTTTGCTAAAATTTCAACAGACCACTTGAATTTTTCAAGTTAAACTATGTTTCATAATTCCAAATATTTTGTAACACACCTCTTAAAACCTAATCTGTCTCAATGAAATTTAATTGGTCGATCTACAAAGTCATAAGGAATTGATGCAATTGAATTTCATTAGTTTAAGTGTTTAAGATTAAAGAGAAATCTACTCTAAAATGTAATTAAACATTTTGTATAAAAAACATTCTCAACTATGAAAACATAATAAGTTTAAAGATATTTTATTTTTAAATAATCCATTTAACAAAACATGCTTGATAACCAAGAAAAAGAGTATCTTTGATTCTGTATAAATGGAATCACAATCTGCCTTAATCAATTCTTGGTTATGAGTGATAACAGAAAATCAGACTTATTTTTATTTTTGGAATCTAGCAACTTTATGAAAGGAGACATCTGTACCAAATAATGTGTCCCCCCCCAAAAAAAATCACTTTTCAAAATCACTTTTTGTTGTTGGTATTTTTCACCCTCAAAAAAATATCCCAAGAGATCAAAGAGGTATAGCTTACTTTAGGTCAATACCGCTTACCAAACTCTCCACATGCTTTTTCCTTTTATCCCCTCAAACAGGCAGAGAGATATTAGTCTTCTCTGAGCTGGGGGTGACTATGAAGAGTCCACAGCTATCTGGCCATTCTTCTTAGTAGTTATTGTTAGAATACAATAGAATTTAAAGCTGGAAGGAACCCCAGTCATTAGTTCAGAGATGGTTTAGTTGGTTTTGAGTTCCACAGACTGGTAGTGGTTGCCTGCAGTGCTGTGCTGACGAAAAGTAATCTGTGACTCCATCTGGCTTTGTTGGTGAAGTGTGCAAGTAAGTCACATGCACCACAAATCTCAAGCCAAACCTAGTCAAGTTCTAAACAGTTCACAGAGCTACTGCATTTTAGAAGCAGAGTCCCCTAACTCTCACTTACCGTTAAGATAATTCTAAAACCTGACTCTGTCCTTCCACCGCCAACCTACATTCCCTGCCATCCATTTTCAGAGACATCTTTAAAAAGTTATGTTTCCAAATACAATATATATTGGTCTGACTAAGAAAAACTCCATTTAGCCTCAAGGAATACAAAATATGCTTCAGTTTGGGTAATACACTTTTAAAGGATTTGTAGCTAAAAATGACAAAATGTTGTTTCCACTCCCTGTATCACCAGAGCCAGTTACAAACACTCTTATAATTATCATGTCACACTAGTTTGTATCCATCTCCCCATCCAGTCTCCCCACCCTTTCAATGATCTATCATGGGTAAAAACAATTCTTTAACAATGAGTAGAATAAAATATTCTTTAAAATCAAGAAACGTGACAAATTTGGTCCTTTACATCTGGAAAACTAAGCACCCACCCTACTCCCAACCACAAGATTAAATTTTATAAAATAGGTAACTATTTACAACTGCAACATTAGAAAACAAAGAGACTATATCAGATCTCTTAAATAAGGATCTATATGAGCAGGGTGTTTCATCTGCTGTATAGAATACAGAGGAAAATTAGTCTTTATATAAAAGATTTCCACACAGGAAAGATACCATAAATACCTACTTATAACCATCTAAGTTTTAACCTGAGGATTGCCACTCAGCCAAAACAGTGACAACAACAATAAAATATAATTAACCTCAGACCCCTAAAATTGAATCTGAAGAATGGTAATATTAACTGCTTCCTCTCCCATCTTTCAAAACTGGTAGAACAGAAAACTAAGTTTAGCCAATGTTATGACAGGTAAATCTTTAAATCTTTGATTATGAACAAAAGATCTCCTTTTCCAAACAGGCCTTTTACATTATTATCTTACAGACCAAAATGTAAGGCTGTACTTTGATACCATTTCCTGTAAAGGTAGTAATTAAAATTTGATAGTTTGGAGGGTAGGCTGAGTCTAAGTTATAGCATAATAATATGAAGAAATCCCAATTTTCTAAGAGTAAATAGATCCAACAACTGAAAGAGACACATTTTAACTTCAGTCTCCTTACCATCACCCTGCATGTCTGAAGTCCATAGTGTCAGATTATCACGTAACAACTGCATGATAAGTGTAGAGTCCTTATAGCTTTCTTCACTCAGCGTGTCCAGTTCTGCAATTGCATCATCAAAAGCTGCTTTTGCCAACCTACAAGAGTTCACATAATGTATTATAAAAATAAACTAAACAAGTCCAAAATAAACTAAAGTCCAAAAACAGATTTTAGAAATGACGTAAGTTAAATCTCAAGTCTTTTCTTGAGTTATCACTACCAGACCCTATTAGACGCTGAATGCTTGGCACTGAAAACAGGTGTAACTAATGAAACGCCTTTTTAAATTTTGTAATCCAGCAACTGTGGAACTAGTGAAATTTTTGTTGACGTTCCACTGATTACTATGCTTTTGACAAGCAGACCTAATCCCATCCAAGCCACCATCAAAATATATGCATGTGAATGGTATTTCCAAATTCTAGTCAGTTTAACTTTAATAAAGTTTTAATGCAAAAAGAAAAAATTCTGGGACAGTATCTCACAATTTAATTCAATAAAATTTAATGTTAATAGAGCATGAAAGAAAAAACCCACAAAAATGTGATCATATAAGCCATTTACTACAGTTAAGAAACAAAATTCACCTTTACTCTTTGAGTACTGTGTACTATGTACACCAAGTGATGCTGGGAACAGGTAGGAAAAAGAGGAAAGAGACATAATATGAGTCCACAATGAACTTTTTTAAAACACCTAAAAATAGAGGGAGTGACATAAATAGCTACTATAACATAAAGTGCCAACCTGGAGAAAGTACTTCAGGGACCCAAGAGGGTAAGCAAATTAAGAAGTCATATTTGAACAATCTTAATGGGCAGAAAAAGAACAAATGGCATACTTCACATTAAAGCAGAAGCACGGAAAGGACTTAGGTTGAAGCTGTGTGTGCTACGGCTAGACTAGAGAATGGCAATCAAAGAGTCAACCAATACTATCCCTGAACAGCCATAGCTTCTTCAGTTAAGATACATTACCTGCTTGGACTCACTCAACTAGCCATTTAGAAAGCTTTCAGATGAATTAATATTGATTTTTCATTCAAAAGAACCCACCTGACAGCTGGAAAATCTTTTTCAGGGAATATCTGATTCCTACATACCCAAGAACACCGAGGTTACTTTGTACACTTACTCCTATTGTATGATTTATCTAAAACAGGCAAATTCATAGAGATTATCAGAAAATCGGACAGAGGTGTATATACTGTTATTGTTTAGTGCTAAGTTTGTTTCAGTTGATAAAAAAGTTTTAGAAATAGATGCAACAGACAATATTGTGGGTGTACTTAATGTCTACCCACTCCCACGGACAAAGGAGCCTGGCGGGCTTCCCTGGTGGCTTAGTGGTAAAGAATCTGCCTGCAGTGCAGAAGGAGACCTGGGTTGCGAAGATGCCCTGGAATAGGATATGACAACCCATTCCAGTATTCGTGCCTGGAAAATTCCATGGACAGAGGAGCTACTGTCCATGGGGTCGCAGAGTCAGACTCGACTGAGCACACATGCACACCCGCTTAACACCATTGAACTGCACATTTAAACACAGAATGATAAACTTCATGCCGTGTATACTTAAGAAATAAAAAACCATGTACATATATTCCTTAAATTTATGTATCAAAATTGGGAATAACGTGAAGTATAAATGGGGTAACACTTTTAAATACATCAATAAGATGGCAAACTTTACAACAGAAAATACAACACAGTATGCATACTAAGAGCATAACTATATTGAACACGAGACAAAGACTGAAAGCTAATATACAAAAATGAAGATAATTCTATTATGAAAATCCCTCATTCCTTACTCCTACTCTGTAATAAGATTCTTTTCAATCTACCAATCAAATTTTTCCTCATCGCATAATTATCCTAACCACTATCCTAGTGAACTGAAATAGGTCTGTCTTTGTATCATCCAAAACAGTTGTGTTAAGAGCCAGAATTCTTCATTACAGGGCCAAGCCAAGGAAGGCAGCCCCAGGGAACAAGACAGAAAAACAAGGAGCTATTTTTTTTGGTAACCTTTTTCACTTTCAGTCAAGTTTTTTTCTCTTTAGAGACTTACCTGCAGGCACGGTCAGGGGAATTAAGAATTTCATAGTAGAATACAGAAAAGTTGAGAGCAAGACCTAAGCGAATGGGATGTGTTGGTGGAAGTTCTGTCATTGCAATATCACTAGCAGCTTTATAAGCCACTAGGCTGTTCTCCGCAGCCTCCTTCCTGTCATTCCCTGTGGCAAATTCAGCCAGATACCTGTGGTAGTCCCCTTTCCTAAAGCAAAACAAAACAACAAAAAAACCAGAATTAGATTAATGCTTTTTAAAATAAGTTGTTAAAAATTTTTCTCTATTACATAAAATCAAGTTGTGATAAAAACATGAACAGATGTATATACTTCAATAATGCAAAAACTTTCAGGAATGACTCAGATTTCACATTTCCAAACATAAGCAAAATCCTAGAGAAATTAACTGTAAACGTTCAAAAATCAACAAATTTTATCACTTGATAGACCGGAATTAAACATAGAAAGTGGTTCCAAAGAACAGCACAACAGTTTGTTAATGAAATAAAAAAACAACTATATAAAATGTTAAGACTCAACTGTGTAATGCATTGCTTATAGCTAGCCGGTATCCCCCACACAAACAAATGAATATATAAACAGGTAACAAAAAATCTAGTGCATTTTTTACAGCGATCGTCTGACCACCTCAAATGCAGTAATAGATTGTTCTTAGCAGTGAATTTGCAAATGAGTATTCAAAAACTTAAGTCTGAGAATCACTCCTCTTTTAACTATCCTTCCAACATTAAATAAAATGTTGAAAAATCTATATGAAAAACCGATGATTCTAAGAGAGCCAACATTTAATCTGATTATCTTCCCTTCTAGTATAAAACCTACATTTTATAATAGAAAACCTTGGACTCGCCAGTGTTAGCTGCTGGAATGAGGTGTTTGTCCAGTACATCCAGAATGTCACAACAGATTAACTTTAGCTCAGTCTCAACCTGAAAAAAAAAAGTCAAAAATTATTTAAGAAATTATACAAATTATCACATTCTATCTCTGGTTTTGGAGAAGAGAACCGTATTAAAGAGAACATATGTATCTGTCTCCAAACCTCCTTTTCCACTCTTGATACAAAAGTGGAAAAAACCTGTCTCCGGTTTATGTAAAGTATTTCTTCCTTCTTCCTACATGCCATTAGTTAAGTGATTGCGGGGGGGGGGGGACAACTCACAGTTCAGCTATAGAATTAAGATGGTGATTACTACTTACTGAATGCAACATATTAACTAGCTTTTTTTTTTTTTTTAAACTAGCTTTTGTCTCCACTTACACAGGAAAACAAAGATCACTATATTTGACCAAAGATAACTAACTTAAAGAACTTAGAAGCAGAGTGAAAACCTGAACCCAAGTAGGCCACACGGCTAGGCTCACAGTTTCTAAGGGATGGAATAAAAACTCAAAGCCAGGCATTCTGCCTCCGGGACGCACATTCCTTAACCACTATTATGCTCAACTGTAAACCACCTTACTGATAGATCCATAACCAGCTACGACATCAAAAGTCCACAGACTGAAGTAAACACTGCCACTCATTTCAATTCGTTTATCATGCCAAAAACACGTACTACCTCTTAACACACATATACATTCTGCTCTGAATTTTGTTACTACAATGTCTTCCCTGGTGGCTCCAACGGTAAAGAATCTGCCTGCAATGCAAGAGTCCCAGGTTTGATCCCTGGGTTGGGAAGATCCCCTGGAGAAGGGAACTGAAACCCACTCCAGTATTCCTGCCTGGAGAATTCTGTGGACAGAGGAGCCTTAAGGGTGACAGTCCATGGGGTCACAAAGGGACACAACTGAGGGAATAATACTTTCACTCTTCCACAGTGAGATTGTTTAACCTTTCCAAATTCATTTTGTGCCCTCTGCAACCTTCTTTCCATTGTAAATAATTCTCCCACTCACTTCTATAATCTTGTACTGATTCTAAGTAAAACCAGCTCTCTCCTGAATGAACTACCTTCTTTATGGCTTTTCAAGTAGAGATAGACTGCTCTAAGAGGAGGATGATTTCTGAATTCTCTTAAGTCCTCACTGACTCAGGATGACTGTTCTAATACTCCAAACCCTTCCTCCCTTGGAAGCTCATCCACTATGTTTTAAAATATCAATTCCTGTCATCAACAGATCTCTGCAGGCCCTTCAGCCACATTCACTAGTATCTACAGCTTACCTTTCCAATTCTTGGTATCACACACCAAGGCATTATCACGTTCCTTTCAATGTAGTTCTCCTTGATCTCAACTCCATGACTTTTATTTGTGCACTCTTAACTGTGCTACTCTAGCCTGGAATTTCTAAGTTCCAATATTTTACTACTGGATTACAACTTCTTTTTTTAGTTCCTTTACTGTTGTTATTTATACTTAGAGACACATCAAGACCTCCAGTCTCTTGACTCTTTCATCTCCCAATTTATCAGTTCCTCTCTTTGCTTCCTTTCCTTCTTACCCCAAATCCCACCATCTAGCACACAGACTTCTCTCTTCAGCACTCTCAACCTCATCTCCTCATCCCTCTGCAACACCAACCTGAATACCGACAATCCATATTCTTTGTTCCAATGTGTTTGAAGGTAATGGTCACACTGGTACCAGCTCACCACTTTCTATGTGATCCCAGGTAGTTAATCACTCAGAACACCCGTTTTTATCTAGAAACTAGAATAATATCTACCCTTTACAGGGTTATTTAAAGATTAAATACAGTAACTTGCACACATATTTTGTAATTTAGAAATATCTCACGTAAGTCAGCAAATGCCGTTTCCCCTTTCCCTCTATCCACCAAATTCACTCCATGCTAACTTTGTGACAGTTTTTTTATTCCTCTCACTGTACTTTTAAGAGTGTGTTTAGAATCAGTTTCTCAACACTCAACAGTGGGGGGGCTACTCTATGCCTAATAGGATACTTAGCAGTAACCTCATCTCTACCCACTAGACCAAAAATGTCTCTACCAAATGTCCTCTGAGGAGCAAAGTCACTTCTGGTTTGAGAACCACTGCACTAAACTTTCTTGACCAAAAGCCACAGCAAGAAAAACATTACGTATCAGCATATACCCACATATAATATCTGAGACAATAAATTTACGCCCTCTGATATTTTCTATTCTATTATAAAAACAATGACTAGACCCATCTTCATAAGGATATTAACTGTCTCATTTTTGTACCCATATTACCTATCAACTGATGTACTTAACAGGCACATGAATATTGGTTAAGCTGTCCAGAATGGTAATTTCAAGTTACACAATGAAGTATTTTGTAGTCACCACAATAGAAACAATGATTAAATTAGTTGTCTACTTGTGTGGTGCTCTCTACAGCTTTCAAGGAAAAAAAATGTCTTCTCCTCTCTCCTCAAATACTGTATAGCTTCTAATTCTCAACCCAGATGAGTAAAAGATGCAAATCCAGTAAAATATAAAATATACACTGCAGAGGTATACAACAATGTGTGTACTAGGCTATGGTCTAAACAGTCTAACACCTAAGACATCATTCTTTGGACTTCCCTCACAGCTTAATCAGTAAAGAATCCACCCGCGATGCAGGAGACCTGTGTTCGATTCCTGGGTTAGGAAGATCCCCTGGAGAAGGAAATGGCAATCCACTCCGGTATTCTTGCCTGGAAAATCCCATGGACAGAGGAGGCTGGTGGGCTACAGTCCATGGGGTCACAAAGAGTCGGACACAACTTAGCGACTAAACCACAGGATATGACGAGATATGTCTAGGATATGCAGGCCACCCAGTAGCTCAGACAGTAAAGAATCTGCCTGCAATAGAGGAGACCCAGGTTCAATCCCTGGGTTGGGAAGATCATCTGGAGAAGCGAATGGCAACCCACTCCAGTATTCTAGCGTGGAGAAGCCCATGGACAGAGGAGTGTGGTGGGCTACAGTCCATGGGGTCGCAAAGGAGTCAGACACAACTGAGCGACTTTAACACTAGGATGTAACAATCTCACCATTTGCCGATATTCCCGAATCATTTTTAGTTTGTCTTCTCCTCCCTTGTTTTCTTCTTTCTGTTCAATGCTGCTGATTATTCTCCAGGAAGCTCTTCTAGCTCCAATCACATTTTTATATGCAACAGATAGGAGGTTTCTTTCTTCAACTGTCAACTCCACATCCATCCCTGCTACTTTCTTCATTGACTCCACCATTTCTATAAGTGAAAAGTAAAACCAGACCTTACAAACTAAGTTTTGTTAAAACATCCCTATCACAGTAAATCTTTTTCTGTCAAGCTAATGTAAAACAAAAACAAATTTTTAAGCAAAATATTACTTTCACAATCATCAAACTAGCATGAGCAAAAAAACCAAAAACCATGTAAAAGACAAAGTAAATTAAGAGCCCAGAACAAGAGGATCTAGAATATAAACTGTATGGAACATACAAAATGCCAAGTATAATTTAGTATGGCTTGGAGGCACCTCTCTCATGTAAGAGAATTAGGCATGCGCACCTACCCATTTCCTAGTAAAAGTAATTCAGCTGGCCATTTAGGATAAAAGTTTTAAATTTACAGGCTCTAAAATGCATTTTTCAAAAAAAGTGATAGAAAATACATTTTCTCTCAAATTATTTCCCAACTAAATAATACTGAATTCCTATCCCCCTCAAAAAAAGTCATGGGAGGAAAGGGCATTCATTCATATAGCAAACATATAGTGAGCATTTTCATTAGTCACAAACTTATCTTTGGATTTTCCAACCCTTCCTCCTTTAGAAGGGCGCTGTCCACCTCCTATGAATTCATTCACTTGGGTGGTTCTCACTTGTTACCACTAGATGGCGAGCAAACAAAGGGGCCCAGATAAACACTGGGAGATCTTAGTACAGGGAAAAAAAAATGTAATAAAATGCATGTGGATGCAAAGGAAGTACCAAAATCCCCTCAAGAAACACTAACTGAACAAATATATTAATGAAGGGACTTCCCTGGTGGTCCACTGGTGGTCCAGTGGCTAAGACTCTGTGCTCCCAATGCAGGGGCCGGGGTCTGATCCTTCATCAGGGAACTAAGATCCAACACGGGCAAAGAAATAAATACAAAGAAAAGTTGCAAAGAAGTAAACAAATATATTAATTAAAACTATGGTTTTGAAAATGACTAAATGTCATTACCACCATGTGACTCTCCAACTGTACGGAATAAGAACTTCTGGTAATGAGACCCAAGGATCTGCATTTTACAAACATCCTTAGCGTACATTCTATGCATAATACATACATAATAATTATATGATGAAGATGGTGACTTTATGAAACACTGCTTAATGATATGCTAAATTATATGTAATCCCACGAAATGATTTCCAGGAAGTATATCAGGGAGTTAATACAGGAAGTTAATACAAATATTAAGATGGTATGATCTCTAGAAACACTGCAGTAGTTCCTTACACCATAAAACTATACACATGTTCAGAGCAACTTTATTCACCATATTCAAAAGGCGAAAACAACCCAAATGTCCATCCATACAATGGAATACTGCTGCTGCTAAGTTGCTTCAGTCGTGTCCGACTCTGTGCGACCCCACAGACGGCAGCCCACCAGGCTCCCCCGTCCCTGGGATTTTCCAGGCAAGAACACTGGAGTGGGTTGCCATTTCCTTCTCCAGTGCATGAAAGTGAAAAGTGAAAGTGAAGTCGCTCATAAAAAACAAACTACTGATACAAGTAACAGCATGGGTGACTTTAAAAAACACCATGCTAACTGAAAAAAGCCAGACCTAAATGGACTATGATTCCACCTAAATCAAGTTAGAGAAAAAACTAAAACTATTAAAACAGAGAGGAAGTGGCTATCAAGACATGGGGGTGAAGTGAGGGGCTGATGAGCAAAGGAGTACAAAGGAAATTTGGGGGAAATAGAATTGTTCTGTGGTGGTTACATAATTGAGCACATTTACTAAAACAGTTTTATGTGTAAAGTAGTGTATTATAAAATCTTACCTCAATACAGCTGAATTTTTTTAAGGCGATTCTGAAGCTTTAAAAAAAATATTAGAGCATATATGGTAATAAGACCATTAATTCATTTGTGGGAGCCTGAGAGCATTCATTTGAAACATCCAATTTTTCTTAACCACAGCCATGGAAAAATGACTGTGGCAGTGTTTAGAAGTAAAGGGGATTATCATTTCAAGCTCACTGCCATACTAGTTCTCCAACAAAGCAATTTAAAAAGTAACCTAGGGCTAGGTAAAGGTAAAAGCTAAGGTTACTAGGTAAGGAATCCACCTGCCAACGTAGGAGACACTGGTTAGATCCCGAGTGCCCCAACTACTGAGCCTGTGCTCTAGAGTCAGGGAGCCACAACCGCCAAGCTCTCTCACTGCAACTACTGAAGCCCAAGCACCCTAGAGCCCATGCTCTGCAACAAGGGAAGTCACCAAAATGAGAAGTGCAAGCACCACAAACTAGAGTAGCCCCTTCTCCCCGCAACTAGAGAAAAGCCTGTGTAGCAACAAAGACCCAGAACAGCCAAATATATATAAATTTTTAAATTAAATTAAATAAAAAGTAACCTAGCTACACCAACAAAGGACCATAATTCTTTTAAATTACAGAGCTTTACAACATTATATATGGAAAAACATTACTGAAATATCTAAAAATTGGGATTCCCCGGTTAACCCAGCAGTAAAGAACCCACCTGCAATGCAGGAGATGCAGGTTCAATCCCTGAGCTGGGCAGATTTCCCTGGAGAAGGAAATAGCAACCCACTCCAGTATTCTTGCCTGGAAAATCCAAAGGACAGAGGAGCCTGGTGGGCTACAGTCCATGAGTTCACAAAGAGACGGACATGACCGAGCAACTAAACAACTATATATATCTATGCCACACTATTTATCCATTCAGTTAATGTACTTTTTGTACACTGACTTCCCACTTTTTAGCTATTATGAATAATGCTCCTATAAACATTTATGTAAGAATGTACACAAGTCTCTTGAATATATACTTGAAGACTGAAACTGTAAATAGGGTCGGCAAGTGAGGATGATTCTAATTTCTCCATAATGTCACCAACACTGGTTAGTTTCCTTTTTTTTTTTAAAGTCACCCTAGTGGGCATCAAGAAGTATCTCAGATTTTGATTTGCATTTCCTTGATGGCTAATGATGGTGAGTATCTTTCCATATGCTAACTGGCTATTTGTGCCTGCTCTTTGGAAAATATCCATTCAATGCTTTGCCAGTTTTTGAGATACCTGCTTTTTAATTACTGAGTTTAAAAGCCGGAATTCCCTGGTGGTCCAGTGGTTAAGACTCCAAGATCCCAATGCAGGGAGCCTGGGCTCAATCCCTGGTCAGGGAACCAGATCCCACATGCTGCAACTAAAAAAAAAAAAACCCACATGCCGAAACTAAGACCCAGGGCAGTTAAATATATTAAAAAAAAATTTTTTTTTTTAAACAGCAATTACTTTTTAAAAGCCCAACACTACTCATAGCTCTTTGCCTTCAGAAATGTCTCCATTCCAGGAGGACTAAGACTAAGGGTAGCATGAAGAAGAAGAGGAAAGAGCTTTATGCTGCTGCTAGAAGTCTTACAACCAGTGCTTTATACCAATTTGTGCAAATTATGACTATAGTGAAATTCTCGTAACACTGGTGTCATCCTTAACACCTTTTAACACTTAGCATCCATTTAACACCAGCAATAGAAACATAATCCTAACTACAATATACCCCCACCAAACCACGTGAAAACCCTATTTATCCTAAATTCTAGACTAGTCACACCATTAAAACCTCCAACAGCAGAGGATTAACACTAGTTGTATTCACATAAACTTCTCAAACACAATTAGCATTTCATGAAATCACCTTTGCAGCAACAATTTTTAGCAATGAGATCTCAGCATTTCTTGCACAAAGGGAGGCTGTCAAATCTCTCTGCAGCAGATATGTTCACAATTTATGAATCAGAGAACAGCAATTTCACGATCAAATCACTATTTGTGGAGGCAGAGTTGGGTACATGAGGTTTAGGCAACAATATACAATTCCTGGGACTCTTGACAGTTGGGGGACAATGGGTAGCTAACTGAAAATCACCACGGTTACAAAAACTCTGAAATATGTAATCCTCACAACTCAAAGGACATCTGAACCAAATACTAAGCTTGTTTTGTTCCAGGTCATTTCTCGTTCATTGAGTAAGAGCCTAGTCCATTACAATGAACCAGCTTGCCTCTATTTGTTACTGACTACCCTACTGTGTGCAGTAAACCACTTCAGTTGTGTCCAGTTCTTTGCAACCCCATGGAACCATGGGATTATCCCTGCAAGAATACCAGAATGGGTTGCCATTTCCCCCTCCAGGGGATTTTCCCAACCCTGGGATCAAACTCGTCTCTTATGTCTCCTGCCTTGCCAGGAGAGTACCACTAGTGCCTCCTGGGAAGCAGTAAATGCCTATACTACATTCAAATAATATTTCCAATTAACAAGACTATGGAGAGACTCATAATATTATATGATCTGATCTTGAATCCTGTACATGAAATGACTAACGAAGACCAAAACTCTTTCATAATACAAAGTCAAGGCATTTGGGTATATTCTGAGAACTTGGCATACCGTATTCTAGAAGCCTTATGGATTCATCTGCTATAGATTATCCACAAGAGGCACAAAGTATGTGAATGTGAAGGCTATAGACTTGTCTTTTATATGGAAAAGTGACAGGCTGGTGAAAAAAAAAAGGAGAGGGCAAGAAATAAACCCATCAAAACAATCTGTAACAGAGGATTGAAAAGTGTCATTTTAAATAATAACCAGATTTGATTTCCAATCAAGAGCCCCTTAGAGTATAGGGTATGTTTACAGAAACAGTCAACAGGGAAAAAAATCCAGCTCTTCCTTTTATCTATTTAAAAGACTAAGATGACCTACCACTTCACACCCCTTGGGATGGCCACTATTAAGAAACCAGAAAACAGGTGTTGGCAAGAATGTGGAGAAATTGGACCCTGTGTCCTATTAGTGGACATGTAAAATGGTACAGTTGCTGTGTAAACAAGTATGGTGGCTCCTTGAAAATTTCTGAATAGAATTACCGCATGACCCAGCAACTCCCCCTTCTGGGTAAATACCGAAAAGAACTGAAAACAGGGTCTTAAAGGGATATATTTGGGTATTTTTATAGCAGCCTTATTCACAATAGTTAAAACGTGGATGCAACCAAGTGTCCATCCATGAATCCATCAATGAATTAATAGTATACACATCAATGAATAGTACACACTTGCAATGGACTATTAAAAAGGAAATTCTGCAATTTGCTACAACAGAGATGAACATTGAGAACAGTTTGCTAAGTAAAAGAAACCAGTCACAAAAAGACAAATATTATACAATTCCACTCATATGAGATACTTAAATTTGTCATAAAGTATAATGTTAGTTGCCAGAGGCTGAAGGGAGAAAGTGAAGTTACTGTTTAATGGCTAGTTTCAATTTTACAAGATGAAAAGAATTATGGGGGTGGATAGTAATGGCTACACAAAAATATAAATGTATTTATTTACCACCACTGAACTATACATTTAAAAATAATCAACATGGTAAATTTTGTTATTTTGTGTATTTTCTCTCTCTCACACATACACTAGCCCACAAACACAATGAAGATAAACTAAGTAGCTTGTCCCAAACTCTGTAGTCCCCCTTTCTCAATGAAAAGTAATCCAAATGACAGACATGATGATAATAGCAGAATTTCAATTAACTGGGGAGTGGTGAAAAGAAACTCCTCCATAGACCCAACATGAGAATAAACTTAAGACAATAAATTTATTTCTAGCTTACATGAAGGCAAGCTTCCCAAATCACTATGTCAAATGGAAAGAATGCAAAGTTATCTCAGGGGTGATGCAGAACTATCATGGGGAAAGCCAGAGGGGAAAAAGGCAAAGTACCTCTGCAAATTGTAAAACTCTGTAAAATTCACCTGGTTGTAATGATAAAAATCATCTCAATAAAAATCTCTCTAGACCAATTTTTAATTGTCAGGAATTGCTGTTTGAAATTATTAGTCTGGGATCTATCAGAATGTATTTTGTATGTATATATCTGAACTAACAGAAAAGTGTTTACACCCCCAAGATACATTAATATTTCTATTAAACAAGAGTACTTTTTCAAAAGCGAAAGATCTATTGTTAAATTAGAAGTAGCAGTGTAGGATCTGTACTTTTCAATATAATGCCACCATTTCCCCCTATTTAGCTTTTTTACTTTACCACACGATGACTATTATCTTACAGACACTTTACAAAATAAAAATCTGAAATAAGGATAATACAATAAGTAAAAAAGAATCACCAACACAAAAAGCCATTCTTCACTAAATGAGAACAGCAAGAGGGAGAGAATAAATATCTTAATTTTCCAATTGCTGAGAAAAAGTTTTGTTTTGTTTGGCTGTGCCGCATAGTGTGTGATTTTAGTTCCCCGACCAGGGATCAAACCCACACTCCTGCTGTCTTAACCACTGGACTGCAAAGAAGCCCCCAGTGTCAAACAGTTTAAACACTTTAGAACATTCTCATCTTAGGACTATCAGGGAAAGGTAAGATATATGAAGATAAATGGCTCTTGTACCATACGCAGAAAAAATATTTGTGTCATCTGGGCTAAAACAGGGAAAGAGAACAGCAGCAAAGGAAAACCTAATGTCTGAGTTACGGGGAGGGAGAAGTTCCCCAATTAATAAAAGCAGAAAACCAGACTTGTGTCAGCAACAATATTTACAGAGTAGCTAGACTGAGGACAAAGAAAGAACTAAAAAGCCTAAGATGAAAGAGCTCCAGTTGGCCAAAGAGCTCAATGTGATTGAATGTCTCCCTTAAAATCTCAATACTTAGTTCTGAAGAGATATGGTTTAGAAATTAAGGAATGAAAAGAAGGAACTCCACCACAGACTGAGTTTGCACAAAAGGGGGGAGTGTTACACCCTTTAATTACTCATCCACAACGAGGCATGCCACGAATGCAAAATGCTCTTCATGTGACAGCATGTACATACTTAACCCAACAGCCAAAGGATGGTTTTATTCATCTTTAGAGAACCTGACATATAATCTTGAGACAGATCAGCCTCCCCTAAGACTTTGGAAAGCAGAGAGGCCTGGATGTTATCTATTTAACATCTCAAAACTCAAAGTACAAAGAGAAAGTCAATGTGTTTTCAACCTTTCTGAACTGCAATTGATAATTCTGTATTCCCAAAGGATAGAACATGTGTGCTTGGGAACCAAATTATTCTCCAAGTCTCAGAGCCTTGACACAACAAAGGTTTCCTTCTCAAATGTTTGGGAGAGGCCACTATCTTTAAGCTGTACCATTTGGTACTTCAGGCTTGGTACTTCAGTCCAAGAAGCAAGGGGAGAAACAAGAAATCAGCAAAGGGTTCGTCACTGCCACTACACAGTTAGACAGACAAAAATTTCTGCTCACATTTCACTGGCCAAAACAACTCACATGACCTCACTGCTCAAGTACAAGAGGCTGGAAGAAGGGGGGAGGGCACACCACAGTGACTCAATATAGCTTTAAAAAAAGCCAATGAAACCACACTAAGATTTTTAAAAACTGTCAAATCAGACATTACTTGTAAAAGCATAGATATGCATCAGAATTACAGGCAATTAACGCAGATAACGAATTTTGCCTACGGTTAATGACAACGGAGGCAATAACTTAAAATGTTCCAAGTTAAATTGTTACTGTATTTGATAAAAAGAAGTTTCAAGTGTGTTGGGAAAAAAATTTCCAAGATACTAAATCTAAGAGGAATTTACCATATACTGCAGATCTTTAGAATGAGTCCCAGAAAATGACCAATTCATATAAGAAGCAGTCTTCACTGAGATACTTCTGATCTCATGAAACCAATGACAGTATTTCTATAGAAAGTTACCTTTGTGAGAGGTTTCCCTGGTGGTCCAGTGGTTAAGAATTCGTCTTGCAATGCAAGGAACACAGGTTCAATCCCTGGCCTGGAAGATCCAACATGCTCGGAACCCACTAAGCTTGTGTGTCACAACTACGGAGTCCACGTGCTGCAACTACTGAAGCCTGTTTGCCCAGAGCCTGTGCTCCACAAAAGAAGCCACCACGATGAAGAGAGCAGCCCCCGCTCTCCACAATTAAAGAAAGCTTGCGTGCAGCAACAAAGACCCACCACAGCCAAAAACATAAATCTATTTTTTTAAGGAAGTTATTTATGTGAATGTCCAGGTATTATGCTGCTTTCAGATCATCTGATGGACTCATGGCTTCTGTGAGGTTTCTATGATTCACTTCTTAGTAGCAATGACCATTAATATTTAGGAATATACAGATAGAGCCAAATTTTTTCTAAAACTATCCTTTTTCTGTGTCACAGTGACAAATACACTACTGGCACCAACAATTATGTACCATAAAGCATAGAAAAGAAATTTGATTTGGGTAATTTTAAGGGCAGGTATTATCAGCTAACCATCAAACAAATTCAGTATTATCCCTAGGGAACATGGTTTTTGACAGAGCTATATTTTCATAAACCCATCAGATTAAGCTGGTTACAAAAATATATTCTCAGAAAAAAAAAATATACATAAATATTCTCAGAAAGCGAAAGTGACTTATATTGGCAATAGAACATTAAAATCCCTGCCGAATTTGACAATTTAGTTTTACCACTAATAATTCAGCTATGTCACAAAGTGTGTGATACATCACTTTAAAAGGTTTTTTGCACTTTTGAGTGTGCTTCCAAATCACTAAAGAGTTCTATGCGGTGCCAAAACACAACTTAAGATTTTACATTACTCAAAATAGTAACTCAGTCCATTGAAAAATTCTTAACTGGGAACTCCCTAGCAGTCCAGTGGTTAGGACTCCATGCTTTAACTGTCAAGGGGCTGGGTGTGATCTCTGGTTGGGAAACTAAGATCACAAACCACATGTTGCAACCAAAAAAAAAAAAAATCTTTTTAATTCCAACAGTTAATAATGTGGAAAAGATCTAAAAACACAATAAAAAGCTAATGTGTGTAGTTTTAGGAGTCTTCTTTTATCACTGACATGTTCCTAGAGAAATAAAATGCTACAGTAGTCACTAGTTACCTTTCATTAAAACTGACCAAAATATCAACACACATCTTACACGTATTAAGAAAGAACTATTAAAAAAGTAATCTGAGTAAAGAGTTTGGTCAAGATTTGGAAGTCATTCCTGGGATTTTTCTTTAAACAAAAGTTTAAATGGCTTAAAGCAGACAGAATTAAAAATGTGACATCTACAAGTACATTTTGTGTTGAGTACCAGGAAACAAGCAGGATGCTAAAAACAAAATAGGGGGTCTGGGAAGCCTCTCAAAGGGGTCTTATTTTATTCCAGTTATCATTTTTACTATTCTTGTCATAGCTACATATAACTTTGACCTACATCACTTAACCTTTATGAACCTGTTTCCTCACCTACAATTTGGAAGATAGCCACCACTCACTGGGTTATGAGGGTTAAAACAAGATTGCATCATTAACTCCCTGGCACCTAATAGGAACTCAATAACATGTTAAAATCCTTTTCTTTGTTTGCCTCTTGTAAGATTTAAAAACAAACAAACAGGAATCCAGGAAGATGTAAGCACTTGGAGTGTTGACAAAGCACTTGACACAGTAATGAGCTAAATAAAGAACACAGAACTTAGTCTTAATGGCATCTAGAATGAAGAATCCTTTCCAAATGGTTTTCAATTTACTTCACTCAGATCCACCAGAGGAATCACTATCTTCATAAACAATAAGACTTTAAACTTCAAATGACTCCTTAATCCATGGGCTGCAGAATATATGTTGTGTTAGCAGGCATGAAAACAGCGTTAATTTCATCATACATCTCCATCAGAGCTCTTGGGTGACCAGGTGCACTGTCAATGAGCAGCAATATGTTGAAAGGAATCCTTTTTCTTAAGCAGTAGGTCTCAACAGTGGGCTTAAAATATTCAATAAAGAATGTCATAAATAGACATACTAAACATCCAGGCTTTTTTGTTCCATTTATAGAGTGCAGGCAGAGTAGATTTAGCATAATTTTTACGGGCCCTAGGATTTTCAGAAATCAAGAAATGAGCACTGGCTTCAACTTCAAATCACCAGCTGCATTTGTCCCTAATAAGCATATCAGCCTGTCCTTTGAAGTCAGGCACTGACTTCTCTCTGTTTCCAGTAGAAGGCTATGAGACATATGTTTGACACTGGTCTTCAAAGCTCTTCCATGGTAATTCAGTAACAACTGCCCACAGAGGTAGTTAGCCTGATAATACACCTTTATCGGCTATCAGCTGGCCCTCACGTTCCAACTGATGTTTCCTTCACCAACAAAGTAAATCACTGGCTCCTAAATCTTTTTGTTTCAGGGTCCACTTCTTGAGAAACTCAAACTAAGAAACTGCAGTTGAAGAACATTGTCTATAATCCTTGATACGGAAAGTGCAGTCTGAAGACAAGTAACATCAGACATCAGCTGGCTTATGAAAAAGCAGAATCCCCCCCCCTCCAAAAAAAAAAAAAGAAAAAGCAGAATCCCATCCACCATCACAACCCTCTGGTTATCATTTCTACTTAAAGACCACCTCTGGGTGATCTGTATACCAATTAATGTAAAATTCAATGGTCTGTAAGGATTACTGTTTCAAATTTGCAGAGACTTACTTTATGACCGCATAATGCATTTTAATAAATGTTCTATTTGTGCTTGAAAATAATGTATATTCTCTTACAGCTGGGTATATATTTTCTTTTATGTTCTTTCATCCAAGCTTGTTAATTGTGTTGTTCAAAGTTTCTACACTTGTGTTTGTCTGCCTGACTTACCATTTACTGAGAGATGTTTACTGAAACCTCCGAATACAGTAATAGGTTTGTCAACTTCTTCCCATAGTTCTTACTATATACACTTGGGAGCATTACTTGCATTGTTTTATACTCTTGCTGAATTAAACTTTTTATCATTACAAAAAATACACATAGAACTTAAATCTAATAAATAAAGCCTCTTGTATAACCTGGCTTCATTTTTTTTCTTTCTGGCCCAGACAATTCCATTCTTAGGCCTCATATGCTTCACCCCATATCGTACTTTTGATGATACATCTGAAGCAATCCCCCTCTCCCACCATCCAAATCTTATCCACCCCAATGAGTATCTCATCTATCAAAACTAGGAAAACTAAAAGTGAAAGTGAAGTTGTGTCCAACTCTCTGCAACCCTATGGACTGCAGCCCACCAGGCTCCTCCATCTATGGAATTTTCCAGGCAAGAGTACTGGAGTGGGTTGCCATTTCCTTCTCCAGGAGGAAAACTAAACTCCTAGTAAACTCCTTTATATTAGGTATCATAAATTATTTTATCATTCACAAGGGGGAACATTCTTAAGAAATGTTAAATAAATACCTATTGATTAAATAGTACAATGAAAGAAAAAAAAGTACAAGAATGGATATATAGGAGAAATCTTCAGGAATGTCTGTGAAGAGGAAGACGTGAACTCCTAATCCTATCAACTAATCAAAACATAGTATGAAAATACAGAGGCAGATACAGGGAAAAGTGAGAGAAATCAATAAACTACATTAAATTAAGGGGAAAAATTAGTCAGAGGTCCATCCATAAGGTATGCAGTGCCACTCAAAAATAAGAATTGACAATTTTTTTTAAAACTAGACAAAAAATTATGCAGTATTGCCACAGAAATTTATCATATTCTCAAACTCAGGGTCTTTGCTAATTATAATATTTAACTCTGGAAAAATGGCTGAGAAAGCCTCTAAGTGAGCTCTACAAAGTCATCTAGTCAAATACAACTATATACCTGAAGTCTGTATTACAGTTGCGTACCCATCAAATGCCTTAATTTTTTAACTTTTTTAAATTATGAAAGTATGATAACACATTTACGGGAGACTAGAAAAAAACAGGACAAGCTTACATATAGTTCCATTATATATCAAAGGCCGTAAGAAGCATTCTCTGATGCTAAGTCACTTAAGTCGTGTCCGACTCTGTGCGACCCCATAGACGGCAGCCCACTAGGCTCCCCGTCCCTGGGATTCTCCAGGCAAGAACACTGGAGTGCGTTGCCATTGACTCTAATTCAGTGCATTCTCACTGAATGGACCCTAATTCAGTGCATTCTCAGTGACTCTAATTCAGCGATACGTTTGAAAAATGATCTATTCCAGTGGTTCTCAACCCTGGCTGCACAGTAAAATCTCTTAGAAAGGTTTCCTTCCTTAAAGGTAGACTGACAAAGGTGAACAAATGAGAAATTTTAAAATTTTCCTGTTAGACTGGTTGAAATGGTCCAATTTTTAAAAACTTCTTTTATATTCAAAATGTTTTGTTGAGGGAAAAAGGCACATGGCTGAATAACATATATAATGACTTTTCAAAGAAAGAATGTAGCATATTATGTATATATACTATAAATACATATTTATTTTAGGAAACTTCACACATCTCTGAAACCCAGATTTTTCTTAATCAATGGTATGTCATGATGTAGTTAGCATCTTATTACTTTATGTAAATAAAATAATACATCTTTTACAATTGCAAAAGATAAAGGAAGGACCATATTAACAGTATATATTAACTGTTGGAAAGAGGAAAAACTGACTTGACTTAGCAACTGGTCTAAACCCAAGGTCAAAAGACCCACCTGAAAAGCCATGTACTGAAAAGATACATAAAGAGAAAGGTTGTATCATTAAGTTCCTAGAGCTTCTAAGCTTCAGTCTCATATTAAGAATTTACAAACGGTAGTATTTTTCTCATGCTCAACACTGTTTAATTTCTTGATTCCTTGATTAAACAAAATACAATGTGAACATACTCAATGGCCACATGAAAAAGCTAGGGGATTGACGAATAAGCACTAGTTAAGACTCCAAAGCTAGAAAGAAACAAAGACTCTCACAATGGGTGATGAGAAAGGAGACACTTCTTTAAAATATAAAACAGTAAGAAAAATTCCAAATTAATAAATGGAATTCTACTGATTACACTTAAGGAATCATATATATAATCTAATAAATCCAGTTTCTTACAACTGAATTTTACTGTCAAGTGTAACACTGAGACCAATTCTTGTCTGGAAAGAACAATGAGGGTAGAGTCTTTCTAAATTCTGTTTATCCTTGACAACTAGCAAAAAAAAAAGATGAAATTCCATTCACGTTATTTGGGAGGAGAAGCAGGACTTTATACACCTCTTCTCCCAAATGATCAGAATACCCAGAGTCCCTGTGCTGCATGGTTCCTAGAGAACTATGTGACAGTGCTGCACTGAAAGAACTGCAAATGCAGCAAATCTGAATCCATTATCCTGGGGACAAAACAGACCTAGAAAGTGCAAATAGGTAAAATCAACTAAAGTAAAAAAAAAGCAAAACCAATCTCTGAGGGAAAACATTCACGGACACTCCCTCACTAATCCTGGTGCTTCCTTAAAAGTCGATGTCACTTGGGGTATACTGAGGCCTCACCTTGCAGGCCTTCTGACCACCACTCACATTACGCTTAATTATATAAAATGAATATTATATAATTAAGTGAACCAGTAGCTCAGCTGACTGGAGTAAAACCCAAAGTTACAGACACAATCCCCAGCTGAAATTAATTTGTTTCATAGCTACTTTCATCTCTTCACTAGAAAATATACTCAAACCTACATATTACTCTTCTGTCTTCTTCCTATATAAAAGGTAACAGAATTAAACCAAAAGACTGTTCAAAGCAACCTCTGAGTCATAAAATTAAAATGTAAGGAACAAAAAAGAGCAACTGGCTTGAACTAATGTCTCCATACATATAAATATGAAAGTGAGTGGAGTATCAGCTTGGACATGAAAAGACTAGCTGAAAAAAAAAAAAAAAAGAAAAGACTAGCTGAATCCCAGCGATCCCCTACTGTTGTCATTGTTCCTAAGGTTCTTAATCTTCACCTGTAAAATGGGTAGCACCTTCTCTGCAGGGTTGTTTTTGAGGACGGAGATAATGGTAAGCACCTGCAATAGCTGCCAATAAATAGCAGATGGTATTAATGTAGGACTTTATGATTACAGTCTACGAAAATAATTTTTGAGGAAAACTTGTGTTAATATCACTTAACTCTAGTTAATTAATGAACAAAAAGGTAGCTTTCTACAAAAGTCTTTGATATGGGACAGGAACCAGCACCAGATATAATGCCCTACAATTACACCAAACACCAGTATTGTTATTGACTAACTCAAATTAACTCTTAATTACACATGCTAATAGAAGAGTAATTCTAAAAAGCATTTATATAGGGACTTCCCTGGTTGTCCAGTGGTTAAGAATCTGCCTTGCAATGCAGGGACACAGGTTTGAGGCCCGGTTGGGGAACTAAAATTCCACACATGCCGCGGAGCAACTATGCCCACGTGCCTCAACAACTGAAGCCGCAACTACAGTCCTCTCGCTCTGACACAAGGCCCCGCATGACGCAAAGGTCCCATCCCAAGTGCTGCAACTAAGACCTGTCTCGGCCAAATAAATATTTTTAAAAATAAAAGCATTTATAAGAAATATAAGTTTAATAAAAAATTATAAAAAGTTCATAAAAATATAAAAAAGCATTTATAAAAAATATAAAAAAGCAAAATAAGCCCCTTGAACGGACTTTTTGTCTATTTTGTTTACTGATGAATCCCAAGTGCCTAGTACATACTCTGAATACCAAGGCTTTTCAAACACAATACTCTTGACACTCAAATGTGTACCATTTTTCTTATTTCACCCACCAGCCTAAACAGAGGAGCCTCTCACTCTAAAATTAATTTGTATCTTCTCTTAAAAAAAAAAGAGTATGGAGAAGGAAATGGCAACCCACTCCCATAATCTTGCCTGGGAAATCCCATGGACAGAGGAGCCTTGTGGGCTACAGTCCATGAGGCAGCAAAGAGCTGGACACGATTGAGTGACTGAACAACAACAAAAAGTATCAAGTGTACAATCCTAACTAGCTAGCTGATCATCTAGAAGTTGAGTGTGTCAAAGCCAGAGAGAACCTGTCTGTTAGAGCTCATTCAGTTAGTAGCCTTTATCGAGTCCCATGTATGTTTGTTAGAAATAAAATAAAATAAAATTGAAAGCCTTTGTAAAAAAAAAAAAAAAATTAAAAAAAAAAAAAAAAAAGAGTAAAACATTTTTAGCCTTGGGAATTCCCCTTTCACTGCCAAGGGCCTAGGTTTGATCCCTGGTTGGGGAACTAAGATCTGATAAGCCATGCAACCAGTCCAATAAAAAAAAACTTACCCTTAAAAAAATTTTAAACATTCCTAACTAGTTTCTGGTAGGTAGAAAAACAAGACATCCTTTTACAAAGATTTTACAATTTTGACTGCAGAAAGGTTATCGTTCCCATTAGTCTCAATACTGACAGAGGGGGAAAAAAATCCCTCTTACTCTACTCAAAACAGATTTCTCCTCAGAATTTAAGAAGATACTCCCTCAGGTGTGCATACCATATCTATCTGTAGCAGAACCAAAAAGATGAAGTGAAGAGGAGGTAGAGGTAGAAAGAGAAAGACTGGGAAGTAAACGACCAAAGGCACACATGGGAGGGGAGGAAAAAAAGAGCTCAAAGTCTAAATCTTTCCATAACTTCTGCAAAATTTCACACAAATCTTAACTTTCACAATAATGTATTTTTATTTTATTTGGCTGCACCCGGTCCTAGATGTAGCATGTAGGCTCTTTAGTTGTGGCATGTGGGATTTAGTCCCCTGGCCAGGAACTGAACCCATGCTCCCAGCATTGGGAGCTCAGGGGTCTTAACTACTGGACCACCAGTAAGTTCCCAGAGTTAACTTGGCCGGGGGTGGGGGGGGGTCTACTCTGCACCAAAAAAATTTTGTAGTAATACCTTTTGACAAACTTATAGAAGCAAAATCATAACTGTCTTACATGACATTTTTATAGTCAAAGGGCATATGTTTTGAAATTTTCATGGTAATCCTATCAAAATGTTTACTAATTTATAATTTAGCCCATTATGGGCAAATTAATCACACAAACTCCTAAACAGGACACATTTCTACAACACAAAAGAAGTCACAACAGCCATTCCAAAGTCCTACTGTATCTTCAAATGACTAACCACCAAGGATTTAGTAGTATTAATTCATAGCTTTCTTTTATCAGAACCCATTCACTGCCCAAGGCTTACACTAAGCCTTTAGAATCACTTCTCATCAAACTGGTAATAATTTTTCCTAGTCAGTAACCTGAGACTGTTAACATACAAATATTTTTAACACTGATCTATTTTTTTTTTTAAACTATAAAACCTTTCATCCCAAACCTATACACAACAGGTATTGTATTCGCTAGGGAGATCAGTATATCCTCCTGGATATTAACCTGAAATTAGTATCAAAGAACTGCCAGGGAAGTCCCTCTTACTTCCCTGGCAGTCCACTGGTAGGGGGCACAGGTTCCATCTCTGGTAGGGGAACAATCGCGCATGCCACGATAGGGCCAAAAAAGAACTACATGTCAGCTCATAATGGCCAAAGAATAGCTTTATATCACTTGAGAATAAATTTGGACAATCTTCATCTTCTGGATATGCAATTTTACAGAAGAGTTGAGATTAAGGATTTTATTTTGAAAACCTTTATACAAATATAACTTGGACACTAAATCCATGAGAATACACTTGCTAAGTATAACTCAAGAAAGGTTATTCTCTAATATGTATGTAGTTCTGCAGCAAAAACATTCACATCATCTCTGACAATAGGTAATACAAAGTCTTCACAATTAATACTACTACCTCATAATTATACGTTGTAGCAGAGAAGGCAATGGCACCCCACTCCAGTACTCTTGCCTGGAAAATCCCATGGACGGAGGAGCCTGGTAGGCTGCAGTCCATGGGGTCGCTAAGAGTCGGACAGGACTGAGCAACTTCACTTTCACTTTTCACTTTCATGGATTGGAGAAGGAAATGGCAACCCACTCCAGTGTTCTTGCCTGGAGAATCCCAGGGACAGAGGAGCCTGGTAGGAGGCCGTCTATGGGGTCGCAGAGTCGGACACGACTGAAGCGACTTAGGAGCAGCAGCAGCAGCAGTGTACAAAACCCCACAAGTTCGTAACACCCTGTAAATTAGCAAGCAAGGTAGACACTATTAATCTCCATTCTACAGATGGGGAATTCAGAATGATTCCAAGGCCTCTGCACTATACCACATCTGCCAAAGTATGAAAGTCATAATTCTTACTCATAGTAATGTGTCTCCTTGAAATTTTACACAAAGAGTTTAACAAACACATTTCATACTGCTTTAGCTAGATAAAATCCTGCCCTAATCACAAATCAATAACCCATCTACCCAGCTACTGTAATGGACCACTGGAAGAGGGACAATAAATTCAAGATTAAATTTCAAAAAAGATAAATCAGCATAATGATCATGCTTTCTGAACGATTCAGGATTTGGTGTTTCTGAACATAACAGTCATGACAAGACTCAGGTGAAGACTTTAAAAATGTTATTTGGGCGACTTCCCTGTAGTCCAGTGGCTAAAGCTCTGTGCTCCCAATCCTGAGGGCCTGGGTTCAATCCATGGCCAAGGAACCAGATTTCGCATGTTGCAGCTAGGAGTTCGCACGCTGTAACTAAAGACCCCCTCTTCCTCAACTAAGACCTACTACAGACAAATAATTTTTTTTAAATGTTATTTGGAGGAGAAAGGTCTGAACGTAAGACAGATGCTGCTGCTAACACCTAAGGCAAGTATTTTTATACACAAGTCTAGCTCAAAGTAGACATATATAAAACCAACACACTTGGCTTTGACACTATCAGTCAAATTGACTAGTTGGTATGCCAGCAAGCTCTATTTTCAGCAACTACCATATCCATGACTTTTCTAGCTCCTATTTGGGGGAAAGGGGACTGCGAGGAAGAAAGCTTTCACTTTGCCTTTTATTTGTCTAATGTTCTGCCAAATTGTAACTTCACTGGAAAGAAAACCAATATTCTGGGGGTTCAGATCTAAGATCTTGGTGGTAGAGGGATGGACAAAGCTTAGGGAACTTTCTCAATGAGACAACCAGCGCAGCAAGAAATGGTCTTAAGTAGTATGATTATGGGATTCCCAAGTGGTTCAGTGGTAAAGAATGCACTTGCCAAGGCAGGAGACACAAGAGATGTGGAGTTCAATCCCTGGGTAGGAAGAAATCCTGAAGGAGGAATTAGCAACCCATTCTAGTATTCTGGCCAAGAAAATCCTATAGACAGAGAAGCCTGATGGGTTACAGTCCCTAGTGTACCAAGAGTTGGACACAACTGAGCGCACACATGCATGCATGCATACACACACACACACATATACACAAACACATACGGAATGATCATAGGTCAAGTTTGCAGCTCAAGACAACCCATTTCACAATTATGAATTCGCATCCCTTCATTTCAAGGTATCTCGATTTGGATTATAAATTATGATGACCCTTTTATTATTACGGCAGTTATCACAACTTGGTAAACTTAAATGAACTTCTGAAACAGTTCCTAGGAGTGTGACCCGCATGAATATTTCATGAGCTCAAACAATAAAAGTTATCTAAACAAACCAAGTTGTCAACTTCGATATATCAGTATATAACTGTATCAAACTGTTAACTGACCACTTCAAAAACAGTAAATATATAATTTTGTTTCTGTTTCCCACTACTCCTTAACAGATTCTGTCTGACAGCTAGCTAAGCTACTATTTGGAACATTTGTGAATCATTTGCCAACCTCCCTGCCCCAAAATTTCTGACTGTGTCATTAATTTAAGGGTTGCATCCATTAAGACCAGGGTGAGGGGCAGACACCTTTTAAAAGTATTTTATAGAAATGCATGGCACTAAGCTGTATCCCAGTACAGACATTGTGATAAACCAAAAAAATTTTAATACCAACACTTAAATTACCTACAATCCCTCACTGTAGCTTCATTCACTGTGCCTTGTTTTTGAAAGAAAACAAAAGGTTACAATGGATATTAGTCAAGTCACAAATACCAAGACATATTATGTGAAATAACTGCTTAAAAAAAAAATTAATACTCCCTTCCCCCACAAGGCACCATCTGATTTAGTTTCACATAGGTCTTTTGTGAGTGGCTCAGGAGAAATAAGAGTACTGGCTGCTCTAAAGGTCAGACAGACAAGTTCTGGCTCTGGTATATACTTGCCAACTAGTCATGTGATACAGAAAAAAAAATTTTTAATCACTAAATCTCAAAATTCTCTTTCGTGAACCATAAAATAGAAATAACATTACTTATATCAGTATTACATGAAATAAGTAAAAAATTTTGTGAAGGTAGTCTGCGAAATGGGAAGTTCTATATAAACGCGGAATTTTATAAAGTTTAAAATTTTAACCTTTACCCTATGCCTGTCATTACTATTTAAATACGCACACTTTACTGATATATAAGGCTGAAAACTTCTGCAAAATAAGCCTTACAGACCTTCAAAGGAAAAAAAAAGATGCTTTCAGATCAACTTCTTAAAGTATTTTAAACTGATTTGTAAACTTAGATACATTAATTTACTATGATAAAATTTCACTTGCTTTATCAGGTTAAAGTCAAGAAATTTTTTAAATATTTCATACTTCCCTGACCAACCTATTTAACAACTATGAAAAAACTGTTTGTTTGTATGGGCTTTCAGTGGGTTTGCTTGTACTAAAATCCAAAATTTGCTCAATTTCATTATTTGTGTTCTTCCCCACACTAGAACTCAAATTGAGACCTTTTCGTACAAAGGTGAAAAGAGTGCCTAGAAATGTCCACAGTAAGAATTTACCCTATCACCATCTCAAACTGCAAAGATTCATGATTTCATTCTATCCCATAGTTTTGTAAACCAACAAAATAGACTGAAATAATGCCCAATATGCACAATACTGTACTGTGCACAAACAAAACTACATGTAGTGTACTTGCACAAAAGTATCACAATAGAGCAACTACTTTAAATACAAAATCCAAAAGTAGGAGGAATTTTCTAACTGCATTATCCAACTCTGTTTATGATTAGGTAGGAAGAAAAAACATATTCAATAAAGTTAGTTGAAACAGCAGCAACAAAAATTACTGACTTAAAGGACTGATAATTAGCCTGTGCTTTTAAACTCATTACCAAGTTAATTTACCCACCTTCTTCCCCTAACAAGCTGGACATTAAGGAGTTGACTGAAAAACTGCACCCCACCCCTCAGAATAAGTCAGAGATGGGGCTCTGGTGTCTTAAAAGGGGTGCTCTCAAGCACTCAGAAGAGATGCACTCCTGGTGTTGCAGTCACAGACTGAATCAAACCTAACCCATCAAAATTTTACCCCTGCCTCATGTGGAGCTCAGCTCGTCATCACAGGGAGAAGAGAAGTGAGGGAAGGACAAACCCAGCAACTACCCTACAACCCAAACGTAGTTTATGCGGACCCCTGTATTCTCAAAAGGTGTAACTTTTTACATGTCCCCACCACTATCCCTCATATGGTTCATATACATGATGCAAAGTTAAGACTTCAGTAATGCTAAAAGATGACCCGCTTAATATGACTATGAGTGATATAAAAACTATCCCTAACACTGCTGTTGTTATGTAACAGAAGGCTAGATTTAATCTTGAAAGTCAACCGTCCTAGCCCCAAACTTCTGTACTTTTTCTATCTGGAATTTCAAACTGTCCTTTTCCTGAAGGCAGCTTAGTTCCTCCTCCAGTATCATTAAATAGTCTCTATCAATTGATTCCAATTCTCCAGTACAGAATTAAATGATGCTACCAAAAAGTGTAGTATTAGGTTCAACATAATGTGCAAAATAAAAACATAACGTACTGCAGAAACAGAAGCAAAGCCAGTATTTACACCCAACTACTCCAAACCAAGTCATCAAATGTATTTTTCACCTTCCCCATACTTGATAAATTGTTTGATAAATAAAACCACGGAATCATTTTTTGTTACCACAAACAAAACTGAATTATTGCACCCAATTAAGGAATGGACACAGGTACAGACTGATTCCTAATGACTGTCTTCCTCTTCTTCCTTTCCAATGAATCCCTTCCAATTTTGTGCCCAACAATCAAAGGAGTTCCGCTACACCTGGTAGATGTCATATCCCACCCGCCCCCCCCCCCCACCTCCTTTTGATCCTGAAGGACACCTCTAACATTTGATCAACGTTAAGGATGTGGCTCTACAGCCCTGTGTTGAATAACCAATTAAGCTTTTGGTCAAAAACGCTCAACACTCAATTCCAAAATATGATTTCACACTGAACTGTCACTGACTTGGAAGCTACAATCACGAGCTTCCAATCAGTATTTAAAACAAGTTCTTAAAAAAAAAAAAAAACTTTCCTTTCTGGTGATCACAGCAGTTTTACTCAGAGACTAAATCCCTACAGAAGAGAAAACATTCCAATATAATTTCGAGTTTCTTCCAAGGGCAGTGATAGATTAAGAGGGGAACTTATTTGGGGCAAGAGGAGAAGAAAAAAACTTTCATTACAAGTATACCTACACATGTTTTGACTTTTAAATACTGAAATAAAGACAAATCTGACCTTGAGCTGTACTTCCCCATCATATTTTTCCCTCCGCCTCCTAACAAGAATCTTGTTCAATACAAAGAGCAATTTAAGGATTTATGAAACGTAATTAAGAGATCTTTACTAAATTTTGGGTTCGAGGTCTTTCCTCCTAATTTTCAAACTCCCGAATCCTAATGAATGGTGACACACATGGACTAGCCCTGAGGCTATTCACGTGACCAAAGGCATTCAAGGAAAGTCCCCACACAGCATTCTGAAGTGGCTTAATTCAAGATCAATGACACCTGAATCCAACCATCTCTCATCCCACAACAGCATTAAAAACACAAAAACCATATATATGATTTTTTGTTTTGATAATGCTAGTTTAACGGATGTGGAGTCAATTCAAGTACCAAGGTCCAAAATGGGGGGAGGGGGACCCAAGTCGGGAGGGGCAATTTAAAAAAGCAGCAGTTTGGGACTGACCCAACAGACACAAGGGCATTTCAATACAGTTCTGAAAAATGACTATGGCACCTTTAAAAACAAAGGAGCAATGAAAGAAAAATTGTTCAAATCTGCACAAACCGTTTATTAAAAATGGAGGGAAGAAAACGGATCTACCGAGATCCCTTACGTTCTTAATAGAAAACCCCAAGTCTCTGCTGAGTGCCTCGGGACTGGTAAAGATCCCCAACGAAGGAAGAACACCCATTTTAAGCCAGGGGAGTCAACCAAAATAGCCACTAAACATTATTCGAAAAAACTTTTTATTTTTCACCAGGTCATTCCATTTGTCATAACGCTGCGTATGCACAGGAAAGTCACCATTTTTAAATGCCGTTGGACTGAAGCACAGGCATGGGAAAGGCACCGAGAGCGAGCCAGGGGCTCCTTGTCTCCAGCTCCACATTCTACAGTTTACGGAAAATGCTAACAGAAACTTCGAGCTCTCCGGGCTAAGTCTGAGGAGAAGGAGCGTGAGGGACGTTTTTCTAGAGTTCCCTAGAAAAAGGCGAGATTGAACGGGAAACCCAAAAAACGCCACTACAAGCTGTGCCGGCCTAAGGGAAGGAAATCCGATCGTAGCATCTCAGCTGGCCTCCGCCCAGGGATGAGCTGCAGTGATTCCCACTCCCTCCCTCCTTCCCCCACCACCAACGAAGGCTGCCCCTCACCACAAGCCCGGAGCAGCCCTCGGCTCCTAAGGGTTCTCCTTTGTGAGACTCCACAGCCGCCGCCCCACATTGGGCCTCCGGGGAAAAGCCACCGCCCCCACCCGCCATATTTCCCTGAAAGGCGCCCGCGCTCCAGCTCCCGGTTGCCGCTCTCTCCCATGTGGCGGGTGTTTCTTCCTTCATCACGCCACCCAATTGTTCACCACGTCCCCAAACCGGCCCAGAAGCTCCCCTGGGGATTGCTCGCCCGGAGACAGCACCCGCCATCTCCTCCCCCTCCCCCGCCCCAGGACTCGCCCTCCCCTCAGCCGCCATTTTACAACCAACTCCTCCACCCCATGGCCTTGGCCTCCTAGCTCTCTTGTGTCTGCAGATGAGGACGCCCAAGGGGTCAAATTCCTGGGCCTGGAGCCTCCAACCGCTCTGGGAGCCCACAGGCTATTTCCTGCTTCCCGAATCCACGTCCCCGGGCCGGGCTCGGCGATGATGCCGCCATTTTGTCTCCCGCTCCCGGCCTCTGTGGGCGGCGGCAGAGGGTCCGAGAATTGCAGCCCCCCGTTGCCCCCCCAACTCACCGTCGTATCGCTCAGCCTGCTCGGCCAGCTTCGCCTGGTACACCAGATCCTCCCGATCATCCATAGCGGCAGCGGCTCCGGCAGGGTCTGCGCGACGGATGGAAGCGGATAGCGTCTCCGACTCTCAGCCTCTCGCTCCGCGTCCGGGCAGGAAAAATGGCGGCGCCTCAATCCGGGACTTCCGCCTGCGCACGCGGACAACTGCTCAGCTCTATGGCAACCGCTCCCTGGCAACTGGCGCGGGGGGCGGGTCCGGGTGCTCGGCGCCCGAGGAGGTTGGAACCAGCTAGACGCCCCTCCTCCGAGAGCTCAGCGGCCGCTCGAGGCGGGAACTGCTTCTGCGGGGAGGGAGAGCGCCCCGAGGGAGCGAGGTGGGCCAGGTGAGGCCGGCCTGGACCGCTCCAGAAGACCGTGAGCGGCAGAGCCTGGACTGCGGGCAGAGAAACCAGAGGCTGTGAAGGTTTTCGTAATGACAAGCCATCCTCTCTGAAACTGACTCCTCCTGTTTTCTCAGCCAGCGCTCAGTCCTGGGCCTCTTTGAGGGCCCTGATGTAGCTGTGAGGGGAAGGAAGGGTCCAGTTTTCACACTTCACCTTCGCACTTTGCAGTCTTTTTCTGTTCCTCTCCCTTGGCTTTCTTTTTTCCCCTTAGGCCCGCCATGGGGTAGGAACAGAGAAGTTCTTAGAAAAGTCTGGTCTGGAGTCCAAGGTGCAGAAGAGTAGGGCCGAGATCAGAATGAGGTCCAGGAGGCAGGAATGGGAAAGAATCCATTGGTCTGTACTGCTTCCCAGTGGATTCCTAGCACCTTGTACTGAATGCAGTATGCGGTATGTTGCAAGACTAAAGCTCAGGTAATTAGAACATAAAATGTGTGGTAAAGTCTGCAATAAATGTAGAATAAGGAGACTTCCCTGGTGGTCCAGTGGCTAAGACTCCACACTTCCTGTGCAGGGACCCCGTGTTCCATCCCTGGTCAGGGACCTAGATCCCATATAGGACAATTAAGATCCGTTGCAGCCAAATATGTTAAAAAAAAAAAAAAATATATATATATATATATATATATATATATATATATGTTGTGTGTGTGTGTGGAATGAAAAGGTTGGAACTAAATTATGAAGAACCTTGGACTGCAAGCTGAGATGTTTGCACTCCAGTGGGCACAAGGAAGCTATTTTTTGATGATTTTGCATGGAGGATGACACCATCATAATTATTCTTTAAGAAGATTATTAAATATTGTATAGCAGTGATTAAAGAACAGGATAAATTATCAGGCTATTACATTAATACCACTAAAAGGTCATAGATGATAGCAGTGAAAATAGGAAGGAAAGGACAAATAGGAATAGTACTTCAGAGGGAAACCACAGGAGTTTATAGCTAATCAGATGTGAAGATATTCAGTTCAGTTCAGTCACTCAGTCGTGTCCGACTCTGCGACCCCATGAATTGCAGCACGCCAGGTCTCCCTGTCCATCACCAACTCCCGGACTTCACTCAAACTCATGTCCATCGAGTCCGTGATGCTGTCCAGCCATCTCATCCTCTGTCGTCCCTTCTTCCTCCTGCCCCCAATTCCTCCCAGCATCAGAGTCTTTTCCAATGAGTCAACTCTTGGCATGAGGTGAAGATATTAGCAAGGGAAAAGTATTAAAATTAACCTTACCTTCCCACCCTGAGTCATTGAGATAATAAGTGGCAGTACCATTAACAAAAAAATAAGAGACTTAGACTTCTCTGGTGGTACAGTGGATAAGAATCCACCTGCCAATGCAGGGGCCAAAGGTTCAATCCCTGGTCTAGGAAGATTCCGCATGCTACAGAGCAACTAAGCTCATGAGCCACAACTACTGAGCTCACGCTTGAGAGCTCATGATTCAAGGAGAGAAGGCACCACAATGTGAAGATGGTATACCAAAACAAAGAGTAGCACCCTACTTGCCCCAACTAGAGAAAGCCCTCGAACAGCAACGAAGACCCAGCCCAACCAAAAAAAAAAAAAAATATATATATATATATAGGAATGCTAGGAAAATTTACTGATGGAATGCAGAGGAAGACAAGTTCCTTTTATCACATGTTGGTTCTAAGGTTTTCAAAGATCACTCAAGTAGAAATAACAGGCATGGAATTGGAAAAGGGGACTGGCATTTCAAGCTGGAGGAAGGCTACAGATGGAAGCAGCTAGAGAATGTGTGGAGGAGGAACAGGACAAACAAAACCTTGAAGAATGCTTACTTTTAAGTGATAGAAATCAGAAGCCAGCAAAGTTAGGCTCCTTAAGCCCCTTCACTTTTGTCTTATAAAATGTCAACAGTGAATGATTAAGGGTCAAAAGATCTGGACTCCAGCCCTAGTTCTATAACTAAATAAATATGTGACCATCAGAAAGTTATTTCCACCTCTGAGCTTTATGTCAATCTGCAAAGTTAACTGGAGACCTTATGTTAGGCTACAAAACAAGTCTTAACGATTAAAAGACTGAAACAACACAAAGTCTCATATTGAAACTAGAAATCAATGAGAAGGAAAACTAGGAAAATTTCAAAGATGTGCAGAAATTAAATAACATTCTGTTAACTAACTTATGGGCCGAAAAAGAAATCACAAGGAAAATTAGCAAATACCTTGAAATGAATAAAAATGAAAATACAATATACCAAAAAGTATGAAATGCAGCAAAAATTGTGCAAAGATGGAAATTTATAGCTGTAAATGTCTATTTTTTTTTTTTTGCCCCAAGGGCAGCCCCCAGCAGATCCAGCCACTAGTGTAAGCCAGGGATGGACCCGAGACCGAAACCTAAATGTCTAACTTAAAAAGAAGGATCTATAAATGAAATGGGAGCACTGAACATGAAATAGAAAAGTGAAATGAGATAAAAGTTAATCACATAGTCCAGTTGCTAGTTTATGTTTTCCAATTTTTTTTTATGTTGTCAAGGCTTTATCAAGTAGAAAAGCTTTTGTGTATATACACAAATATTATGTTAAAAATACATATTTTATAAAATTTATGAATCTTTGCCTAGCTAAAAAATTTAGGACATTTTTATTCCATTTGTTTGACTTAGTATGAATAGAATGCTAGATTTCTAATTTTAAAAATAGATATGCAACAAGCAACAAAGGATAACTGAATAGCACAGGGAACTATAGTATCTTGTAATAACCTATAATGGAAAATAATCTGAAAATAATATGTGTATATGTATAACTGAATCACCTTGCTGTGCACCTTAAACATTGTAAGTCAACAATACTTCAGTAAAATATATAAAAAAAAGATCTAAAAGAAAAGAAAGATCTCACATATTAGGAAGCCTGTGTCATTGGTCCTACATTCACATACTTCAAAGCTTTATTAAAAATATTTGGATCCCCATGAAGCCATGCTGTACCCAAGTTTACCAGGAGATCTGGGTAGGAATGGAGTTGATGGGCTTTATCATTTATAAAATCAGGAGTACTGATAAAAAAAAGCTTTGAAATCTTCTAGTTCAGCGCCTACTCATGGTCATCTTTAACCAGCTTTTCTTGGAAAGAACATCAGTCTGGTTGAAGGTTTTAGCAAGCTGTGTCAAATGGGAACCTGTGCTGTCCTCCCAGCATGAATAAATGTACCTGTGAGATGCACACTGCCTGCACAGGTGTTCCTCCCTTAGCCCCGTGCCCATCACATCTTTGTGATGCAGCAGGTCTCACTGAGCCATCCCATCCTTAGGAAACCTGAGGGATTGAGAAGTAAGTATCTCAATTAGCAGGTAGGAGTTAGGGATCAGATCTAGGCACTCACCTCTGGTGTTCAGTAAATATGGTAAAGGTGGGGGATAAATGGGAATTTCTATTTGGAATTTATAGGTACACACTACTATATGCAAAATAGATAAACAAGGACCTACTGTATAGCACTGAGAACTATATTTAATATCTCGTAATAACCTATACTGGAAGAGAGTCTGAATATATATTAAATAAAAGTTATATATATATAATTGATTTGGCTTTGCTGTACAGCTGAAATATTGCACATCAATTATACTTGAGTTAAAAATATATTTGTTAAAAAAAAAATATATATATATATATATATATATATATATATATATTTGTTGCAACTTCCCTGGTGGTCCAGTGGTTAAGACTGCCTGCTCCCAATGCAGAGGGCATGGGCTCAATACCGACCAGTTACCTGGTCGGTAACTAAGGTCCCACATACCACACGGTGCGGCATATGTGCATGAAAGTGACCTAAATGAAAGATACTCTGTGTTCCTGGATCAGAAGATAACAGTAATGTTCAGATAACATTACTACACAAAGTGATCTACAATCACTTGATTGCAGAGAGTCAATGCAATCTCTATCAAAATCCCAATGGCATTTTTTTGCAGAAATGAAGTCAAACAGCTAAATTTGCTGACCTCTAGAAATCTCTCCATGGGCTTCTCTGGTGGCTCAGTGTTAGAGAACTCGCCTACCAATTTAAGAGAAGCAAGTTCAATCCCTGGGTCAGGAAGATTACCTGGAGAAAGAAATGTCAACCCACTTCAGTATTCTTGCCTGGGAAATCCCATGGGCAGAAGAGCCTGGTGGACTACAGTCCATGAGGTCGCAGAAGAGTTGGATACAACTTAGGGACTATACAACAACAAGAAATGGCTCCCAGACATGTCACAGCAGCTAAGGTAGATGGGCTCTTCTTCCTTGGGTTCCATGGCTCCTTATCACCTGTGCAATGGGAATCGATTACTCAACTTCTTTACACGTTTTCTCCCCTGTAAAATGGCAGTGGTATTTTCCTCACACAAATAAGAACTAAGTGGGAGATTGGAAGAAAAAAAAAAAAAAGATACTCAATGAATGTTAGCTATATTTATTCATGTTTCTATGGTTCAACCTTGAGTGAGAACCAGAAGTTAGTGTCATAAAATACAAGTGAAAAGAGTTCAAAAATAAGGGGTGGTCAAATGAAATTTTGCAAAGACATCAAGATTAGCACTGAGAAAAAGCCACTGGATATAGCAATGAGGTCATTACTGACCTTCATTCAAGAACAGTTTCAAAAGGGTGTTGGAAGCCAGACTGCATTTGGTTGAAGTACAAAGACAATAAAGTGGAAGCTGTAAGTGTAGGGTTCTCTTGAGAATATGTGAAAAGGTACAAGGTGATTATTTAACTGGGGTGATGACCCCAATAAGGGTGGTCAAATAACTGATTGAGTAGGTTCCAGGTTCGCAAAACTCACCCCACCTTACAAAGCCATCTGTGCTGCCAAGCTGACCACAGAACACGCAGAGATTAGGAGTAACATCTTTTTAACCACTGGGTCTTCTCCCCTGAACACTGTTTCCCACGACTGACTAAAGTCTATAGGAAGGTGACACTTCAAAAACGACTGAAAAGGCAGAAATCTTAAACCTTAGATTGATTCCCTGATCATACTGCCTGTTCTCTCAACTGACAGAACTAAAAGGGACAGAAATTGTTGACAGGGAAACAAAAATATAAAGAGAAACACTTTTGATATAGCACCTGGGATTATGAACAGATAAAAAAAATTCATGGTTCTCTGAGGGCGGCTCCCAAAGTATGGCACTGCACTTCTCATGCTGCTGTGGTGATGGGCACTCACCAACATCGCCAGGTCAGCACTCACCAACATTGCCAGGTCAATCGATCACACCCCTAAATAGAAGTCTCCCAACTTTATTGAAAAATCCGCTTTAATAGAAACAAGATCTGTGGTAGTGTACTAACCACCACACGAAGGAAATGAGACGTTAAAAAATATGATTAGTCATTGCCTCCAGGAGCTTGAAGTTTAGGACTTATTTTCTTTTTCAAGGTATGGTGTTTTTATTTGTAAAAATAAGTTATTTTTATTTTATACCTTTTTGACTTTAATTTTTACCATATATACACACACACACACATATATATCATCTTTACATTTTGATATAATAAATAGAATCAACTTTACAGTTTAAATCTGATGAAAAATTCTCACAATATATGGTTAAGTATAAAAATCAAGAAATACAATCACATATTTAGTATTATTGCATTGGTAAAAATACAGTCATACTTGGAACAAAGATTAGAAAAATACATTAAAAGAATGCTAAAATAAATTTTGTTTAGGGATTACAGATGATTTATTTTTAGCTTGTTTATTTTCAAAACTTCTTGAATTATGTATTACTTTTACAGCCTAAAAAAGGTAAACTAAAAGAATGATTTACTGCTACAATAGTTAGGCAGACTGCTTTTTCCCCTTAATATATCATGGCCATCTTTCCAATAGTATCTATGAAGATACCTTATTCTTTTTAATAGCTTTATGATATTCTCTTAAACCAGTGTTACATCATTTAACCAATCCTATATTGATTAACATTAAAGCTCTTTAAAATATTTTGTTTCTACAAATCACACACAAATCCCTTCTATCTTTACACATATACAAGGATATTTCTAGAAGGGAAATAATTAAGTCAAAGAGTATGCACACTTTTTTGGTAAATGTTATACCAATTTATACAAACAGAAAAGTGTACAAAATTTAAATGCACAACTGAATATTTCCCCAAAAGTAACTCACATAAACTGCATCCCGTTCCAGAAGCAGAATATTGCATAAGGCCCAGAAGTCTCCTGTGTATGCACACTTTTTATAATTTTTACAGTTGTTGTGAAATTGCTTTTCAGAAATGTTAACTGAATCTACACATAACCCAATAGTATTTGAGACTGCCAGGTTCTTACATCCTCTCCAACACAGATTTATCATACTTGAAATTTTTGATAATTTGGTAGATGAGATGAGAATTATGTCTCATTGACTTGCCTTTTTGGGGTTTTAATGAGGTGGAGGATTTTGTGTTTTTCTATAAATTGTCTATTACTAACCTTCTTCATTTTTCTATTAGTTGTCTATTTCTTATTGTGTACAGGAATTCTTTATTTTATAGATGCTACCCCCTTTGGTTCTTAAATATGATGCAAACATTTTCTCATTGTCATTTGTCCTTTATGCTGACTTTTAAACTGAAGAAGTTTCAAACTTCAAATATCCTGTTGTCGCATCCTTCAGTCTTTTTCCTTTTGGGCCTCTCAGTTTTGTATCATGCTTCAGTAGTCCTCTAGACATTCAACAGAACAAAAATATCCACCTGTTCTTTCTTCCTGTTCTACTATAATTTTGCTTTTAACATTTAGATCTTTAATATATTTAAAATTGTGTGTGTTGGAAAGGTAGACCTTAAAAAATCAATAAACCTAATGCTGTTATGGTTTGTTCATTACTTCTAAAGTGGAGGGGCTTCCCTGGTGGTCCAGTGGTTAAGTCTGCCTTGCAATGCAGGGGACACTGGTTTGATCCCTGGTCTGGGAAGGTCCCACATGCCGCGGGGCAACTATTGAGCCCACGTGCTGCAACCACTGAAGCCTGCGCACCATGGAGCCCATGCTTTGCCACAGAGAAACCACCACAATGAGAAACCCACTACAACTAGTGAGTAGCCCCCGCTCTCCACAACTAGAGAAAAGCCTGCAGAGCAACGAAGACCCAGCACAGCCAAAAATAAATAAATATAAAAATTGATTTGAAAATGCCTTCTTTACTATATGCCAAATTTTCTTATATCTGATTCTAAATGTATTTAGAGCTGTTGATCCCTTATTTCAATGATATTACTCATTGCAACAGCTTAAGAGCACGTTTTTATATCTGGTACGGTAAGTTTTCTCTAGAAAATTTCACTTATTTTGTACTAGATGAACTGAAGAATTAACTTAAAAAGTTCTCCCAGGATTCACTTTGATTTTGATTGAGGTTACCCTGAGTTTATAGATTAATTAGGGGAGAATTAGAAATCTTTTCAACAATGAGTCTTCCCACTCAAGAATATATTTCTCCCACTTTTTTCAAGTCTCTTTTATATGATCTTTTTTTCCTTCATCATGATGTGTCTTGTAGGATCTTAGTTCTCCGACCAGGGATCAAACCCTGCAGTGGAAGCTCAGAGTCCTAACCACTAGACCTCCAGGGAATTCCCTCTTTTAAATGATTTTAATTTACATAGTTAGATTAAGAGAGATTTATAGAGATCTTACAAATTTCTAGTTAAATTTATTTCCAAATATTTAAGAGACTATTGGTATCGTAAATGATATCAGTATTATCATTTAATGGGCATTATTGTTGAATTCCTGATTTTAATGGGAATATCTCTAGTATTTCACCATTAAGGGTGATCTGATAAACAGGTTTTTGAAAATCAAGTTAAAGAGATCCTTCTCCTTCGTTTGTTTTAGCTGCCTTGGGTCTTTGTTGCTGTTACATCTGCGGTAAGCCGGGACTACTCTAGTTGCAGTGCATGGGCTTCTCATTGCAGTGGCTTCTCTTGCTGCGGAGGACAGGTTCTAGGGCACATGGGCTTCAGAGGTTGTGGCTCTCAGGCTTAGTAATTGTGGTGCATGGGCTCGGCTGCCTTACAGCATATGGAATCTTTTCGAACCAGGGACTGAACCCGCGTCCCCTGTATTTGCCGGTGGATTCTTTTTTTTCTTTTGGCAGGCAGATTTTTAACCACTGGACCATGAGGGAAGTCCAGATCCTTCTACTTCTAATCTGGCAAGAGTTTACTTAAAATCACGGTTGATTTTCACTGGATGCTTTTTCAGGCTCCATTTATATACGTATATATTGAACCCACACCCCCTGCAATGGAAGCACACTCTTAACCACTAGACTGCCAGGCAAGTCCCATCAGGCTCCATTTTCATGAGCTGTGGTTTCTTCATTAATTAGTATGTACAGCTAATTGTTTTAATAGATTTCCTAACATGGAACCATGGTTGCAACGCTGGAATAACTTCTTTTTAGTTATATATATGATAGGCAGCCAGTGCCTGGATATCATGGGGATACCTGCAAGAGTTCTTTGGCAGGTTCTCCAGGGGTTACAAGCAAGTTTCTTCAGCCCAGCAACTTATTGCTTTGTCCATTTGGTCCTTAGGAAAATACCCATGATCTTACTAAATCGGAGTGTATGCCAAAATAGGAAAGTATGGTGGCTCCCCTGCACCTTCCCTCACTACTGCCGTCTCTGCTCAGTCCTCCAGTCCAGGGCCCAGAGAGGCGCCGGAACGTGAGCCATCCATCGCATCTGCATCCTTCTACTTCTGTGGCTGATTCACGTCAAGATCCTGCTGTTCTCCTGATTACTTGTAAAACCCATCGCTTCCAAACCTCTCAAGAGTCCATAACACAGGAATAAGAAAGGATTATCGTAAAAGTGGCTTGAGGATAAGAGTATGTTAGAAAGAAGTTAGGTCTACACTTTATGCCATTCACCAATTATTTTTTTGACTTAATAAAGTAGGTTTAAAGACCAGCTTATCAAAATGCTAGTATAAAACACAATCAAATAAATGTCTGTCAGATCTGAGAAAGGATGCTCAGAATGCACTGAAAGGAAAAACTATTTGAATAAACAGTAAATCCAATAAATAAAATATGCACAGGATATAACCTGATAATTCATATATGAGGAAATTCAAGGGGTAAAAACAAAACAGAAAGATTAATTTTTACTAGTAATAAAAAAGTGATTGAGATATACTTAACATTTTTAAATTCTTTAAGTGAAAAATTGTAAAATACACATAACAAAGTTAACATCTTAACCATTTTTAAGTATACAGTTCAGTAGTGTTAAGTACATTCACAATGCTATTGGAGATATACT
This sequence comes from Bos javanicus, assembly GCF_032452875.1. NCBI lineage: Eukaryota > Metazoa > Chordata > Mammalia > Artiodactyla > Bovidae > Bos > Bos javanicus. The sequence goes on from NC_083886.1 coordinate 23,863,084, forward strand.
TAGCAGCATACTAAATTATCTTTAAAATTCAATGGTAAGCCACACTTTCTAGGTTATTCTGTTAGCAGTGTTGAAAGTTCGTAAATGTCTTTTAGAAAGCAATATAATTATGGTGGTAACAGCCATCATCCAGTAATCCTACTCCTGGGAATTTGTGCTAAAAATAATTCAACTGAACCAAAAGGCTATATTCACAAATACGTGACTGTAGCAAATTATCACAAGCTTTGTCGTTTACAACAGATTTACTCTTTATGGTTCTGGTGGATAAGAAGTCCTAAAATCAACAGCAGGACTGTGTTCCTTCTAAAGGCTCAAAAAGAGAATCCACCTTTTGTCATTTCCAACTTCTATAGTCTACCTGCATTCCGCTTCCTCCATCTTTGGAGTGCTTCATTGAAACCTCCATTGTTAAATCTCCTTTTTCTGATTCCTCTTGAGTCCCTCTTACAATTCCACTGGGCCCACCAAGATAATCCAGGGTAATTTCTCAGGTCAAGGTCTTTAATTTAATCACAACTGCAAAATCCCTTTTGTCATATAGGGTAACAAGTTCCAGGGATAAGGATGTAATCCTGACAAAACGTGGTCCACTGGAGAAGGGAATGGCAAACCAGTTCAGTATTCTTGCCTTGAGAACCTCATGAATCCCTTTTCATAAAAGGCAAAAAGATTGGACACTGAAAGATGACCTCCCCTGGTTGGTAGGTGCCCAATATGCTACTGAAGATCAGTGGAGAAATAACTCCAGAAAAAATGGAGAGACAGAGCCAAAGCAAAAACACCACCCAGCTGTGGATGTGACTGGTGATGGAAGTAAAGTTCGATGCTGTAAAGAGCAATATTGTATAGGAACCTGGAATGTTAGGTACATGAATCAAGGTAAATTAGAAGTAGACAAATAGGAGAGGGCAAGAGTGAACATTGACATTTTAGGAATCAGTGAACTAAAATGGACTGGAATGGGTGAATTTAACTCAGATGACCACTATATATACCACTGTGGGCAGGAATCCCTTAGAAGAAATGAAGTAGCCATCATAGTCAACAAGAGAGTCCAAAATGCAATAGTTGGGTGCAGTCTCAAAAATGACAGAATGATCTCTGTTCATTTCCAAGCAAACCATTCATTATCACAGTAATCCAAGTCTATGCCCCAACCAGTAACGCTGAAGAAGCTGAAGTTGAACGGTTCTATGAAGACCTATAAAACCTTTTAGAAATAACACCAAAAAAAGATGTCCTTTTCATTATAGGGGACTGGAATACAAAAGTAGGAAGTCAAGAGATACGTGGAGTAACAGGCAAATTTAGCCTTGGAGTACAGAATGGAGGAGGGAAAAGGCTAACAGAGTTTTGCCAAGAGAACACACTGGTCATAGCAAACACCCTTTTCCAACAACACAAGAGAAGACTCTACACATGGACATCACCAGATGGTCAATACTGAAATCAGATTGATTATAATCTTTGCAGCTGAAGATGGAAAAGCTCTATACAATCAGCAAAAACAAGACTGGGAGCTGACTGTAGCTCAGTGGAAATGCAGAGTCTCATCCACTAGACCACCAGGGAAATCCCTGGACCATTTGTTTTATAGAGTATCTCACATCCTGGATTTGTTTCTTCAGCTCTTTGTGGTGTTATTTAACTTGTTCCTCTATTCCTATTTTCTGTAAACTAATAGCTGGATTAGAGTCAGGTTCAATTTTGGGGGGTTTGAATACCTCAGAGGTGGTGCTTGTTGGGAGCTTCCTGTTGTATCACATCAGAGACAATGTCCTGTTTGCTTTTAAGTGATGCTCACATTGAAGAGACAATGTTTTTAAAATGGCTTTACTGAGATATAATTTACATACCACAGAATCCACCCACTTCACGTATACTATTCAATGACTTTTATCTATTTACAGTTGTACAATCACTGCTACAATCTAATTTTAGAACACTTCCATCACATCAAAATGAAACTTTGAACCCATTTTGAGTCCATCTCTCAGCCCCAGGCAATCATTAATCTATTTTCTGTCTCTGTAGATTTGCCTTTTATAGAAACAAATCATATTTTGTGTGCTTCAGTGTTCTGGTCTCTCTGTTAACTCTCAGTTGGTTTCTGAACTCAATTCAGACATGTGAACCTAAGTCTGTTTGTTTCTTGCTCCTGGTTCTCTCAATCCCTCATTCATTTTGACCCACTTGTAAGAACAAGTGCTTTCTTCATTTTCTTGCATATTTCTATGCAAGAAACTTCATTTCTTCATATTTCTGTGCAATATTTCCTGTGTTTTCTTCATTTTCTTGCTTTGTGCATTTCGTGCCATCTCATGTTCCCAGTAACCATTTCTCCGCTACCCTTAGGTTGAGTATCCAGGGCCTTATTAGCCCAGAGGGAACTTTTGTAAGACATAAAAAATAAGTGTCCTTTCCACATAGATGCAGCCCTAGGGGCTCACTGCTTAGCAAGCAAAATGTACCTTTGAATTTCAAATGGTGCCTCCTGCAGGCAGACAAAGCCAAGTCAGGGACTGGGACTGTTTCTTAGCTACCACAGTACAGGCTGGATTTCAACTTCACTCCTTGCCTGGCATGTCCTTGGGAAGGGAATTACTTGTACATCTACACGCAGCAGCACTGTTGGTTAAGATGAGACGTTCAGCTCTCCTTTATAACAGTAAATAAGAGGTTTACTCTTATCCATTCAACATATTTGCTGAGTGCTTTCCATGTCCTAATCAGGTGAGGTGCTACAGATAAAAGTTAATAAAGTGGACACAGTCCCTTTCCATATGAAGCTTCCTGTCACTCTTCATTCTCAGTGCCATTTTTCCAAGTGCCTTTCTTCCCAAAGTTCCCATAGCCCAGTTCCAAACACCTACTTTAGCAGTACTAAAAATCATGATTACACATGCAGTGTTCAAATTACAAAATAAAGTGAAGAAAAACTATGGACATTTGGGTATTGACTCACCCAGTGATGATGCTTCCTAGTAATGTGTGCTTCTTCACGTATTTTAGTCAAATAGTTTCTTTGGGGTAGCTGTGCATATTCCAAAAATGGCTGGATTTGGTCATTCTTCCTATATCCACACCCCTTTGCAGTATGAACTTAACAGTTTCTCCCATCAAGAGGAAGAGTCTATTTTTTCACTCCTTGAATTTGAGCTGGCCTTGGGACTTGCTCTGATCAAGAGAAGGCAGTGTTATATAGACATTGTGTCAGTTCTAAGGCTAAGCCTTAAGAGGCCTTGTGTGATTCCATCTGTTCTCTTGGAACCCTGTCAATAGCCATGAGAACCAGTCCAGGCTACCCTGCTGGAGGATACAAGATCACAGGAAGCAGAGATTAAACTCTGCTGGCTGAGGGCCATTCAAGACCAGCCAGCCCCCAGCCAATTAGATGCTAGATATGTCAAATTAGCCCAGACCAGAACTGTCCAGCAGAACCAAACGGAAACTGCTAAGCTGCAGAATTACAAGATAAAGGATTGTTTTAATTCACCACGTACCGATGTGGTTTATCCTACAGCAAAAGCTGACACTGTAACCTTAAATCCCTAAGAATATTACTACCCAACGCTCCCTCTTGACTTTTGATGATATCTAGCCCACCCATCCTGAGGTTCATTCTTTTGTTCAAAATACACACTCTGGGTATCTTGCTGTGTGTCAAGCAGGGCTAGGTGTTGGAAATATGATGATGTATCTTGGTCTTGTGACAGATACACGCACAGGCAATTTCAATTCAGTGTGACAACTGTAGGCATATATTGCCAAGAGAAGACATGGAACAGATAGATAAGCCAAATTAGAGTGTAATTAGTGTAGCTGAAGGTGAGACAGATAAAGACTGTACAAAAGCCTTGAGGGTTGAGCAAGTGGATCGGTCAGGTAAAGAAAGGACACAAATGCAGCATGGCTAGAGCTCAGAGTAGAGAAGGGAAGTGAAGAGAGGGGAGGCTGGAGACAGGAGCAGGAACTAACATACAGAGCTCTGCATCTTCTGTAGAGGGAATTTAGGTATCTGCTGAGGGAGAATATAATCTATTATAAACTACAGAATGCTCACTAAGGCTGCAACAAACATAACAAAGGGGTTGGAGGAGCCAAAATTAAAGGCATTCTGGTGACTTCTGAGGTCATCCAGATGAGAAACATTGGCATCTGAACTAAGGCAGCAGCAGTTGGGAAGGAGGTAAGTGGACTGATTTTAGATGGTCGGGAGTTAGGACTTAGTAAGACTACAGATGGGATGAACTCTCCAGAGGAAGAATAAAAGATGGTCCTGGGTTTTTGGCTTAGCCAAATGGTGCCATTGAGACAGGGGATATGGATGAAGGACTGATGGGGGAAGGGACAATGAATTCAGTTTGGAATATATTAAAGAGTTTGAAGTTCCTTCAAGATATCCAAAAGGTGTTCACTAGGCAGTTGGATATATCTAAGACTGGACAATATTCTACTCATTTGTTCATCTTTGGAAAAAAAAATAGCAGGTGGCTAATAGTTGAGGAGCTTAGGGACTAGAAAGTGCCTTGAAATGGAAGAACTAGGGCTTTGGGAAGACAGTGAGAGAACAGAAAGGCTAGAAGGTAGTGATCAGAGAGTAAGATGTTTTAAGATTCCAGGGATATCACAGTACAAGATAATGGATTTGAGGTGGTCCAAAAAGTGAGAAGCCAAGGTGATGAAAATGGTAACCCCATATGACAGCAGATCTTGGCAAAATGAAACACTGAGAACCAGATGACCAAAAATAAATGAGAAGAAATTTGATTGGGACAGCAAAGACAGTAGGGAGCCTAACGGGTTGGTAAATCTTCAAAGAGGAGAGTCCAAAAATGGGAGATGCGTGATCAGAGAAGACTCAGTACAGCAAGAGGATGACAGTAATAAAATGAGAGGTCATCAAGAAGCCTTACATTTGGGACAGTTAGAAAGATAACAAGAACAGGAGCTCTGGAAGGAGCTGCTTGGCCCCAGCTGTCCTGGTATGGATTGTTTTTGCTTCAGAATTCAATTTCCCTGGAGGAAAGAGCAGCCTCCCTGCAGCAATGTTTCTCTAAAGGGGAGACCAGGGATAGAGTTGCCAGGTTTAGCAAATAAAAACACAGGATGCCCAGTTAAATTTCAATTTCAGGTATTACATAGGTCATACTTACACTAAAAAGTTACTTATCAGGTATCTGAAGCATCTTATTTCTACAAAGTTTTGGCATCATGTGGCCCTAACCATCTACCAGATGGTCAACCTCTCACCTATTCATCTCCTTTGTATTAGTTGGAGTAGGCTAGCTAATTCAACCTTAAAACATATGGTTGAACAAAAGTTTATTTTTTGCTAGCTAAGTGTGTCACCAGGCTCCCCAGGTGGCTCAGATGATAAAAAAAAAATCCACCTGCAACGTGGGAGACCCAGGTTCAATTCCTAGGTCAGGAAGGTCCCCTGGAGTAGGAAATAGCAACCCACTCCAGTATTCTTGCCTGGAGAATTTCACGGACAAAGGAGCCTGACAGGTTGCAGTTCATGGGGTCACAGAGTCAGACATAAGTAAGTGACTAACACTTGCACATTTTCAAGCTGGTCATCAAGCCAAGCTGCCCCTCTCATGTGGATGAAGGCTCTAGCCTGGGTGTCATCTACATTCCTGCCTGATAGAAAGGAAGAGCATGGAGGAGCTCCTAGAGGAGGGGTCTAGAGGCCAGGGCTGAAAGTGGTGCAGGCGCTTCTGTGCATAGTCCATTGGCTGCACTCCATCACATGGTCATGTGCAATGCAAGGGAGCCTGGGAATCATAGTGTGCACAGGAAGAAAAGACTATGGCTTTGAGGGAGCATCTACCACACCCCTTATATCAATTTATCCATGGATTCCCTAGGGATCAAGATTCTGGATCAATAATCTCTGCTTGAGAAGAACAGGTACCCACACATAAACCATATCCTAACTGCTACTGAAAATGCTGATCAGGGAGAGTTAAAGATCATTACATGCAAAAAAAAAAAAAAAGATCATTACATGCATTCCTTTTTCCCTAGACATCAAGTTTTTTTGATAGCTAAAAGCAGTACCTATCAAACAGATCTCACTAGAAAGATGAAAAAGTCAACCCTGTTGGTCCAAATTCTAGCTGCTAGCCCACCAAGTTGTGTGTTTTATCTTTGCATTACGATGAAATTTACCACAAACCATCCCAAACAACTCATGTTATCCCCTGGTTCTTCCTTATGCAAATGTTGGTTGCTGTGAAAACAAAAAGGCCTGCCATTGATCAAAGGGCAGAGCTTGCTAAGGAACAAGAAACGAGATGGTTCAGGCATAAACCTAACCCTGCACGCATGTTTATTTAACAAGGGAAATAAGAAATTGGGGCAACTTCTTATTGAAAAGAAAAAGTGAAAGTAGAACTTGATTCTAGTAAGAGAAAAGATGTGGCCAAAGAATTTACATAAACTGTTTCCTCTGCCTGCATTCTTTTTGGGGGATGGTACCTGGCTTTCTCTTTTGTTGTTGTTGAATCACAAGGCTCATAAAACGATTTGGGCCTCAGACTTGGGACACTTTTGTCTACTTTCTACCTACTCTGACATTAAAGCGGGGCCGTTTACCACAATGCACAGAATTCAAGAGGGCCCTGCCTCCCTTAGGCGCTTTCTGGAGTTGCTGCCTCTGAGGTCTGTTATTGAAAGACCTAAATGCCAACAGGATACGGTACAGCTACTCAGTATTGTTTAGGCTGTTAAGCTGCTTCTATTACTGGTATTGTAGAACAAGATAATTCTGACATTTTTGTTAATTCACTCTTTTTGAAAATATCACCAAAACTAGAAATTACAATACAACCAGTGAATGGTCTTCATTGTATGAATATAGCTTCCCTTTCAGTGATCCATTCACCTCTCCTATGGGGGGAAAAAGCAAAACAAAACATGGAAGCACCAGAGTTCTCAAGACTGGGCTTTGTCAAGCATTTCACATTTCAGAAGCAGAATGACCTACGGAATCGGGTTTTACTTTAACCAAAATTAAAAATGAACCTTCCGCCATGGACCATACCCAAGAGCAGGGGTGCTGCAGAGAGCAGCTGAGAGGTAACCAGCCGGGTCCCTATTCCCCAGACTCAAATCCTGCCAAGAAAAACATTATTTGATCAACAAGTATATATTTTCTGCTGTGAGTCAGGCTCTGTGCTGGGCTCTGGAGATGATGAACAAATTAGACGTGGCTCCTGTCCTGATGGAACTGATTTATAGTCTAAGGGAAGAGGTGGAATAAAATCAGAGAAAGAATAATAATCTGAGAGGAGTGCTGAGAAGGGACTTGAGATCAGGGAAGACATCTCTTGACAAAGCAGCATTTAAGCCAGAATTGAGTGGAGGCAAATTAAGCTCGCTTTCGACCTGTATCCCAACAGAATCCTTAAGTCTTGCTCTTTGAGCCTCGATTCTTAATAGCAGTTCTTCTTGGCCCCCTACCTTATCTCCCCATTTCTTTTTCTTCATATATGTAGCAGTCGAGTTCCAAATTCTTAGCTTCCTCCTGCAAAACTTTGGAAGACTATTTTCATATTTTCATCTGTGGACAGGGCCACCTCTTTCTTCACTTCTGTAAGAGGAATAGACTTTAATCTGAAGATCAGGGTCACAAAATACAAGACTGTTAGGAGCACTCCAGGCTATGTAAAGAAATCCAACTCTACCTATCACAAAGATTTTATTTCTAATTGATAAAAAAGTGTAAACACATTTAAATCACCTTGCTGTTAAGTGTGTGTACAGCAAACACAGCTCCCTTGCAGTGGTTGCCTTTATTTACCTCTAGGTTGATATTCTGCCATGTATACAGCAGTAGCTAGACTGTGCATTTGGGTTCAAGGCAGCATACTCTATGACTGACTGACCACGCTTGTCCTTATTATCTTAAAACTTCACTGTCCACAGGAACATAAGACTATGGCGTATACAGTCAGCTTTTTAGGTATATATATCTACACATTGTACATATCCATCTAAATACACATGTGCTTCGAGAAAGGATGGGAAGAACAAAATGTTTTAACTTTTTAAATTTCCCAAATTATCTACACTGAAGTACTGTCACTTACATAAAAAAGGAGAAATTATACTGAATATCTCCCCTAACGATTCTAAAAACCTACTGTGTAACAGCCACACTTCTCACTTGCTTTATGAAGACCCCTACCACAATCATATTTTCCTTAAACCCACGTGTGATTTGGTATTATCTGTTCACATCATTCCAGCTTTCCTATCATTATATAATCATTCTTCTTATATTCCCCTCAAATCATTATTTTTGGACTTCTGGAGACCCTTCAAAGTAACACCAATGATTGATCCCATTTTTATGAGTACCTAGTGTGTATAATTGTTTATCTGATTGTTTGTAGGCTGTTGAGTACTACACACAACTCTGACTCCCTAAGCATAAAAGATTTAGCTCTTTTGTGAAAAATATTCAAAGATTGCTTTCTTCAAAAGATCACCAAGCCAAACATTTGGCCATATTTTTATTTACTACATATACTATAAACATATACAATACATGCTACAAAAAAAACATTTTTAAAATTTAACTGTCAAGAAAGTGTATAGTGTTATAATACAATGGCACATGTTTCATATTTTATTTCAAATTGGTTTGCTTATCATCCATTTCAAACCTTTAATAGTGAAATGTTACTTATGGATAATTAAAATTATCTATTTGCATTATTAACAATAAACAATTCCAACAATTAATAAGAATTAACCATGTCAAATATTAGTATCCAAAAAAATGGGTTTTTGCAGAAATTATTATATCAAATATAGCAGCCAATTGCGGTTTATTTTGCTCACTGACAATGTACATATGCACTTGAATAGGATTCTTGCATTTGCTTTTGGAAGATACTTATAAGAAGTCCTTTGAGTTCTTAAGGTCCAACAACTGCCAAACCCAGGCAAATCCAACCCAACAATTCATGTAATGGCTTTGGACAACCGATCACTGAGAAAGTCTTCTGATTTGGGTAGAGCTGCATGTTCCACCAAAATTACATATGATGAAAAGAGACATTACAAGCCAATATCAAGGTCAGAGGCAAAAAAAAAAAAAACACAAACATTCAAATCAGTTGTGACAAAGCTTTTCTACAAATATTTTAGATGTCATACTTTCAGGAAAACAAGATTCAACGTGTAGGGTTTTACAGTATCTACGCTCTAACTGAAAATGTAAGAGTCGTCAGATGGAATTAAATCTAGTATTGCAAACCTGTCCATTCAACATTACTGAGCACCCACTATGTGCATAGCACTGTGCCAACATTTTATAAGTTGAGTATTAATGTCTTTATCAAGCACTATCTTAGTGTGAGGTAAAAATATATTAAATTAGCGTCAACTCATTAGTTTGCTTGTGGTAATGTATGTAATCCTGTGCCAGCTGGCTTCCCTGTGCCATATAATGAGCTTCTGCACACCTCGCATTCACTCTCACAAATCTGTATGCCAGCTGTGCCAGGCACGGTGCTAGTCACTGGGATATCATGATTTAGCATACGTTCAATGAATGCAAATTAATCTTCACCTAGGCAAAACAACTGGAAAAATACTTTTCTAAAATGAGGCCTGAAGCAAAGAACACGGTGTTTCTATTGGTCATATCACACCACAGACCAGTAAGTGCTTCTAGACTGGGAACTAAATTTGAAAAAGTTTCATATGGTAGTCTAAATAGCCTACATCATTTTTGGTCTCAGAAGTCAATTCTTTGGAGCACCTTACCCTATATAAACCATTCCATACTTAAAAGGGTTTGTAAACTAAACTTGAACACAAAGAAAAAGCGCCCCAAGTGAAGGCAGTTTATAACATCGTGTATTTCAAGCACTATTCTGGCCATATGAAACAAATACATAAGTAATTCATGATTGGTTCAAACATTTTTCAAAGCACTAAAACCCTATCCCCAAACTCATGTAATTTTAACTTGATTTTTATACAAGTTGTACATAAAGCAAAGGGCAGAATTTGGCCCCCCAACCATCCATGGAATATTCTAAGTGATTGGTCCTTCCACTCCAAGTAGAAGCTAAGAATTTCAAGAAGTCCCCTGACAGAACAATGGCACTCAGGAGAACGGCATGCTGGATCCCATTAGCCAGGAGTCCACTGAACTGTGGTAGCAATGTGAACCTACTATGACCCTTTGAGGGATGGCAGAGAGCTGGGAGTTTGGCTGTCCACGCAGTGAATCCAATACTGGCTTAAAGCTATGCACTGAATAAAGTGCTCTGCACATCCTGCTTATCATCTGGAATGAAAATAAACACTTATCTTGAGAATTAACCTATCTGCAGGTCTAGGGAAAAGGAATTACAAGGCTTGAAAGAATCCCAAGAAAAAGTATGAAGCACTGACTGGGAAGGAAGACAAATGCCTCTAGTAGTGTCCTCAGAATTCTCAGGATTTGAACTGTCAGAATGAGTCATACAATGGTCATGTTCCATAAATGAAAAAGCAATCCCACTGGGTACTATTCACACGTGCACGATTACTTCATGGGGTGGAAGGGAACAGTCTATTGCCATTTGACAGCATAGTTTCAGAATGAAAACCAAACCGTTGAATAAATCAGGGTAAGTGGTGTGCAACACTTCTCTCCCGTCCATCAGTTTTCCACAGGTTGATTTGTATTGCCTAAGAAAAGGGAGGCAAGATGCTGCTCCTTTCAGATACACTCAGGCAATGGTGCTACCACCTAAAACCACCAATTCAAAAGTTAACACACAAGCCCTCCAGTTTCGTACCCTGAATATGGTAAATAAGACCAGGGATGGAGTAGTTCAGTCTAAAAAAGATCACAGGCAACAGAATGCTTATATAAACTAGACTGCTTTGACATCTGTAAGAAAACTGTATAGATGGCAATTGGAAAAAAAAAAAAAAAGATTGTTCCCATCTGTCAGCAAAACTGTTTGTTGAGCTATACTCAGCTGAAGTCCTCATCGGGATTCTGTTGATCCAGCAGACGGACATGTGTGAATGGGAAGTGACCTCGTTTGCCATTACACTCCCCTTCCCACTGACCACTCACATTAATCTTCGTAACCTTTACCAGCTCACCGACCTGCAGGAGGAGAATAAGGACAGCACTTTATTTCCAGTTATGAATGCAAGCTGAAAAACTCCATTCTCTGGTTAGCCATACCCTGCCCATGTGATTGCTCTAGGACTGATATTACAGAAACGGCTATTTGCTGCCTCCCAAGCCCCAGCCACCAGACCGATTACTTATGGTTAATGCAGGCAAGAGGAAGAAGTGATTTTAGCAGTGCAGAGAAAAACAGAGTACAGAAAATAGGAGGAATGCTAGAAAATGACACCTTTTGGAAAGTTCAAGGGTCTCTGGAGCAGCAACCCTACCTAGGATGATCTATATGCCCTGTCTTTGTAGCCACTACTCTTAGCTTCCTGCCTGGTCCACACTGGCCCTCCCCTCTCTGGCATATAGCAGTGCAATTCCCCAGCCCACTCTTATACACACATCCTGGCCTGGTGTTGCTTGTAGAGCAGAAGACAATCAGAGGAAGCATACATCATTTGGTCCCAGAAAACGGAAGTGTTCCCATCACTGTCCTACCAAGGCAAGGCTTCCCCACTTGGTACAGGCGAAGACTCCAAATTCTATCAGCTCCCTGAAAGCCTCAACCTTCTTCAGCTAGTTTTACTTGGCAGGCCACTGCCTGCCAGTCCCCCCCACTACCCACCCCTAAGCAGGTACTGACAGACTTTGCTGCTCTCTCAATGCCACCTGGTACCTGTTCCTTAACAGTAGGAGGATATCGTGTTTCTGCTGTTACAAAAAGTTTTCCTGTTGCAACATCAAATATTTTTGACAATCTAGGATATACCTGTGTCTTAATATGAAACTTAAAAGATAAGGTGTTTGATGAATGGATTCACCCTGTAACAAAGTATTTAACAATGGTGAGGTACGTTCCCAAATGCCACTAAAGAGCTTTATGACTATCCTTGAATTATCAACATCTGAGTTCTGCACACGCAAGTGGTTTCTAAACATTACTGTTCATTTGGTTTCATTAATAATGATATTTAACTCCCATAAAGTACTATAGTGCTTTATATAAAATCATTTTCTGATAATCATATAATCCTTTAAACAGGAATTCTTTTCATTTTACGTATGACATTCAGAACAACTACATGTTACACCTGAAGTCACAAAGCCAGTGACAGGGCTGAGATTTGAGCCCAGAAGTATCCAGCTCCCAAGCCCATTTATGTTCTTCCACTATATTAAGAACTTTCAAACTATGCTCCCCTAGCCCTGCAGGTTCCTTCCCTGCGAAGGCCTATGGGCTGACTACCAGCCAAAGCCAACTCGTTTAGGCCAGGGCCTTCTCTTAAACCAGCCTGATCTCACTCACAGAGGAATTAGGTTACCTACTGACCTACCTACAGTTTCCTTAAGAATTATATGAAAAGCTTAGAGGCCTAAAGTGGCTGCAGGAATCATAAGATGCTGAGAAAAGGAAGAGAGAAACCATGGAATATTAGAGAGACAGGGATAAGATACAAGGGTGAGAAAAGGCAGCAGCTTGATGGGTTAATAATGAAGATGAAGGCTGATGGGGAAAGGTGAGGAGAGAGGAAAATGACACTGCGTATCTGTCTTTGCAAACAGATCCAGCTCCTACAGGCTCTAGCACCCAGGGTTCTGTTTATTCCCAGCAATCTTCCAATTCAATTCCTGATATCTGAGCAGGCCAACTATGACAAGTAAAAATTTTCAGTCTTTGTAGAGGAAGATCTGAACATCAAATGAGAATTTCTTTGGTGGTAAAAACAGTCTGGAAGATTTCTTCTTATATCCCCAATTCTAGTTCTCAAGACTACCTCGCTTGTTCCCATCTTTTAAAAATTCTTAACAGCATTACAAGAAGTTAGGCTCTATATAAACTCCGTAACGTGTGACTATTCCTTAGTGAATTTTCCTCCTTCCTGACCTGTCAGCTACCTTTGACTCCCCATCCTTCACACACACACACACACACACACACACACACACACACACACACAACACATTACTGGAATTAATGCCCCTCCACCACTAGCCCCTTGCTATGTTACAGTAAACTTTACTAAGTGCAACGCTCTTCCCTCTCATTTTTATTATGTACTCATGTTATACTCAAGTGCTATTCAGACAGCTGGACCCAGAATAAGTTCCTGACCTTAAGAAAGAAAAAAAAAAACACTTAAAGGAATAGGTATGCTCGTGTCAAAAATTTAAACTGCCACTCATGGGACTTCCCTGGTGGTGGTCCAGTAGTCAAGACTCTGCTTCTACTGCAGGGGCACGGGTTCGATCCCTGGTTGGGAAACTAAGATTCCACATATAGGAAAATAAATAAATAAATAACCTTGCCACACATGTTAGATTCTCCTCCAGATGGCCAGTAAGTGGCCAGTTTCTTTTAAGAAGCTGGTCTGATGCCATCCCAGCTATCTTAATCCATCATTTTACTGATATTAAAAACACAACTAAGGGACATGAGGGAACAATCTGGAATGGTGAAAACATTCTATACTTTCATCTGGGTGGTTGTCACATAGGTATATATGCATATAAATTCACTGATCTACATACTTATATACTTAGGACTGGTACATTCTACCAAATGATTTCATATCTAAATAAAAAGGTGAAAAGAATGTTATGTTTCTCCAGCTTTTCTTTGTTGCTCAGTTGTGTCTGATTCTTTGTGACCCCATAGACAGCAGCATACCAGGCTTCCCTGTCCTTCACTATCTCCCAGAGCTTTTCTAGGTGTTTTGTAAAAGACGGGTCTTCAGGATACAAATTTAAGTCCACCATTCTACTTGACACCAAAACCCAGGTTTAAACACCTCTCTTTAAGACTGTCATTCTAAGAATAAGATTGTTGTTATTCTTAAGCATTCAAAGTGCTGTCTCAAATCATGTCCCAAAGAGCTCTAAGCAACGGGTAGTTAAAATGTGGACCATCCACCCGCTCCATGGCATCAGTACCACAAAACCACACTAGCTTCTCTACAAGAGAGCAAAGCCTTCTGCTCTGCCCTCAGACCATTCTTCCTGCAGAATTCTAAGTGAGAAATGAGTCAGGGCTCCCATACAGCAAGATGCTAGTAGGGAAAAGAATGAAGTGCAAGATAGGCCTTTGGACAGCATCAGGGTCATCTCTGATATACACTCTCTTGGTTCTAACTACAGAGAAAGACTCAGGAAAAGCAACCATCTTCTAGAACCCAGAATCGTTTTTTTACAGTTGATTAGGTTCTTGGCAGAAAAGTCCAAACATCAAGGGGTGAAAGAAAGGTTGGGTCATGACTCTGAAATGGTTCTGATTTTTAAACGGGTAAAAGAGGAAAGCTGTAAGCATTTAATAAGCTAATTAACCTGCCCAAAGTGGCCTTGAAGCACAAATACTTCGAGGTAGACCTTATTAAAATTAAATACCTATGCATAATACCCTATGGGTTCTTTCTCCTGAAATAGTCAAAGCACATAGGGAGTCCTGGGGTCAAGAACAGACAAGTCCCAAAGGCAAAAACATGACTATCTTTGAGAAAACATGCTATGGAGCCTGAGGCAGAGTGCAGGAGGGGATGGGGCAGTCTAGGAATATGGCACTCCACTAAGCGCAGTTCTTTCTCCAAGTCAGAAATGACACGGTAATTTGTGCTCCTCTCCCTGTTAGGCAACAACACTCTAAAGGAGAGTTCCCTCAGGCAAGACCAGGGAGGATCAGGGGGTGCACACAGGTTTGAAGCTTGGTGTACTAATTCAAAGACAAAGAAAGGGAGACTGAGTGCCTGCCCTAGAAATGCTCCAATTTTAAGACACAAAGGAATGTACTTGCAGTAATAACTGTAGTTCTCACATTACCAATTTCAAAATTCACATTACAGATGGAAGAAAAAACTCATCTGCGCACTAATGAAAACGAAAGAACTTCTAAAGGACCTGAAGCACGACAAGGCAGTTAACCTTTCTTTTCATGAGGCAGACTTCACTAACACCTTGTAAAGGAGAGACTGATGATGCTTTCACCACCAAGGTACTATTTTAGTGTTGAGTTAGTTCCTAGTCTCTCAACCCTATACCACACCCTCAGGAGTAAGTCTGCAAGTAAATCATGGCGTCATCTGTAAAGAGGACCGAATGTAGTTACTCTCTTTTCCTCACTCCCAGGGAACTTAATGAACACTCACCTTTACCAGTGAGTTCCAGGCATAATTAGAAAAAATATGAAGTCCAAATGGCATTAATTTTTGGTGTTCCCTAAATAGGAGACGGATAGGGTCAGATACCACTGAGGGACTTTACTTTCACCATGCATTGGAGAAGGAAATGGCAACCCACTCCAGTGTTCTTGCCTGGAGAATCCCAGGGACAGGGGAGCCTAGTGGGCTGCCATCTATGGGGTCGCACAGAGTCAGACACGACTGAAGCGACTTAGCAGCAAACAGGAGACACCAGAAACTGTGACCTCCCCTGCTGGCGCAACCCCAGGTGACTGCTTTTCTAGTTTCTATCCCTGCTATCTAAGAGGAAAGGCATCAATAGTTGCCAATGCTTCTTTGATCCAGATTTGCTGCATGATTCCTGTGAGCTCAGGACAGGAAACATATAACTAACTTTATGTAAATAAAGCCCGGGAAACCAAGCGCAGAGACAGACTACAAGGACTTTGTTTTCAAAGACTTTCAAACACACCAAGAACACATTTCAAGATCTGACTGAAGGAGGGAAAAAGGTAAGAAAACTACAGCAATCTAAGACAGGGCTCGGCAAACTGTGTGGCCCATGAGCCACATCCAGCTTGCTGCCTGTTTCTGTAAATAGCTTCACTCTAACACAGCGAGCTCATCTGCTGTTTTGTCTATGGCTGCTTTCTAGCTACAGTGGCAAACTGACAGAGGCTGCATGGCCTGTGAAGTCCTTCACAGGAAAAGTCTGCAGATCCCTGATCTACAGAATAGGTAATATTTAGGGCCCATCTAAAATCTTTAAAATCAGTGAAGACAAGTGAGGCCAATTCAGTCTTAATGATTCACTTGCCTCAGAGACGGACTGAAGTGCACATGGCTCATATTCGTGGATCATTGCAGGTCTTTGAGATTTAACTCGTAGATACATTTCCTGATGTCAAGCAAAAGCACCACACTGAAGACAGGTGTTACCCTGACTGTAGTCCAAGTCCAAAAAGATCTTTCTGTAGCTCAACAACTGATAATAACTGAAACTAAGTTCCCCACCCTCTTGATGAGAGGTACACGGAACAGATACATTTTAGCTCAATACAAGGAATTTTCTAAGAACTAGTACAGTCAACGAGACCCGAGGTTCCCAGACTGAAGAGTCAGAGGCACTGCCGCCAATTCTGAGGGGTCCCACCAAGTATTCTGTATTTTTGAGGGAAACAGAAATATCTGATGTCTGTTATGCCATGTGAACTACAAACTCAAAACTGTTAACAATTTTGACATCAGATTATACTACATCCCTTTCAAAGATGTCATGTCTTTGCAAAGCTGGGCTTTGGCAGTTGCTATAATAAAAATCAAGTACCTTATGAAAATAAATGTGGAACAGGAAATGAAGGTGGCAATGTTCCACATGATCCCAAGGTTTGAGAAACTTTGCTATTTAATGGGGGGTTAAATAACTGACTATTTTATTAAAATGAAAATATTCATAACTTTCAATTATGTTTATTATTTTTTCAAGTGGGTATGAAGTTATTATACATATAGCCAAGACTTGTCACGCAGTTCTTACACTTCCTAATCTCATTTTTTCTCTCTGGAACAAAGGGGAAATTAAGATCTTCATTTCACTTTTCCATATATAGGTCAAAAGGCCTAAATAACTTAAGGTTTCAGAGCTCTACATGGGGAGATGTAGAGTTAATATAGTCACTGCTGCATATAACCAGGGACTCATGGAACTTTACATCTTCCCTATCTGTGACCAGAAGAACAGGTTCACACCTAAGTCCACCTGAAAGGCTCCTTGGTTACTCAGAAGTCTTATCTATCAAAGGCAAGAGGCCAGGCTGAATCAGAAAATGGAAGTTACATGAATAGTACATTCCAAGATAATATGATTGTTCTGGACAGTCTACAGAGGCATGAAATAAACTTTAACACCTGCAATTTACAAGATAAGATTCACCACTATTCCAGCTCCCAAGGAGCCATGACTCGTGAAACCAAAACCAATCAAATTGAAATCTCAGATCAAATCTAAGACCAAAAAAGTAAATGAGTAAATGGTGCCTCTGCACTGTTCTAGTGTTACTTCCAGTGTTTCTCCTTCAAAATACATTTGTTTAAAATCTCTTTATTAGAAGCTCCAGGATGGAACAGATGGTGTCTTCCTGGTTCGGTTACATTCCCCAGAGTTACAGTGAACCGAGGAATACCCCTACTTTGGTTGTTTGCTAGAATTAATCCCTTCTTTCCAACAACCTTCATTCCTACTAGAGAAATCTGATGGGTGGGAAAAGAGGAAGGAGTCATTGACTTATATTCTACTGGAGGACTCTGGTCACAGCAAATATACCATGCAGGAAACATCCATCTGTAAGGGGAGGACAGGTGGATCCTGAACATAAGTACAGAAACCCTTCCTTAAAAACAACCTTAGAGAGACACCGATATTTAACACAGTAAAACAAAGTGGCTTTGACGGAAGTAAGAGAGGTGACCCAGAGCGCTGCATCCGCAGCTATCTTCTGGGAAATACTAGGAGTTTGGACCCTTACTATACCTGGGGCTCTGCCCACTTCTAAAATGCAATGATTTCAACATCAATTTCAAGTTAACTGTAAAACTTCTCCGAAATGTGCCTAGCTTGTCTACAGATCTCAATCTATAATGGGTCAACTACAGCAATGAATTTTTTTCTCATCAGAATGCGAAGGTCAGAAAGTCAGAGCTTCCTAATCTTATCTCCTGGCTTCATCTCCACAGGGACTAGGCATCAGCTCCTATGGAAAACCAGAGATGGGAAAGGAAACTGCCTCCCTGCACGGAGAGTACACATGAGGACACGCTGCCAGTTACACCACACAAAACTGACAGGAGGGCAGTATCACCACCACAAAACAAAAAGTACCACAGATGCAATCTGGGCATGGATGAAAAGGCCCCACTGTAGATCTGGACTCCTCATCTCTCCAACTAGTTTAAACAACCCATTCAATCCATCCCTTACTTTTTTCAATAAATGAATAGGGGTATCTAAGGTCTTTTCTAGCTTTAGATTTCTGTGATGCTAAACTAACATGATGTTTTCTTAAGTACATGAGGTGTTTTTAAAGTTATTATTTGGGGTATTTGTTCTAACGTGAAAGAGGCTATTGTCATCAGTCAACACATGTGGCTCAAAACTAATACCCAACCAAAAAAGGAAACTTACTGACATCACAAACCACTCTTCTACTTTAGTCTTTATTGCACAAGGTTTAGGTTTCACAGTAGGGGAGCAGCTCGACCATTCTGGAGCACTAAGGCTTCTAATTAAGGCAAGCATCGTTGGGGCAAACAATTCTGGGAATTCCCTGATGGTCCAGTGGTTAGGACTCGGCATTTTCACTGCCATGGGCCCAGGTTCAATCCCTGGTTAGGGAACTGCTGCTGCTGCTAAGTCACTTCAGTCGTGTCCGACCCTGTGTGACCCCATAGACGGCAGCCCACCAGGCTCTCCTGTCCTTGGGATTCTCAAGGCAAGAACACTGGAGTGGGTTACCATTTCCTTCTCCAATGCATAAAAGTGAAGTCGCTCAGTCATGTCCGACTCTTAAATCCTACAAATTGCTCAGTGAGGTCAAAACCAAACCAAACCAAACCAATTCTCTTTGAGAAAGGAATTGCAAGTGGAAGCAAAATTAATGTGGTAACTATTCTCTCCTGGGTATTAGCTAGCTATTTCCACACTCCAGCCCAGTGCTAACAGGGCCTGCAATAAATGTCGAGTCACAGCTGTCATGGGCACAGCACCATCTTGGCTGTTGCCATCATATGAACTTAAATGAAAACATGAACCTAGAAACTTGTTTTCCTTATCCTCCAAATTCTAAGTGGGAAAAAGTAGTGTAACCTAGACAACATATAATTCCTTTCTCATCAAAAGCAGGACACAATACTTTTCAGTCACAACATGACCTCAAAATACACACATTTTAAAAGCACACATTTTTTTTCAGTCAAACCTGTAGACCTAACCCTCCTTTGCACCCACTCTTCAGAATGCAAAAGAAAAACTTTAAATCCAGTAATATCAGACTATTTCAAATAAATTTCAGCTCACTGTACAGCCTTTTACTTAGGCAACTCCCACTCCTCAGTGTATAAGCATGATCCAAAGGATTTTAGAGATTTCCATTTACAAAAATATATTAATACTTTAGCCCCTTCTCTGCTAACCTGCCCCCCCACCTGAGTAACTTCAGCCTATGTTCATGAAATTTAGCTACTTGCTTAAAGTGATCATATCTGAAAGGCTCTGAAAGACAGGAAAGCATGCCACTTCTACACTAGCTTTTATGCTGAACCACTACCTCTGCATAACTCAGAAAGGGAGGGAGGGAAGGAGGGAAGAAGAAAGAGAAGAGGTAAGAGACAAAGCTGTGAGTGCTAAGGATAAGAATAAATACAATGCAATGGTTGGCCAGAGGAGATGGGCTACCAAGGATAACTATTCACCAGTAAAAGGTAAAAATTTATTCCTCAGGAGGAACTGGTTTCTTGAGTATAAAATGCATCAAACAACAAAGACCAAGTAAACCTGCTGCTTCTTGGAATTAATACTTTTGGGTATCTATCTCATTATACCTTTACAAGTAATCAATGGTAAGAAACCCCAAGCCCCCTAAAGTAAAAACACATTTCTGTAAGAAAATTCATTTAAGTATTTTGATAGAGACCACTTATACTCAAATTTGTGGAGCCCACTTATTTCAGATAATGATAAACAGAAAGAAACAGATTAGAATGTAGATGAAAAAAAATATTTTAGGTTAATTCCTGTGAATTCAGGTGGTGTTATTAAAGAAGTCAAAGTATGGTTTAGTAAATCAATCAGAACATTCAGTTATACAGTTTTAAGCTTACTCATTCCAAAATAGGTTTTCTATAAAAAAGAGAAAACCCCACATTAAGTGCCAAGATCAGTACTTAATGGTAAAAGTACCATTCAACATCTATAACAATGTTACAACGCTGCTGCTTGTATTCAGCATTCCTACAAAGCTCTAAGAGGTCTGAAAGGGAGACCCTGTAGCAGATCTCTTCTTTCTACATTTTGCACATTATGTACCTCCAAAGCCAAGGCTGTCTTGTCGTAGGCATTAGGGACTCGCTTCTGGATTACCCTGGCATAAATGGGCCCATTCTGGAGGTTAGGGAGCGGAGTGTTGACGCTGGGTTGGGCATAGGGCCCAGGCTCCGGCCCACCCAGTGGCTGTGGGTGGGAACCCTCCTGGTTACCTCCAATCAGAGCCGATACTGAGGCGGAGGCAGGTCTATACTTCTCCACGTAAGGGACTGGAATCATCCCTCTCTTGCCTTCGCTGTCCTCTGCATTCCACCACTGCTCTTCAGGCTTATCCCGGATTCTCAGGATGTCTCCTTTCTTAAAGGGAAGATCTTCTTCATCATTCCCATTAAAGTCAAAGAGGGCTCGTACATACTCTGCCTCTTCCTGCCTGAGAATCACTCCACTACCCTGCCTGGATCTGGAAACTGGTTCTATCAACGTTGTAGTGTCCAAATAGTGTATTTTGTAGAATTCCAGTAAAGCAGGCAATGAATCAAATTCTTGATCTCCTATTCGGAGTCTGGAGGGACTCACCCCTAAAAAAAAAAAAGAGTAGGGTATTATTGAAAGATATACTGGAGATGAAATGCAGATTTTAAGCATCTCCCCGCACATATTTACTCAATATTTAACCAAAAAGAAAGAGAAGGAAAAAAATAATCTAAATAACCCCTTCTCCTAACAGTAAACTAAAATCATACTTTGTAGCTCAAATGTTCCCTGGGAATAAAGTAAGCGATCACCACCTGCAGCAGAGAAGAGACAGAGGCTGTGATAGAGCAACCACGCCTGTCAGGACAAGCTCACATATTGGACCAAAGACAGAGCACCATGGAGACTTCTTGTTCATTCTACCAAAACGTTCTGTGGCTATTCGATTTACAGAGTACAAGGGTTCAAGGCTGTGTTAGTCTTCTTTTTCTTTTCAACCTCAGGAAATGTAGCAAGCTCTCCGTTTTCACAGGTCCCAGCAGCTATCCCAACAAAAGGCGGGATATTTTATTCTCAATTTTTCACTACTGCAAACAATGCTCTTATGAGTGCTTTTATTAATGAACATTTTTTATTACCTCCTTAGGATAAACTTCTTAAAATGCAACTGCTGGATCAAAGGGTAAGAACACTAAGGTTTATGTTGCCTGTCGTCCAAAAAGTTTTGATTTTACACTCGCACCAGTGGATTATGAGTTCCCATTTCCCCCATGTCCTTGCCAGAACAGCAAGGATGTCTCTTCTTAAATATCATCTTTGATTGTTTGATGTTTTTCACATTTATTGAATATCTGTACTTCTTTTGTGAAAATTACTTGTTCGAGTTCTTTGTTAAAGAGAGGGCCTAAACTACCCTCACCACTCCTATTAAAACCAGTCAGTCAAAACAAAAACCTAACCAATCCATCTAAAAACCCTTTGCTGTTAATGCTGTGAAACAGGAACACTGCAGTAGCCCAGCTGTCTAAATTGCTTCGCCACTCTAAAAAAATGAGACCAAATTATTTTGTTCCGTGTTAGAAAACGCTCTGTCCAGATAGACGAGAAAAAGTACATTTAAAATTCTCTCCTGGGGAGAGGTGAATGATAAACTTTGGAGGTTAACCAGAAGTCCTCAGTATAGAACGTATATTGATGAGTGACTTCTCTTTGCACCCATATGAAACAAAGGCCGAGCCTCAATTTAGAGGACAGATGCACATTTCTTACATTGCAAAAGTCCATCTGTGGAATTCATGGCTATAAACTAAAACAAGTTAATAGCCCACAGCCAGTAATGCTGGCTGTCTCTCTGACTCAAGATGTTGAAATACATGCTCATACCCAGGATTGTCC
This sequence comes from Bos javanicus, assembly GCF_032452875.1. NCBI lineage: Eukaryota > Metazoa > Chordata > Mammalia > Artiodactyla > Bovidae > Bos > Bos javanicus. The sequence continues at coordinate 23,885,309 of NC_083886.1, forward strand.
ATCTATGGCAAACACTCCTCAGACACTAGCAGAATGCAACCCCAATAGTTCCAAGTACAGAGCTGGTGACTGGAGAGATGATTTTGGTTATGACCATACCAGAGCACAGTGGTGCTATATGCTGGAGTTTCTCTTCTCTAAACTTGATCACTGATGGGTAATTATTCCTATTCCAGCCTGGTAAACAAGGAAGACGCATGGCTACCTCATCCATCACCTCTAGGCTACAGTGATCCTTCAGGCCTGTGGAACTATGTGAAAGACAGAGTCAGTGTGAGCTCCAAGAAAATCTACTTTGTACTGCCTGGTCAAGAAAGCCTAAAGGGCAGAGTGGTAGGGAGAACCTTCACACCAGCAGAGAACCTAGCTTAGAAAGTTGTCCTGGTGACACCTAGGAAGAAAAGTTCCCTTCTTAGAATTCACCCAACAATACGCCAAGGTACAACTGCCAATATGGCTGTCACTAGTCACCCTTTAGGGACCGTGTCATTAAGTGTTAAGACAATGAACGTAACTCTCAAGTGAGGAAAATCTGTCCCCAGGTTTGACAAACTCACAGCATAGCTGGGCATACAAAGGCAAACACAGTGTGGCTGGTGAGCAAGGGGCATAGCAGCATGTTTCAGGAAGACATTCTTTTTCTCCCCTGGCATTCACTTCCAATTGGGGATGTACTCTTACAAAAATCAGTGGCAACAACAAGCTACGTTTTAAGATAGAACAAAATTACGATAAAAGAATAGCTCTTTCCATTCCTGAATGGTTCTTTCTTTCCTTCTTTCATTTTGCCCCATTGGGAAGCTTGCGAGATCTCAGTTCTCTGACAAGGAACTGAACCAAGATCCCAGCAGCGAAAGCCTGGAGTCCTAACCACTGAACCACCAGAGAACTCCCTCTTTTCCTATCCTAATGACATTATAATTATTCCATAGAGGAATACCTGTTTTTGTGTACTGCTGCAGCAGTTACATGTTTTATATATATATATATATATATATATATATATAGGCAATCAAGCTTCAGGAGAGGAGGGAGAACAAAATATACATACATAAGTTCCAGATAAGCCCAAACCTCACCACAGCCATGTGCTCCGGCTCCTTTTCCCTAGTTCATCTCTTTCCAACCACAAACAGCTAAAGCCAGGAAATAGAAGGGCGGGAAAGGAAGGAGACACAGTCAGTCAGTCTAGAGAACAGAACCAACAGCAGAGTTCTCATAGCTTGGACTTGGAAAACCTCACTGACTTGTTCTCCATCAAACCTGTGCTGGATTCTAAATGTGCAGTTATGAACATAGTCAGAAATCAAAATCAATGCAGTCTGAGCTATCTTTTAACCAAAAGAGCTGTACATGCTCAACTCATCACTTCCAAGCATGTCAGCCCTCAGGTTACAACAGTTTTTACAATACCATTCCCTGAGGGTTTTATGAAGAACACCCGAGAGCTCTGTGGGCTAAACAGGCCAAGTCACTTCTGGCGTGGGCATCGCCACAGTGGCTCCATTATCAGTCTCTTAATCTCACACTTCTTCTCCTTTCTTCTCTCCTAAATTCTCATTCCCTCTCTTCTTTCTCCACTGCCTATGGTATTTATAGAGGTTCCTTGAACGCTCTTACCATCTGTCCACTACAAAGAACTAACAAGGCCACTGACTTCATTTGAGAAAGTATCCTGAAGAAGTTCTAAAAATGGTGGCTATCAGCATGTGACTTTGCAGATTCAGACTTACAAAGTTTGAAGAATTCAGGCTGTGGTATTTCTAGCTATCTGAATTGTTATTTAACTTTTCACAGGGATCTATACTACTAATAATAAAATTTCTAAAAGTAGCTGGTATATTATAGATGCCCAATAAAAGGCAAATGAGCTTAATATATATCCCCCAAACCTCTGAACACCTCTGTAAATTTTCAATTCTTCCCAAAGAAGATTCCACAGAATCTCAAGATGCTTCTCAAAAAGTGCTGTGGTCAGACTGGTTTGAAAAACCCACTATCCAATACCTGCCTGTCTAGAGTCACAATTTCACATGAACATAGGGAAGGCTTAGAGAATCCAGCGATAAACGCACTTTCTTTTACTACGGATTTTGGGGCGGGGGGGCGGGGTCTAAAATCTTTAAGTAACTCACTAAAGAACTCCTCATAGAACCACTGAATATCTTTAACTCATTAAAGAGTGAATCATGAGGACCAGGTTTGAGAACTACAAGGATGAGCCAAACAAATGAAATAAATGCTGGATGTTCACAAAGCCAGCAGTGGTTAAGAGGCAATCCCCTAGGATCTCCAGAAGTAGCCTGGCCCAGCACCACCTTGAAGAGGCAGCACAATCATCACCCTAGCATCTGCCCCCACCCCCAAAATGAGACAAGCTTTTATGTTCCCCTCACCCACTAGGGCCAACAGGTAGGAGGTTCTGGGCTGAGCGGGTAATGGAAGCCATCATCTTATTTCCACACACTGGATCCAAAGTTCCTTCATACTTCTTGATGCACCCCCACCCAGCACTTACTCCTTCAGACATGCTGTGAGCCTCTCAAAGCTGAGAATTGTTTTCCATTTTGCTTCAATTTTTCCCTCTCCACCACATCTGTTAATATACCTAACGCTAGTTCCATTCCTAAGCATTTAATATTTAAACTCATTTAACCCTTGAAATAACCCTGTCAGCACTATTTCCCCTCTTTCACTGATGAGGAAACTGAGGCAGAGAGAAGTTAAAGAACTTGCCTAAAGTTATATGAGCAGTAAGCAGAAGGTAAGGAAGGTTCAAACCCAGACTTCAGAACACAAGCTTTTAACTATTCTCCCAACTCATATTTACTGTTTTATTGACTGTTTATTGGACAAGGTCTAGTAAAACCTCATGTTCAAGAGGTAAAAACTAATGGATCAATCAACGATTGCAAAGTCTTCCCAAGAGGTACACCTGACAGAGTGTGACCGGTAGACTTGACCAAGCCCTGCCCTATGGCCCTGGGGCACAGTCAGGGGACTTCCAGGCAATGGCAGCACTGGCAGCCTGTGGGAGCTAAACACAAGTTAAAAACAAGCTAACCAGAAAAGGCTGAGAATATCTGGTCTATTTTGTTCATATACCTCTAAAATGTATATCTAAGCCATTCCGTACAAATTCATCCTATGCATTATGTCCACAAAATACATTATATAATCCTAAACAAAAAGCTCATTTCCCATATTTAATCTGCCAAATAAGGTTATTAAAAACCTCTTCATCACTGACTTTAGATAGCAGATGCATACTGCCTGAGCGCTAAAGCCAGCTTCTTGTCATCCTTTCCTTTGGTCTTTACTTAGGCCATGCCACGCGGCATGCAGGACCTTAGTTCCCCAACCAGGGATCAAACCCATGCCCCCACAGTGGAAGCCTGGAGTCTTAACCACTGGACAGCCAGGGAAGTCCCTCCTTTCAGTCTATAAACAGAACCTGGGACCCAGAACAGAGAAAAAAGTGTTGAGGCTTCACACTGCACTGCTGGGATATCAAAAGTAAACTGGCTTTGACAGAAAGCAGTGCAGTGTAACAGTGTCAGCTCTCAGGCCACAATTCCTAGGTTCAATTCTGGCTCAGTCACTTACAAGCTGTGTGACTTTGGGGCACTTTACTGTATCTCTGTCAGTTTCCTCATCTATAAAATGGAAATAGTTTAATAAGTGGAGATCATAGTACTTTCCTCACTGGACTGTTATAGACAGTAAATGAGACAAGGCATATAACGTACTCAGCAAAGTGCCTGGCACAGAATAACCAGTCAATAAATGTCAGCTATTAATATTGTATATGCCTCTCTAAAATTGAAGAAATTCTTCTGTGTGGTTTCAAAAGAAAAGAGCTTGATGGGGGGAGGGGGAGAACAAAGATTAAGTAATCTTTATAAAGACAGCAACTAAATAAATTGTCCTATGCAGAAAATAGGGTACATGGCAGAAACAAAAAGGACCACAATGCCCGTGAACCTTCCACACCCCAGCCACAAACTCTGGCAATCCTCACCTTCTCTCCTGGGCCAAAGATCTGAATTCATATCTGTTATGAAAAGGTGGAGCTCAACATTAAGCTAACAGCTGAGATTAAAGTTATTAACACCAAGACGTGGGGAAAGCTCAAACAAAGCTGTGTGTTAGTCACTGAGTCGTGTCCAACTCTTCGCGACTCCATGGATTGTAGCCTGCCAGGCTCCCCAGTCCATGGGATTCTCCAGGCAAGAATACTGGACTGGGTTGCCATTTCCTTCTCCCAGGGATCTTCCCCACCCAGGGATTGAACCTGGGTTCTCATGCACTGCAGGCAGATTCTTTACCATCTGAGCCACCAGGGAAGCCCCTGCTGCTATTTCCAAATTTTGCAACCAACAAAACACACAAAAGGTTGAGAACTTGAGTTTCAGTGACTGTTTGCCATCATGTCACTGCACAGTAATGCAAAACCCCAGATATCATGAAGGTGGTAAAAAGTAGAACATATTTGGTTTAGAGCAAACACACATTCCCACCTCATGTTATAATGCTATTAAACCAAACAGACTGAGAAAGACCTAGAATAATTTGTAAGCTTTACGATCCCTATGCTTTTTTTTTTAATTGGTATGTGTTAACAAGAGATTATCCCATTTCATTTCTGGTCAGAGAGAATAAACCTAAATTAGGACTCTCCTAAAAAAGTAAGTCTGCAAAGGCTGGTTCAGGAGTCTAATTCAGGTGAGACTGGCCTGAATCTAGTCTCACGTGGTCAGGATTAAACTGCTTCCACCTGGAACAGCGAGGTGGCACTAAGACTCTCCGTACTGTTACACAGATAACAATAACCTCAGAATTACTCTGTATACCACAAATCTCAAGTACCAAATGCACAAATCCCTTTAACAACTCCAGTGGCCTGGGTGAGTGTCATGTCTCAACCTTTAGCAAGGAAGATCCAGTGCAGATCATTTAAACTCTCAAGAGAGTCACTTCAGTGGGATCTGTTTTCAACATCTAGGAAGACTCAAGCCACAGCCCTCAACTTACTGAACAAGGAGAGGCCCTGGAGGACAAGACTGATAACGTTCAAGTCCAGGGAAAAATGAACTTCCATTCACTTTCAGGGGAGGGATTGTTTCCACTGGCTTATTTCTGAATTATTTCCTGAAATTAAAAAAAAAATATCTTTCCTCCACTGATTGCTTTGAAAACTATAACCCCCTCATTTTGGAGAACAGTCTCTGGACGCTAAGATCTCTTGGACACAGTCAGCCGGGTATCAGCTTATTCAGGGCTGGTCACAGAGGCTTTTCTTCTATAACCAAGGCACTTAGCTCACCACCTTCATTCTCCGCGGGGGAAGAGGAAGGTAAAAGTATTTTGGAAAAATGCCCAAGAAAGGAAAAAGCTGACCGATTTCCTGAGGGTGTCTCCATCCCTCTCGGCCAGTATGTGGTGACTTCCTACCAAAGGCCACCAGGGGAGTATAGCCAAACCCGGCTCTCCGACACTGCAGGAAATGTTTCAAGCCTAAAAAGCCACTTGTAGGATTATCGGATTCATTCCCGGCACCGCTGCCAAGTGATGCCCCCGCAGTGCCAACATCATTCTCAGCTCTTTGTCCCCACGTTGCCCGGCTCTGCTCGGGCGCTAGCCCCACCCTGGGGCCGAGGCAGTTCCCCTTCCCCTGGGCTGTCCTCCCAAGTCACACCCAGAGGCCTGGGTCAGCGGCTCCTCCTCCCCCACACACTCGCGCTGGTCCGTGGGAGCGAGCCCCGGCAGAAGCTGCGCCCCGGCCACGCTCACTCCAGCCCTGTGCCCACGTCCCTCGTGGGGGTGAGCTCTCGAGGAGCAGCCAGGCTGGGGAGTTCCGCGGCCCTCACCCCCGCCCGGGGCCTCCCGTCCCGTCCGTCCCTCACCGGGCGGAGGCTGGGCGGGCGACGGTGGCACCGGCGGGCGCGGGCCGCTGCTGTTGATGATGTAGTGGGAGACGCGCGAGTTCTCGGAGACGCTGAGCACATAGTCCCCGGGGCTAGTGCTCGAGTCCCGCACCAGGAACACCCCGTGCCGCTGGCCCTGCAACAGCGCCACCGCCTCCTGCCGACTCAGCCGCCCCCAGTACCAGCTACTCCGCTCCTCCGAGTCGAAGTTGCCCGCCATGGCCGCCTCCGCGCCTACACGCTGGGCCGCCGCCGCCGCCGCCGCCGCAGCCGCGCGCGCCCCTCCAGCCCCGGCCCCGCCGCCCAGCGGACCGGCTCGGGTCCCAGCCTCACAGCAGCGCCCGAAATGGCGGCGGCGGCCGCAGGCCTTCCCCACCGGAAATGACGTGATCCTGGCCCCCCGGAGGATGCCGGGAAGGGGACCACCGCCCGCCATTGGGAGAAGGGCAAGCGACAGATCGTGAGAGCACTGCGCATGCGGCCTCTTGGGCGTCGCCGCCTGGCTGGGACTGGGACTGCAGAGGGTGACGGGGCGTCCAGGACCGAGGGGCGGGGCTTCAGCTACCAGTCGGCTGTTGGCGACGCGGTTCTTTGCTCCTCCAGGTTTCAAGTTACTGGAAGGCCCAGGCTTCTAGGCAGCGACTAGGGTACAGAATTAGAGCAGAAAAGGTGATTAGAGCAGAAAAGGCCCCAGGGGCTGTGTTTCCTGAGACTGTCTTTTTCCGATGGTTCCTCCAGCTTCTCCCCATGCCTGCAGAAGTTCTTATTTTCATTGATTCATTCAGCAAACAGTTGACACCACATTTGCCCTGAGGGTGCAAAGGTCATCAAGGGTGAGCCCTTCCCTCACCGAATTCTCAGACCAGTGGGAGAAACCAGGAAACAGTCTATGAGGAAGGTGTGCCAAGTGATACGATAGGGAAGGGGCAAGGGGCTCTAGGAACACATAGCAGAGCCCCCTAATCCATTCTGTAGGGGAATCCAGGAGGGCTTCCCAGAGGAGGTGACTTGCACTGAATATTGAATGGCAGTCAGGGAAGAGCATTCAAGACAAAGGGAACAGAGGGTGCCAAGCCAGGTGGAAGTATGGAGTTCTCTCTGTCTAGGCTCTTAAGACACCTGCCCAGATTCTCTAAACTCTAATTGTGGCCATGGGTATCCTCTGCTCTCCCTGCTGTCAGGACCATTTCCACCTCTACATCCCGTATCTATTTTTGTATTCTGTGACAGCCTGCTCACTGCTTTCTATAGTCTTGCTGTCCCTAATTGTATAGCACACATCTGCCAGTTTGCACTTTCTCAATTATAGCTCTGAGTCAGCTGCGATTCTGTATAAAACTTTTAACAACCTCCAGGTGTTAGAACTCCCCGTTTACCTCGCAGCATACAACCAAGCCAGCATCTCATCTTCACCACTTCTACATGAACCTTGTGTTTCTTCTCTCTGGAATGCCCCTCCACTCCTTTGGGGATCTCAGTGTCAAAAGTGTCCCCTTTCCTGACCATCACATCACTCCCTCTCTGTATGTACAGCCCTATTTCTTTATTATCTCTATTATGGTTCTTAACCACTGTACTGTAATCTTTCATTTACAAGTCTGTATGCCATGGTAGATCTCAAAGGCCAGGCATCTACTGTAGGAGGCACTCCATAATCATTTCGTAATAACAGCTAACATTTATTCAGGAAATACTACCTGCCAGGCATAGTGCTAACGGCCCTTAGATGGATCACTTCATTTAATCCTCTCAACAACCTTATGGATTGGTCCCATTTAACCAATGAAGCTCAGAAGGGTTAGGTGACTTGTCCAGAGATACATAGCTGCTGTTAGGATCTGGGATTCAAATCCTGGAAGGAGACGAGAGCTATGATCACTCTGCTGTGTCCTCAGACTTCTGAGGATAGGAAAGGCAGGAGATGGGTGGGGAGAGTAGAGGAAGGATGGCAGAAATAAACATTTTAAAAAAATCAGTCAGCCCTGGGTTTCATGGTTTTCTATGAATAACACACCTCTTTCAGACCCATTTCACATGCCCCGGGCCTGCTCTGGGAAGGGGTGGGGAGCAAGGGCATCTTCTCTGCTGTGGGTGACTCATCACGACCCTGGCTTAGTCACAGCATGTCACCACAAGCCAACAGAAGAAGCCAGGCCAGGGTAAAGTCTGGTCCTTTGGGGAAAAGAAGTGCCTGCTTTTCATTTCCCCAGGACGACTGGCCTTTGGGGCAGGAACTGACCATGGACTGCCATGGGGGTCTGAAGCAGTGCCTCTAAGCCCCCTTTCTAGGACACATGGACATGACAGAACAAAATACCTTAAGAGAAAAAGAAAGAAGGAAAGAAAGGAGAAGAAAAATAAAGAGGGAGGCAGGAGAGAACAAATCATAACTAAGCTGAAAAACAGGCAAGGAGATTGGTAAGGAGGGGATGAAAAAATGAAAGTGTTAGTCGCTCTTCGGGACCACATGGATTGTAGCCTGCCAGGCTTCTCTGTCCATGGAATTCTCCAGGCAAGAATACTGGAGTGGATAGCCATTTCCTTCTCCAGGGGAACTTCCTGACCCAGTAAACGAACACGGGTCTCCTGCACTGCAGGCAGATTCTTTACCGTCTGAGACACCAGGAAAGGAGGGGATACCTAGCACCAGGCAGCCATTAAGTGTATTCTGCCTCGGAGTACAGAGAACCTACAAAGTCAGAGGCCAATGAGGTGGGAACGGGAGTGGCCTTGGGACAAAAAAAGGGCAAGTGCTACTGCCCCTCCCTCCTTTCTCTTCTCCTTCTCCCCCTCCTCTCCCCTTCATACAGAAAGATTTACAGCTAAGGTGGTGGCTTTTGCCCCTTGATCAGTCTGAGATCTGCCCTACAAAGAATGTAAAGAATGTGACCTTCTTGTGCAAGAAGATGCTCCTGGAGTTGCCTAAAGGAGAAGCAGAGATGAAAGAGGAAAAGAAAGAGAAGACTTCCCTAGATCAAGAGAAAACCACATCAAAGTCGTCCACTCCCTCCCCTCTAACCAAAGAAAGGCGTTCCTGGGAAATCCCTGGCTATCCAGTGGTTTGGACTCTGTATTTTCACTGCGGAGAAAGGCACTCTTTTAGCAAAGGACCAGGAGCAGGGGTTCGAGGACCTATTTGCCTGCCTGTGTCTCCTAAAGTCATGAGAGTTGCCTCGTACAGCTGTGCAAGTTGTGCCCTGCACGACTCCAGGGTACTATATAAATGAAACCCTCCGGAGTTGGGTTACTCACACTCATTTTTCCTTAAAAAAAAAAAAAAAAAAAAATTCCTGTGACGATGACAAAAATTGCTATATACAGAGAAAATGAAAGTATCACCTTGAAAAATGTGTATGAGAGAAAGGGAGAAACAAAATTTGGTGTATGTATAGGCACCATTTGTACTGGTGGGAAAATACATTTCTGCCTAGTTCTCATCTATGGATGGAGACAAGAAGAGAGAAAGGAGACAGAAAAACTCCCAAGTCTCTGCTGGAATTTTGGGATTATGAAGAAGAGAGATTCCCCACCCCTCACCCCCCACCAGTGGGTAGCCCTTAGTTTTGCAAAGACACGGATCTGTTTTAAGCTATGCAAAGGTAGGATCTAGAGGCAGCTCTGGGGAGAGAAGTCAAGGGATTGCAAGGGAGGGGGAGGGGAGGAGAGCATGCTGGGAACCAAGGCAGGAGGTGGGACCTTCCTTTTGTTGTTTGGTCACTTAGTTGTGTCCCTCTCGTTGCAACCCCATGGACTACAGCATGCCAGGCTACCCTATCCTTCACCATCTCCTGGAGTTTGCTCATATTCATGTCCATTGAGTCAGTGATGCCATCCAACCATCTTGTACTCTCTCGTGCCTTCTCCTCCCACCTTCAATCTTTCCCAGCATCAGGGTCTTTTCCAATGAGTCAGCTCTTCACATCAGGTGGCCAAAGGATTGGAGTTTCAGCTTCAGCATCAGTCCTTCCAATGAATATTCAGGATTGATTTCCTTTAGGATTGACTGGTTTGATCTCCTTGCAGACCAAGGGACTCTCAAGAGTCTTCTCCAGCACCACAGTTAGGACCTTTCTAGAAAGGTCAGTGAGATGTTCCCTGGGGCGACGACATGCTTCGGGGCTTTTGAGACTCATTCATCTGCTTTGCTTCAATGTAAGTCCCTCTGATTGTCCCATCCTTTAGAAGAGCTGCTCACACAGATACCTCTGCAGGGAGAAATCAAGGTGTCTGGAGTTCCCTGGCGGGCCAGTGGTTAGAGCTCTGTGCCTCCAGTGCACAGGAACTAGGATCCTGCATGCTATGTGGCATGGCCAAAAAAAAAGAGAGGGAGAGGGTGCCATCTTCCTTGTCTCCATCTTCATGGAGCTGAGAAAAATCGAGAACGTACAAAGGAGGTGAAATGCAAGTGTGCCTGTCTTCTCTTCTGCTCTTTTCCTCCTTCCCACTCCTTTCTGGCCCCACTAACCTTTCTCTTCCCCTTTGCTTTGACTTGCTGTTCCCTCTACCCAGATTTCCATGGTCATTCCCTCAGAGATCTCCTTCCTCTGTCTCTGCTCCCACGTTGCTTCATCAAGGAGACCTTTCGACACTGCAGACTGCCTACCCCACTTTCCCCCTCCCCCTTCTCTGCTTTGTTTTCCTTGTACTCACCTCCTTCTAATTTTACAGATTTGTTTCATGCATTGTCCTCTCTTCCCTAATATGTGTAAGCTCCATAGGAGCAAGAATTTTGGTCTTTTTGCTCCTGTTGTATCTCAAGCGCCTGGCAGAATGCCTGGCACGTAGGCCTTACGTGAATGTTAGTTGAATGACGAAATGACTGAAAGGAGAGTCCAGCGGAGGCACTTGTTCAGAGTCAGATTTAGCTTCCTGTAATTGGCAGGTGTCTCCTGGCAAGCACTGCCCTTCCAGCAGGAGGTGAGCTGGGGGTGCACAATGTTTTTGGTTACCTCTCAAAAGGATAGGTCTGCGGCTGCATCTGGACTGGGTCGGTGACATCACTCTCCCATGTGCTTCTGCTTGCTAGAGGAAGGCGTGTGGTTACAGTTGTAAAGCTGGTAATTGCACCTATCCGATTGCTTATCTTATCTGTCCCCTCCTTGGTGTCAGCTTCTCAGGGCGCGGTTCCTACTGACAAGAATGGACAAATGATTGTGGTGCTTTCATTTTTCTGTAACTTATTTGTGGGGTGGCGTCTCAAATCTAGGTGTGGTCACAGGATGGTGTGAACCCTGAGACAAAATTAGTTCAGTTAGGTTCAGTCCTTCAGTTGTGTCCAACTCTTTGCTACCCCATGAACTGCAGCACGCCAGGCTTCCCTGTCCATCACCAACTCCTGGAGCTTGCTCAAACTCTTGTCCATTGAGTTGATGATGCCATCCAACCATCTCATCTTCTGTAGTCCCCTTCTCCTCCTGCCTTCAATCTTTCCCAGCATCAGGGTCTTTTCAAATGAGTCAGTTCTTCGCATCAGGTGGCCAAAGTATTGAACTTTCAGCTTCAACATCAGTCCTTCCAATGAATATTCAGTACTGAATATTCCTTTAGGACTGACTGGTTTGATCTCCTTGCAGTCCAAGGGACTCTCAAGAGTCTTCTCCAGCACCACAGTTCAAAAGCATCAGTTCTTTGGCGCTCAACTTTCTTTATAGTCCAACTCTCACGTCCACACATGACTACTGAAAAAAACATAGCTTTGACTAGATGGACCTTTGTTGGCAAAGTAATGTCTCTGCTTTTTAATATGCTATCTAGGTTGGTCATAGCTTTTCTTCCAAGGAGCAAGCGTCTTTTGACTTCATGGCTAAAGTCACCATCTGCAGTGATTTTGGAGCCCAAAAACATAAAGTCTCTCACTGTTTCCATTGTTTCTCCCATCTATTTGTCATGGAGTGATGGGACCAGATGCCATGATCTTAGTTTTTTATTTTTATTCCCAAATTTCAGCCATTTATTTTTGTTTCATCTTTTAATTCCTATGGGGTTCATCAACTCTTTATCAGTAATGTTCTAACTGACAAAGACCAATTTACATTAACTATAGTTATATACAACATATATAGTTATATACAACATGTCAAGGGAGTACACAGGAAAATCAGAACACAAGACTTCATCAGCTAAACAGAGTTCAAGTTTGCTCTTATGAAGACATACAAGAAAACAAATACACTGAAGCATAAACAAACAAACAAAAAAATCAGAGTCACACATTCCAGAAGGAAAGATACAATAAAGATCTTAATTTACAATATGATAATTATATAATTTATTAAAATTAACACAATTCATGTACATAATATTAACATGGTAGTCATTAAGTTTGTTAAGCACTTCAACTACTGAAATGTTAAAACACAATGAAAACTACATTAACCAACTTCTCCATCAAGGGATCTAACCTAGCTCACTAGTTCAAGCTGAACATTCACTTTCCAAAGTACTTCAGGCATGCAAAAAACAGGGCTAACAGGTTTAATCTGTTCTTCTCCCAAAAGTGACAATCCAACAATTCCAAACAGAGTATGAAAAGGATCTACCGTATCTCCTGGCCTATCTGCAAATCCTCCTGTTTCCTCATCTTGACATGCGAGGATGAAACTGCAGAGTTTTTCTCTATCAACCCTATGAAGCCTTTCAGTTATCTTTAGAAAAGCCAACACCCACCATGAATAACATACGTCTGGTTACTTCTCTGGTCTTACATTGAGTCTGCCTGATGGAAGCTGTTGTTCACAAAATCACCAACCGTGTAAATCAGAATTTACTTGGTGCAACTGACTAGTAATAGACAAGAATCCTGCCCAGCACGGGATTCAGAACCTGGCCTGCAACCAAATCCACCATCAAAGTTCACACATGATAAAACAAATTCGATTGCCTTTTCCACATTAATAGCATCCAACTTCCCCAATAGAGCCAAAATTGCCATCACACAAAAAGAGAATCTTGTATCAGTTTTCCCCCAAGTATCTCCAGCAAAAGAACCATCTTTCTGTAGACTCTGAACATATTCTACAACTTTATTTATGTCAGTAACATGAATACTATCAATGGCACCCCACTCCAGTACTCTTGCCTGGAAAATCCCATGGATTGGAGGAGCCTGGTGGGCTGCAGTCCATGGGGTCTCGAAGGGTCGGACACGACTGAGCAACTTCACTTTCACTTTTCACTTTCATGCATTGGAGAAGGAAATGGCAACCCACTCCAGTGTTCTTGCCTGGAGAATCCCAGGGACAGGGGAGCCTAGTGGGCTGCCGTCTATGGGGTCACAGAGTCAGACACGACTGAAGCAACTTAGCAGCAGCAGCAGCAGAGAGTAAGTATTTGAACAGCACTAAGAGTGTACAAAAGGTGAGGATCATGTCCAATACTAGCACTTATTCCACCACACTTGTGTTGACAAGACTTAATAAATGTCAGAATTTCTTCTCTATTCATGCAATGTAGTTGTCTGATGAGATCCATTACGGTCAGACCCCAATAGATGCCACTCATTCTCAAATACTCAGACATGCAATATTCATAATCATCTTTCTTTGAGCCATAGGATACAGTATAATTTCCCTCCTTCTCCAGTAACAGGGTGTCAGGTGCATCTGACTTAATAATAACATCCTACTGCCGTGTACCCCTATCCACTCTCCTACTGATGTATCTAGACAGCAATACAAAACACGTCCACACTCACCATAACCCTGATCTTGGTTTTTTTTAATGTTGAGTTTTAAGCTAGCTTTTTCACTCTCCTCTTTCACTTTCATTAAGAGGCTCTTTAGTTCTTCTTCACTTTCTGCCAGAAGGGTGGTGTCATCTGCGTATCTGAGGTTATTGATATTTCTCCTGGCAATCTTGATTCCAGCTTGTGCTTCATCCAGCCCAGCATTTTGCATGATGTGCAAGATAGTCATATGTTATGTGATATCTTGTTCTTTGGGGACTTCTGTCCCAGGTGATGAATCTAAACCCCTCAGTAGGTACTCTGACTCCTAATTAAACCTTTCATGACCTTTAAACCCTGCACGTGCCATTGCCATTCCTCCTACCTACAAGGCGCCTCCCTTTGGGGAAAATGGCCTGCGGAGGAGCTCAGTAATTGCAGCTTTTAACACTTACTCCCTTTCTTCTGGAGGCAGCATCTGATTTTCAGGGAAATCATCTCTCCCTAGTCTCTATCCTTGAGGTCAGGTGTGGTTCGTGCTTCTGTCTTGAGGGGGAGCAGGCATGTGACCCAGGTCCAGTAGGCATGTATCAGAATGAGCTCCGCTCCCAAACTACACCCGTTGGGGCAGGGGAGAGCACATCATTCAAGCTGGTCCACCGAGAATCAGCTCTGAGACTTTCTTTTTAATTATTTATTTTTGGCTGTGCTGGGTCTTCATTGCTGCACGGACTTTTCTATAGTTGCAGGATGTGGGCTCAGTAGTTGTGGCTCCTGGGCTCCAAGGCACAGGCTCAGTAGTTGTGGCACATGGGCTTAGTTGCTTTGCGGCATGTGGGATCTTCCTAGATCAGGGAATGAACCCACGTCTCTTGTATTGGCAGGCGGATTCTTTACTCACTACTGAGCTACATGGGAAGCCCCTCTAAGACTTTCAAATCACTGAGAAAGAGATACTTTCTGCTTTCGAGGCTGAATTACCAAAGCCTGAGGCTGCCTATGGCTGCTGCTGCCACCACACCCGAGGGGAGAATGGGCCTGAGAATGCAGCCTCCAGACACGTTCCTGAGAGTGAGTATCTGGAAGCCACCTACCCTGGAACTGTTAGGTTGCTAACACTAATAGATGCCCTTTTCTGCTCAAGCCACTTTGCATTTGGTTTGTCATTTGCAGGGGAGTTCATAGACTGTCCTTTGAGATGGATGACCTCAAACGTCATCTCTGTGAAGTGTTTACAAATCCTCACCCTCTACCTGAGTCAGTTTCTCACCAGTGTGCCCTTGATGCCTGTACTTCCCAAATGGACTGTGTTTCCGTCTGCCAGCCCTGCCTGCTGGGCTAAGGGCCACATGGCAGGCACTGTCTGATGTTTCCCCCTCCCCTGCCCCCTGGAAGGGCCAGGTTGAGTGGCCCTTCCACGGACGGTCAGTGAAAGAGCAAGGCCACGTTGCAGCTACTGACCACTCCTGCCCTTTTCCTGGGGGAGGGAGCCCAGCCTCCTTCTGGGGACAAGGCAAAAATTATAATAATACAAGACCCCTGAAAGGATAGTTAGGGACTTTAGAAAGGTCATGTACACACTGCTCTATTCAAAATGGATAACCAAGAAAGAATAAGAAAAACAAAAACAAAAATAAATAAAATGGATAACCAACAAGGACCTACTCAGTGTATAGAACTCTGGAACTCTGCTCAGTGTTACGTGGCAGCCTGGATGGGAGGAAGGTTTGGGGGAGAATGGACACGTGTATATATATGGCTGAGACCCTTTGCTGTTCACCTGAAACTACCATAACATTGTTAATTGGCTATTCCCCAATACAAAATAAAAAGTTTTTGGGGAAAAGAGAGTAATACAAGACCCTTGGTTGCCTTCTAGGGGGTTGTCTCCTTTTTATTATTTTTGGCCACATCAAGTGGCCTGTGGGATCTTAGTTCCCTGACCAGGGATTGAACCCATGCCCCCTGCAGTGGAAGGGAAGTCCTTACCACTGGACCATCAGGGAAGTCCTTCCCTTTACTAACATTCACAAGGAGACCAACATTGGCAAACACATATTGCTTTATTTAGTGTTTCTCTGGATTGCAGAAGTGTCAGCAGTGGGCTGAGACCCGCAGGAGGGCAGAGGCAGCTGGGCAGCCCCCAGGCCCTCTGGGGAGTTGGGGGTGGGGGTGGGGGAGAAGCAGCAGAAAGAGGTGATGCCCCTGCAGCTCCTCCCAAGGCCAGCCCCTTCCCCAGGCTCCCAGGATAGGGAGGGGGTCAGGAGCCAGTGAAGGCCCCGAGTCTTTAACCTGGGGCCAGAGTATACAGGTAAGGTGTTTGTCATCCTAAGGCATGGACTCAGGTGGAAGCCCTCCTCCCACCTGGTGGCCCCCAAGGCTGATTGCTGGTCAGGAAGCCACATGCACCCTTAAGACATGAGCCTGTTTCACGGGGCCCCCAGTCCCTGGGAGAGGCAGTGAGGTGTGCTGAGGACAGTCTGGTTTTGCCCCAACCTGCTGGATCACCTTGGGCAAGTCCCTTCCCCTCTCTGGGCCTCTATCTCTTGCTCCATCACACCAGAAGACTCAACTAGGTGATCTCCCAGTCGTCCAAATCCTCCGCTCTGAGAGCCCCGCCTTTACTCCAGGATGTCCTCAGGCTGGGCTGATATTAGAAGGGCATTTTTAAGGCTGGACGGAGAGGGAGGCAAGGGTGGTTTTAGCCCCCAGGGGAATGTCGGAGTGGGCTACAGGTGGACAGGCAGACAGACAGACAAGGTGCCAAGGGAACGGGGAGAAGAGGGGGGCCTGGGCAGGGAAGAGGGCACCAGGGCCCAGATCGCCCACCCTCTCGGCAACATTCCCTGCCCTGCTGAGTCAGGGAAAACACATCCAGTGTGTCTTGGCGGTGGCGGGGGGACGGGGAGGGCACGGGTGGGAAGATGGCTTTTTTAAAAAATAGTTTCCTATAAAGCATCAAAAAAATCTCAGAGAAAAACCTCAGCAAAAGTTCCCTTCTCTCAAATATTTGGCATTGGCAGTGGGGCTGGCGCGGCTGCCTCTGGCCCCGGCTCTTCCTATTGCTGTGGCCCGGCCTGGCCCACTCCTGGGGCAGCTTCCTGCGCCCCTGCCGCCCCCTCGAGGGAGGGCCGAGCAGGAGGCGGGAGTTTGTCGGTGGGCTTCGAGGTGTCCCTGGGTCCCTGTCTGGAAGCTCGAGTCTTTGGTAGCTGGGAAGGGAGGAGGGGATGAGCAAAGCACTGGGAGGCGGGAGGGGTCCTCTGGGTGCCTTCATCACCGCGAGTTCAGCCGCGGGGCCACCTGCGGGGACCAGGGGAGAAGCCCAGAGGTGAGCAGGAAGCAGAGGTGCTCCGGGCACTGGTCTTCGTGAGGTAGATACTTGGTAGTACACGCTGGGGCAGGGAGGGGGCAGGTCCGGAGGCCTCGGTGCTGGAGACTCGGCCCTTAGATCCTACTGCCCCGACTAGAGTGGGCCTCTCTTCCCAAGCAGCATATCCCCTGCCACCTGCCCATGCTGCCCTCTTTATGACCCTCTGCACTGGTCTCTGGTGCTCAGTGGGCAATGGGTTGAAGGGTGCCCTCTGGATCGAGACCCACAGTGAGGTGCCTAGGCTCTGTCCAGGATGGCCGAGGGAGGAAGGCCCAGCCCCCAGAGGCTCTGCCCCCGCCCCACACTCACCACAGCCAGGTGCCCGTTCTTGGCCTTGGTGATGAGCAGCTCCGAGCCGGGTGTGAAGTCAATGATGCCATCCCTGCCGGGCCCCCCTGCGAACGTGATGCTGGAGAGAAGTGGGTGTGTGAGGCCTGCCCCCTGTGCATGCACGGCCTGCTCAGCAGCCTTCCCTGCCTCACCTGCCCTGGTTGATGTTGATGTTGTTCACTCGGTCAGCGCTGAGGGCCGTCTTGGTCAGGGTCTCGATCACGTGGTCACTCTGCAGCACCACGTCCCCCTGGGGGCCCACACAGGGACAGGGGTCAGGCCCTGCCCAGCGCTTAGAGGACCCGTCCCCTCCCCACCTCCCCAGGCCCCAAGGGGCACCTTCTGCTTATTGTCCTCACGCTGCACGTGGAGCACAAAGAGGCTGTCGCTCAGGCTGCTGACGGAGATTCCTGGGGGGAAAGGGCAGAGGTCAGGGATCAAGGGGCAGAGCAGGGCCCCCTCTATGGAGCCAACCTGGACTCGGGCTCACCGGTCAGGTTGGTGTACTCAATCCTCTGCTTGACCTTGGCGTCCTCCACAATGACCACGGCGTTGGGCGTCAGCAGCAGCTGCCGGGAGCGCGGCTTGTAGCCCTTGCGGTCGTACTTCACGACGGGCACGGCGTACTGGGGACAGAGGGTGGGTGAGGGGCCTCCTCACCCCCTGCCCAGGCCCCGCCCCCCGCCCACGCAGCCCTTGGGCAGCTGAACTGTGTGGGGCTGAGGGCTGCCCACAGGGTCTCACCTGGATGGGCTCCGAGCCCAGGGCCTGCAGCACTCTGGGGTTGATCTCATCTGCACCTGCAACCCAGATAGGGGAGCGAAGGGGGCGTGAGCGGAGGAGAGAGGGGACCGGGCTGCTGATGGAGGGTTTGCACACTGGAGGGGCGGGGGCTCACCAAGCCGCGTGCTGATGAAGAGTCTGGGGACACTCTGGGGGTAATTGTCCTTCTTGCCCTTGAAGATCTCACTCGCAACGGCCTTTTGCTGCAGCTGAGGAGACAACAGCAGGGAGGGCGGGGGATGTCAGAAAGGTGGGGCCGTCACAGCAGAGCAGGAGTCTGCTGAGACAGGAGCTGAGACCACCTCCCTCACCCTCTCTCTGGACCCAAAAGCAGGAGGCTAAGCCCTGCCACCAATACTCCCCTTCAGCCCCTTCTCTCTCTTACCCCCGTCCCCACCAACCGAGGCAGTGGCCTCTCCACAAGGGTCATGACAGTGCTGTCAGGGTCCAGGCCCCACTTCGGGGATTATTCCCATCATCACAGGCCCTGGAGCCCCTGAGATTCAGCTCTGGCCTGAGATCTTAAAGTTGGCTGATTCTAATACTCAGAACTACTGTGGGGCTTCCCTGGCGGTCCTGTGATTAAGAATCTGCCTTGTAATGCAAGGGACATCAGTTTAATCCCTGATCTGAGAAGATCCTACATACCTTGGAGCAACTAAGCCTGTGGTGTGCCACAACTATTGAACCACAACTACTGAAGCCCTAGAGCCACTGAGCGACTTCACTTTCACTTTTCACTTTCATGCACTGGAGAAGGAAATGGCAACCCACCCCAGTGTTCTTGCCTGGAGAATCCCAGGGACAGGGGAGCCTGGTGGGCTGCCATCTATGGGGTCGCACAGAGTCGGACACGACTGAAGTGACTTAGCAGCAGAGCCTGTGCTCTGCAACAAGAGAAGCCACCGCAACAAGAAGCCTGTGTACCGCAACTGGAGAGTAGCCCCCACTCGGTGCAATTAGAGAAAATCCTGAGCACAGCAATGATGACCCAGCATAGCCAAAAATAAATAAAATTATGCAAAAAACCCCCCAAAACTACTGCAGGTTAACTCTGCTGGGTGGGTCCTTCATCATCATCCGATACTGAGTTGGCAAATACAAGGCCCATCGGTCACCAATGTCTCTCTCTGGAACTATTCTAATAGACCGATGCTGCAGCCTTTTCAACACAGGACTCTGGGTAGCCTCAACCAGTCCAGTGCAGCTGCTCTAGAAGATAAACTTTATTTGCCTTGCAAAATCTACTCCAGTCTCCACTTCACACAGGAGCCCAGACAAGGGCCTGGATCAATTCAAGGTTGCATGGTAAGTCAGGGCAAAGGTCCTCCAGGCCAGCTCTCTTCCAGCACCGCCCATCCCCCACCCCCCACGCCCCCCCCCACCTCCCCATACCTGCCTCCCAGCCCCATACCTGCTGCTTCCATTCAGGGCTGATGCTCCGGCAGTATTTCCACACCATGTTCTTCCGGCACAGCTCCCGCAGCAGCTCTGAGGCCTGTGGGTGAGAGGGAGGTCAGGGCACCCAGGCAGCCTGGCTCCTTCCCTCTGCAGACAACAGGCACGTGCCCACCATCGGGTCTTGGCCTAAGTGACACCCCCTCAACCTGGACACCCTTCCATTCCTGAATTGTTTCTCTGCAAAGAACTCGCTCTCCATGGCCCAGCTCCAAGTCCCTTCCCTTCCCATGGATCCTCGGGTCACATGGTTATTAGGTCCCTCTGCTGGGTAAATTGGTAGTCCCCCAGTCAGCAGGGAGAGCCCACAGACCTCACGCAGGGCAGGTGGGGGCGTGGGCCAAGAAGTGTCCAGAATATTCCGGGGCAGCTGCCGTCGAAGGTTGAGCAGAAAAGAGGTGCGCACATGGTCCACGAAGAAGGCATTCTCAGGGCAACGGGGCGCATGGCGCAGGATGAAGCCCTGGATGAGCCTGGGGGCGGGGGTCCGACATGGGTGGAGGTGAGAAGCCTGGCAGCAGACCTGCCCCGACACTCTGCTCTGCACCCTCTGCGTGGCGCCCAGTGCTCACCGCCGGATGGTCTGTGCCGCCCACTTCCTCTTGGCCGCCTTCCTCCGGCCCAGCGTTCCTCGCCACCACGACTGGATGCAGATCGCTGCAGAGACCACAAATGGCTGACCTCTATCTCTTCCCACAGTGGCCCACCCTAGCCCCGGCCCCCATCGTCCTGAAGACCCCTGGGCGCCCGAACCTGATCGCTTCACCCGGAGGAATTTCTGCCGGCAGTGAAAGCCCCTCCAGGTGGCCTGGATCTTCGTGGCTGTGGTTGGGAAAGAAAGTCACTTGGCCAGAGCGCAAGGGACCCAGCTGGGGGCCTGGCCCTGTTAAGAGCTCACTGAGTAAGGGGAGTGGCTGAACCAGCTTCGAGTGCGAGGATAAATAAGTGAAGGAGAGTACAGGAAAGGGCAAGGGCTGGTCTAGTGGTTAAGACTTCGCCTTGCAAATGCAGGGAACACAGGTTCAATCCTTGGTTGGGGAACTAAGATCCCACAGACTGTGGGGCAACTAAGCTTGAGCTGTGCAACCAGAGAAGCCTGCGCATTGCAACAAAGACCCAGAACAGCCAAAAGAAAAACAAGAGCGAGAGAGGGAGCAAAGCAATGTGGGAACATGCTGAGTGTGTATCTGGGAGCAGACGAGGCGGGCAGCCCCATGTGGACATGGCAGACGTCCCAGAGAAGCAGCCGAATACAGTGATTTCTTTCCCACTTCCCAGAACAGACCCCACTGGACAGGATGAGTGGGGCCCCTCGCTCACCCAGGCTCTGTCGTCGGATCTCCAAGGCGTCCTCTGTGGCAAACAGGGTCTTGGGGAAGCGGATGAAGATCTTGGTCCTGGGAGGGCAGCAGTGATCAGCCCCTGGTTGCCAACTCTGTAGCCCTCAAACCCCAGGCATGGGCGCCACTCACCTGCCCATCTTGTACTCTTCCGGCTTGTAGCCCAGGTGCCTGACCAGCACAGTCACCCCATCCTGGGGCCGTCCTGTCCACGTGGGCCATGTCTCTGGGCACAGTGACTTGTACCTGGTGAGAGGAGGAGCAGAAATGCACCCAGCGCCCCCGCCCCCCACCAGCGCTCTTCTCTGGGAACCAGACCAGCTTTCCTGGTCCCACTGACTCTTAGGTCACAGAAAGTCGGGGAGGTAGCTCTGTTACTACCCCTACTTTAAAGATGAGAAAATTGAGGTTTCTCATCTGAGATCCAACCAGTCAATCCTGAAGGAAATCAATCCTGAATATTCATTGGAAGGACTGATGCTGAAGCTGAAACTCCAATCCTTTGGCCACCTGATGTGAAGAACTGACTCATTGGAAAAGACCCTGATGCTGGGAAAGATTGAAGGCAGGAGGAAAAGGGGCCAACAGAGGATGAGATGGTTGGATGGCATCACTGACTTGATGGACATGAATTTCAGTAAGCTCCGGGAGTTGGTGACGGACAGGGGAGCCTGGCATGCTGCAGTCCATGGGGTCGCAAAGAGTCGGACTGAGTGACTGAACTGAACTGAACATCTGCCTAAGGTCACAGGCCTAGAAAGACATGCCTGGTGACTCCTCAGACCCCTGACCAGGGATAACAACGAAGTTGCTTTCTGAACTGACTGCAAACTCTGTCCCCTTCACAGGCTCTTACTGTCTCCACTGGTGATAGGTATGTGAATGCGTGCCTCATTGGACCCCTGACCAGCTGCTCTGTGAGGCCAGGGCCTGGGCGTGGGGAGGGCTGGTCTTTGCCCTCTCAAGCTTAACATTAGGCCTGCAGCATGGAGGGGCCCCTGGTGTGGCTCCCACCGCAGCTGAGGGCTGTCCTCCCGCCCAGGATCTCAGAGGCTCACACCCTCCCAGCCCTTCCCCCTGGCGCCAAGCCAGGCCCCGCCCCCACCTCTGCAGGAAAGCCTCGTATTTGCGGCGGTAGGCAAAGCCGGCTCTGCGCACACGCAGGTTCTCCATCAGCCCTAGGTACTTCACCTGGTGCCGGATTAGCACCTCATCAAAGCGGCCTGGGGGCAGAGATCACTGGCTGGTCAGCGGGCTTTGACCGGCCTCTGCAGGGGAGGCCAAGCCCCCACCGGCCTACGGGGCAGAGGGCCTACCGGGCTGCTTGGAGTCATTGGGCTTGATGCAGCGGACGTAGGCAGGCTCCTTTGACTTCAAGATCTCTACCAGCTCCAGGAGGCTCATCTTGAACTGGGTGGCCACCTGGTCAGCCAAGATGAACAACAGGAAGGTTGGTGGTAACTGGGCTGAAGCCACTGACCCCTGCAAATGCCCCTCCCTGCGCAGAACCCCACAGACACCCCTCCTGGGGCAAAACACCACCAGTTCCCACAGCTGACCCTGCCCTTCGTAGACCTTTTTTTAAAAATTACAACTCTTTATTGCAGCATCTGCAAAGGTCAGATTTCTGAAGCCAACGAAGATGGTGCAGCATTTCCAAGTGAAATGTTACAAGTTTTCTGTCTGTGGGGTAGGGGGTAGCAGGAAGGGTCTTCGGGAAATAACCCTTCAGGTAAGAAGGAAAGGACAAGTAGGAGACAGCCAGAAGGGAGGCAGGAACGGCACTGGGGCAGAGCAACAGAGTGAGCGAAGGCTTGGTGTCCACAGGGAACTACAAGCCATGCAAGGATCTAGGAGGGGAGTAGAAAAGAGCATCAGAGAGGCAGGGTCATGGTAGGACTCAGGAACCACATCAGGGAGACTGAACTTTATCCTGAGGGAAATAGGGAGCCAAAGAGGAATCTGGAGGGAGAGAGGGACAGGAAGAGATCTGCCTTTTGGAGTATCTCTACAGCACATAGGTGGAGGGTGGTTGGTAAGAGCAGGTGGGAAGACAGAAGGCCAGGGAGGAGGCTGACCGGCTCAGAGGACTATTAATGGAATAAGGGTTACGGGGAGGGGCTGAAAGGAAGGGGTTTTCAGGCAACAAAAACCAGCAAGATCCAGCAGTTGTTAGGATGAGGGCAATGGGGGAGGCTAAGGAATGAGGGATGCGGCCCAGGCTTCTGTCTTTCAGGACTGGGTGGAGGGTGGTCCCTGCCTTGAGTTAGGGAAATAGGAGATGCATGCCTGGGACACTGGACAGTCAGGGTGCATCATAGGCTAGTGGGGTCTGGAGTAGCTGCGGGTCCCTGGGAGGGGTCAATGGAATCTCTGGTTTGCTGGAGAGGCCTGGACAGGAGTGGGTGTGTCCTCACAAGGGTGGGGCTGAGAACCATCAGGGAAGGGGTGGGGTTGGGGAACCGAGGACAGGGTCCCAAGGAGTCAGACTCTGGGCAACACTCTGCCTCCACGGCCTCCCTGCCAGCATGTCTTGGCCTGCAGCTCCCTGGCTTCCACCTCTCCCTGACCTTGCTCGTCCTGAGACTGCCCTAACCCTCCCCCTGCCAAGCCTGGCAGCCACACCTCTGTGCACAGCTCACTGGATGGAGCATTCCCCTCATCTGGCACCACTGGCCAGATCTGCCTTCCCTCCATCGCTCTCCTTGAAAATGGCACTTTGTGGTCCACTTCCTGGTCTTTTTTGGACTGTGCTCCTGTGTGGGGCTCTGCAGGGCCCTCCCATACGTCTGACAAGCATCTATACTCATTCCCAAGTTACCTCAGAGGCTTCCTCCTTCAGGAAGCTTTCCCTGACTCCCCTCCCCTCTTCTACTTCCGCAGGCAATTTGCTGCTCCCTATTGTAAGCTTCCATAGCACCCATGCACATTTCTAGGTCAGCATGTGTTCATTTTTGTATCCTAAGTGTCCAGTAATGTCCACCACAAGTGTCTGCTGCAGGGAGTGAATGCATGCAAGCACCCACACAGACACAGGTGTACATGCGTGCATCCATACTTAAGAGACGTTAGACACCCAGACATCCATCAAAGTAGGCACAGATGCACCCACGGCAGCCTCCCAGACACACACAGATGTGCACCGAGGCACCAGCAAACACAGGAACTCACACACACACACACTGCCAGCTCCCAGCTCAAGCAGGCAGTGGGCCTGCTCGCGTGTGCACACACACACCCCCTGGGGTCCCACCGCCTTCACACCGTCTCTGGCCGCTTCTTGTCGCTGAGCTCACTCCGGTCGAAGCACTGGCCCAGGATGGGGTTCTCCGAGCTGCACATGGTCTGTGAGGGCAGGGCAGGGGCCATGTAGGAAGCATAGGGACAGGCCAGTCAGCTTTCTGGGGCAGAGATCATTCAGAGCCCAGACCCTCAGCCCTCCCCCTGGAGGTCCTCCTCACCTCCTTCAGGTTCCGGAAAAGAAGGTCGTTGTTTTTATCCAGAAACCCTGAGGGGAGAGAGCAGACATGAGGGGAGGCAGAGCCCTTCTCCCAGCCCCCCCGGGGGGACACAGCCTTAGGGTCCTCACCGGTCACATTGTAGGTCACCTCCCCGGCATAGTGCAGGAGGCGGAACTCCCCGCGGTCCAGAGATTTCCTGGTCCGCTGGTCAGCCAGCTTGTGCCTGGGGCAACAGGGAGAGGAAGCTGCCAATGGCTGGCCTGAGCCAGGCCCCTGTCTGCCGAAGAGACTTCAAGAGAGGAATCAGGCATCCTCTAGGAAACCAGCAGGGCGGGGCCTCCTCCCGCAGAGGCCACCACAGAGGCTCAGAGAGGTAGATGGCCTTGCCCGGGGTCACACAGCGCCAGGACTGGGACCTCAGCCTCCATGCTGCCAGGGCCCGCAGGGTGGAGGGCTATTTGGTGTTGCCTTTGGCTGTTGCATTGGAGAAGGCAATGGCACCCCACTCCAGTACTCTTGCCTGGAAAATCCCATGGACGGAGGAGCCTAGAAGGCTGCAGTCCATGGGATCTCGAAGAGTCAGACACGACTGAGTGACTTCACTTTCACTTTTCACTTTCATGCATTGAAGAAGGAAATGGCAACCCACTCCAGTGTTCTTGCCTGGAGAATCCCAGGGACGGGGGAGCCTGGTGGGCTGCCGTCTATGGGGTCGCATAGAGTCAGACACGACTTAAGCAACTTAGCAGCAGCAGCAGCAGCAGCAGCAGTGGCTGTTGCGTGGCTCTGCTCAGAGTGCTGAGTGCTGCCCGCTACATTTTAAGAATGGAATCAGCCCCCAAGAGACTGCTGCTGCTGCTGCTGCTAAGTTGCTTCAGTCGTGTCCGACTCTGTGCGATCCCATAGACGGCAGCCCACCAGGCTCCCCGTCCCTGGGATTCTCCAGGCAAGAACACTGGAGTGGGTTGCCATTTCCTTCTCCAATGCATGAAAGTGAAAACTGAAAGTGAAGTCGCTCAGGTCGTGTCCAACTCTTCTCAACCGCATGGACTGCACCCTACCAGGCTCCTCCGTCCATGGGACTTTCCAGGCAAGAGTACTGGAGTGGGGTGCCATTGCCTTCTCGCCTTAAGCATGTCTATACCCTTTAGCCCATTTTCTACTTTTAAAGAAGAATTCCAAGCAACTAACCAGAGAGACCAGGCAGAGATTTAAGGCCCAGGGGTAGGTATTCTCTTTTCCCAGCAGAAACCCAGAGGCTGGACAGGGCCCCGAGAGGCCGGGTGAGAGCAGTGGTGTGTGTGTGTGTTAGAGCCGCCGGAGGAAGTGTTTTGAGGAAAGTTTTCTGTTTGATGATACAGGAAGATACTCAGGATATAACGTTATCCTGAGTCCTATATACAATAAGCTCTCAACCACAAAAAAGAAAAAAAAGTATATAGAAAAAGGCAGGAAGAAAACGTCTCAAATTATTAACAGTGGTGACCTCTGGGTGACAGGCTTACAAGTGGCTTTTGCACACATTCCAACTTTTCTCTGAGGAGGGATTTTTTTTTACAAACAGAAAAACAGGTGTTTTTCTTTCTTTCTTTTTGCAGGCAAGGCTTTACTGGGACCCCTGCTGCAGCCCGTGGGGAATGGGAACAAACGGGTTCCTCGCTTGCTCGCTCCAGAAAAAGCTGCTCAGGAATTCCCTGGTGGTACAGTGCTTAGAACTCTGCTTTCACCGCTGGGAGTCAGGTTCGATTCCTTGTCAGGGAACTAATCTGTGGCTCTGGGCCTGAGGTCCAACTCTGGACTTGATGTGAGATAACCTCCGGCAAAGGGCTGTACCTCTGAAAGTCTCAGTAAAACCTCCTCCGGGGGTTGCTTCTAGTTAGAGGAGGTGATATTATCAAAATATGCAAGGCAAAGCTGGGACAGAGAGGCTTGTTTCTTTTCTCCCCTCATCCCATTTTACGGGATATCTTAAATAAAAAGGAATTTCCAAGCAAGGAGGCTAAAAAAAAAACCTTAGCAAGTTTCATTCTTGAGCGGGTTAAGGAGGAAGTGGCGTTCCTCGCTTATTACTCGGGAGGCACCAGGAGCCAAAGCTCTGTGTGCCTGGCCTTCACTGGCACCTCCCCCGGTCACCTCTTTGTGGCTGGCACTTTATGGGTGAGGGGGTTCCCAGGCTTCCACAGGCTCTGGCCCAGGACAGCCCCCAGCCCCACTCACGTCAGGAAGTGTGGATGCTGCTTGATTGTGTCCTCCAGCTTCTCCAGGAAGGTCAGGTCCGTGGCCTCCCCGGGACGCAGACACTCCTCGTCCTGGGTGGGTGGTGGCAGAGGGTGAGGGGTGTGTGTGGGGGAGGGACCGGAGAGCACAGGGACTCAGGGGCCCCGGAGGGAGGCGCAGACACTCCCAGGGCTGGCCAGCGCCTCCCCTCACCCTCCATACACAGCCCTGTTCTGTCCCTCATCAGGCTCCGAGGACTCTGGCCCTCTGCAGACAGGCCTGTCCAGCTGGGAGAGCGAGGGGAAAGGGGTGACGTCATCCCACCCAGCCCCCAGCCCGAGGCCCTGGAGGAGCAGATGGCTCACCAAAATGGAGATGATGCCTTTGAACTTCTCCTCCACCAGGTCACAGATAATCTTGTTGTTGAAATACTGGACCGGTTCCCACTGAGGGGCACAAGGGGAGGGAGGCATCACCGTGGGGTCGAGGCTCCTCCCCTGGGGACACCCAGGCCTGGATCTTGGCTGCACGTGGGGCCGCCCGCGGGCCGGCCTGCACTCACCGCGATGCCCTCGGCCTCGTACTCCTCCTGCTCTGACTTGAGGGTGAGCTCGATGAAGAGCTGCTGTAGCTTCTCATTGCAGTAATTGATGCAGAACTGCTCAAAGCTGTGAGGGAGACAGAGGCGTCCTCAGTACTTTAGTTGGGGGAAGGGGGCCAGACCAGGAAAGGTGGGGAGGGGCAGAACAAGGCCCCAGCACTAGCCGAGGGAAGAAACATACAGCGGGACCCAAGCGGCTGGAAGTCACTGGCAGGAATGAAGGAGGCCGGGAGAGAGGTGAGGGACCAGGACAGGGGAGACGATGGGAGGAGAGACAGGCAGAGTCAGGGGAGGCGCTGACCTGTTGTGCTGGAACACTTCAAAGCCGTAAATGTCCAGAAGCCCAAGGACCGTGGTGCTCCGCCAGCTGGGGCTCTCGGCATCCTAGGGCCAGCCAACCAAGGGTGTGGATCCCCACGTTCGCCACCTCGCAGCCCTGGCCTCCCTGAACCGCCCTCCCTGCTACCTTGGGAGTAGCAGGGGCCAAGTTCTCACCTTGGAGGCCAGGGACCTGTTGATCTTCGCGACCAGCCAGGTAAAGGTGCGACTGTACACAGCCTTGGCGAGGGCGTCCCGTGCATATGCAGCCTGTTCTAGGTTTAGCGGGCTCAGGAGCTGCAGGTGGAGGGTGAGATGGGAGATGAATGCAGTCCCTTCCCACCCCTGGCCCCTTTGACTCAGGAAACTGATCACTCTGCCATCCCTGCCCCCAGTGAGCCTGGTGCCGGCCAGGGGGCGGCATCCAGGGGAGGACACAGTGGCCCCACCAGAGGTCTCATTCCTGGAAGTCAGTCTTCCTTCCAGCCTCACCCTCTTCCTGTGTGACCCTGGCCACCTCCCTGTGCCTCTCTGAGCCACCTGCCTTATAAGCTTCCGATATTGCTAAGAGGACCAGCTGAGCAGACCAGGGTAATGGGGGATGATGGGAGCGGGGGCTGCCTTGGAACACCTGTCCCCCCACCGCCTGGCCTCACCTCTTCGCCCTTGGCGATGATCTTCCTGTGGGTCAGGGCTTCCCGCAGCGTTGAGCCTTCCACACCAAGGAGCTGCCAAGGGGGTGGGGCTGGTGAGGGTGCAGCCCCCCCGCCCCAGCTGCCCCGCCCTCGCCTTCTGCTCGCCTCCTCACCCTGGTCAGGTACTTGAGCTGGTTCTCGGTGGTGACCTGGGCGTTGCTCTCCTCATCGGCGGCAAAGTGGGTGTTGCCCAGATGCAGGACGCTGGCCACGATGCTTAACAGGTCCTGGATGGGGGTGAGGGGACAGGGAGGGGCGGCGGGGGTTACGGGAGGGTCTGAGAGCCCCAGGAGGGCACATGTGGATGGTCAGCAGGAGCTGGGAATGGAGGGAGCAAGGCGTGTGAGAGGAGACGGCGGGGGGAGTAGAAGCAGGCTATAAAGGTAGCCTGGGATTTTCACGGGGTGACAGGAGGGAAGGGCCGGCCCCCGACAGAGGTCTCACCTCCACCTCGTCCTCGGTGAAGTCGATGACAGTCAGGGCCTTCCTGACCACCTTCCAATCACTCTTGTCGTTGATGGAGGAGACTTTGGCGCACTGGCCCTGTGGCACGGGCAGAGCGGGGTTACAGCTCTGGCTGGGTGGGTTCCCTAGGTGGCACCAGGTCCTGCCCGCCAGCCCCTCTCTACTCACCTTCACCAGGTACAGGTAGCTCTGTGGGTTCCGTTCCAGGCCCAGCCTGCGCAGCGTCTCCTCCTCACCCCCCTCCAGCAGCTGGTAGAAGATGTGGAAGTTCCTCTCCCCGTGATTCTGGTGCACCACCCGGGACTTCTCCAGGAGGTAACTGAGGATGTGGCCACCCACGGGGGCACCCTGCGGGCCGGGCAGGATGTGGTGACTGCTCAGGGGGACAGGGGACACAGCCCATCTTCCCCTTCCCCCCCTGCCCTCCAGAGTATGAATTTTAGCTCTGGCTGCATGGGCTCAGGCACGTCGCCCCTCCTGGCCCCCATTTCTTCCTCTATGAAATGAGGATGCTAAGCCCTTTCTTGGGCTTCCCAGGTGGCACAAGTGGTAAAGAACCCTCCTGCCAATGCAAGAGACATGGGTTTGAACCCTGGGTCAGGAAGATCCCCTGGAGAAGGGCATAGCAACTTGCTCAAGTATTCTTGACTGGAGAATTCTATGGACAGAGGAGCCTAGCAGGCTACAGTCCACGGGGTTGCAAAGAGTCAGACATGACAAGCCACTCAGCACACATGCATGCATGCTCTTTCTACCTGGTGGATCACACCTGGAGGTCCCATAAGCATCTCAAACTCAACAGGTCTGAAACTTAAGTCCTGGTCTCCGCTCCTCAAACCAGCTCCCTCCTCCCACTCTGCTCACCCTTCTAGGTGTTCAGACCAAGAAGTCTGCGGTCCTCCTGGGGGCCTCCCTGTCTCTCACACCTCACATCCAATCAGCCAGCCAATCCTGCCACCCTCACCTTCAGAATATCCAGAATCCAGCTACAGCCACCAGACTGGGCCCAGCCACCATCATCTGTCACCCAGATCTAATAATCATCAGTTTCCTAACTCATTTTCTTGCTCGGCCTCAGTCTCTACCATTTATTCTCAACAAAGCAGCCAGAGCGATCACTTTAAGAGGAAATTGAGGTCATAATACACTTCTCTTTCAAACTTTTGGGACTTCCCTGGTGCTTCAGTGTACTTCCACTGCAGGGGACACAGGTTCAATACCTTGTTGAGAGACTAAGATACCATATGCCATGAGGCCCGGCCAAAAAATTAAAAAAAAAAAAAAAAATATATATATGGTTCAAACTTTCAGGAATTTTCCTGGTGGTCCAGTGGTTAAGGCTCTGCACTTCCACTGCATGGGACATGGGTTCAGTCGCTGGTTGGGGAACTAAAATCCTGCAGGCCATGTGGGCATGACCACACAAACAAACAAAAATCCCCCAAAATTCTCTTGCCTCACTTCCACTCAAGAGTTTTAAAAAAATTCTTACAAAGACCCAAAAGGACCCGCACCATCGAGCCTCCTCTTCTGTTCCTTGGCCCCTTGCTCTCTTCTCCAGCCATTCTGGCCTCCTTGCTGTCTGTAAACACATCCAGCATCTTGTTCATCTGCACCTCTGCACTGGTCGTGCCCTCTGCCTGGACCCTCTCGAGTGTATGCACAACTCATTCTCTGTCTCCATCAAGGCTTTACCAAAGGCCACCTTCTCCATGCCTACTGTATCTGCATTATTTCAAACAGCCAATGCCCCTTCTCCTTGCCTCATTTTCTTTTTTGTTGTGACATGTGTTGGCTACTTTACACTTTTCTGTGGACTATCTCCCTGCTGGTCGTTCAGTCATGTCTGCTGTTTGTGACCCCCATGGACTACAGCCTGCCAGGCTCCTCTGTCCATTGGATTCTCCAGGCGAGAATACTGGAGTGGGTTGCCATTCCCTTCTCCAGGGCATCTTCCCAACCCAGGGATCGAAGCTGGGTCTCCTGCATTGCAGGCAAATTCTTTATCTTCCTGGAGGCAGGATTTCTGTCTGTTTTGTTTCACTTCTGTGTCACTAGCACTTGTAACAGTGCCTGATACACAGAAGGTGCTCAATAAATGTTTACTGGTGCCAAAGACGCGGGCCAATGGGTGCCCACTACATGGGAATCCCATTCCCCCTGCCCTGCCCCGCCCATGGGTACCTTGAAGTCAAACTGCACGTCCATGTACTTCCCAAACCTGCTGGAGTTATCGTTCCGGAGGGTCTTCGCGTTGCCAAAGGCCTAGGAAAGGGCCAGGGTGTGAGGGGTGCCTGGTGGCCTCCACCTGCCCCTCCCACCCCCAGGGGCTGCTGTCCCCTCACCTCCAGCACCGGGTTGCTCTGCAGCAGCCGGTCCCGCACAGCACCACCCCGCTCAGGGGCTGGGCAGGTCTCGGCATAGAACTGCAGCAGCCGCTTGGTGGCCTCGGTCTTGCCTGCCCCGCTTTCCCCAGAGATCATCACTGCCTGGTCCCGGCGCTCCGTGCGCAGTGCCCGATAGACAGTGTCAGCCACCGCGAACCTGGGGCAGAGGCCCGTCAGGAGCTTAGGGGGCAGGGGGGCCGAGTGGCTGCAGGGGCTGGGAATCCCACAGGAAGGACTGGGGGTGTACCCTTGAGGACAGGTGACCCCTCCAGGATGTGGGTCAAGGGAGATCCTTCACAGTTGAGAATGAGAGTCATATTCTGATGGAAAATTGAAGGGCTCACTCATGGGTGAGGAGATTGGAATTCATTCAGGTGAAGATTGAGGTCATTCATAGGTAGGGCTGGGAGGTCCTTCAGAGGTGCAGGTCAGAGGGTCACTAAGGTGGGAGGGCCATGTCCAGGTAGTGTTGGGAGAATAAGTCACAGGTGTGGGAATTCCCTGGTGGTTCAGTGGTTAGGGCTCCACACTTCCATTGCAAGGGACATGGGTTCAATTCCCAGTCAGGGAACTAAAATCCCGCAAGCCACACAGCAGGGCCAAAAAAATAGTCCTGGGTGTGAGTTGGGGTGGAGGCTAGGGGGATCCTGATGCAATAGAGAGATTCACCTTGGGTGAGGACTGGGTATTCCTCAGAGATGTGAATTGTGATTCATCCCAAGTGGGAAGGTGGGTGGAATCATCTCAGGTGGTGATGCTGGGGGGCGGGGGGAGTGGGGGGGTCACTCACAGGTGAGGTGGAACCTCATAGAAGCTGACGCCTCGGTAACGCTCCATGTGCTGTCGGCTGTAGATCTGCAGGTCTCGGTAGGGGTTGACAGAGACCAGCACGGGGCCAATGTAGGTCTGGGGGTCAGAGGAGGAGGCTCAGAAGTTTCTCCCAGAGGCCCCGGCGCCGCTCTCCCGACTCCCTGCAGCCCTGCATCTGTGGCCCCCGCGCCCCCTCCGCCTTCCCACTCCGGCCTCACGTAGATCAGGTTCTCCCGGAAGCGCCGTCGCAGGTTCTCGATGAAGGCGGCCTCGCTGGTGAAGTTCTCCAGCAGCACGAAGTCCTGTACCCCCACCCGGTCACGGGCGGTCAGTGCGCTCTCCATGGTGACCCGCACCCCGTCACTGCCCAGGGCCTGCAGGGACGGGCCACGGGAGAGAGTCAGAGGCAGCAGGGCAAGGGAAGGGCTCTTCTCCCCTTCGCCACAGCCTGGAGGACTGAGGGGGCAACCAGGGCACGCGAACACAGGGCACACCTGAGAAACAGGTGCCCCAGGCTGGGTAGAGAGGGCCTGGACGACAGAAAGCTGGCACACGGGACACTGGGAACATGGGTCCGAGAAGCAAGGCCACCTGGGCACGTGGGCCAGAACACGGGCCACTGGACACACAGGCCCCAGAGGACATGGGGCCAAGGCCGCTGAGTCCAGGGAGGGGCTGGTTTGTGTAGAGAGAGTGAGGGGTGGGGGAGTGATGTCATGAGAATAAAAGAAAGAATGCTCTGTTGACCTGGGACAAAACCCCTCCTCTCTCTGGAAGGCATCCCAAGGAGGAGGAGTTGAGGTAGACCAGGTGACTTCAAGTCCCCTAGCTCTAGGCCTTGTGTGACAGGTGCTTTGTAGGACAAATCGCATGGAGTGAATTCTACAAGCAGGGTGGGGCTGTCTCTCCCCCTCTGACTCACCAAAATCTCCAGGGGGAGAGAGAGGGTCTAGGGACCCAGCAAGGGGCTGCACCAGGCGCCAGGAGAGAGATTCCCCTGGGGCAGGGGCAGGGAGACCCTCACATCCCAGCTGGGCTCACCACTCACCCCAGAAGGGGGCCCTCCCTCCCAGAGCGGAACCACACCCTCCCCGCCAGCTGCCAGGCTCCCCAGACACCCTCCTCCACTGGGAGTCCTGAGAAGTCTCAAGGGAGCAGGGGTTTTACCAGGGAAAACCCAGCTGGCAGCTGGAGCCCATCAGAGGGTAGGAAGAAGCACAGGCTCAACAAGACCCTCACCCCTCACCACACTCTTCAAAAGGATCTGAGAGCTCTAGGAAATTGACACCAAGAGTGTCAAGGGTCAGGGAAGAAAGAGCAAGCTGGCCCCAGGGATAGGGATCCAAAGAGGCCACCAGGTCGCCTCCAACCGCAGACCATCCAGATCTTGGGCGGGGGGCACCCCTTTGGGTCTGGTCGTGGCCCTGCCTCTTCCAGGCCTGCCCCTCAGCGCCCTCCCCTCCACCTCTCTAATTCTGTCCCGAAGCTGCTGCCAAATCTGACCCAAGCCCCAGCCCCCTTGCCCTCTGGGTGGCGGGTCTGGGCGCTCTCAGACTTCCCCGGGAGTTATTGGCCCGGCCTGGGTCCGAGCGCCTCGCGGCCCTCCCGGCCTCGGCCTCCACTCTCCTGCAACTTTCCGGGACGTTTTTCCACCCGAAATTCCTGGGCCGCGCCCGCTTCCTGGCGGGGCGGAGGCGGCGCCGCGAGGCCGGCAGGGACGCCTGGGACCCCCCCGGCCCTGCCCCGCACCCCTCGCTCACCGACGCCCGGTAGCGCATCCTGCCCGGTCGGCCAGGCGCCCGTCTCCGCGGCCCGCGCCCTCGGCCCGGGGTTCGGCGGCGGCGGCGGCGTCACGAGGGAGGGGCCGGTCCTCCCCCCGTTCCGCCTCCGCTAGGCTCGGAGGCGTGGGACTCCCTAGGCGCCCCCGCCTCGCTCGGGGCTCGGACTCCGGGGTCCCTCTCCAGTTGGTAGGGGTGGGGCAGGCGCTCAGTGCGGGGGACGGGGGGAAATCTAGCGGCGTGGGTGGGGACAGAGCGGGGGCGGAGCTCCCGGCTGGGCAGGGGCTCCGCCTGAGTCAGGTTTTCCAGGAGGGACGTAGTCGGTTCTCCCAGGGGTGGGGCCCGGAACCCGCGCGGCCGCTGCGTCTACACCGACCCGGAACTCACTTCCGGGCTCGTGTCTACACTGCGCACTAGGCCAGGCTGGGGACTCAACTCACTAGGCAGAGAGGCCCGTGGGTCCCGGAGGAAGCAGGATTTCCCTCCCCCGCCCCACACCCCAACCTCGAGTCCCGGGAAAGTTAAAAATAGAACGAAATGTCCAAATACGGCCGTCGTGCCCAGACAGGCGGAGCCTCGGTGCGGGGACACTGTCCACCCCCCACCCCGTACAGTCTGGAGGGTGGGTCCCACGTCTTTAAACCCAAGAAAATCTCTTGGGTTCACAGAACACTCGCCCCAGGGAGGGAGACGGCCACAGGACGCCTGTGCCCAGCGTCGTTCGTGTAGGGCCTCCACGGAGGGCTCAGCTTTCCATCTGGGAAATCCACGGCCCGATTTCCAGCATTCGGAGCAATACCCTTCCCCCTACCCAGGACACCCTGACTAGGCTCCCCCCACCGCGCCCAAGGGCTCCTCACCTTTCTTTTTCTTCTGTTTGGTGGGGGGACTCCCTCTCTGGATCCTTCCATATTTTCTGCCCTGGACACCCTCCAGCTACCCAAACCAAACCAGCCTCCAGCAGCCCCATCCTCGCTGAGCTCTAGGTGCGCAGTGGGCAGCAGCCTGCGGGACAAGTCTAGCTCAGATCCCAGGGCAGGTGGGGGTGTAATGGCTGTGCTTAGTCACTTAGTCGTGTTGGATTCTTTGCGACCCCATGGACTGTAGCCCTCCAGGCTCCTCTGTCCATGGGGATTCTCCAGACAAAACTACTGGAGTGGGTTGCCATACCTGCCTCCAGGGGATCTTCCCAACCCAGCGATCCAACCCATATGTCTCGCACTGCAGACAGATTCTTTACTGTCTGAGCCACCAGGGAAGCCCCGTGTGATGGCTAGTGCTTCCTAAAGGCCGGGCTACTTCTCACAAGCTGTATGACTGCCAGCAGGTCATTTCACTTCTGGAAACCTCTCCTAGAGCCTTGAAATGAGACTAACCTCTGTCTCAAATGGCTGTTGAGAAGCCTAAGATAAGGCACCCAGGCACCTCCCAGACCCTCAGTAAATATCACTTCCCTCTCTGGCCAGACACTCTCTGCACAGGCTTGGAGCAGACGTCTCTCTTCAATGCAATGCTAAGTCCGCTTCAGTAATGTCTGATTCTGCGACCCTTAGGGACTGTGTAGCCCACCAGGCTCCTCTGTCCATGAGATTCTCCAGCCAAGAATACTGGAGTGGGTTGTCGTGCTGTCCTCCAAGGGATCTTCCCCACCCAGGGATCAAACCCGCATTTCTAATGTCTCCTGCATTGGCAGGCGGGTCCTTTACCACTAGCGTCATCTGGGAAGCCAGTGGGAACAGACATACAGAGCCAGGTCCTGGGTCAGACAGGTCACACTTATTATCTAGCAGGGAAAGCCCCTGAGGCGTGTCCCTCGGCCAATTAGAAAGAGCTCTCCAACTTCACCTCCATTGCACCTGACAGATAAGGAACCAGAGGTGCAATAATGCAGATACCGACTTTATCCTAGGGGGCAGAAGGCAGGGTTAGGACCCAAAGCCCTAGCCTGGCCCACACTCTTGGACATAGGCACCCCGGGGAGGGAGTGAGGTGGCGGCAGGTGCGGGCTGCAGCCTCTTGGGGAAGGCTTATTACTTTGAAAACAACAGCCCGGCCAGAGCCCGCGGGACCCCGCGGCGGGGGGCGCCAGCTGGGAGATGGGGCCCTCTGGAGGGACAGAGGGGACCGAGCGCCACCGCGCGCAGCTGGGAGATGGGTGGGAGCGGAAGGGCGGGGCTGGGTCTTAAATGCCACCAGCTTCGGGCTTCGGTCGGGAGGAGGCCCTCTCCGCGAGGCCCCCAGGGTGAAAATGCAGAAAGAAAGAGCGCGGAGAGGACTCAGCCTCCCGCTCAGCTGGAGTGGGGAGGTACTTGGGGGACGGGAGGAAGAGGGTAAAGCCGGTGCCCACCGGGAGCACGGCTCCGAGGGCCGTGCAAGCACCGGGTTGGCGCGGCTGGCCGTGGCCCGCGGGCCCGAGGGGAGGGGCTGGCAAGGGGGCGTGACCTGGCGGGTAAAGGGGCGTGGCCTAGTCGCCGAGGCTAGCGGCTGGAATGAGGGGAATCCGCGCACCGAGGGGTTTGGCCGGCCACCCCCGCCCGAGCCGCTCTGCCGCATTCCCGGGATGCCCGCCGACGCCCCCTGAGCCGCCACTCGGTGGCGGAAGGAGGGGGCGGCTAAGCGGCTAAGCAGGCCAGGCGAGACCGCAGCCCCTGGCCAGCGCCACCGGCCATCCCGCCCCGCTAGGCGGAAGCGCCTGTCCCGGGGGAAGAGGAGTTAGAAAGGCGGCGGTGGGGTGGGGGTTGGGGTGGGTGGACCGAGAGTGTGAGAGACACCAGGGCTGCAGCGCCTGGCGCTTCCTGCGTTCGGATCGCTGTCTTCTGGTACTACCTTCAATGCCCTTGAACTGAGCCTTGAGGTCTGGATTATTACCCCCATTCTACAGACAGGGAAACTGAGGCTCAGTAGACGAACGTCGTGTTCAAGATCCCAGGACTAGTAAAAGAAAGGGTGGCATTGGAACTGGAAAGTCTACCACTGTCTATTCCTGTAGGGCTGCCTAAGGGGGAGACGCCTGCTTAGCCCTGGCAGATTTCCCAGCTTCTCTGTTAGGTTAACCTGCTACCTGCCAGGCTGTGACCTTCCTTAATGAACCTGTGACTGCAGTGCCTAGTATCCACCTTTGGCTGTGTTGTGTGAGTATTGACGTGTAGGCCTTGGGAATAGCAGCTAGGGAGTGGGCCATGATCCTTGGGTCCCCAGCATGGCCCTGAACCTAGGGGCTGGCTGCAGACTAGGATGCAGCCATGCCTCACCTCTGAGTGACCCAGGACTTATTTTCCAAGGCTGCCTCTAGGTTTCATTCCATCTGGAGAGGGGTTTCCCCTAAAAGCGGGGATGGGCAGACCCAGCAGACCTGGATTATTCCCCCTGTTACCTAGTATGGGCCAGGTGCCCCCAAGCCTGTCCTCTGGGAGGGTAGTGAGCAGCTTCAGGGGTTCCTTCAGGCCAGGGCTATGGAGGTCTGGAGAGGGTGTTCTGAGGATCCTCAGATTGCCGCTAGAAACTGGTTTCCACTGGGGGTAGCCTCCCAGCCTGTTGGGGCAGCAGAAAGTACCATAGCCTATCTTACCCCCAGCACATGCTGGGCACAGAATAGGTGCTCGACTTTTCTTTTTTTAAATCAAACATATCTTAGGTCTGGACCCAGGTTGCCCCACCTAGGACTGTTCCAGACTCAAGGGAACTGTTGTAAGGGGGAATGAAAAGGAAAGACGAGGACTTAGGGGTTCTACCTGATATCTCATGGACCCCAGTCAAACGTTTACACTCACGGGCCTTTTGCCTGCCAGATGCCTCTATCTGGGGGTCCAGTAGAAGTAAACAAAGTACCTTGCCCCCTAACCTGTCCTCCTGGTTCAATATCCCATCTGTTGAGAGGAGACAGGCACCTCCAGCTAGTTGTCACTGCCGGGCATCAAAGGCCCTGCCCTCCTCCCTCCGCTCCTCACACGGAGGAGTCACCACCTGCCAACACCCCCACACACACACACTTTGTTCCTCCATCACTGTTGTGCCCCTGGATGAGGCAAGCAGCCTCCAAACTGGCATCCCTGCCTTCCTCCAATTCATTTTCCTGCAGCCTCCAGTGGTATTTACAAATGCAAATCTGATCAATTAACGTCTCATGTTAAGAGAGTGAAGGTTCCCTATGCCAAGCACACCCACTGCTTCTTGCCAGGCCCCTGTTTGTGGACTTCAGCCGCCCTCTCTGTCCTCAGTTTACCACTGCTCCGGAGTTCCTGTGTGGCCACAGGGGTACCCTCTCCAGTGCCTTCTCTCCCCACGCCTCCCTCACTACCCCACACAGCCAAGAGGCGCTCTACGGACGCCCCTGCCACCAGCCGCCCGGCTCTAAGCTTCTCGCCTTTGCACCTGCAGCTTCTTTGGCCCTCGCACCCAACCCCCTCCCCACCTGACTGACTCTTAGTCATCCTTGAAGACTCGGGTCAGGTATCACTTCCTCCAGAACCCCTTCCTGACTCCCCGAAACACACAGCCCCCTCCTTGTCGCATTCCGCTCTAATCGAAGGTTTCCTAGTCCGTCGCTCCCGGGAGATTGCCCCCGCTCCAGGCAGGCACACAGTGGGGGCTCAAAAACTGCTCGCGGACGCCTGCGTGAATGAATGAATCACAGAGCCCGGGAGTGTGAGCAGAAGGCCGGAGCGTGCCGGGCGTTGAATAGGCCGTGGGCCAGCCATTCATTCTCTCATTCATCTCGGAGCCCCCCAGCCGGCGCACACACGCAGGGGCCACTCGCGCGCCAGGGCCCGGAGGCGGGGAACGGGAAGGGGCGGGGCCCGGACGGCTGCTCCAGAACCCGGAGGCAGAGCAGGCTGCCCGAGGGCCCCAAAGGGCGCGCAGGGTGCCTGAGTCCCGCGGCCCCAGCCGCTCCTCACCGCCCTCACGTTACCCGCAAACAATCTAAGTCTCCAACAGGCCGAGTTCCGGCGCCACCGGCTCCTGGGACCCCCGCAGCGGCCGTGCAGAGCCTACCCGCAGCCCCCGCGATCCCTGCGCCGGCGACCCTCGCCTTCCGCACGGTAGCTCCGGGACTGGGTCGCCGCCCGGCCGCTTACCCTCTTCTCCATCCTGCCTACGAGCGAAGCACCCAGCTCCCCCGGGCCACGCGGCTGCGGCCCGCCTCGCGCCCTGTGTACCCACCTTCTCGGCTTCTCGGGTGCGCGGGCGGGGGCCAGGCTAGGCGGCGTGGCCGGCTCCGGAGTCGGCGGCCCTGGCACGCTCTCCCCGCCCAGGGCCCGCCCGGGGCCGAGCCGCTGCCTTTCGTCATCCCAGGCAGGGCCCAGGCCCCGGCGCGCGCGCGCACCCTACGGCCCCGCCCCGGCCGGCCTTGGCCGGGCTCCGGCCCCGGCCCGCGTCCGTGTCCGCGGGGGGCTTGATGCAGCACCCTCTGCAGCCCGTTCCCCGGGACGAGGCGCGTCACAGTCATACACACACACACACACGCACGCACCCTCCTCTGTCGACGACCTGGCCCACTTGCTGCAGTGCAGGGTGGCGGGGTGTCTTACACGTTTCTCCTTTCTCACCCTAGTGCGCCTTTGCAAACCCGACCCTCCCCTGCTTGCCAGGCCAAATAGTTCTTCCCCATTTGCGCCTGCCTGACTCTCTTCACCCTCCTTCCCCACCCTCACTACTGCTCTGAACTGGCCAGTGTCAGTTTTTCAAGCCAGATGGGAAAGCCGGGCGGTATTAACTGAGCCTGTACTGTATGCCACCTGGAACTTTATACGCACCGTTCTTTAGATCTCGGAGCGGCCCTGTCACCTCCGTGTTGTTAACCCAGTTCATAGCCCGGCCCACTGAGGATCAGGGAGCTGGAGGAGAAGGGAGTCAAACCCAGATCCCCACTTTGAAACACTCGGCCCCTAGTGGGCTTAAACCCATCCCCCTTCCTTCCATTTACCCCTTCTTGTCCGGTCCCTTCACGTCCTACCAAGGACCAGAACGCTTCCCCACTGCTCACCTCTTCCCCATGGAGTTTGCTTGAGAGGGGGCTTCTGGGCACTGGGGAGACACTCCCACCCTCCTCCCAGCCCAGAGCATCCCAACTTACTAGCTTGCAGGGCCTGTGCGGGTGAACCACACGGATGATCTCCCCGGTAGGTATCAGCTCCACTTGCAGCGCCATTCCGCCTGTGGAGAGCCAGCGTGCCGAGCTCTGGGACCTCTGAGCAAAAGCCCGCCTGCCTGCCTGCCCGCTGGCTCTGGCTGTGCCCGGAACCAGGAATCTGGTCTCACGCTGGGATGGCCACTGGGTTCAGCTTCAACTCCTGCCCCAGGGGATGGGTCTGGTCCAGTGCCTCAGGACACAGCTGGAGAAGCCCAGGTCTGATTGGGAGGCCTCTTGGCCCAGCAGGGTTGGGGCAGGAAGAGGAGGGGCTGAGGGATGGAGGAAATGCCTGTTGTCCCAGGTAACCAGAGGAGCTGATGCAGCCACCCCTGGGGGACCCTGGGCTCCAGGTCAAAGGGTAGGAGGCTGTTCCCCCAGCAGCTCCATGACCGGGCCTCTCCTGATGCCCTCTCACCAATGTCAGCTGGAGAGCACAGTGACCACTCCCCAAAATCAGAATGTACATCCTGCCCTGAGCCAAGAGGAGCCGTCATTAGGCACTGCGCCTTCTGCGTGTCCCCACAGCTTGCCTGCCACCCGCAGCAGCAGGTGAGCCGCGGGGGTTTGAGAGGCCAGGGCTGCTGGGGACTGGCCATGTTGGGCAGAGGGAGTTGGCTGGAGAGTCAGAAGGGCACCTTGAGGAGGCCCCTATCCTACCCTCCTCTGGAGCCTCGAATGCTTGAGACATTGGTCCCTGGGTTGCTTGGCCAGCCGTGGGGAACCTTAGTCTTGTTTGCTCCCTACTTTTCCATAGCACCCTCAGTGCTCCCCACCCCCAAATGTTCCTGTTTTTCTATCTTTATTGTTGCTCAATCACAGCTGACACTTTCCTGGCCTGGGACTGAGCCCTCGGGTCTCTGGCCGTTCCTTATAGGAAGGGCAAAGTGAATGGGCGAAAGCGACCTTTCCAGAGGAAGATACTGGCAGGGGAGGGGTGGAGTCCCGTGGGCCTGCGCTGGCCTTGACAGCCCCTCTCGGGCGGGCACCTTCCCCCAGGCACCCTTCCTTGCCTCCCCTCAGCTTCCCCCGCCCAGGAAAGGCCAGCAGAGCTTCCTTCCTTCCTCCGGGAAGCACATCTATCCAGGGCAGGATCATCCCAGCGGCCACACAATGGCCCTTATCAGCCGTGGAGCCAGGCGCAGAGACCCAGCGCACACGAAGTCTCACATATTTCCTGTTTCCACTCGGCGGGTCAGGGCTGGGCCCAGAGCGGCCATATCCTGACTGGGGCCAAGGGGAGGGAGAGCAGCCCCCCTTCCCCTTCCCGCCTCTCAGTCACTGCTGGACTCAGCCCTCCTGGCCACAAGAGGCAGGGGTAGGAGTGTGTGAAGACAGAAGGGCAAAGGGGAGAGGTGGGCACGTACAGGACATGCATGACCCAGAGACAGAAGGAGAAACACGGGGATCCCTGGAGTCAGGAGCCCTGGGGTCCTGCCCCAGGGCTGCATCGATTAGTTTGAAGACCTGGGTAGAATGTTTTGCAATTGTTCTCACACAGTAATCTTGCGAATTGGAATGCTATTTGTTATTTTATAGAAACTGGGACTCCTAGAGTAGGGTAGAGGAGGGTACCCTACTCGTAGAGTAGGGGAGAATAGGGTAAAGCAGGGACTCTCATTCGAACCCAGCTCTTGACCCCATTCCTGTGTTTCTGCATGACACCACAGTTCAGGGGATCACGCCATTTCTCTGAGCTCTCGCTTCCCCCAGCTACAGAGGAAGGGTGGCAGCACCCATGATGCTTGTGCATGTGAGGAGACGTAGGGGACTTCCAGGGTTGGGCTCCTCGGGTGTGTGTGTGTTGTGGGCAGAGAAGTTACCATGGGGACCTCGGGGTAGAGGGATCTGGGGAGAGGTAACATTTTCGGAGAGCTTTCGTGCACCACTACTACTGAGCCCGGAGTGCAGCAGCTACTGAAGCCCGCACGCGCCACAGCCTGTGCTCCACCGTGAGGAAGGCACCGCAAGAAGCCCGCACACAACGAAGAAGAGTCGCCCCTCACTGCCCCTAGAGAAAGCCCAAGCAGCAACGAAGAGCCAGCACAGCCAAAAACAAATACATAGATAAAATTATTAAAAAGAAAAATACTAAGGTACGAAGGAGTGCCAGGTGAGGAGGGATTAACTGGTGAGAGCAGAGTGGACACCTTTTCTGAGTTCAGCCCCAAGAAGCCCACTCTACCTACTTAGAAGGAGTAAGCCAAGTGCCCAACAGCAAAGGAGGCACAGCCCCCTGGGACCCAGGACCCAGAGGGCCACCATCCTGGAACCTCATTCTCCCATTTCAACACAGGCAACATCTGTCACCATCATCAGACACTCTAGTCTGGACAACAGGGCCCTCATCCTGGAGTCAAGCAGGAGCCCATGAACATGGGCACGTTCCCACCACCATCACAAAAAAGTCACACACAGGTGTAAAAGCCAGTTTCTAATTAACCCCCAATGCAACAGCCACAGAACACAGCCAGCCATGGCCCACTAGAGGCCAGAGGGACAGTTCCAGATGGCTCCCAGGGTGGAGTCAGGATACAGAGCAACTGGTGTCCCTCCGTCTCAGGTCCTAGGATGGGCCTGATGGTCACAGAGCAGGCTCCCTGAGGTGTCTTCTCCTGGAAGGTGACCGTTTCAGCCACTGTTGACTCAAGGGAGATGGTGGGCGTGGGGCCAGGCTGCACCCACACAGCGCCTGGAGAATGCTCTCTGAAGACCCCCAGGCCAAATTCTCCAGAATGTCTTGATTCCGGCTCCGCCTGCCCCCACTTCTAGGTCCCAGGGCAGAGCGGGCAGATCTCTGGCCAGCGACAGCAAGCGAGGATAGGGGCAGATGGGATGGACTGGGCATGGACCGCCCTGCGAAAGTCTGTGGCCAAGCTCCTCTACCAACTGCCAGCCCTTCTCAGGAGGGCACGTTGGGGGCATGAAGCCTGACTTATGAGCAGAAGCCAACTTGGGTGCAATCCTCTGCTCAGACCCTGAAACTTTCTGGGCTGGATTCCTTGAGCTGGGGGTGGAGGTGGGGGTATGTGTGTGCGGTTGGCAGGACATACCTCAACCTGTCCGCAACAACTACAGGAGAGCCTGGGTGGAGGGCTCCTCCATCCTGCCTACTTGGCCACTGGCTTCTGCTGAAAGCAGGGATCTCAGACCCTCTGCCCACCCCTCAAGGGGACAGGCAACAAGATGTCAAGACTCCTGGGACCCATGCTCTGTGCGCCAACCAGTCTCTGCAGCCTGTACGAATGGGAGCATCTCCTCCGCCCAGCCTAAGGCCCAGGGTGGCGTGACAAGAATGCAGGCCTGTGCCAGATGGGGCATGTGCCTGGCAGGCCTGCCCGGGCGGGGCTGGAAGCGTGTGGGCAAAATTCAGAAATGAGATGCGGGAGGGAGGGTCCTTCCCGCATCCAGGGGCCTGCCTCTAGATCTTCACTGTTGACAAACTAGCTGGTTTCACGCACACCTCAGCAACAAAAAAACCTGTATTTAAGGGGCCCATTCCAGAGATCTAGACTGAAGAGAGCAGAGGAGGGTGGCCAGGGCTCCCCCTCAGAGGTGGAGGATGCCGCTGCCTCCTCTGGGGGCTGGGCTGGGCCCCCAGCTCCTGGCAGTGGTGGGCAGAGCTGGCTGCCAGCTCCGGCCTCTGCCCTGGATTCACTCTAGCCCGGCTCAGATCTGTGGCTGGGCTTCATCCAGTGGGTCCTCCTCCAGGAAGGAGAAAGGCTGGATCTGCAGGGATAAAGCAGGTGGTGAGTGGAAGGGGCAAGGGCAGGTTTTTGGTCCATGCCTTCCGTCTCTCCCACCCCCCAGTGGATGCAGTGGTGGCAGGGTTTGCGGGGCTCCTTGGCCCATGGCCTCAGGGAGCCAGCGATGGGCTCAAGTCTCCTGGACTAGCCTTCCTTTTGTGTTGTTGCTCTTTAGTCACTAAGCTGTGTCCAATTCTTTTGTGACCCCGTGGACTGTAGCCCGCCGGGCTCCTCTGTCCATGGGATTTCCCATGCAAGAACACTGGTATGGGTTGCCGTGTCCTACTCCATGGGATCTTCCTGACCCAGGGGTCAAACCCAGGTCTCCTGCATTGCAGGCGGATTCTTTGCTGCTGAGTCAGCAGGGAAGCCCACCCTTCCTGTTACCCACCGGTATCTGTTACCTTGAAGGGTTTGCTTATCCCCACCACAGAATGTAGGTTGTTGCTATAGTAAAAAAGGAGAAACTGATCCTCAGTCTCAGGGATGTCGCTGATGTCAATGTACACCTGGAAAGGACAGACAGATGCAGATCAGCTCTATGGCCTCAGGCCCCATCCAGCTCTCAGTGACTAGGTATCCACCTCTCTGTCTCTTCCAGAGGGCAGAGGAGAGCTCAGGCAAGCCCCCCTGCTGGCGAGGTGGAACACCTGTCTCAGGTAAGGGGGAAGGTACCTGGTTCAGCCTGTCA
Source organism: Bos javanicus (assembly GCF_032452875.1). Classification (NCBI taxonomy): domain Eukaryota; kingdom Metazoa; phylum Chordata; class Mammalia; order Artiodactyla; family Bovidae; genus Bos; species Bos javanicus. Next base: position 23,929,476 of record NC_083886.1, read on the forward strand.
CTGAAGGAGACCTGGTTGTCCTTGACCCAGACATAGGAGACATAGTCATTAATGTGGCGCAGCCCCACCTGTAGGAGGGGGGGATCGGGCGGGCGGTCAGTGGTTTGGGAGGACACGGGACCCATGTAAAGTCCTAAGGAGAGGATGGTCTCATTTCTGAGGCTGGCATCATAGCATTATCTGCCTCCTCCCCTTCACGGCCAGCCCCTCGGTAGGCAAGGACTCCGGGTGGTCTCTACGCCCAGCTCCCATGAGCCCTCAGAATGGATAAACCACGGGGGTGCGGCCGATGGGCCCCGTCACCTTGTACAGGCCAATCCAGTCCCAGGGGCTGCTGAGGAAGTCTGCAGCCAGGCAGTAGCTGATCAGCAGGTCGTTCTCCATGGTGCATGGGCCCTCGGGCAGCAGGGTGATCAGCGGGGCAGACACCAATGGCTTCAGCTACACACAGGGGTCAGAGGGGGTTGAAGTCCCACAGCAGCATCCCCTTCCCTGGGACGAGAGTCCTGACTGTGCCCTTCCAACAGGTCAGGGTCACCGCGGGGGTAGGGGGGCAGCCAGCGGGTGGGGTTAGCTCTTGCTAGGCTGCCCAGAGGGTATCAGACCTTGGCTGGCTGGCTGGAAAGAAGGGCCAAAGGCTGGTGGGGGATGGCTGGCCCCGCCAGGGAGGATGGGCCGGGGGCCGGGTGGGAGGGTAACCTGGCAGAGAGCCACGTACTGGGGAAGAGTGTGGGGGTGGGGGAGACCGCGGGAGCTGCTGACAGGACGAAGAAAGCAGCCAGGGAATAGCTCTCAGGATTCCACAGTTTCTGACCCAAAGGCCCAAATTCAATTTGGGGGCCTCTGGTGAGAACAGCCGGAGGCATGTGGAGGGACACAAGGATATAAAGACACACAAGATGAGGGCAGCCGGTGGCTCAAAGGGGACCGCACCGCCTCGGTCACTAGACGGCAAGATACAGGGGGAGGGGGCTCCCTCTGCAACACGAGCCAGACAGGTTTAGGACAAATGAAAGGCAGTCCTACCTCACATGGTAGGTAATAAGCATAATAGAACTCAGGAGTCCCCGGGGACAGTTCCAAGAGGTAAGGGAAACCTACTGACAAAGGGTTCCAACATGTTTTTGACAGACAGAGCCAGCCACGGCTCCTAAGAACAGGGGGACACCTGACCTGAGAGGAAAGGCAATCGTGTCCTCCTACAGGCCACCCCGGGGGGCCTGCTGAGCTCTGAACCCAGGGCAGGTGGGTCTGGGATGTGGCCTGGCACAGCTGCGGCTCTGCCAAGTGCCAGGCAGCCTGGAGATTTACCTCCAAGTCAAAGGTGCAGGTGACGGGCTTATGGTCACTGATGGTGTACACCATGTGGCTGACGTAGCTCCTCAGGAACAGGGCGAAGGGGGCTGAGAGCTCGGGGGTCTGGAAGTCGGTCTGGGACTGCCGCTTCAGCCTCCAAAGGACGCGATCGGTCCAGGCAGGCTTGCGCTTTTTCTCACTGGGGGTGGGGGGAGAGGAAGAAGGAGAGAGAAGGCTCAGCAGGCCAGCAGGAAGGGACCCCCACAAGCTCCCTTGGAGCCCCTAATGCCAGGGCCTGTTAGCCACCATGAGATGCCCCAGGACAGAGCTGGAGCCCAGCCTGGTAGTGGGCAGGAGCGTACCCCGTGGAAGCAACAACAGTACATGGGTCTGTGTCAGACTCAGCCAAGGACCCTCGGTCTCGTCTACATTTTTATGAATCAAATGGTGACTCAGAAACACTCTAAAACCTTTCTTACTTCTTGAACAAAAGCAGCTGCAGATCAAAGAGGCTGAGGTTTGGAATGCAGGGTTAGAGCTGAGCTGGAACTTGGCTCCCTCTCCGTCCCTACAACTACAGATTGATCGTGGGAAAGGCAAGGGAAGTATTTAGGGAATCTCCCCACGTGCTTTCGACCAGGACCATTTATCCCCTCTTCACAGGTGGAGAAAATGGGTCTTAAGAGGGGTTGGGACTTTCCCAAAATTGCCCAGCCATGGCGTGGTGAAGCCAGGACTCTGGGCCAGCCAGCATGACCACAGGGCACATGCCCGTCGTTGCCAGGATAACCCCTCTTGGGCCTCAGCTCTTCATCAGTAGAATGGAGATAACAGTAGTTACATCTCAGGGCTACTGAGATGGTTAAATGAGATAAAACACAAAGAGCAGATAGCGCCGTGCTTCCTACAATGCAAGCTGCCCACGGACACTGGCTCTTATGAGGCTTTCTTCTCAAGAGTCAACTGAGGACCTGCCATTCCCTTTCTGTACTCCCAGCTTCCCCAACGGGCATGAGAGACACCATACGGCCTGGTCAGATGATTCACCGCTTTAAAACTTTTAAGGACGGACTTCCCTGGTGGTCCAGTGGCTAAGACTCTGTGCTCCCAATTCCGGGGCTTGGGTTCCATCCCTGGTCAGGGAACTAGATTCCACATGCTGCAACTAAGATCTGGTGCAGTCAAATAAATAAATGTATATTTTTTAAAACAAATCCAGCAAAAACCTTTTAAGGAGTCTTCACTGCCTCCAGGATAAAGTTCAGGTCTCCAAATGTGACTTTCAAGGTGCCCAGGATTCTGACCCCCCTTATTGTACCATATCACCCACCTCCACCCCAGACCCACCTGGCCCTGGTGACCCTCTCAAGCCTCTGGGCCTCTGTTCTTGCAGCTTTGCTGCCTGGCACTCCCTTTGTCGCAGGGAGAGGCCCAGTTCAGTGCGGTCGTTGTCATAAAGCCGCCCCTGACCTCTCTGCTTCCAGAGCACTTGACACGAGCACGTCTACTGCTACACTCTATCGTAGTTTACTGCTCCCCACTCAGCCTATCAGTCAGCGTGAGCTCAGAAGGCAAGGAAGGGGCTCTTGGTGTCTCCTGTGTCCCCTTGGCACTAGCACAGAGCCTGGTATGCAGCAAGTACTCAACAGTATAGCAGTTAGTTCCTCACTTGTGTCCAGCTCTTTGTGACCGCATGGACTGTAGCCCATCAGGCTCCTCTGTCCATGGACTACCTCCAGGCAAGAATACTGGAGTGGGTTGCCATTCCCTTCTCCAGGGGATCTTCCCAATCTAGGGATCGAACCCATCAACAAGTGCTCATGAAAAAGAAAAAAAAAAAAAGCGCTTGTGAAATACAAATAACTAAAAAAAAGAAAAAAAAACAAAAAAAACCCCAAGCTCACTCTCCTTCCTCAAAAATGCCCAGTCAATTTTAACATACACGACTTCACATGCTTATAGCTTGAAAGGCTATTTTTGTCTTCTGCTTTATTCACTTACTATTTTAAACAAACATTCCTGCCACACTTTCATCACTTCAATAGCAAAATGGCTCTCTAGCAATAGTGGCAGAACGGTGGTGCCCTGGAGGTGAACTTTGGCTCTAAAATCGGAGACCAATTGGTGAAAAGTTCTGTCCTGTTAATGAAGAGTTCTGGGTTGGTGAATTTGGGGAGTGGTGCGCTTGGAGAGGGTATTGAAGCTCTGTTCCTCTTCCCACACCTTGTCTGACACATCTCTTCCATCTGCCTATTTCTGAGTTGCATACTTTTAAAACAAATCAGTGATCTAGTTTAAAAAAACAAAGTTCTGCCCTTGGCAAGTGACATCATCACTCCAAACCTCAGTTTCTTCAACTCTAAGATGAGGTGATAACAGTACTTACTTCAAAAACCTTATCGAGGGACCGTTCCAGAAGTGGTAAGTGGCCACATCTCTTCCTCTCTGTGCTCCTGGCGTGTTTTGACCTTTCATGCTTCTGAAGAGTGTTCGTGGGATGTTGGAATGTGGTAATTCCATCCCAGAAACTACAGACACAAAATCTCTAATGCAACCTTGGACATTCAGTGCCTAGCAATTCTTGAGACTTGGTAGTGAACTGCATGAATGCACCACTCTCCCTTTCAAAGCATCCTCCTGCCCCCACTTCCCTATTATGGTCAGCAGCCCATACATGCAGTCCCGTCAGAATCCTCCCCAAGTCCTGACCACAGCCCCACTCTCCTTCCCCCGCAGGACCTCCGCCTGTCTCCCTTTCTTCCTTTTCCATGGCCTGGCCCACACTCATCACTGGGCACCTGTACTGTCCATTCTTTTGAAGACCTTTGTTGCTGTTCAGTCGCTAAGTCATGTCCAATTCTTTTTCGATCCCCACAGACTGTAGCCCGCCAGGCTCCTTCTGTCCAAGGGATTTCCCTGGCAAGAATACTGGAGTGGGTTGCCATTTCCTCCTCCAGGGGATCTTCCCAATGCAACGGTTAAATCCACATCTCCTGCATTGTAGGCGATTCTTTACCACTGGGCCACCAGGGAAGCCCTCAATCACCTTTACTGAGCCCTTATTATAAGACAGGAGACTGGGGAGGATCTGATAAATGGGATTGCCAAACTTCTTGAGGAGCTTGTTTAACAAACAAAAGACAAAGGAACAAATAAGCAGAATAAATATGTACAAACTAAATATATTCCCCCAGTTCTCCATTCCTGTAACAGCTAAACACGCGGCCGCTCCATGCATCACGTGGCTGTGGCAGGCACCTCAGACTGTTCTAATCTTCCTAACCCCGGGAGGGCGCCACGGGTCACATCTCCCTTCTTCTCCAGGACACTGACGCTGAGGGAGGTCAGCGAGTGCAGGGGAGCTGGGTGCCCTCACGGTGCTGGCCAGGAGTTAGCTCTCCTTCACCGCACCCGTGTCCTCCCAGTCTGTCCCTCCGTGGCCGATCCCCAGCGTGTAACCAGAGTGGGGCCTCACTAATGCTTTTTTTGGCTGAATGGTCATGACTGAGAACAAGAACTTTTTTTTAAATAATTTTCATTTATTTATTCCCGGCTGTGCTGACTCTTGGTTGCCGCTCGGCCTTTTCTCGAGTTGTGGTTCGAGCTTCTCATTGTGGTGGCTTTTCTCGTTGTGGAGCGTGGACTCGAGGGGGCGAGGGCTTTGGTAGTTGTGGCTCAGTGGTTGTGGCTCTCGGGCTCTAGAGCACAGGCTCAATAGCTGAGATACACGGGCTTAATTGCTCTGCAGCATGAGGGATCTTCCTGCATCACGGTTCAAACCCATGTCTACTGCATTAGCAGGTGGATTCTTTACTACTGAGCCACCAGGGAAGCCCCCAAGAACTGTTTCTGGAGACAACAGGCACACCCCGGGTTACTGTGCTTTCTTATTAATACTTGGCTGAGATTGCGATTTTTACAAATTGAACGTTTGTGGCAAACCTGCATTGAGCAAGACTACTTGGAACCATTTTTCAAATAGCATTCGTTCCCTTTGTGTCTCTGAGTCACATTTTGGTAGTTCTTATAATAGTTCAAGCTCTCTTACGGTTATAACTGTTAGGTGATCTGTGACCTTTGATGCTACTATCACAGAAAAGGAGGACTTGCCAAAGGCTCCGAGACTGGTTAGCATTTTTTACTAATGAAGTATTTTAAAACTAAGGTATGTACATTATTTTAGATATGTTATTGTACACTCAATAGACTACAGAACAGTATAAACCTAACTTTTCTGTGCACCAGGAAACCAAAAAGTCTGAGTGACTCTATTGTGATATTTGCCTTACTGTGGTGGCCTGGAACCAATTCCACAGTATCTCCCAGGCATGCCTGTGATATGTCTTTACTTTCTAAAAATTAAGACCCAGTAGCTCTGCAAGATTCTCCAGGCTTAAGAGCCTAGAAAACTTGAGCCAATTTACTGGCCCCAAAGGAGTGATGTGTTCCATTTTTGGGTCTGAGAGCATTTTCCTCTTGGCTCCCTATAGGTGGTTTCTAAGTGTCCCACTGAACTCAGGACTTGAGTCTTGCCTAGATCGATCGTAACATCCTCTGCTCACTGCCGAGCGGGGAGGTGGACTAGGTTCCTGTCGACTGTAACAAAACCCTACTACAATCCCTGACTTTAATAGGATTTGCTGCCCTCAGCCCCTTTACCCTCCCCTGTAACGGAGCCGACCTCGTTTCTCATTACATCTTGGCTCGGGTGCGTTGCCGAGGCTGGGTAAAGCTGCAAACCATGCCCTGCACACAGCTCAGTCCCTCTGTACAGTGGGGCAGCCCCACTCAAAGTGCCTCTCATCAGCGCTGCTGCTGAGAATGCCTGTCCTTTCTGTGAAACCTGCTGCCTCGCTGACAGTTCTCATTGACTCCTCATGGCTTCAGCTGTCCGCCTCCTTACCGTTCACTTCGCTGTCTTTTACCACTTCCACACAGAGTTCTGGAACCTTCTATCGGCCAGCTCCTGGACTTGAGAGTGTTTATTTGGCTCTCTCGCTCTGGGTGGGTCCCTCTACTAGACTGGCTGCTCCTTAAATATCTTATCTTTTCCTTTTGTTCTCTCAGGCTCTCAGTTCAAACACATGGCAGGCACACTGTGCTATATAACCAGGGACGGTCGTAAATCAGACCCAGCCTCTGTGCTCCGGGCATTCATAGCACAGCAAAAAAGGCACGCCATGTCTTAACAGACACACTGAACGCATGATGTGCAAGGCTTGCAGGCAGCACAGCACCAGGAGAGAACTCCCAGCAAAACTGGCAAGGGTCAAGGAAGATTTTCCAGTAGAGATGATGCCTCAACCTGGTTTTCAAGGATGAATAACAGGCTGATCACACAGCAATGTTTCTGTTCCCTACACGGGGCTCCTGCCAACCGCAGGCACTCCCAGCTGGGGATATTTCAGTTGTGATGTCCCCCTGTAATGCCGTTGTTCCTGTCCAGACATTCCTTCATTTCCTGGGCTCCAGGCAAGGGGAAGCATGAGTCTGGATTCACACAGACCTCAGTTCAAATTTTTGCTCATCACTTATTCTGTTACTACCTTACTTAGACCTTCTGAGATACAGAAGGTCTATTTGTACGATTTGTACAAATCTTCCTTATTTGTAAGAAGTCAGTATCAACAGTGTCTACCTAATGAAGATACAGTAGGAATTAAGTGAAGTGATGCAGGCAAAGCGCTGTGCCCAATGCCTGGCCCGTTGTCAGCACTCAGCGATGTCAGTCACCGTGTGGATTTTATCTATCACGTAGAAATAACATCTGCCTTCTCCTTGGCAAGCTTTTTGCTATCCCAGCCCTGGGCTCCTTTCTGCTGCTAGCTGGCAAGACTGGCTGTGTGGGGACTTCCCTGGTGGTCCAATGGTTAGGACTCCACGCTTCCAATGCAGGGGGTGTGGGTTGGATCCCTGGTTGGGAAACCAAGATCCCACATGTACTGTATGGCACAGCCAAAAAATAGATACACATTAAAAATAAATACAATTCATAAAAAAAAAAAAAAAGACTGTCTGTGAACTTGGAGGCACTGCAGGCTAGAGGAAGGCATCATGGGCAACACAGTCTGGAGAGGTCTAGCCCCGGCTCCACTGTCACGAGCACAGCCACCTGGGGAAGGCCGTGAACATCTCTGAGCCCCTCTACACCGCCTGCATGACTTCCAGTCTCCTGCGGGCTTCCCTCCCATACCCAGGGGAGTGAGCAGGGTGATGCTTGGCTACACGGCCTGTGAGCCATTCTCTTCCTGTGGGCAAGTGTCAACTGGTAGAGGATCCCGGCTTGTCCCACAGAGGCCTGACAATCTCCATGACGATCCTCATTTCCAATGGATGGCAGGGGAGATGGACAGTTGCGGACCTGGGCCCGTGGGCCAGCGGAAGCCTGCCCTCTTCCCTACTTTCTGGCTTGTGCTGCGGCCCAGGCTGGTCCTCAGTTCCAGTGTCTGTGGCCTCCTCTTGTGTGCACTGCCCCTGACTGTGACCCCACTCTGTCTTGCTCCACACGCCTCAAATGGCTCACGCTCTCCCCTTCACTTGACGGGAGAGCCACACGGCTTCCGGCCCTGGGCCAGCAGGGCCCCCTCTCATCCTGGCCTGGCTGTGGACAGACCTACTCACCGCCTAAATCCGAGAGGCCTGGGCTGCCCTGGGGGCACCTCCTATCTCCCTCAGAAGACAATTCTGCTAGGGGAATACAAAGAGCCCCATAACGTGTAGGGGGTTATTCTTCTTCAAAGAGATGAGGGTCCCTGCCCTAAATCAGGTCAGGGGCTTTGGGCTTGAGCTACTTTTGCCCCACTGCCTAAGTCTAAGGTTTTGGTGGTTACCTATCCCTTTCTCAGTTCTTTAGAAAGGCTTTCAGTAAAACTCCGACCTGAAGATCAGAATCTAAAAACAACAACAGCAGTTATCATGGTGCCTACTGGGTGCCAGGCACTAGGCTAACATGCCAGGTCTTATTTATTTCTTTTTAAATATTTATTTACTTGGCTTCCCTGGGTCTTAGTTGCAGCATGTGGGATCTAACCAGGGATCGAAACAGGGCCCCCTGCTTTGGGAGCTGGGAGTCTTAGCTACTGGACCACCATGGAAGTCCTTTGGTGGTCTCAATGAATCCTCAGTCCCATGAGACAGGCACTGTTATCATCCCCATTTTATAGACGGAAAAATTGAGGCTTAAATACTATGACCAAGGTCATGCTGCCGATAAAGCACAAACTGTGCTTCTGATTTCTAACCAGGTGTACTATCTCTGCATTGTTCCCCATTAACTGCCCCACTGACAACTCCCACTCATATTCCTTAACTAGTACTCAACCCACTCACAGCCAGGGCAGGATTACTTAACACCAGTGACTGGCTGAGCCAAGCTTTCTGTCCCCACCATCATCTGGGCAGGACCAGAAAGCCCTGAGGGGGCAGCAGGGCAGGAGTCTAAAGGATGCTGAAGTATAGTCCCTCCCCGATCTCCCTTGCCCTGAAGTCAGCAATCAGCCGTCTTCCCTCCCCTTTGGCTCTACCTGCCCCGGCCCCAGCTCCCCTTCCTGCTCCCTCCTGGGACAGCTCCCATAATCAGCATATCATCAGGGGTGCAGAGGCACCGCTCCTGAGCAGTGATGGCTGGATCTAGTCCTGCTCCCCCAACACTTCTAACTGAAGGTGGCTCCCTTGATCACAAGGGCCAGCACGGTCTGACTTCCCAGGCCCAGATCTGCGACAGGCACATCCTCTCCCGGCGGGGCCCCCTCACCTGGTGTCATAGTTGTTGGAGTTCTTATCAAACTTGTAGGTGGGTGGGAAGAGCAGGGAGCCTTCCTGGAATTCCCGCAGCAGTGGGTCGTGTCTCTTGGCGATGCTGAGCTGGAGGAAAAGGGATTGGCATTTGCCATCGCAGTGGGGCAAGAACTCAAACCTGGCAGTGCCCTCCCAGTCAGACTGCTCCTCACTGCCCCAGCCCTGTACCCCACCCCCAGGACAGCAGTTGAATGCAAACGCAAACATCACCCCCTCACGCCCACCCCATAGTCCCAGGGCAGAGAGCCGCCTGCCACTTCCCAGTCCTTGAACCACAGGGATCAGGCTCTGAATTCTATTTCCCTAGGAGCCACTAGCAGAAGTGTATCAGAGGGGAGGCTGGGGTAGGCAGGGTATCCCAATGGGTGGTATCTCATCCTCCAGGAGGCAAGTCAGGTTGGGAGTGGGAAAGACAACAGGGACATTGAGGGCTGGTGCAGGGCCAGCAGGCCAAAGCCCTGCTCACTCCCTGACCTCACACACACCTGGTGCTGGAGCGCCTCCAGGTGGAGACCAGGCTGGCCAGATAAGCCTGACTGCCCCACTCCCAGCAGCCAAGGCCTATTAGACTCTGCCCTGCCTGGGGTCAGGGACTTTTGAAGGCTTGGGAAAAGAGAATGGGCGCTAGGGAACCTCCCCACACCTCCTGTTGACCTCCCTGGCCTTGGGCTCAGAACTCTCCTCTCTTGGGCTCAGATCCCCCCTCTCAGATACCTGATCCTTCTCCCACAGGTCACTGTAGCGCTGATTTTTTATGGATTCTCGAACAAAGTGCAACCCGAAGTCCTCAATCCGAAAGTTCATGTCTCCAAACCAGAGAATGAGGCTTCAGAAAGAAAGGAAGACAGGCAGCCTGAAGGGCTGTGATGGGGTCAGAGCAGGCAGGAGACCACAGGGGCTCTGACCGCTCACTGCAGGGCTGCCAGGGGGCAGAAGGCTCGGGGGGCGGGTGAAAAGCCAGAGGCTGAGGGAGGATCAGGTAAAGACAAGGGCGGGCCCCAACGGGCCTGTTCTCCTGGCCCCACCGGCCATTCGAGCCAAAAGGACCAGCCCTGAGGGGCAAGTGGCAAACATGGAGCAGGCTCTAGCCCTCCCTCCGTTCCCCAGCCGGGTACCCGGCACCAGGTGCCCCAGAGGGCACACCTGAGAACCAGCCCTTCCTGGGGACCTCAGGAACCACAAGGTTCTTGACCTGGGATGTTTGGAAGCATCCAGAATTTCTAGGCAGGACAGAGGGGCCAGGGAAAGGGAAGGGGTCCCAGACCCCAGGCAGGCAGAGCTGGAGAGGAGACAGGGCATCAGGGAAGAGGCTGCGAGAGGGCGGGAGATGGGGGCAGACTGCCTCTGGTGGGGGAGCAGTGACCGGGCAAAGCAGGCTTGCGGGGCTGGCCTGGGGGAGACGGTCGGGCACAGTTCACAGCAGCACGCTCACTCGTGGTCCAGGATGTTGGGGGTATCCTGTGCCTCAAAATTCTGCATCTCCAAGATCCGGTCAAAGTGCTCCAGCCGCTGGTCATTGTTGGCCATGTGGGGGGGCAGGTGGCAGTTGATGATGCTGACATAGTAGCCGTAAAGCTTCAGAAAGATGTTGACACCCCCTTTGTTCCCCTGGTAGGTGGGCAGGAAGGGGGGGGACACACCTCTGTTTTCCCATCTGGGGCCTGAGGGCAGATGGTCTCAGTTCCTGCGGGATCTCCCAGGGTCAGCAGACACTCACCTCCGCAGAGCCCAGCTCACCTACCTGCCGTCCCAGGGACACTAGGCCCCCCAGAGGAGGGAAGGCAGCTATGCGGGGCACTGGCCTGGACAGAGTGCCAAGATTCATTTCACCCCCTCTTTTCAATTCATTCATTCCCTTTTTCAGTTGCCCAGCTCTAAAGCCCCCAGCCCTACCCCATCCAGTGAGAGAAGGCCCCCAGCTCCTGACTCAGAAAACAGCTCAGTCCTTACCCAGTACCCGAAGAGGCCGGTGGGGGTGGATTTAGTAGACAGGACCTGGATAAAGGGCAAATGCTGGTACTTGGCAAAGATCAGTAAGAGGAGCCCTTGCATGCGGACACTGGAGACCTGCGGGACAGAAGGGTGACAGTCATTCATGTCCCTCTAGGGCCTGTGCCGGGAGCCCTTGAGAGCCCTGAGCCACATGGATGTCCTGCCCCAGGGGTCTATGGCATCTCAGTGCCGATGGAGTCTCAGCTGCCAAATGAGGCAATCTGGGGGCTCTGCAGCGGGTGGAGACATCCCACCAACAGGAGGGCACTGACTCTTCCGCTCCAGCCCACGTATGGTGCCCTTCTCCCTAGTGCCCTCCTGAGCTCCCACGGGTACTGTGCATGGAGGGGCTCAAAGAACTTCAGAGATGCTTTATGGGAAAATGGCTAAGGGCCAGATCTACGTTCAGAAACCAGCTCAGGCTGTTAGTATTTGATGCCGGACAAGTCTATTTTCTCATCGATAAAGCAGGAATCTATCTTAAAGATGCTGAATTAACTGGTAGTTCTTGATATTAATTTTTACTTTAAGGATTCTTGAAAGTAAATGCAGAGAAGGGACATGAGCATGAGAGAGCGGGAAATACTCTGTATCTTGATTTGATGGGTGGCAGCGTGGCTACATATACGTATAAAAATCCACCAGACTCTACACTTCATTTCTCCATACATTATAGCTCAGGGAAAAACAACTAAGAAAACGCTACTGAAAAATAATACAGACTATGGGCAGCTGGTGTCCGTGAATGCCACGCAGAGGGGATGAGAGTGAGCACAGAGGACGAGTCGCAGGTTGGGGGAAACAGCTAATTCTGGCCAACTTTTGAAAGAAGGGTCCCTGTTTGAAGAAGGACTGAGGCTCAAGGAGACTAAGGAACCAGCAGGACCACTTTGAATAGCAATGTCAAAGGCCCAGGACTGCCAGAATCCCCTCGCTCAGTGGCCGTGGAGGTGGGGTGGGAATGGGCCTGTGACCCTCTCACAGCTTCAGGCTGTCTACACCCACCACCCGAGTAGCTATTTCCGGAGCATGAGGTGCAGAGGCCAAGGAGGAAATCCCCGGGTGGGGAGCATGTACTGGGGCCTTCCAGGAATTATGAAACTTGATCCCACAGGCCAGGAGCTTTGGGATGGTGGAAGAGTCAAGGGAGGGGGAACCCTGAACACAAGACGGAGGGAGGGAGGCGTGAGCACCCAGAGCTGGGCACAGGTTGCTACAAATGTGTCCCCGACTTCACTTTCCACCCCTATCTTGGTCTCTCCCCTTCGAAAGCAAATAGGACAATGGGAGTGGGGAAGGGCTGGCTCCTGGGGGTGGTGGGGGCTGACTCCCAGGGAACTGAGAAAGATTTGGGAAGAGTTTCAAGATTAATCTGATCCCACAGAGCAGGTCTGGGCCACTGAGCCCCGCCCCACAGGCTAGAGCCCACTCTGAAAGAGGAGGGAAGTGGGGGTGGGGCAGGGAGGATGGAGGTGGGGGTGGGGCAGGAAAACTTCAGATTGGGAGAAAGGGTGGGGCTATGGGGAAAGGCAGGAGACTCCTAGGGGAAGTTTTAGTTGGAGGAAACGAAGGAGGAGGAGCTAAGGAAGGGACTAGAAGGAGGGAGGCTGGGAGCCTAGGAGCCCGCAAAGGGGATCAGCCCCAGGCTTCTCAACCTGTGGCCAGCAACTTCCGGCCCCAGGAACAGGCTGCAGGCAGGGCTCGCCCTTCACCTCTACTCTCTACTCTCGGCCGTGCAAAGGAGGGGTATTTGCTGTGGGTGCCTGCCAGGCCCTCAGGCTGGTCTCCCAGCCTCGGTAGGCCGCATGGAGAGAGTGAGCTGTGTCCATGCCACAGGATGAGCTAATTTCCTTGGCTCAAGTCCATCCCACCGATCCCTTGCCAGTGAGCCGAGGTACAAGGAGGCCTCCAGTCTTGGGAAGGGAGTGGGTGGTAAGAGACAAGTGATTTTGCCCTCTGAGAGGGGCCAGCTCCAAGTCTGCAGGAAGAGGCCCTAGTTCAATCTGGAGGGAGCCAAGGGCTTGGGGACTGGCATCTTTTAGCCTCAGCAGCAGGATCACATCTGATGTGACCTCCTGGCTCTGCCCGCCTCCAGAGGACTCACAGCTCTTGCCTCAGCACCTCTGGGCAGATTAGGGTAACGGAGTGAATTCTGAAGCAATCCAATCACCCAGGGAAAGGAAAAAAGGAATTCTGGTATTTCTGAGAAGCAATGCTTCTTGGAGGTATTTTTAGTGGGACTGTGTTTCATCTCTTAGCTGTGCAGGGCAGACAAGTAAGATTCAGCAATCTAGAGCATTCCTGCAGATTCTCCTATGGTCTAAACATTTCTCAAAGAAAAAAAAAGATTTCCCAAAGAATACTGGCCTTATAGACTGAGAACCCTTCTCCTCCACATGTGTCTCTTCTAACCTCTGAGTCTCTGAGGATTTGAGGTGCATGTCTCTTAAGATCAGAGGACACCCTCTGATACCAGCAGGAGAGTCATAGGATACCTGTCAACCTTCGAGATCACCAGTACAGTAATAAAGTACAGTAGTTAAGGACACAGGTTATGAAGTTTGAAAGATCTGGATCCAAATCTGTCATGATCTCTGAGTCTTGGTTTTATCCATACAACACCTATATTTCAGAATAGTTAAGATTTTTAAATAATGTATATAAAGAGTTTGTTTATAATGCTGATGCTTTCAAACTGTGGTTCTGGAGAAGACTCTTGAGAGTCCCTTGGACAGCAAGGAGATCAAACCAGTTGATCCTAAAGGAAATCAACTCTGAATATTTATTGAAAGGACTGATGCTGAAGCTGAAGCATCAATACTTTGGCCACCTGATGCCAAGAGCTGACTCACTGGAAAAGACCCTGATGCTGGGAAAGATTGAAAGTGGGAAGAGAAGGGGGCAAGACAGGATGAGATGGGTTAATGGCATCACCGACTCAATGGACACAGGGTTGCAAAGAGTTAAACACGACTGAGTGAACAATAAAATACCACCACCAATAAGCAAGCCATGGACAGTGGCAATTATTATTATACTCTGAGATTTCAGGCTGGGTCTTTGAGTAGAGACTGGAGGCTGGGGGTGGGGTAGGCAATCAGGTGTTACTAAGCCCTGCTGCATCTCCCCAAGGAATTCTCCCAACCTGAAAAATATCAAGGTGTTAAACTAGCCCCTGGGGTCCCAGCTCAGCCCCAGCTACTTCAGAAAGACACAAGGCAGGCAGGAGCCCCAGGGAACCAGGTGCAACTGGGGTTTGGGTCTTTAAATAAAAGGGTAACAGCATGAAAGCTGGACTGGGAGACAAAGGACTAGGGATTAGTAATAAGAGGTGAGACACATTTCCCAATTGCCCACGAACTTGCAAGTTACCTTGACGAAGCTCAGAGGGGAAAGCACGTCCATGAAGTAACTGCTCCATGGGTCTTCAAAGGCAGTGTCGGAAAGGAGGCTCATGATCCCACAGTTCAGTTCCTGCAAACTGCCCATCCCAGATCAGAGGCCTGCCCCCTGGCCTGTAGGGCCCTGCCTCTGCTCCAACATCCAGCACTGTCCTCAGCCGACTGTCCAGCGCTGGGTTCTGCCTCCCCTGTGGCTACTGCTCGCCAGCCCCTTGCCACTGCTGACCCAGGACAACAGATGTGGCCTGGCTCTGATGCAGGCTGAAAGTTCTTGGCTTTCACACTCCAGGGCGAGGGCGAACAGGTTATAGTGGTTCCCTGTGGGGACAACTTGGGACTGGTCAGGCTTACCTGATCCTGATCTCAGATATAGGCATGCGTGACAGGTCCTGTGGACACCTACCCAATGACATATATGTCCAGGTCCAGGTTCAGGTTGTTCAGCTGAAGCAGATCACTGAGGTCTGGAGGGGGTGCTGCAGAGGCCACGTTCCACGTCACAACATGTATGCTGAGAAGGGAAGCCATGGAGGAAGGAGGATGAGACCTCGTCCAGGTAATAGACCGGGGGCTGCTCCTGCTAAGGGCTGGACCATAATCTGTTGTAGTCAGAATGGGGAAATGTGTGTTTTTCTGCATCCACTGGAGGGAACTGGGGCACTGAACTACAAGCCCTTCATCTTCAAGCCCTCTGTCCCTTGAAGCAGGAAATGCCCACCCTGGATAGGCTCCTCCGTGCAGGTATACAGCTGCCCACGGCTGGCGGCACCTGTGCTGCTGACACCAGGAGAGCTGCCAACGAGCGGGGCCGAAGGTTTTGGAGTCAGGCAAGGGAAGGGGTGTGAATGGGGTGGACAGTGAGGACTTTATTAATTCCAATAGTCCTTCATCTGTGGCTCGGTCAGAAACTTCCCACCCCCCACTCTTCAATCCATGGGGTCCCAGGACCACCAGAAAGATCCTAGAGGTTCAGTTTTCACCTTGTGAGAGGCCTGAGTACAGCAAGACAGGGGAATTTCAGAGAGGCTAACAAGATTCTAAATAACAGGTTTCCCAACATCTTTCTCAAGAGTCTACCCGATTTGGGGAAAAACCATCAGTTGGATAACAACCAACGAAGCTTCATATAAACCCCAGGGAAACAACAGATCTAATCAGCAGCTCTCAATAACACTGGCTTCCTCAGAGGCTCAGGGGAAAGAGAGACTTGAAAATCTCTTCATTTGAACAGTTATAGCAGTGCTCCTGGGAAGCCCCCAGACTGCCGCATACACAGCAGGCAGGGGCTAAAACCCCACAGAGACCAAGAAGAGCCAGCAAGCCCCAGGTAAGTCCTAGGCACACCATTAGGAGGAGGATGTGTAACAGCAGAAGATTTAAAATGGGGGCGAGAAGAAAAGGGCAGGATTTCTCCCAAACGTCTTTTCTCCACCAGATCCCCATTCTTAGACGTTCAAATTCTAAAAAGCACAACCTGAAGAAATTCTTGGCCAGTTTAAAGCAACTTCCTGCCGTTCCCTTTGAATATCAACAAAACAATAAGAAAACCACCTTCCCAGGCACTCAGCCAGAGGTTCTGCGCTTCGTTTGTTTACGATCTCCCCCTGCTGTCCAACGGAGGATTAAAGGGTAGCTCTTTTACTCCAAGGCTCCTTGTTTTCCTAAGGACCTCCAGAGCAGGGATTTCTTGTTCCCACTGTTAGGTCCCACGATTAGCAGCAAATCCTTGCATCGTGACTGGCACTAAGTTGGTGATTAGCGAATGAGCAAGCATGAGACCAAGCTTTTATCACTTCACTAAAGGATCTTATCTAAATCTGATTGTGGACTTCAGGAGGTCGTAACGGGATCAGGCAGATCCCATGATGTATGTGCTGATCTAAAGAACAAGGTTTCTACTCTAGATCTAAGGAGAGAATGCTTTGTTATAGCTTTAACTTCAAACAGTCTAACACTGCTGCCTCCTCCAGAATCTAACTGGGACACCTGCTAGGGGCGCCGAAGTGGGAAAGAGCTTGGAGGCCTGAGTTTGGAGGAGGCGCAGGGTTTGAGCCCAACATAGCCCTCTTAGATACTGGCTTGGGAGAATGTGAGAGGCCTCTGAACTAGAAGCAACCTATTGGTCTGGCCCCTTCTCTCCCAGTCCGGTTCTGGCCCAGACCCGCAGCACTGATTGGGTCGGAGGTAGCGATCCCGCCCCGGGCAGCCGGCAGCCGCCTTCCTCACCTGAGCGTTCTGCATCTCGGCTCGGTCCGTGGGCTCATGGCCTCCATCGTCCCCACGCAGTGGCCCGGCCGGCTTGAATCTCGCCGGTCCTGGCCCGATCGGCTCTCTCTGGGAAGCAGGTGCCGGTCCGCTCACACTCCCGATTGTTTTTCTTCCGGATTCCGACCCTCCGACTAGGCTTCCGTAAGAGGCGGAGCCGGCGCGCACGGAGGACTCTGGGTGGCGGGTCCGCAGGAAGAGGCAGGACTCTCCAAGGAGCGGGAAACGGGAAAAGGCGGAGGGAAAGGGGCCTAGGGGACCGGGGACGTAAGAGAGGCGTGTCCCCGTATCAGCAGAACCCGACGCAACACTGCCCGGCACGCGGGGCGCGGCGGCCTAGACTCCGCCCCCGAAGCTCCCAGGCTGCCCCGCGCGAGGCTGGCCGGGAGGGGCTGTCCTCCGGCGGAAGTCGACGCCACGCCCTCCCCAGCGCGTCCTTTTTCACTATCGGCGAGTGGGGTGTCTGGGTCCTAGGGCACCTATTTCTACAGGTTCCCAACGCCCGGAGGGGCAGAGAGCGATCCGGATGGGACGCAGCCAGCCACTGTACGGCCTGTAATCCACTCTTACCCCCCAGCTACAGGTAACCTCCCTCCTCTAGGCCACTGAGGGCCTCCAGTTCTCCACTTTCAACGTTCAGGTGTTTTCCTCTTTCCAGACTCGTGCACACTGCTACACCTTGGACACTTAGGGGCTTCTGGACTCGGAAAATAAGCCGTTGGTGAACGAAAAATAAGTCACTACCTCTATCTATGCCCAAACATGAAGATTATTTACTGTGCCAAAGATGATGATTTCCTTCAAATCACTGATTCGTTGTTAGTCTTTTGTGGGTGCGAGGCAGGACCGTGCATGGGATTCCTTTGAAGATCTGATGAGAACCATGACTCTCCCAAGAAAAATGCACGACAATTTTACAAACATACTTCGTAAGGTTCAGACCCAGAAGCCAGGGTAAGAACTCCCTTAAATGTTTTGCTTGGTAGGAAGGATAAAGGGAGATGTGGAGAGTAGGAGAGACAAAAGCAAGAAGCAAATACTACCAGTAGAAAATGGCCCAAATACTTTCAGGTATGTGATGTTTGTATAAGTAAAATGATGAGCGATTGTCTTAGTTTACAGAAATCCATGTGCCACAATTTCTAGAGGTATCTTGGATCTTTCTAATCCTTCCCTGGTAAAATGGGGGATGTCAGCAAGAGTTTGAGGATATCTAAGTTGTAAAATGGACATGAGAACATCACCAATAAGCTGGACTCCAGACAGCTCTGTCTAGGATTTTATTAGACTGCTTTTTTTTTCCCCCAATATACCTGTATTGGAAGATTGAGACAAAAAGGCACAAACTCACATTAAATAAACAAGGTAATCTAATCAGGTCTACAAAGTGTATTTTGTAAAAGAAGTAGCACTAGGAACCAACCAAAATAAGTCAGGGAGTCCCAGCAGGGACTGTAAGAGAATTGGGGAAGATATACACGTGCCCACAATACTGACCCTGTCCCCTACGCCTCTCCGTGAGAAGCCCAGAGCCCAGCACCCCTCATCCCCCAGAGGCACCGCTGCTTCCAACCGGGACTGCGGCCCTGGAAATCCGATGGAAGCAGCTGGTCTGAAGGGGCATGGCACATCCTCAAAGACTACCCTTGGAGCTAAGCCTTGCATCCTAAGCCCCTCTGAGTGCTAGTCAGTTTGGGCAGGGTAAGTAAGAAGGGAAGGGAGGTACTTAAAAGGTATCATTGCCCAGCAGCGACACTCTCCACGGGGACAGAATAGACCAGGCTCATCCCTCCTTACGCTGATGTGGACTGGAGCCCCAGATCCAGCTGACCTCTGAATCAGCTCACATGGATGCTGAACTGGGGCAACAGGTGGAGGCAGGTGGAGCTAGAGAAAAGGCCCACAAAGAGCAAGCCCCGCTGCTCCCCAAGTTGGAGTGATATGTATGAATCTCAGAGAAGAACTGAAGGAAGAAGACCAACATCTGCTGACCCTCAAACCACGTAAACAATCGTCTGCTTCCATTATCACTGCTTGTTTCTCCCAGGCTAACGCACATCTGGACTTCACTTAGTTGATGAATGAAAGAAGGGAAAGCTTTAAGCACAAATATAATTACAGCTATTACAGAACTTGTAGGAAAACATGTACATTTTTCTCCAGTAGGAATGCCACTTCAACTTGCCCTGTCAAATGCGACCAGCAGTTGGGCTGCTAATAACCAAATGAATTGCCCCAGATCCATTACTATAGACCCCACAAGGTGCGGAGACTAAAAGGAAGGTGTGTTGGGGTATTTTGTGGTCCCAGAGGGGACTCAGTGAAGGCAGGAGCTAACCACGCTGAACCTGTCCCCCCTGCCTTGCCCCAGGGGGGCCACAGGGAAGCAGCCATCAGGAAGTCCCAGACGTGACACTCCCTTATTGCACTTAGAAATCAGTAAGGCAAAACAAACTGACAAAAACCTAAGGACAGATCATCCCATTCTGCTTCTTGCTCCCCTAACAGAGATTTGGTCTCTCGTTAGCTTGAGTCACTGCACACTTGGCCAACAAACTTCACGAGGCTCGGGAGATGTCAAGTGACACCACGGCTATCTCAGATTCTCCCACTGGGAAGGCGTACTCCAGCGCTGCCAAGTCACAGGCGACTAGGAAGCCCTCAGCAGCCTCTGCTCCCCCGCAGGCCTGGGCTTTCACACCAGCCAACTTTGGTAGAATTCGCCACTGCGATCACTCCTGGCTCTTGATTGTCCAGGGCAGAACTCTGCATGGGGGCAGGACAAGCTGAGATCTTGATCCTTTCCGGCCACTGGAGAGGAGGGGGGAACGTGTTCTGGGAAAAAGCTTTTTGCATGCTTGTTTTGTGCAGCATGAAAAGATCAAGACCCCTTGTGTCCTGACCAGCCTCAGACAGAGGACAGGAATCTAAGAAAGCACAGAGAGGAGGGGGTTATTGCTGAGTGGCAGCACCAGCCCAAAAGGGAAGAAGAGTGTGGACACAGAGCTCCTGGGGATGGTGGGAGCTGGGGGGTGGGCACACTATTAGGTATATATGGGGCAGACTCAATTCTAAGGGCCACGTGGGACAGTCCCCTCCAGGAGAGTTGACCCGGGCATATTACAGGCTCTGCAGAGATTCAGACAGAGTAGGCAACAGGAGGGCCAAGGAGCCATAGGTATTTCTAAGACGAGTGACCAGCGATGCGATGACTGGAGCAGGGGTTATCTGTTGTTTAATTTTCAAAACAGACTGGCTGGGCCTTGGGTACTTCCATGGTGCCTAGAGCACTCTTAACAGTGGGTTCCTAGGAGCAGAGATCAGAATTACGAAGCCACACTGATGTTCTGGACAACTGGGGGGGAAACAAATCTATTTCTGCCTCATCCCCTCTCCCCCTGTGAGCACTCAAAATTGCGAAGACCTGCCCAGGAAGCCAAACACTTCAGTTTATCCCAAGGTTGAAAACAAAAGTAAATCGTTTAAATCACCACATCACAAAAGGTAGCTATTTTCAAAGACTAAAAATGTCACTTGGAAATAAAGGGGGGTGGGCAGGGCACACAGAAATGGGTCAAGAACACAATGGTTGAAGAGGGAGGCGCTGTAAATACAGCCGCCTACAACGCCACACATCTCAGAGGGGCAGGTTCCCGCTCACACGGGCTGCATAATACCAGACGGTCTATTTGTTCACAACAGTAAAGGGCATCTAGAATTAGCTACGGTAAGGGGTCAGAGTTGCCTGAAGAATGGGCACAGAAGGCTGCGTCCGGAGATGGCCTGTCACTCGGGAGCGTGGAGCTGCTGGGCCTTCCTGTTGACCACTGGCTTGCAAAACTGGAAGAGAAAGAAAACAGAAACACTAAATCATGGACGGGGGAATTTCAAAAGGAGGAAGTATGCCAGGCAGAGCGGGGCGGGGTGAGGGGCGGGGGTGGGGGGTGAAGAGGGAGGGGACTGAGGTCCCAGCGGGGGCAAGAAGCTGGCGTCGCCACCACCCGTCCTGTCCTACCCTCTCATCTCCCGGAAGGTCTCCTCAAGCGTGCGGGGCAGGAAACAAGCAGAGGTTCGTGGCACAGCGGCTGAGTCCTGGGCCCCCCAGTGCTAGGCAGCCAGGTTTTATTGGATAACATTATTTTTTCTCAGAGCCAGATGGGGAGCAGGGCCAGGCCTTTCGTTCCGTGCCTAAGCCCCTCTGAGCTGCTGGAGTAAGAGCAAGTCTAGAGGCTCTGGGAGCTGACAGAAGGAAGGATCTTGGGAAGGGATGACCATGTGCAACAAGGGACATCCCAACCTGGTCCTACGGCCTGGGCAGAAATACTCTCCCAGTACCTGAAAGGTGCTGTCTCCGATGGGGACAGTCTGGGATCAGAGGGTACAGAGAGGAAGGAAATGAAGCACCAGACCCAGCGAGGACCACTAGGAAAAGCTGTCTGGGCAGTGAATATTCCAAGGGCTGGGCAGGGAACGGCTCTGGTCCAGGGGGTAAAGGAGCAACCAGAAGACCAGCTTCCACTTGAAATGGCTCCCCTCACGGGAGGAAGAGTAATCAGGTGCAGATAAGCTGATTCTCATCCGCTGCCCCCTTCCAGCCCCACGTCCCACCCCCTGCCCGTCTCTAGTGGGTTTGTATCCAATCACATGGATCCCTGAAATGTCTTGAAAGCCATCATCTCCTTCAGTGGAAGCCCGAGAGCTCTCTGGCACCACAACCATCATTACAACTAGAGGGCAGGATGAGGAAAGAGGCGAGGACCCAGACTGATGACTGATTTTGGCGTCTGTGATGCACTCAGTGAGAAACTTGGTACATACGGTGCAGGAGGGGGGGAGTGGCTTTAGTCATCCGCCGTCATGCCTTTCACTGGGTCCTTTTGTCTCATCTGCAACAGAAAAGAGGAGAAATGCAAGGTGTTTGCTGCTGCTGGAACTCCACCACAGGCACAAATTCCTCCTCCTCAAGCCTGCCAGCGGATAGGGTAGAGCATGTATTTTGCGCACAAAGCAAATCGGAAGAATTGAATTCTGCGTACACAGGGCCAATGCCACACAATTTATAGCTCTGTCACTGGTCCCAGCGGCCATGATTTCTAGTTCTCTCCCCTGCGTCTCAGTGTTGGGGTTTAGTTCTTAAGCTCCTCTCTTTCTTTCATTAATTGAACAAATATTTATGAAGCATCTTTTTTTTGGCAAGGCACGGTTCCCAGCCTGAAGATTCAGCCATGAACCAAAACAGACCAAGTTTCTCCTCAGGGAGCTTACATTCTGGGACAAAGTAAGGGGAAGACAGAGAAACTAGTCCACGTCAGATGGGGCTGCAGGTTGCTGGGATGGAGAATGGCTCAGGGGAGGTGCTGTTTTATGAGCTGCCTGGGGAAGGCCTCTCTGATAAGTGACGTCTAAGCAGAGACCTGAAGGAAATGAGGCAGGAAATCCTGTGGGTACTCAGGGGCGGCGGTGGGGGGGTGGGGGTGAGGGCGCAGCAGGAAACATTTCAGGCAGAGGGAACAGCAATTCCCTTTCCTGGGCTCTGCTTAGAGGCTTCGCCTGGGACTTGCCTGTTTCCAGGGCGGGTGTGTGTGTATGTGTATGTGTGTGTGTGTGTGTGCACGCAGGTTCCATCCCTGGTTGGGGAGGACCCCACATGCTGTGTGACATGGCCAAAAAAAAAAAAAGAGGTTTTGGCCAGTCTGCCCAGTCAGCCAAGTGGGCACAGGGATGGAGAGTGCAGGTGGCAGAGCTCAGCTTGGCAGAAGTGTGAGGCTGCTGGAGAACAGAACAGGGTCTTCTCTGGGAGCACTGAGTGGTCCCTGTCCCCTGCACCTTTCAACAGCAGTGGACACAACTTCTTGTTGGGAACACCGTGCTGGTGATTGCTCTCAAATCCTTTCCAACTTGAAAACAGTTTCTAATTGCAGGATGTCTATAACATGTCTATTATAACTTCCCATTAGACATGTCTTCACTGTCCATGAATTTTCTGTGCCAGGTATCAGTCTTTACTCATTCAACAACTTTTGAGCCCCTCAGAGCATAGGCGCTGGAATCAGACTGCCTGGATCACATTCTGGCTTCATCACTAAATTGTGACCTTGAACAAGTTACTTCACTGCTCTCTAAGCCTCAATTTCTGTAATAATAAAAATAGAGATAATAATAGACACTACATATGTCATGGGGTTGTAATGAAGATTAAGCTATTCAGGGAGAGTACTTAGCACAGAGGAGTGCTTGGAACGCTGTACATGTTATCAGTCCTGTTATGTCTTTGTTCTAAATAGCACAGCGAACACGCCATGTGTGCACATAACACTCAAGAAGCTGCACGTTTAAGCTACAGCCTCCTCAGTTGTGCTTTATTCACTAGACTTCAGCCACATTATTCAGAGACTCTATCTCATCAGTAGTAGCTTTCCACTGGGAAACACCTTTGAATATACTTCCTGCCACATTTCAAACCCATGACCGTTGTTTACCGCCCCCCTAACTATTATAAATCACTGAGCCCACGTGGAACCTGAACATGAGAAAAACATCCTCCCGGTCCTCCCCAGAGTTTCCCATAGTCACTCCCTACTGATAATGATTACTGTGATTATATCTAAGCTCGCAGCTTGGTCTTTCAGGTTAGAGTTTTCTCAAAATCCTTTTCTTTCCTTGGCTGTGCTGAGCTGCTTGTGGGATCTTAGTTCCTTGACCAGGGACTGAACCCAAAGCCACAGCAGTGACAGTTCTTAGCTCCCTCTTGGAATGCCTCTTCCCTGTAGATTTTGCTCAAAACTCACTTTCCTGAATGGTAGCTTTAAATTTATATTGCTCCTATAACTTTGGTTATCCATAGTAATTAATAAAGTACTTTATAAGAGCTTAACAAACTCAAGATTTTTCTTGAGTCAAATTTTTTAAAAGACGGAAAGTTACCCTTGTGGTGTGAGGTCGGAATTGGAAGTATTTGTGTGAACGTAATAGATCAGAGAGAGATAGAAATAGCTACAGATGTTAAAATCCCTCCAGGCCATCCTACAAGGAGGTCTGGGATCAGCAGCACCCCAAGAGTGATGACCACACCCAGGTAAATAAAGGTAACTTCACCCGGACTAGACAAGAAGGACAGGCAGAATACAAGGAAAAGAACACCGAGCCTGTGACCTTTTGGTCTGAAATACAGACGCTGGATCTAATCACGCAGAAGCACTGGACTAACCCCAACTGAAACACCGTCTACAAAATGACTAGCCTATCACCTCCACGAATGTCAAGGTCATGGAACTCCCAGAAAACAGAGGCTGCGCCAGACTGAGACTAGGAGGGTGCGCTGGTGGACGCTGTCTTACCCTTTCCTTCGTATTCTTGTCATTTTCATTAAGTTTGAAACTCTTTCAGAAAACAACAAAAAAAGAAAGTCCTTCAAAATAATTACAAAACCCCCTACCCCACCCCCCAAACCAAAAATGGGAACTTCCCTGGTGGTGCAGTGACTAGGACTCCATGCAGGGGACCTGGGTTCGATCCTTGGTCAGGGAGCTAGATCCCACATGCCACAACTAAAGATCTGGAGTGCCCACAACTTAAGACCCAGCGCAGCCAGCCAAATAAATAAATGTGAAAGAAGACAGAAATGCACTCATTACATGGCTGCTCACTAATGACCATTCATGTACATTTTCAATAATCAAAGAGGCTAAGATTTAGTATTATGGGAGCAAAGCTTTTGGGTCTCAAGCAGATACCTATAGACCCTGAGAGCTCACTGCCTGGCTTGCATTTACTAACGCAAAGCCAGGTCCTGTTCTCCTATTGCTTGAAATAAGATGCAACTTCCTATCAGGAAACACAATAGCTTCCTTTACTCTCAAAGACAAGGTCCCCCCACAGAGGGTGCACCGAAATAAAAATGCAATATTTCATTCTTACAATGAAATGTTCTAAGAATGCTTATTTCCTGTTTTCAGGGGCCTAAAATGAGAGATTTTATCTAACGTTTATAGTGTTCCTCGGATCAAGCCATCACCGGCTATCTATGCACATACAGTCAAGGAACACAAAAACAGAAGCTCCGGTCCTGAATGATTTCTTTTTAGCAGGGCTTTGCTCTAGGCAATGAGGCCAGGGGCTGGAAGAAAGGGACTTTCATTCCTCTACTTATTTTTATTTATTTATTTGGTCGTCTTCTTCTTTTTTAAAAAATATTTTTCTGCATCTTTTGAAAACTGCTTTTCCTATAAGTATGAAATACACCTTTGACTTAAAGGAACTTGTAAAAGTATCAGTGTCAATTTCCTGGGTGTGATATCATATTATCATTTTGCAAGACGTAGTCACTGGGAGAAGCAGATCTCCTCTCTGTATTATTTCTTACCCCTGCATGTGAATCTCACAATCATCTCAAAATAAAAAATTCAGTAAAAAAAATTAAGCTAGAAGGAAATCTAAAAAAGAGGGGATATATGTACATACAGCCGATTCACTCTGCTGTACAGCAGAAACTAACACAACACTGTGAAGCAATTATACTCCAACAAAAATTAAGTAAAAAATTAAGCCAGTAAAAAAAAAATCATATATGACACTGAATAGTAACCACAAACCTGTTCTGAAAGCACAAGGCAAATGCGGAACTGAACTTCTTTAGAAGCCTACTCTATAAACAGGTTCAGCCTTTTGGGGGAGAAATCTGGCAATAAGTAACAAGAATGTTAAATCCTCTAATTCTACTTGTAGGAATTTATTCTAAGTAAATAATCCTAATTACCCAAACAATGGAGTGCATAGAAATTTCTCATCATGGCATTATTTATAAACAATGAAAACCTGCAAACAACATGAAGGAAAATCCAACACGGGCCAGAGAGTACAGAGCAAGATGCAGCTACGTGAGAAACGTGTATGTGGAGGGACTTTTCTCCTGGTTTGAATGCTGTTACAGTGTTTAGAGAAGAGTGAGAGGACCACCCAGGCTCGTGAAGCACCATCAGAACCAAGTGTGTAAGAATTCTTAAAACGTTTATAGTGGTTGTTTTTAAATAGAGTACAAGTGATTTTTTTCTATTTTTTTACTTTCCTAAAAACTGTTTAATGCTCATACATTACCTTAATATCAAAAAATTTAAATATTTATAAAGAAAATAAAGCTGCTCCCCTATTTCAAGATGCTGGTCAATATTCCAGGTGGTCTGCTCTGGGGTCAACCGCTGCTGGGCAGGGTGGAGGGAATTAAGACTCCAAGGACAGCATCAGCTTCAGAAGACAGGGATCCCTCGGCCTCAGAAGAACTCGCTCTGCCCTCTGCAGGCACTACAGGAATCTCAGATACAATCTTCCACAGCCCAGCACAAGAACCAGGCACTGAGTGTTTTAATCTGAAGACCCTTGTCTATCACAATCCCAAACAGGGAACTCTGGGATGTAGTATCATGCCAGGCACTTCATTGCACAGGGATGTTTAGGTAATTGATAGGTAATAGGTCCAGTGTTTAAGACTTAAAATCTAGAAGTAATGGTGAATCATCAGTGAAAAAGCCAGAGGATGGAGCAAGGGCCCTCTTCATCCATACTAAAGTGATGAGAAAGAGACAGGCACATTCAGACTCAAGCAAATGGAAAAGGAGATTGTCTACAGAGACGCTCAGAGACAAGCCCGCCAAGTGAGCCCACAGAGCAAAGAGTGCCACGAAGCCTCTGAGCTCCATCCCAAAGTACAAAGTCCAGAAGGGATGGGCAGTGGAGGGATCAGAGGAGCCAGAGTTAGAGAGGCAGACCCACGGGGGAAGACGAGGACGAAAATGCTGCAGGGTCTTCAATCATGTGTTCGTTGCTGTTTTTCAGCAAATGTTCTAGAGAGTCCTGTAAACAGGGAAACAAGCTGTTTTGTTGGGGTTTTTTTACAATTTTTAAAATGAGTCCTCTTCTCCCTATCTCATTATCTCGAGTTAATGACCAAGGTCCAGGAGGTACCTGCTCTCTGAACTGGAAGGTATCCTTAACTTCTCTGCAAAGAATACCCGTGGCACAGGTAGCCGAGAGGATGTCGTGACAGTGCGTGTCAGATGTCAGCTCCCCACACGTGACAGGCACATGGGAAGACCTCATAAACGTCAGCTTCTATTAATAATAAAGGACGTTACTGTGTGGGAATTCCCTGGCAGTCCAGTGGTCAGGACTTGGTACTCTCATGCCGTGGCCCTGGGTTCAATCCCTGGACAGGGAACTAAGATCCCGTAAGCCACAGAAAAGCAACTTATTGCAAATCAACTATATACTTCAATTAAAAAATATGGATAGATAGATATGTTTATGACTGGCATGTTCATAAGACAGGGAGTTCCCCATTACAGGAGGTGCTCAAGCACAAGCTAAGGGGAAAGGGCAGAGAAGACTCGAGCACTGGCCACATAATTAGACTAAATGACCTTTAAGGTACTTTCTTCCACTTTTGAGATTATGCGTTTCTTAAGAACAGGACAGGAGAGGAGGGAGGGGAGAGAGGGAGAGCCACTGCTCCCCCACAGGCACACATTTCCTGACATTTTTGTTTTTAGGGCAAAGGCCTAATCTCTTGATCCCTTGTTTCTCAAATCCTTGAGCCTCATCCAAGAATGGCGGGTTCACCTCCCAGAGGACAAGAGTTATGGCAGGGGTGACTGTGGCCTTATAGTGACCTCTTGTAACTCACAAAACAACCCACTCACCCCAGACTGCTATGCCTTGGTTTAAAGAATAACAGTCATAATTTCTATCACAAACTTGGAGTTAATCATGGCAGGCTGGATGCAGTGCAAGCATTTACTGCTATTTCTCCTCCAAAGCTTAGCATGATGACAGTAAAGGAATTAAAAAAAAAGAAAGAAAAAAAGATGGAAAGATGGAAAACTACAAAGACAACAAGAACAGAGGAGGAGACAACAGCAGGTAAGAGATGGAAACAGCATTCTGGAAGACGAAAGGAGGACGGAGGAGCAGTGACTAATCTGCAGAGCAGCAGGAGCTGCGGGTGAGGAGGGCAGCCGGGAGGGAGCGGACCCACTACTGCCGCAGGTTCTCCAGAAGCTTGGCAACCGGCAGCAGCAGGTGCCTCTATGTGGAGGAAGTGCGGCTGGGGTGAGAAACGGGTGACTTCTTTGCAAGTGGAAATAAAGAAGAGTTTGGCTCTGGCGTGTCCTGTGTTTACTCCCCTGGTTCTCAGTCTACCCCTAGGACCTTTCCCTAGATCAGCTCCCAAGATGCTGGCCTTGACCAGCCCCATGAAAAAAAGGCTGGGGTGTCCTCTTGAAGCAAAATGAGCAGCCCAAGAAAAACAGACTCAGGAGCCTGAAGTGGGAAGTCCCAGTGAAACCATCTGACTACACTTCAGTAAGCCCAGCCACTGATTCAGAACTTGGGTGAACTCCGAGAGATGGTGAGGGACAGGGAGGCCTGGCGTGCTGCAGTCCTTGGGGTCGCAAAGAGTTGGACACAACCGAGCAACTGAACAATAACAACAATTGATTCAGAGAGCTTCATCCACTTTTTGGAGCTTCACTCTTCACTGTGAATGGACAGCCCAGGACCCCCAGTCATTGGAGGGAAGCCCCTAAGAGGAAACACAAAGTCCAACGGGAAGAGGAGCTCAGGGGAAACAATGTTCAGGGGGAAGACAGACCTCAAAACCAAACGCAAGAACCAAACCCCATGCTTCAGAAAAGGAAACTGATGCCAAGAACAGAACAAGAAGTGCTTAAGAATGTCTTAAATTCAATAGAGGAGACAGAAGTTAACATCAGAAAACCTCTCCTAGAAAGCACACAAAAAAGGAGACAAAAAATAAGAAAATTAGAAGGTCGATTCATGATGTCCAACTTCTAACAACAACAACAGAAAATTCCAGAAAGAGAACAAAGGGGACAGAAGGGAGAAAATCATGAAACAGGGGACACAGAAACATTTTCCAGAACTGAAGAGATCTTCAGATTAAAGTGTCTATCGAGTGGGAGCAAAATGAATGAGAATGAACCAGCCTCAACTACTGATATTGTGGCAACCAGCCCAACCACGCACCCGCGTAAGACTCAAAGACACAACTTAATGATACAGACACAAAACTAAGCTAACAACGAGGGGCGCGTTTACTAACTTCCTAAGAAAACCAGAATTATCCACGGAAGAAATGAAAACCAGAGGCGGGGATAGGGTTCAGATATATATGTATGTGTATGGCCGAGTCCCTTCACTGTTCACCTGAGTTATCACAGTATGCATTAACTGGCTGCACCCCAATACTAGAGAAGGAAATGGCAACCCGCTCCAGTATTTTTGCCTGGAAAATTCCATAGACAGGAGAGGCTGGCAGGATACAGTCCATGCAGTTGCAGAGTTGGACATGACTGAGCTAATGTATGTATACCCCAACACAAAAAATTCAAAAAAAAAAAAAAGGATTGCAAGGGGCTACTTCTGGGGCCGCAACCTTGGGGATAGGGCAGAAGAAGCTAGCGTCTTCCTCCTAAGTGTGGGATACTACCTGAGTTCAAACCTATGAAAATACTTGTGGGGTGACGGTACTGACTGCGGCGACTGTTGCACGAACGTCTGTTTATCTGCAAACTCCGCAAGATGTACACATTAAATAGGTGCAGCTCTCTGTATGTCAGACCTCAGTGAAGTGGCTTTTTTTATAAATGGAAAAAAAAACCTCTGAAAATAAAACTTTGATAGAAGTATTTTTAGAAAGAGGAAAACTAAGAAAGGAGAGCCACACGTGAGCCAGAAGTACAGTCAGCACAAAGGCTCCAGGCCGCTGCGAACGGGGCCAGAACACGCCCCCAGTGGTTTTGCTTGCTTTCCCACCGCCAACTATTTAAAAAAGTCCAGTTCTAAGGAGGGATTTCTGCATCTGCAGTTATCTTGGACAATACAGATCATCCAAACTTTTGGCACAATTATCCACAGAATGGAGAAACAAAGACGAGGCCTAGGGACTGAAGAAGAACTCTGAGGACGAGTGCCCTCGAGCTGTGGACCTGAGGGAGGCAGCTCAGCAGATCCCCTGGACAGCCTGCCCAGAATTCGACCCCAAGAGTCTTATACTCTTTAGATCCCAAGAGTTTTTAAACGTTGGCTGTTGGCCAACGTTTCCATGACCCTGGGGTATGCTGGCCTGCTTGGCAGCAACAGGCAACTGGTGCTGCAGACTAAAACCTCAGAGGCTCTGTCCCTGTTCCTCCATTTGGTAACTTGTTTCTTTTTTTTTTGGTCAGGACTCAGGTGACCACAAGATTCAAGGCTTCTCTCTTACACTGTTAGAATCGCCAGAGCTCTGGACATTAAAACCTACCGCTTCCTGAAGATCTTTAGCAGAAGCAGGACTTGTGTCCAAAATCCTACCACTTCCCTGGAACTGCAGCTGAATGAATAACTTAAACATCTGCCTTCAACAGGAACTCACTCAGCAAACCGCTGCAACCAGTGAGTCAGCCCGGAAGTGTCATCCTGGAGGGTAGAATCCATTCCCCACGGGGCGCCCCCTCCAAGGAAGAGCACGTGGGCCCACTTTCCACCAAGACCAGCACAGCGCAGCGGGAGCACCAGTGTAGTGGGGGGCACCTTGGACCTGGGCCTGCATCTCACCTGAGGGCCCGCTGGAGAGCCAGGCACGGCTGTGCTAAGCTCTGCCTGCCACACACCAGGCTCCATGACAACCCTGCCAGGGCAAGGAGGGAGAGATGGATGGCAGTTCGTATGAAACAGAGCTTCCTGCCTTATTTTCAGCCCCAAGAGGCAGGAAGGAGACCCCGATGGCATGTAGAGGGAGGAGAAGCGGCCGAGTGACTGAGTGCTACGGCTCCTCCTCCCTTGACTGTGTCACCTGCAGGCTGTGTGACCCTGGGCCCGGCCTTGAACTCTCAGCGCCTCTACCTCCTCACCTGAGTGTGGGGAAACAGCGGCACCCCCTCACAGGGGTTGTGAGAACCACAGGAGATGGGCCGAGACCTGGAGAAGCCCTCCAAATGATGCCTCACACTGGTGGGCGCCTGAGTGCTATTTACTAACAGTCTCCTCAGAGGGAGTCTTGCAGGCAAGCAGCCCCAAATTCCTCAAAGGAGGCAAGAGGGGTGCTAGGTCTTCAGGCTCCCATGGAGCAGCAGATAGCTCTCCTTCTGGGAACCATGCCAAGCCAGAAAGAAAAAAAAGAGGCGGGGGCAAAGGCTCCAAACTCTAAAATAGCTCCAACGCCGTTAAAAAGGGGTTGTGGTGTGCGCTCCGCCGCTGTCCTCTGTGGGCTACGTGCGCGCTATTCGTGGACCAGCCCAGCCTGCCTCCGCCTCCCGGGGCCACCTCCGCCTCTGCAGCCCAGCACGGTTCCCCCACCCGGCTCTGGAGGACCGTTGCGGCAACTGTATTACTCACTTGGCATTCAGCACAGCCCGCCATATCTGTCTCTCTGGATATGCCAAGACCTCGACTAGACTGCAAGTTCAAGAGCACAGGCTGCTTTCTTCCTTGTAGTTCCCATATCGCCTGGCATTAGACCTTACCCACAGTGGACGCTGACATGTTCCTAGAACCACAGGACGGTGCCCTCAGTGAGCTGCCCCGGCACGACAGTCTCCTAGCGGACAGCCCCGGAGTCTCCTCGGGCCTCCCACGTACCTCATCCAGCTGTCTCTTCGTCTCGTCTTCCATCCTTCGAATGTCGTCCATCGTCAGGTCGACCCACTTGTCCAGCCAACAGAACAGCTGCCGGTGGAAGTTTGTAAACAGACGCCTCTCTTGCTATAAAAAGGAGGGACCCAAGTTAGAACTGGAAGGTGGGGGCCGCTGCGGCAGCCCTCTTGCCCACGCCCTCCACGCCAGCACCCAGTGTACTGAGAAGGTTGGGGGAGGAGTTGTAGGTACCCCACTGGCTGATCTGGATCGGTCCTCCAATCCCTCAGGTCAGTGACCCTTGCCTCCACATTTCTGATGGGTACGGCCTCAAGTCAGACAAGCCCCCGAGGAGAGAGTGGTGCCTAGCTTGCCCCAAGGCTCTGTGCCCAAGACAGGCAATCCATGAGCCAAGATCCCAAAATGACTGTGCCAAGTTTCCTCCTTGTCTCTGGAGCCTCAAGACCAGGTTAAAACTGGCCAGCAGCAGGGGGAGTCCCTGGCAGCCCAGTGGTCAGGACTCTGTGCTTCAACTGCCAAGGGCTTGGGTTCGATCCATGGTCAGGGAACTAAGATCACGCGTGCTGCGTGGCATGGCCAAAAATAAGTAAATGAAACTGGCCAACAGCTATGAAATGTTGCTGCATTTTACCAGACTCTCACACATCAGAGAGAAGACTACAGAGACTTCTTAGGTGCCACTGGGGCAAGTTACTCAGTTTTCCTGGGTCTCCCATTTACACATGTTATTACTTTTGTCTGATATTCTGTTAAAAAAAAAAAAAAGGAAAAAAAAAGCCTTAGATTTGTCTAGTTCAGTAATTCAGGGTACTAGAGAATTTGGTCCACAGTACTTTTTGCCTTTTGATGTCAAGCAAAGATCCTGAGTTTTATTTGCCATTTAATCGTAACAAGCCCCCTCCTGTTTCCTTCTTTTGCCTCAGTCTCCTTCCCATTTGCATGTGGTACCCCTGGATGAACAGCGTTAAACTCTAAGAGTCTGGTGCAAGGGGAAGTGGGGGTCTGGGAAATCAGACCTATATATCCTGATGCTGGCCACTCTAGGATAGAAGCCACATGGGTTGTATGATCTTCTCTTGGACAAAACACCCCCCACCAACACACTGGAAGGCCTCCCACCCTGGTCACTTACCTTATGTATAAAGTTTTCCACTTTGTTCTGCAGGCCCCACCACTTGAACTTGACAGTAACCAGTTTGTATGCACACATGTATGGGCAGTCTTTCTGATTTACAAGTTCTTGCTGTATTAGAAACACACCCACAGGCAGACAGGTAACTTAAGAGCTGACCTCTGGCTCTCCCTTTGCGCCCCCCACCCCCTCCCAGTTCCCCACCTCCAGGAGGGAGGCCCAACCACACTGGCCCCAGCACCCCCTGGTGGTAAGAGTGTGAATTGCACCTTCCAATTGGGGCCCAAGGGTCCTCGGCCTGTTTTGATAGACTTATATTTTGCTGGGTCCTCTTCTGCCTTGTAATCCTGTCAGAAGTTGGGGGTGGGGGAGGGGGGTGGGTAGGGAAGAGAGAGGGAGAGAGAAAGAGATCAGATTTTCCACCACAGTTCATACCATTCTTGATGCTTTTGGCGCAAAGAAAACATGGGAAAGTCTATAAACAAGATATAGAACTGTTTACATTTGCCTCTGAGGAGAGCTCTCTGTGATTTTGTCTGCCAGGGCTTGTTTTCAGTTTTACCAGACTGTGTGAGCAGGCTTGGATTTCCACTGTTTAAGATGGGGATTTGAAACCTGGAGTGAACATCCAGAGCACCAGGGAAGGTGTTTTCAAAATACAGTTGACCCTTGAGCAACGCAGGGTAATTTTTTTTATTTTTTTAGGGTAATTTTAAAGAACAGGTAATTCTAAAACAGCAGCTGGAGCTGAGAACAATCAGCCAGTCATTTCTGAAATCTTCCAGTCCCACCTCTCTCTGGCTTGTTCTGTTTTGTTTTTAAACTGCCTTGTTTTAATAAAATCACTACTGGAAATGTTCGATGTATTGACTTTATCCTCTTGTGTACTGCTGTCAATCTCCCTTCACTGATTTAAAATGCAGTCAATGCTGTGTGTTAATTAACAGTAACAAAAGTTTACTCTTGGGCTGTTTCTCTGCATTAACTAATGTGGGCAAGGGAAAACCCAAACTCCTTATAGCATCTGCTTATCAAAAATAACAAAGATATACAATCACATGCATTCACATACAGTGGTGAAGCACCTTCCAAAGTGAAGGAGATTACCTATTAAACCTTCCCTACCTCTGCTTCTCTCCACTCACACGAAACAACCAGAATCGACAAAACACTCAAAGGGCCATCCTCTCGGCTAGTGTTTCTGTCTGAGAACTATCTGGGGATGTTCCGTTTGAGGTATACAGATGCACACTTAGGATCTATTCACGTTGCTATGTATGTTATACTTCAATGAAAAGTTTTTGTTTTTTTGTTTTTGTTTTAAATCCACTAATCTTTTGAGGATAGGAGTGGGGATATTAAGCCAAGAAGCACAAGAGTGTATATCTGGGCCACTATTTGCCTGGTGGTATCCCCAAGTCAAGATAAGGTGATTCTTAACACTCATTTAGAAAATAAAATACTCAAGAGAGAACTTCCCTTTGACTCAGGTTGGTATGATTCCTTGGTTTCTCTGACATAAGTGACTTCTGCATCTCAAAGGCCACCCATACAGCTGAATACTTCCTACCTTGCTAAGTACTTGGCTTCGATCTGCAATGTCTATATATATGACTTCCACATGTTTCCATGCCTCAGGCTCCAGTTTATGCACCTGCAGGAACAAGGGTGACCACTCATTATGTACAATTTTATAGCTACCACACCCTTTACCCAGAATGGACATCTAACAGCAGCTGTTCCCATAGCCATAGTCATGAGATTCCTACCAGTCCATACAAAACTATCCAAAGGAGTGGGAGGGTGAATGAATTTTAAGTGGACATACATTTGAGAACTAATGCTCTGATTTTTCAAGCTAAATATGACTGCAGCAGCCCAAGACACTCTCCAGGCTCCCCTAGCACCTTCTTCATTTCCGTGTGTTCCCCCTTTGTAAAGATTGCATATTCCTCTTGTGAGGATCCTGCCTGCTTAGCCATATACTGCTTATTTTGATGCTCTTAAAAATTATTAATAACTAACTTGGAACTTCCCTGTGGGCCAGTGGTTAAGACTTTGCCTTGCAATCTGGGGAGCTAATATCCCTCATACCTTATGGCCAAAAAGCCAGAACATAAAAAAACAACAGAAGCAATACTGTAACAAATTCAAGGAAGACTTTAAAAATGGTCCACATTAAAAAAAAAAAAAAAAGGTCCACATTAAAAAAAAGTAAAAGATCTTAAAAAAAAGATAAAAATTAACTAATTCAAAGAGGTGGTATGAGTTACAAAATTCTGATACAAGTTGAAACATACAAAAGGATATGATAAAAAGTAACTCTTTCTCTTGCATGTCTCTCAGTCAGCTCTCAGGTACCACCACTGCAGAGATTTTCTTTTAATACAGAAGGTAGCACATATTTTACATCCTTTTTTTCCCCACTGAACAATATCTTTTAAAGACTGTTCCCTCCTGGCTCTTTTTAATGGCTGCATAATAAACGGCTACATGGTTGCACAATGTTTTCTTTAACAGGATCCCACTGGTGGGCTCTTATGTTTTTAACCTTTGGCTACACCAAGAATGGCTCAGTCGTAAAGAATCCCCCTGCCAATGCAGGAGACTTCAGTTTGATCCCTGGGTTGGGAAGAGTCCCTGGAGGAGGATATGGCAACCCACTCCAGGATTCTTGCCTGGGATATCCCATAACCAGCAGAGCCTGGCAGGCTACAGTCTGTGGAGTCGCAAAGAGTCGGATATGATGTAGTGACTAAACCAACACCAACAATACAGCAATGACTCTCCCTGTATATTGAATGATTTCACACATACGAAAACATAACTATAGTATAAATTCCTAGGTGTGGAACTGCTGGAGTAAGGGACACGTATATTTTAAACCCGAGGAGTTACTGGCAAACTATGCTCTACAGAGGCTGTAATTTTGATGGGCTTTTTTCAGGGGTGTGGGGGCGCATCGCACATGTGGCTCTGGGATCTTAGTTCCCTGAGCAGGGACTGAACCCAGGCCCACTGGGTGGTCAGGGGATTCGCTCATTTTGATGTTATAAAACTTTAGCTCTTCTGTGCCAGGAGTTGTATTTTAGACCAATCCCAGCACTAGCAGAAGGTCCTTGAAAGCATCTTGGAGATCATACTTCTAAGATTAGAGACAGAGCAATCCCATGCTGGTAGGACAGATCTAGGCACAGGCTGCGAGCTTCCTGGCCAAGAAAAAGGGGACCACAGTGAAGAGCCCTTGGCAGGGATAGTCTCGGTACCCTGTCCTGAGGCCTGGAAGGCCTCGGGGGGCTTGGGAAGTGCTACTTACGTTCTCCAGGGTCCCAAGATCAGGTTTGTGCCAGGTTTCAATTTTAATCAGGAAGTCTTCTTTCATGTACTCATTCTGCGGGAGGGGAAAGGACACCTTGCAGTCACTCGGCTCGAAGCTGCAGAGTAACTGCCCCTCACCACCCACTCTGGGCAGGCAGGAGCCCCCAGCCTCTGCCTGGTACCGACAGCTCACTGTACCGGGGGCCCACAGTACGCCAGGCGCACGGTACCTCACTCAGTCTTCACCCCAGCCTGTGAGGGCTGTGGCAACACGACCCTCACCTCACAGTTGAGGAAAGTGAAGTTCAGAGGGGACTTCCCAAGTTCACAGAGATAACAACAGACCTGGGCCTCAAACTCAGTTTTGTCTGACTTCAAAATTCACGTACTTAATCCTTGTATCTCTGCCATTCTCCTCGTGTGCAGGGTGTACAGGCTGACTGGCAGCGTGGGAAGAGCACAGGGAGACTCCCGAGCCATCCGAGCGTGTTGCCCACTTCCCCCGCCACTAGCCAGCCTTCAGCTGAGGCTGAAGTTCTCAGCCTTTTAAGCCTTCATACTAATTATCATCTTCTTCCCTTAGTGGTTTTAAAAACTGGAACTACTTAAAGGAGGAACATGTTAACCCCCTAACTCCTCAGTGGGAATCAGGCTCCCCGAAACTTCCTGTGAGGATGCTGCAGGGAGGACAGAGGGGGCGCTGACAGAGGGGCTGGGCAAGGAGAAGACCAGGCTGATGCCACAATCCTGCCTAGTGCTCACTGGGGTCAACAGATGCCCAAATGGGAATGCCCTGATCGGGTCAGTGGCACTGGAGTTTTCTGTACAGCCTTGAGGAGGCCAGGCCTGGGGCGGGCAGGGGAGAACCACGCGTCACTCTGTACACATGAGACCTGGGGCTAGGACGCCACAGTCCTGACTACTGACTGCTGCAGCACCTACAAAACCACCTGCCAATGCAGCTTCAAGCAGGAGGGGACGGTGCCAATTAACAAGTTCCTCATCAGGACTGAAAGGATGAGGCCTCAAAAGCCCCAAACGTCACCCAGGACAAAGACAGGAATATCCAGGAGGCCCCAGGGCAGCTCCATTTTTCTTTCTCCTTTCCTTATAAATCATCTACAGTCCCAACGCCCCTGAAAATACTTACTGTGATAACTGCTCCACAGCAAGGACATAGAAGGAAGAGAGAAAAAGATTAATGAAGATGAATAAAATATCCACCCCTCACCCTGGGACCACGGAAGCAAAGACTTTTACTCCCTGGGGCTTACGCCACAGTCACCCTCCAAGTCCCAGCAAGTGCATTTGGGACCTCAAATGCACCACCTCCGAGTTTGACTCGTACACAAGTCCCCGAAGGCCGAATATGGGGTTTCATTAAAGGGATGCCACTACTGGCTCCTGGGGACTATTCCCAGCTGGACAAGGACAGGGAGCAGCCCTGATGAGCTGAAGCACCGAGCCCCATGGCTCTGCGGTCAGACCATCCCCTGGTGTCCCCCTCCTCCCGCCCGGCCCCTGCTTCCAGGGGCACAGGGCAGGGCACCGTAGGCCAGGCACTGTCTATCTGCCCTCTGCATCCTTCCTGTCACGGTAACCAAACCTCTCACCCGCCACACTCCTGCTCATTGTAATGAGACCCCCTCGGAAAGCACTGTTCAATTATTTATCAGAGAAAATGATGGCAGCTCTAATGTCACTGAGGAACGGACTAGCTTTCCTCCTGACCACAGCCCAGATCATTCTGTACTCTCTGAATTTAGGAGTTGGTGCAATTTTGGATGGATGCCCCCACTGCCCCCTCTGACAGCATGTGGGGCTAATAGTCAAGCTCCCTGACTCCAAAACTGAAACTAAGGTTACCTCTGAGACTGAGATGAGGACAAGCTGAAATATAAGGGATAAGATCCACCTCCTATGGAAACAACCCAAGAATAACTGACAAGAACCTAGTGTACAGCACAGGGAATGCTACTCAATATTCTGTAATAACACACGGGAGAAGAATCAGAAAAAGAAAGAGTGTCTGTAGATGTATAACAGAATCATTATGCTGTACATATACCTGAAAGTAACACAACACTGTAAATCAGCTACACTCCACTAAAATCAATAAAGGGAAAATGTTTTAAAAAGAAAGGAGAGAAAGAGAAACAACCCAAGAGACGATCTCAGTAACCTCCCTGAATCCAACGGAAGTTACTTGGAAGAAAGCAACAGATCAAGATGATAACTAAAAGGCTTATTGAAATAACTGCCCTGTTATTCGTTTAAAAAAAAGGAAATGATGGGTGCAATATCCATCAAGGGTGAGTCCAAAGAGACCAGCGTGGCAGCAGTTCTCTGGCGCTGTACGAGGCCTGTCTAGCAGCCCCACCCTGAGTGTCAGGTTGGCCTATTAGCAGCCCCACCCTGAGTTCAGGTTGGTCTGGTCTGATGACACGCGTCACCAGGGTTCTCCAACAAACCACCTGATTCTGAGTCTATGCTCCCCGAGCAGCTTTCTAGTTTGGCCTCTGCCGGGATGGAATGTGCTGATCGATACACACAAGGGTCTGATCACTTAAGCAAGTGGATGATGTTCTCCACTACACGCTGGAATTTGGTTTCCCGAGTAGATGAGCCCACAAGGGAAGAAAGTCCTACTTGGCAAACAGGAATATCTGGTTTCATTAGTCATTCTGTATTTCATTTTAACTTAATATTTTGGCATTTCGGGGAGGGCGGGGGTGGGGGATACCTTTGGATATCAGCTCTTTCTAGGATCCTGAGAAGCAGATCCACTCAGTTCTGACAAATTGTGAATGTACAAGGGTGATGACCCCCGTTTAATGGCCTTTCATGCTAACATGGGTGAACAGACAATCCTCCCTAATCTTTTCCAGCCTCCCTGCTTCCAAACACCTCTGCACTCAGACAGTTCTCTTTTCTTCAAACTGCAACCCTAGGTAGTCTGGAAGAGCCTCAGTAAACTCTCTGCAGTTGGAAAACAGGGCTCTCCAATGAGACCAGTAAGGTCCTTCCCATGCTTCCAAGGCAAGGGGCATAGGTTCAACCCCAAGACAGGGAACTAAGATCCCACATGCTGTGTGGTGTAGCAAAAAAAAAAAAAAAAAACAGAAATCCTCCCAAAACTATGTCTTTATTGAAATTGTATTCAGACAGGGTTAAGGTTAGAGGGAGAGGCAGGAGGAGAAATATTTATTTCCCTCTTCCTACTTTCTTTCCTTTTTTCATGGAGTGCTTCATGAATTTGCGTGTCATCCTTGCACAGGGGCCATGCTAAACTCAGAATCATTCAAGTTTTAGTCTATGTGCTGTTAAAAGCAAGTGTCTCTTCCTGCTATCATTTACAGGCCCAGGCCCATCTTACCCTCTGCTCATGTCCCAACTCATGAGCATCGGGGGATAAGAAATAGAGAGAAATAAGGTTAAGAGGACAGAAAGAGCTGAGAACAAGTAGAATATTGCAAATCCATCTTCCTTCTACTCAGAACAAGGTCAGAACCTTCCAAAAGGCATGTGGAATTTTGCTCCACGCCCCATTATCCCTCTCACTTCAACTCTGATCTGCTTAGGCCAGCCTAAGAGTTCTGAACTAATAATCTTTCTCCCACCAGTCCCCAGCGGGAACTGGACACAGCCTTCCTTGTTCAGAGCTCTTTTAAAAGACCCATGTCTAACTGAACAGATCTAAGATTCAAGCACTCATACTGCATGATGGTGGGTTCTGAATGTAAAGTCAACACCCACTGAAGAAGCCAACCTCCTCTCCCTCACTGCCTGCCTCTCCTCTCCGTGGGGTATTTAGAAATTGGTTTTCTTCTTTTGGCCATGGATCAGAACAAGATGCTAATGAACATAAGGCGTCTAGAAAAATGCCCGTCAGCTGTAGCTCACTCTCCCCAGACCTACACAGAGGGCAGCAGCGGCTCAGCGGGCACAAGCTGTGAACCCAGAACCCCGCCCCGGGCATGCAGCAGTCCACACTACCCGCTTGCCTCCTTTATGCCAAGTTGGCTAAGGTTCTTATGATGCATGCTCAGTGCAGCTCTCTGAGACATCAGGAAAACTCACCCTTGGCCCCAGACCAGCCGCACCCAGCCACGGCGCACACTGTGTGTCTTTTAGGAAAGTGTGTGTGTGCCCCTTTTCCAAGAATTGAACAGCGTCCTGTCTGATGCTTAGGGAACAGCGATGTTTGCGTTTTCAGCTATAGCAATAAAACTCTAGGCATTACACATGCCAGGCCCCACCAATGACTGAGCATCTCCTGATACAAGGTTCTCGAGTGAACAAGGACCAGAGAGCAATGACCCTGTTTCTAGATGGCAGTCATTCCCTGAACAGGATGAGGACCACACAATTTTCCTCATCAGATACAATCTAGGGAGTGCTGGGTCCCCACAAATGAGAAGATAAGTGTCATAGTACATGTAAGCAGAGGCTGGCAGGAGGACCCCACAGCCAGACTGTCTTCACCAACAAATGCAGACCGGCTGGAGGGAAATCCTCGTAACTCACAGTCAAGTTCCAGGGACCTGGAGGGAACCCCCACCGAGGATATGCATCAGTAACAGCATGGGCTGTCCAAGAGGTCTGCTTCAAAACAACCCTCAAGACTTAGGAATTTTGAAAAGGGATTCCCAGAATGTCTAGAATAGAAAACCCAGAGACGAGACTAGTGAAGATTAAGAGAAGCCTTCCACTCCCACTCCCTCCTTCAACTATAGAACATGCTGGTCAAGTGGAAGGCGCTGACTTATGGCTCTTACCAGTGATCTCCCTCTTGCTGGGCCTCCCCTCCTCAAATCTGGTGTGCGGATGGCAGGTGTTACGTAACATACTTGGGGAATAGCTGTTTCTGAATCCTTTGTCATCACATATTGGGCTTATTTCAACACTTCTCCAATAATATCAAGGTTTTCCTTGCTATGTTTCTGGTGTATAAGCCTGGTCTTTCACCCGGGCAAGAAGGTAACCCTAACAGGCTCTTTCCTATGACTGCCCCTCTCTTTTTTTAAAAAAAGAATCTTTTGGCCACATGGCATGCAGGATCTTACTTCCTACGACCAGGGATTGAGCCCATGACCCTTGCAGTGGCAGCACGCAGTGCTAACCACTGGACCGCCAGGGACGTCCTGGATGGCCTCTCTCCAGAGTCCCTGAACCTCACAGTTGCTTTTCAAGCCAAACGTGAATATATACCATTAAGGCTGGAAACTTCAGCATCTAACACTAAGGGAGGGGTGTAAAAAGACCCTAGCATGTTCAAACAATGGAATTCTGTGCAACCATTAACCAATTTTTAAAAATAGACTATAGATAGTGACAGAAAATAGGTTTTCCATCTACTGAGTAAAAACGGGCAAGCTAATAATTAGTAACATTTGACCCACAATTTGTCTGGAAAACACGTCTGGAGGCTTTACACACACACACACACACACACACACACACACACACGTATATAAAAGCATTTTAAAAAAGGATTAGACAGAAAGACACTAAAATGTTAACAGCGACTAGAAAACGGAAGGATCATGGGTGATTACTTTCTTATGTTTGTATGTATTCTCCGAAACTTACCCAGAGGACATTACTTTTGTAATGAGTAAAAAAAATCACAATTATCATACTATCCCCAAATAGGAGGGACTGGTTCTGTGCGTCTTGGGCCGGGGCTCCTTGGTGGTTCCCACCCAGCTGGCTGCCAAACTGCACTAGGCGACACTGCCGCTCACCACCAGCCTGAAGAAAGACCCCAAGCTCATCCTTGCACTGGCTTAATCTGGAAAATGGAGGCGGGAGACACACCCCAACTCACTGCCACCCAGGGCCTACTTAACTACACATCCACGGCGGGGCGGGGGCTGTACTCACCGGTTCTGCAGTAAGGGTAGGCATTCCATGCTTTTTCATGTATATTGAGGGCTCCCTCTGGGGCCAGCATTCGAACAAACGTGGGCACTTTGCTGTAGTGAGAAAAGGGTTATGAAGAGAAAAGGGGGAGAGAGTTAAAGACAGTGGGCTTCTGTGGTACATCCTCCAGGGCACAGTTCCAGTCTCTTCACTGGGGAGTTGACACTCTAGTTCTCACGAGACCAGGAGGTTACTCTGGTTGCATGCAAAGAGCCAGCAGTCAGAGCCCGACACCCCAGCTCCGCTGGCTACTAACATGCATCTGCAACCTGCCCCACGACCTGGCAGGAACAGCACAGCGGATGAGGCCCCAGGCTACCTGCCGTGGCTCATCAGTCCCCACGCTATCGTTACACACCCTTCCAGAGCTCACTGGGCCCAGGGCACGACACTACACCCTGCAAGGATGAGACATCTCTGAGACTGGACCAGAATGACTGGCTGACCGACTTGGAATAGGGGATCCAAGATGATCTGATATGCTGGGGTCAGTTCTAGTGGCCAGGAGGGCCCCAGGGCCATCCTGCCTTTCAGGACAAAATAATTTCTTATCTCAAGTTACAGAACAACAGGTATATAAAGTATGAGCACTTTTTATTTTTTTTAAGGTATGTATATTCCTCTGCCTTAGTGTTATTAGTTTTTTAAAAATATTTATTTGGCTGCATTGAGTCTTAGTTGTGGCACGTGGGATCTAGTTTCCTGGCCAGGGACTGAACCTGGGCCCCCTGCATTGGGAGTGTGGAGTTTCAGTCACTGGTCCACCAGGGAAATCCTCCTCTACCTTAGTTTTTAACTGGTAATCTATGCAATTTAGCAGGTGCCAATAACCTCATCAGCTTTGGTGCCTGAGGCCTCAGAAAGATGAGCTACCCCCAGGAGAGAGCAAACTTCGAACAGAGAGAGCAGTCCCCTGAGACCCACTCACTCACAGCCATACTCATTCAGGTGTCTGTGTGTGCCAGGCACGGGACACACGCACACATCACGCAGCCGTGGCCCCTGTCCTCGGGGAGCTTCCGTTCTAGTGCGGAGTGGAACTAATCAGGCAGAGCACTGTGAGGACACATGAATGGGGAGGTTCCCCAGGGAGAGGAAGGTTTATGTGAAAACACAGAGTCGTGAGTGGGTAGGGCTGAGCTAGACAAGAGGACGGGGGTGGGATGGGAAAAGCTGGGGGGAAGAGAGAGAAGTTCAGAGCAACTGGCATAAGGCATAAGGTGGGGAACACAGGAGAACTAGCAGAGGCTGAGCCACAGAAGATCCTGCATCTACACCACAGAGGATGGACTTTGTCCCGGGGGCAAAGGGCCATCTATAGCTCTAAAGCTGGGGAGCAACAGATCTGGACAGAATACTAGGAGCTGTGCGGAGTGGCAAATAATCCAGACAAGAGACTGGAAGGAAAGAGAAATGCTGATATAACCAAGGACATGGACTCAAAAGGACTTGATGTGATATGATGAAGAAGGTAGAGGGTGTGGTGAACCCATGGTTTTTGACCGGGAAGACTAACAGCTGACAGGAAGGCTTTGGTCCTTATGAGGAGAGGTGGCCATGGCACACAGCACTGTTGGTTTGGTTTTAGTTTTCTTTTTATAGCAGTTGGGTGTCTTGCGGTTAACAGCAGTGGTGGGGGTGGAATTCCCTGGTGGTGAAGTGGTTAGGACGTGGGCTTTCATTGCTGTGGACCCGGGTTCAATCCCTGGTTGGGGGACTAACTCTCCATAAGCTGCATGACCTAGCCAATAAAAAGACTAGTGGTAGGCAGGTTCAAAGCTTCTACCCTCTCCATAAGGAAGAGGGTGAGACAGGGCCTACTCTCTACATGTACTCGACTACGTCTCGAGGAACCAACTGGTCCCTGCTACCAGCCTCACTATGTCTTTTCAAAGTTCTCATTAAAAAATGTTGGGCTGGCCAAAAAGTTTGTTGGGTTTTTCTGCAGCACCTTATGGAAAAACCCAAATGAACTTTTTGGCCAACCCAATACAAACGCACTACAAGGAAGGTTTGTCCTGAGCCTAACTCTCATCAATGGCTCAGAAAGAATGGGTAGGCAGTCAGCTCAAAGGTCGAAGGGGAGGTGTAGAGGGAATAGAGCACAATGGCGAGGAAGTGGGATCGTGGTGAGATTTCCTCCCCCACTTCAGCGCTGCTCTGCACGCTCCGGCACTCACAGAACCGTGGACCAGCCCCTGGGCTGGCGCTTCTACATCCCTAGAGCAGACTTCAATTAGCAATTTTACCAAATGAAAATGGAACTGCTTTGTTCAGTTGAATTGACTAGAGATTAAGGTTCAGGTCTATGTTGCACAGCAATGCGAACGTACTTAATGCCACTTAACTTAAAAATGGTAAAAACAGTGAATCTTGTGTTGTGTACATCTTACCACAATTGTAAAAAGAAATTGAAGGCTTATTTTTTCCAGCAGTGGGTCGCTTCTAAAACAAGCTTGATTCAACATCCACTTGAGCTGGTCTAAGTTTACTATGACTTTCAACGTTCTTTTGGGCCAGTTTACAGTTTACGAAAATATTACTGTCTTGGTTAGGGATTCAGCAATTGTGTGATTTGCAACGGATTCTGGTACCCAAATCAGTTTGTGCAATACTTTTAAATACTTAACAGCTTCAAGGTAAAGAGAGGTACCAAAATTTCTCCAGGACCCGATTTTATAACATCAGAATTTAAAACACTATCTGAAGCCACAATTCTACTTTTAGGCACAATTTATTATAGATTTACACATACTAAACATATCACAGGATCTGTGCAGAAGGAGTTTTAGTGGAGGACTGCCTATGAACATGTGGAAATAACGGTAAATTTATTTCAAGATTGGCAAAACCACTGCCAGCACGTCTGTT
Source organism: Bos javanicus (assembly GCF_032452875.1). Lineage (NCBI taxonomy): Eukaryota > Metazoa > Chordata > Mammalia > Artiodactyla > Bovidae > Bos > Bos javanicus. The sequence goes on from NC_083886.1 coordinate 23,974,116, forward strand.
CGTAGACTGCATGTGCTTTAAAAGAGGCCAAATATGCTGACAGTGAAACAGCCATGATAAGAAAAGAAAGAAGAGATCCCATCTCTGTCAGATAACATAACAATAAAGGAAATGAACACCCACTTACACACACACACACACACACACACACACATTCTTTGTACTCACAGACAATGAAAGGGCCCACAAGAAGATAAGCACTATCCCTTCTAGGGACTAGGAGCCTGGTGGGGCAAGTAACACTTTAAAAACAAACAGAACAGCCCTTAAAAGAGCAAAGAAGAACCACCTCTACCCACTGTCACAGGTGAAACAACTTGAGTAACCAGCCAACACTACAAACACCCGCAATGGGCCGCCGTCTGCGCTCTGACAGCAGGCCCCACCCTGGCTCTGCCGTGGGCACCTACCTCTGTAAGTGGTAGATCTTGTGCGTGTATTGGCCTTTCTCGCCGTCCTTCTCATAGGGCTCGTTCACCAGGACCTCCACGCCTTCACCACCACCCGTTTCATTTTTGCTGGCCTCAGCCACAGAATACAGCTGCCCTACTTGATACTGAAGGAACACAGAGAGGGGAGTTACTGCCAACCCAGAATCTTCTTGAGGGCTGCACAGAGTCCTGTTGCCGGGAGCTGTCCACTGAGATGGCTCTGGGATCCCTGAATCCGGGGGCTCATCCCGTAGTTCCTAACGTGGCCTGGTCCAAATCTCCCCCAGAGCCACTGACAACGCTGCTCTGTGCCCCTTCTTTACCCGTCAGAGGTGTCTAATTTCATCCTTCCCTTTTTCACATCCTCCTTCAAGGTTTAAGGAGGCAGGTGAATATACTTCATTTCATACCACTATCCAGAAAATAGATTATAGAATCCAAGGTAGTTTTTGCTCTGTGTCTGACTCTGGTCCCAGATTCCCAAACAAGATCGGGCTGGTTGCTAGAAGTCTCTTTATCCCATCCCCCTTAACAGACGTGACTTTCTGTGAACAAACGCACCCAATGCTCCGTGAAATCCACAACCTCTGCTGTCACCCGGGCTCATCTTTTTGCTTCCGCTCCAGCACTGGGCCCCTCCTCCCCTGCCAGCACCTCAGGGAGAAGTCTTGCAGGCAACCAAATCTCCTGATGCTTTCCTGATTCCTGGTAGGGCTGAAGCAAGTGCCCTGCTTCTCGTATTCCATAGCACAGATTCCTATCCCACGGTGCTGGCCAGATGCACCCTCTAGGTTGGCACTTACTAGGTGCCCAAAGCCTAGTTTTCCTTTATTTGGGTCACATGCCACCCTATCAAGTCACCAGTCAAGATTGCTGGCCTCCTCTGATCCCCTCAGGACAACACGGTATGAGGGCCAATGACCCGGGCAGTGCCCAGGCCTGGCCCTTCTGTTTAGAGGGGAAAACAAGGTGAGAAGAGAACAAACAGCAGCTGTTAAAGCAGGAAGTTACACCTATACCAAGGGATGCCTCTTCCCTGTCATGGCCAATGCCACGAGCCACAACAGTTTAGGGAGTACGAGGAAAAGAGAAAAAGGTACTTGATTACAGTTTGGGGGAGAGGTGGGGATCGAGATTGCCTCATCCCTCCACACTCCCTCCCCAAGCTCCTGGTACTCCCGGGAGCGAAAGACAAAGGTCTTTCTCTCCTTGAGATTAAAGCAGAAAAGCTGTGTCTCTGGGCAGCCACCGTGGAAGCTACTGTGTGCAGCAGCAAGGAGCAGTGCGGCTTCCCCCGCTCCGCCTCAGCCTTGGAAGGCCGCTCTAGCCGGCAGCCTCCCGAGCTCCGCAGGGACATTTCTGGGCAAAACCTGTGAGGTGAAGCAGCACACCAGGACTCACTGTTCACCGCGAGAGAACCCACCTTCCAAAGCAAAGACACAGTACAAGTTGCCAAGGAAAGACCCAAGCAAACCAGCAAGGCTCAGTTGATCCCGTGAAGAGGCACATCTGGGTGAGAGCCAGTCACCTTGACCTTGCTACTCCAGAGTTACATCCAGGCTGCCTCAATGCCCCCACAGAGCCCCAAGCTGTCCCGGTGCCTTTCCAAGTCCAACCCCTAACAGGGGCGTCCATGAAAACCCCTATCAAGTGGGTCAGGGTTTGGCTTAGCCAGGGATCCTAAGCAGCAGCAGTGAGTCTGTTTCAGAGTCATGAGAACATCCAACCACTGACTCAGCAATCCTGAAGGGCAGGCTGGGGAAAGGGCCTGGTAGAGGGGACTGGGTTGCTGGCTGGTGGTGCTGCCTGGGGAGGGGCCCACGCATTGACTAATCCCCTTCGTTTGGTTCCTCTTCAGCTGCAGGAATCAGAGGGCAGGCTCTAAGAGGATCAGTGTGCTGGGCTGGCATCTTTCCCTTTTAATCTCTCTTGATATTCTGATCCTTTAATCCCAATGAGACATGTGAAGGCGGTTTTGTTAATCCAAAGGGGTGAGCAAGACTGGCCTCCACAAGCCACCAGCGAGGGACACTTTTCATATCAGAGGGTTCCCTTTGGCATCGGGGCTCCACACCCTGCAAAAACAGAAAGCAGCCAGACTCTGATGGCATAGAGGCGGGGGCTCGGGGTCAGAACATTAAATCAGATAAAGAGCCTTGGGGAGACCAGGACTGCAGCCTCCTCTGGCCCAGAACACTGCTCCCTGCCCTGGAGAGCTGCTCCTTTGCTCCTAAGAACTAAGGAAAACAGAGGCCCCACCACACTGGAAAATCTGGAAGTGGGAGCCCGGGAAGATGCGGTGGGTGGGCCTGGAACATGTCATGAAAAACAGCGCAGCTGTTGCTCCCACCCCCATGGCCCTGCCAAGCCAGGTACCAAAGGGGCCTGGTGCCGTGCATCTCTGGAAAGGAGAAGTAAAACAGCCCTATCCACAGGAGGGGGAAAAGGCGGGCGGGACTGAGTAAGAAACCGCTGGCGGACATAGCACGTTAAAGGACCAGGGCTCTCTGGCTCTGCTGCGGAGCATCTAGAAATCCTGCCCAGTTAGGCCAAAGGCTCTGGCCAGCCACACCCGATTTCACCCCAAACATTGACTCAAGCCATCGGGATGGTCATGAAGACAGGGTCTTCTCTCTTCTCTTCCCCTTCCCAAATGATAAAGCTCCAAGGGCCTCCAATTGGGAAGTGAATCCAACTGCCACGTGACACTGGGCTGTTTCCAGTCAGGACGGGTTATCAATAAAGACTCTGGGAAGACTGGTCATTATTTATTTCTTCTAGGGCTTCCCCACCCAAGATTTTCTGATCTTCTGGAACTAAGGTTCAGCCAACCAAAGAACAGCTCCTGCTTCAACCTGACACAGGCCAAGCACCGCTTCCTCATTGGTGGTTTCTGGCTGGGAACGGGTTGACCATCATCAGGCTTACAGATGAAATCCCGACCTGTGCTTACTTCCTAAGCTTCTGCTTTCAGGCTTGGTTCACCCCACCTCACCACTTCCTCAAGGCTCCAAAAAAAAAAAACAACAAACAAGCCACTGCAAACTGAAAACCAGCAATTGCAGACGCTCTCAAGGTGTCTTCCCCTTTCCCGCCCTTCGTGGCCCCACCATGAGCAATCAGCCCAGAGCTGCCCTAGACAAGTGCCGGCCCTCCTGCATCTGCCACCTCGCTCAGACACTCCCACTTGTCATTAAAGTCGAGAAACTCCCTGTAAGAAAAGATCCGTTTCACCCCTAAATGCCACTCTGAGGCGCTCCTGAATTTCCAGGGGACGTTTGCCTCACTGGGGTATGGGACCCTGCTGTACAGCAGAGAGGGAGTCACCAGACCCCCAACAGCAGAGTTTCAGGGCAAGTGACATGCTGGGCCTTCTTGCCTGGTCTCCTGGTTTGGAAAATCATCACTTGCTATTTTTCATAAAGAGAACAAGGACCCCAAAAGAGATGGGTTAGCAGGGACCGCCCCCCACCCTCCAAGCCAACAGCTATCAGCCCAGGCACATGATTCCCAGGCCCCCAGTACATCTCAGGGGTCACAGCATCCACCCAGCCACCCCCTCGCCCAGCCTCTCAAGTCTCATTTCTCGTATCCTCCTCTCCCGGAACTCCCCTGTTGTGTCCGAGGTCCACCTCTGAGCCCTCCCCCAGGTTCCTATAGCTCTCAACAGAGATGCAGCCCACCCCGGGGGGCTGATGCCTGCCCACCCTCCCTCTCATCTCAAGTGTGCTGCGAGCTCTGTTGGCCCGGTCTCAACTTGCAAAGGACCATTTCATATGTGGAACCAGGTGGAAGTGCTCAAGGGAGCTGACACTGCAGCGAAGAGCGGCTGTGGGCAGCACTGTGGCTGAGCAGCTTCACCCGAAGTTTAGCTCAGCTGGAAGCTGGGGGCTCTGGTGGTTCCGAAGGGATCAAAGAACAAGGCTGAGCTGGGAGAGGAGCGTGAACGAAGTTCAGAGGAAGGGCGGGACGAGGGAGGCTCCGGGGCAGTGTTCTGCTGTTCCGGAGGCCGACTCTGAGTCAGCTCGGCCTATGAACCTTCATGAGGTCAATCCTGCCAGATTGCCATTCACGGGGACGTCGGGCCCAAGAACCATAAAAGGACAGAGGCCAAGCCAAGCCCATTTATCATTCCCTGCCCTCCGTAAAAGGAGGGTTCTAGCCTCAGCCTTCTTCGCAGTCACCTAACTGTGGCGAGGAAGAGCCTCGGAGATTTCAGCCCTGCTGGTCTGCTGCACAACCAGAGAGGGCCAGGCAGGCCTCCCTGTCAAGTCACGGAGGTCTCAGAAATGCACGTCCTTAATCTCCTCAGTAACATGTCCCCAGACGGGCAGAGTTCCAGCAGGTAGGGGGTGGGGGCTGGTTTTGTGTCTATCCACAGTTATCTTGCTGGCCAACAGCTTGAGGCAGGTCACACACAGTTGGTCAGATACATTAAGTGCCTTCCTGCAACTGAAAAACGCACCAGGAAAATTCACACTGAGTACTGACTATCTCCATGCTAGGACAAACACGAAAACCATGCGACAATACTCGTGAGGGCTGCCTGGAGCCCAGCTGAGCTGAGGGTCACAAGCAAGCATCTCCAACTCTGGATAAAAAGAGGAAAAGGACTTACCTCCTCTACAGACACAGGTAGGATGACTCGACTGCAAGAGAAGGAAAACAGAGGGTCAGCTTGGGGCTCTGAAAGCATCGTCCTGGAACGGTACTGAATGTGTTGCTGCCCATGACACTGCACTCACTGTCAGAACCCCAGCAGAGAATGGCCTCCTGAGTGCTTCAAGGCTGGGACCCTCGGTCCCTTCTGGCACCCCATTCAGAGCCCTGCGATTCAGCACACACCCATCCCCTCACCAGGCACTTCCTAGGCCTCTGGCTCATGTTTGGAGCTGTCTTCTCCTCCCTCTCCCCGACAAATACCTTCCCCAACAAGACTTGCTGATGAGTCTGCCTCTCTCTGTTAACACAGGAGGATCCATCCCTGTATACTCCGAAGCCAAGATGGGGATTCAGGCCCAAACAAGCAGACCCTGGAGACTGACATCTCTGGGGACCCCACCTCCCAACAGCAGCCCTCAACATGAAAAGTCAGGAAGGGGCCAAGTTCCTCGGAGCATTAATCACCCTAAGAGCATGCACCAACCATCTCAGGGCCAGCTATTACAAGCCACTACCACAAAGCCACTGAGAGAGGACACCTAACTCGTGTTCTGACCTCCAGAAGCTGTCCAAAGGCACCCCAACCCAACTTTCTTTTCCTTCTTCTCCATTTCCATGGCGACCAATTTTGCTGGGGGAACCGCCAGTCAGTCACCTGATGGAGAAGCCATGACCAGCAAAGCCCCAGACCGGTCAGAACTCCACACACACAGAGAAGTGCGAGGGCCAGGGCCCTGCTCAGGGTGGCTTGCATTTGTAACGCAGAGCAGTGGCCAACCCCCAGCTCAGAGCCCTGGGGTCTGAGAGTTGAGACAAAAAAGCTTGGCTGTATTCCTACCAATCAAGCCAGCTCCCAACTCAGATTCTCCATTCCCAGACCCTAGCTGGGAGCCCCTGGAGCCTCCTGCATTTTGCGGGCTCTGCTCTCCTTCCTGGACCACGGTTCTGCCAATCAGGACCCTTGCTCCAGGCTGGTAAATAACCCGCTCACTATTCTCTAGTCCTGCAAAGGTCCCCAGACAGCAAGAGGCACCCAGAGGGGTCTGAGAAAAACATCTCAGTCAAGGCAAGGCATGGAGCAGGAAAGTAGCAGGAAAAATAACATGGGTTCCAAGTCTCTACTGCTGGCTAACTCTCCTCCTCTAGAATGACTCAAATAACGTAAACCCTGCAGGTTTTTGGAAGCTGCCCCTAGTGCTCTCCTCCCATCAGTGAGAGCTGACAGCGCAGAGAAATACTTCCAACGTGGAGGCCACAATTTCTGCACCCTCAGAAGAAACTTCCTAGAAAACAATACACCTTTTATCTTCAAGAACAATGGTAAAAAAAAAAATCACATCCAAGAATTTGCAGAAATCAAGGAGAATTCTGCGAGAGGAAGTGTTGGACAACCTTCAGACTCTGGGTGGGCACTGAGTCTCCACCGGAAAGAGACCTGCATCAGTCAGTTCCTGACAGGATGCTCTGACACTGTGACAGACAGCGGCACACCCAGATGCTTCTCCCTGGCTCCCTGGGAGCAAAACCACTTCAGCAGCAATAGGGTGCAACCGCAAAGGATGGGGCCACAGAGGCTGTGCGGGGCTGGGACTGGAGCCTCGCTCACTTCAGCATGACCTTCACTCGCAGTCTCTCTAGAGCTGCAGCGCTGCAGCCACAGCCAAGCGTCTCCGATGCCCCCCTCTGGGGCCCCCCCCCACCCAGGGATGCACACACACACACATGCCCGAACACACTCAGGGCACAAGTTGAGCAGGAAGGAAATGCAGATGCCAAGCGGGTTCTGCATCCCTGGCACCTTGGACCTTTCCCTGGCGGGCTTCAAGAGGAGGAGAACAAAGACTGGGAGGGGGAGGCTCTCTCTTCAAAACTCGCTCAGATCTCTTCGGAAGGTCCCTTCCCTTCCCTACCTGACCGTTTGCACAAAAACTACAGGTTTCTACAGATGCTAGGATTCGACTGGGAATAGACAAAAGAACCAGGACAGTGGGAAAAGTCTGTCATCTGGACAGTCAGGATTAAAATTCAAAGTGCACCCGACCCTCCTCTTGCTGGCTTCCCAAGCAAGATTCTTCCTCCTTAGCACACAAAACTCTGCGCTCTGGCTGAATCAGCATCAGATTGGATGTCAAGTAACAGAGTGGAGGGACTTCGAAATAAAGCTCTTCAGATGAGGTGTCAAGCTGCGATGACACCCAGGTCTCTTCCCTTTGCTATCCAACACTCCACACTATGTCCTAAATGTCCTAAACACCTCCAAGGAGCAGGCCAGCTAGAACGGGGCAAAGTCCTTTCACTGACAAAATGGAAACAGCTCTCAGCACACCTGCCTGGCTACCAAGTGAGGTCCACCAGTTGCTCTCTACCCCGACATCTCCCACTTCTGGACACCTCCCACTTCCTGACTTCCTGGGCTTCTGCCTCAATGCTGTCCACCTGTCCTCCCCTCTAGGAAGTATGGTTTCCCTGAAAGTTCTTCACGTACACATCCAATCTCCCCTCTTCCCCATCCCCCTGTCCCCAGTCTCTCCTCTTGGAAGAAGGGAAAAAGAAAAGTCCTAAGATGTTTACTTGGAACCATGAGCTTCTGGAACGGATCGTCTCATATTTGAAAGATGTAGCAATCCAGACACCCCCACCTGTCATCCAGTCCCCTGGATTTCACGAGCAAGCCCATCTCCCTGAAATTCCTACCAGAAGTCACTCATGCCCCCCACCCCACCCACCCTCACTACTCAGAAACTCCCTCACTCTTCACCGGTTTTCCTCAGTCAATGGCTTGATGACAAACATCAATTCGTCACAGCAATTTCCCCATCTCTTTGTACCAAGACTGAGAATCCTCCAGAGGCAGGCTGGCCCTGCCCGCCCCACCTCCCTAACTCTAACAACATGTATATTTACTCACAATCATACTTTTTCCAAACTGTCTTCCTCCGTAACACCCTGGGCCTCTCCATCATCATAATCCTCTCACTTTAGCCCCTGCCCAATATTTTCTGAATTCCTCACCCTAGTGTCCCTAAGTCCCAAGCAATCATCCTTTTTCCTTGAATACTTCCTCCTCTGTGTCCAGCACTGAAGACACATGTCACACGGCCAGTCCCCTGCTATCTCCTCATACCCTTCCCCTGTCACTCAGCCTGGTCCGGACTCCCTAGTCCATTTCCTGTGTCTGCTTAACGCAGTCCTTCTCCTGATGCCTAAGGCAACACTCCTCACACCCCAGGTGGCCCTCCACACTCCACCCATCATCTCAACTCCATTCCAGAAGCTGTCTTACCTGATCTCCCAGGGCCCCTTGGCAGTATTCTGGCCCAAACCCCCCTCCCCACCCCTGGCCCTGTCTGCCCTTGTCTAACTGTTCCTGGACCACTCAGACAACTCCTCCCTCTCCTGGGGGTCCTCTCTGCCACTGCTGCAGCTCTGGCTGGCCCCTTCCTCCCTCAGCCTCCACTCCAGGACCACCCCACGTCTCATCCAGCGCTCTCGATTCCTCCTCATGCCCTGTCCCGCTCTCACTGTCCCCTTGACCTCATCCCAGGCCTGCCTGGCCCTCTTTGTCCCCTCAGCCTCTCTTCAGGCCTACTCGGTCCTCGCTGCCCCTTGGGCCCCACCTCAGGTGCTGTATCCCTTCCTCTCCACCCCCGTTCGGCCCACCTCCGGCCCTGTCCGGCCCTGGCTGTCCCCTCAGCTCCTGCTGGGCCGCCCAGTAACCCATCCAGCGCTCTCCATGCCGTCGGGCCCCGTCCGGCCGCAGCATCCCCTCCGCCAGGCCATCAGTCTCCCTGGTCGTCATCCTCGACTCTCCCTCCCTCCTCGCTTCCGCACGGCCGGCTGGACACTCACTACTCCTTGAGCAGCACCATGTCGCTTCGCGACTCGGCGGCTGCCTGCTGCCCGTCCAGCCTCCCGCCCGCTTCCTGACGGCCGCTCTTCCCGTGGCCCGGCCTGGCCCGGCTGCCTGTGCGCCTTCGTCGTGGTCTGCTCTGTCCCCGCCGCTCTCGCTGCGGTCGCCGCGCCGGCTCCTGCCGCCCCGGCCTCGCCGCCTCCCGCGCCGCTGCCGACGCCGCCCGGAGCTCCGGTTCCGCAGCGCCGCGCGGGGGCGGGGCGTCTCTGCGGCAACCAGAGCGTCACGCGCCGCGCTGCGCGCTGACCTCAGCGCGGAGGCGGAGCCTTCTCGGGCCCGCCCCCTCCCGTCCTTAAGTGGGCCGCCGAGGCGGCCTGCGCGTCCCGGGTGGGTCCGCGCATAAGCAAGACCCGAGCAGCAGGCGGCGCCGACACCCAGGTGTCCCGCAGGGTCCTAGGGTGACTGTTCATCTGCAGGCGGAACAGATGCCACTGTGCGTTTGGGCCTGACCTGTGGTGTGGTTTGAGATCTAGGAAAGGTTGTATTAGAAAATGTTAATAATGGCCAAGTTTATGTGCACGTAAGGGCTTGACTCCTCACGACAGCTGTATATCAGAAATGTATTATTACTGTCCCCATTGACAGGTGAAGGGGAGGCAGAGGTCAAGAGACTAGCTCAAGAAAAAAAGAAGAGAAAGAGAGAGACACTTGCTCAAGTCCAAAGCTAGCATGTGATGGGGCCGAGGTTTTTACCCTGCAGTCAGTAGTCTAATATCCTTTATCCAAAAAGTTATTTACTGAGGGTCTGCTGTGCATCAAAATCTGTGCTTTTGTTGAGTGAGCAAGTGAAATGAAAGTGTTAGTTTCATTTCAGTCGTGTCCGACTCTGCAATCCTATGGCTGTAGCCCACCAGGCTCCTCTGTCCATGGATTCTCCAGTTAAGAATACTGGAGAGTGGGTTGCCATTCCATTTTCCGGGGGATCTTCCCCACCCAGGGATTAAACCCAGATCTCCTGCATTGCAGGGCAAATTCTTTACCATCTGAACCAACAGGGAAGCTTGAGTGAGCAAGGCAGATATCATCTTGCCCTTAGGGAACTCAAGATCACCTGGGGGTGGTAGGTAGGTGGATGGAGGGGCAGCCAGGCAGTTAGGATGAAAAGGACTGTGAGAGGTGAAATACAGGTTTGGTGGGGTCACACTGGGGAGGTGTAGTCAGCACAGGCATTCTAGAGGAAGAAGTTCTAAGCTGAACTCTGCAGGGGGCTGAGGTGGGAAGAGGTATGGGACAGAGTTGATGCAATGGCTGGGGGCCAGAGGGCCAGCATGTACTTCAGGGGAACTGAAAGAAGTGACTGCTGCACAAAGTTTGAGGGCTGAGGAGCTGTAGTGGGGTGGGGCGGGCAGAGTATGCAGTTCCTGGGGGTGCTAAGGTGTTTGGAGTCCATCCTCAGGGCATGGGCAGGCATCTATGGATTTTAAGCAGGTCTGTAAGCAGGTCTGGTATTTGACAGCTGGAAGAAAAGGGCACTCAGGGAACCGGAAAGGAAACAGGGAGAACCTGCGTGAGGAGGCCTCTGCAGAAGTCCAGGTAGAGTTGGACTAAGACAATGATGGTGAAAGGGGAGGAAAGAAAGACAGAGATGGATTCAGGAGCAACTCAGGAGGTAAAATCAGCAATACTCTATTGACTAATTAGCTGGGAGTGTGACAGTGAGAAAGGAGGGATGAAAACTTCCTGGGTTTCTGGCCTGGGAATCTGGGTGGATGGCATCGTCTTCAGGAAAAAGAGAACAAAGGAAGATTTGCAGATGGGAAGACAATGGCTAAAATGGAGCAGGACCCTGTGGGGCCCTCCCAGGGACAGATCCTTTCTGTGTCTCCCGTTTGCTGTTTATAAGAGACAGGTGTTACGCAGCCTTGTACACCTTTCCTTGAGTTCCAAAGGGCAGATTCAAACAGTTGCTAATCCAAGAAGGGAGGGAATGCAGAAACAAAGGTGAAGCAGTAAAACAGTATCTTTGAGTTCTTCTGTTGGAACTAAGGCCCCCACCCCCAGGTGGAGGATGGTAACTCCAGGCTGAGCACAAGATTCCTGGAATACCAACTTGTTAGCTCATCACCAATCAATTAGAAGAAAATTATTTAATAATTGCCATGTGCTGGCTCTTTCCAGGAAGTAAGTAATCTGGAGCTTGCAGTCTAGTTGGGAAGACTACATCTACTCATTCACTCCGTAAAATATTGATTGAACTCTTTGCCCACTCCTGGGCCTTGTTCTAGGCACTCAGAATACAGGGGTGACCAAGAAAAACAAAATCCTTCTGAAACAGGAGGGAAGGGGGCAGGACACAAGCTTTAAAAGAATGACATAGCACATGATGAAAACTAGTTAAAGACTGGACTTCTGGTGGACCTTGAACCTCCTTATGTGTTCATTATAATACATTATACATTCAGTCATGTTTGACTGTTTGTGACCCCATGGACTGTAGCTCGCCAGACTCCTCTGTCCATGGGATTCTCCAGGCAAGAATACTGGAATGGGTTGCCATTCCTTTCTCCAAGGTATCTTCCCAACCTAGGAATCGAACCCAGGTCTCCTGCTTTGTGGGCAGATTCTTTACTGTCTGAGCCACCAGGGAAGCCCTTTGTAATTAATGGCACACCTACCAGTACCTAGACAGCTCCAAGGCTGACCATCAAAGACCAAAAAGTGGGCAGTTGCCCAATTCCTGGAAATCTCCCCCAAATAGTTGGAATAATCCTCCTCCTCATTAGCCTGTTAAATTACCCAGCCCATAAAAACTACCATGTGATACTTCAGGAGCTCTCCCCTTCTGAGATGACCCACACTCTGTTTGTGGAGTGTGTTTCTCTCTAAATAAATCCACTTCTCTTTTATTTTCAGTTGTGTTGGGTCTCCATTACTGCGTGCAGGCTTTTCTCTGGTTGTGGCCCGTGGGGGCTACGCTTCATTGCAGTGCGTGGACTTCACGTTGTGGTGGCTCTTGTTGCGGCGGAGTACAGGCTCTGGGCTCAGGGCTTCAGTAGTTGCAGCACAGGGGCTCAGTAGTTGTGGTGCATGGGCCATTGCTCCACGGCATGTGGAATCTTCCTGGACCAGGCCTTGAGCCCGTGATCCCTGCAATGGCAGGTGGATTCTTAACCACTGTGCCACCAGGGAAATCCAATAAATCCACTTCTTACCTATCATTTTGTCTCCCACTGAATTCTTTCTGCGTCAAGACATCAAGAACCTGAGCTTCATTAAGTTCTCAAACCAGGTGTGGTTGTTTGCTGCTGCTGCTAAGTCGCTTCAGTCATGTCCGACTCTGTGTGACCCCATAGACAGCAGCCCACCAGTCCCCCGGTCCCTGGGATTCTCCAGGCAAGAACACTGGAGTGGGTTGCCATTTCCTTCTCCAATGCATGAAAGTGAAAGTGAAAGTGAAGTCGCTCAGTCGTGTCCGACTCTTTGCGACCCCATGGACTGCAGCCTACCAGGCTCCTCCATCCATGGGATTTTCCAGGCAAGAGTACTGGAGTGGGTTGCTATTTCCTTCTCCAAGGGATTGTCCCAACCCATGAATCAAACCCATGGCTCCTGCAGTGCAGGCAGATTCTTTACCCCTGAGCCACCAGGGAAGCCTGAGACCTATGTGATCTCAATTAAAAGACTGTGGGTTTAAGTCCCAGTCTCAGTTCTAACCGAGTTTGAGTCTCAGCATGTGGGCTCAGGTCCCAAATCTGAGTTGTACAGTTTCACTTCCCTTGTTTGGTGGGGTTAGGCAGAATATAAACAAATGCAGAAACAACTTCCAGCAGAGGTGAATGTTAAGAAGATGCTGAACAAGGTGACTGTGGGCAGTGAAGGTGGTATTAGATGGGTGGTCAGGGAAGACTCTCAGAAGAAGCCATGTTCTGGGACTTCCCTGACAGCCCAGTGGTTAGGACTCAGTGCTTTCACTGCTGGGGTTCACATTCAATCCCTCGTTGGGGAACTAAGATCCCATAAGCCACGCTTTGCCGCCAGAAAAAAATTTAAAAAGAAGAGGTCATGTTTAGATGGAAACCTGAATCAGAGTTGAGATGAGGGAGTCTGGAGGGCCTGCCAGGCAGTGAGGGAAATATAAAGCAACGCAACCATTAAATTACCCGAGAAACACCTTCCATGTGGAGGAATTCACAGAGAGGAGGCCTCGTACTTGCAGAAAACTGTACCGAGTGATGGAGGTCACTGGCCATAAAGGTGACCGTGTGTGACACAAAGGACAGTGCTGGAAAGAGTCCAAGGAGAGGCTCCTGGGCTGGAGAGGTGAGGAAGTGTCTAGGGACAAGGCGGCGATGAGTATCTGGCTAAAAGAGGGGATTGTCATCTTTGCAGGGAAAGGAACACGTGCAAAGGGGCAGAGTCAGGGTTCTAGGTGGACAGAATCTGGGGAGTGGGGAGGCCAGGGTAGAGCCTTCAGTCGGAGCATAAGGGGTTCATTTGATAGACACACACACAGCCAGGACAGAATATGGGGCCCTGAGAGACAAGTTAGAGATCTGACCTTAAGGAATCCGCATTCCTTATCACTCAGGATCAACTTGGAGAAGGAAATGGCAACCCATTCCAGTATTCTTGCCTAAAGAATCCTGTGGATGGAGAAGCCTGGTGGGCTGCTGTCCGTAGGGTTGTACAGGGTCGGACGCGACTGAAGCAATTTAGCAGCAGCAGCAGAAGCAGAATCAACTGCTGGCCAGATTTTTACCACACCTGCTTCATTTCTTTTCTGAAACATCATGTCATCTCTGCCCTCCATATACCCATGTGCATTCTAGAAATAGGGATATTTTCTTCTGAATCCACAATGTCATTATCACACTGAACAAAACTGGTCATCTCTTACCCAGTTCATATTCAAATGTCCCTAATCATCTAAAAAATATTATTTTAGAGTTTATTTTAAATACATTTGGTATCTGAACAATGTCTGCCTTTTTTTTCCCTCCACATTTTATTCTCAGGTGTTCTGTTTCTTACATCTCTTCCTCTAACAAGCTTTGCTTCTGTGCTTCTGGCGTACATAACAGTTAGGCCTTGGAATTTCCCTGGTGGCCCAGTGGCTAAGACTGCACTCCCAACGCCTGGTCAGGGAACTAGATCCCATATGCTGCAACTAAAAGAAAAGATCCCACGTGCCCACGTGCTGAAACTAAGACCTAGTGTAGCCAAATGAAAAAAAAAAAGATCAAAACCTTACATGCAGGGCCCACAGCACTCTCCAGAGTGCCTCACTGTGAGCCGACGATCCCACTGTGGGAATGAACCCCTGGTGCCTGATGCCCTGGAGTTCCAATCCTACCACTTCCTACCTGTGTGACCTTGTGCAAGTTGCTTAACCTCTCTGGGCCTCAGCTCCTTCATTTGTAAAATGGAGACAATGGTAGTGGCCGCCTTGTGGACTTGCTGGATGTCCGTAGATGAGGCAATATGCGTAAAGCAGTTTCATGCAGCGCGTGGCATATTTCTGTATGACCGTTCTGGAAGAAGGGGGGCCTGTGAGGAAGGACCCCTCGAGGCTACGTGTATATGCTCCTGGCTGAGCCGGCGAGAAGAACGTGAATCTCCAGTATCATAGCAATCCTTCTGTCTCACACATCTCTATCTCTCTTCCTCTATCTGTACCCATCTTTTCTCCATCTCTCTAGCTGCCCCTGTCTCCTTCTGTCTCTCCTCTCCATCTCTTGGTATCTCTCTCTGTTGATCTCTCTTTATCTCACATCTAGAAGTCTCTCTGTATCTCTCTCTGTCTCTCCCTTTCTCTTTTTGTTCTCTCTGTGCCCCTTCTGTCTCTCTCTTTCTGTTCCTCTGTAACTCTCTGTCGGTGCTCTCTCTGTCTCTTTAATCTCTCTTGCTATCTCCTCTCTGTGTTTCTCTTTGCCTCTTCCTGTGTCACGTCCCTGCTCGTCTCCCTCTCTCTGTCTCTCTTCATCCCTGCCATCTTGGTCTTTGTTCCTGCGCTCTGGGTAGTGATCCGCTCTCTCTTGGACTCCCCCTGTCTCCTCTGCACTGTTGATGTCTGCGCCTCTCACAGTCCTGGCCCTCCGTGTGGATGCTCCTGGCTGGCTGGCCCTTCTTACCGCCTCGGTCGCAGCCACACCTGTAACCCATCTCTGGGTATTGCGGGGAGACTGTGTTTCACTGTTTCCATCCTCAGCTCGGTCCCTTCCTGCCTGCTGAAAGCATACTCTTCTCCCAGCCTTGGCCTCAGCCAATTTCAGCCTCTTTTTGGTTTATTTCTCTCTCACTCACTCTTTTTTAAAAGCAGTTTTATTCATTTGTTTATTTTTGGCTGTGCTGGGTCTTTGTTCCTGCACGGGCTTTTCTCTAGCTGTGGTGAGCAGGGGCTACCCTCTGGTTGCCGTGTGCAGGCTTCTCATTGTCGTGGCTTCTCTTGTAGAGCGCAGGCTGTAGGGCGCACGGGCTTCAGTAGCTGCATATGGGCTCAGTAGTCGTGTTTCCCCAGCTCTAGAGCACAGACTCAATAGCATGTGGGATCGTCCCAGATCAGGGATTGAACCCTTGTCTCCTGCATTGGCAGCCAGATTCTTTACCACTGAGCCACCAGGGAAGCCCTCTCTCTCTTTTTTAAACTTCATCCTGCAGTATTTATCGAGCATCTGTTGCATGCCCGGCACCATTCAAGACTCTAGAGTTTATCGTGGCAAAGCAGTACCCATGCTAGCTCTTGGGGGCATTCGTGATATTGGGGAGACAGACAGACAGGAGGGCAGACGAAGCACGGCCCTGCCTTGGCCTTGCCCCCCTGAGCAGAGGAGTGCATAGGCCAGGCTGGGTCTGTGAGTTTGGCTGGCTGTGCCCTGCGCTGGGCCTGATGATTCCTTGTCCCTAAACAGGGCCTGAGGGTCACTCTAGAAGCCGGACTAGAGGGTTTAACCACTTGCTCACTGGACAGCACTCATGATGCCCCAGGCTGGGGAGACACAGGTAGAAAGTCCCAGCCCACGTGGGGCACAGTCCAGACAAACACAGTATCAGTGGGAGGGAGGGAACAGTGGCGCCCTGGACTTGACCTTCTCCCTCTCTCCCTGCCTCCAGCAGAGTTTGGCCTGCACACGGTGAAAAGCCATTTGAGCAGCCATGATCTTTAAAATAAATTTCTCTGAAATTTCATCTGAAAATGGGGATGTTTTACATAAAACTCAGAATTCCCAGCTTCTTTTGTAAAAATCAGGAGATCAGGCAACAGTGGGCTCGTTCCCACAGGGCCTTGAAGGGTTAGAGCTGTGTCAAGGCTGTCCTCTTAGCTGGGGCTGTGGCCTCCAGATCCCCGAGGTGCCCCCCAGGTCCTCTTGTGTACCTGGCAGAGAGGTCACTGTCCAGCAGCCCTTACGTCATCATGCTGGGGTTCTACTTATACTAGAAAACTCGTTCTCCACTGTGTCTGCATCAAAAGCGGGAAAACGAAGGTCACAGTGCAGGGATGTGGCGGAGCGTGGCTTTTGAGCTTGCAATCCTGATGAGTAGAAGCCCTCATGAACCTCCATTTACCATCTCTGCCCTGTGTGCCATGCAGGGGTCCTACCCCGTCCCCAGCTGGCTCCTGAGGCCACCTACCTCCCTGCCCAGGGCCTCAATGCCCTCTACCCTAGAGGATTGGGAACCAAGCTTCAGACAACCAGGCTGCCCTCTCCCCTCCCTGGCAGTGAGGGTCTCCCTGGGGCTTCTCTGAGGAAGCCCAGTGGCTCTTCTTTCCTGCTGCCTTTGCCCAGGGCCCAACTTTGTGGGAAACCCGTAGAAGAAGCAGGTGTGCCCATGACTGCTGACTCAGGACAAAAGCCGAGGGTCAAGAATGAGTACCTGCCTTAGAACTGGAATTCCCAGCTGCCTTGGGCTCCCTCCACCACTGAGGTCCCCTCCTCGGTCCCTCCCCCAGCTCTGGGGTCAGGGAGCACATTTCAGACAGGTGATGGGCAAGACAAGTGGCAAGTGAATGTGTGACTCAGACAGAAAGAGACACAGGGGCCAAGGGGGAAGCAGTTCTTGGCCATTCTCGGCAGATGTTTATTCAGTGCTTACTGTGTGCCAGGAAGCCAGGTGCTAGAAACAGCAAAGGGCCAGGAAGAGTCAGGGTCAGCTGCTGAGCTGTCAGTGACAAGACATTGACCCCGGTTGACATGGGAACAGATTAACCCTTCAGGCACCACTCTGAGGGCCTGGGCTGGGTCCTTGGACAGAGCCTGGGCCTTTCTACCCACCAAGAGAGATTCAGCGAGGCATGACCCTCTCTCTCTTTGTCAAAGGAGAGATAAGCTCCCACACCCTCCTCTAAACACGTTCACACCCGACGTGCCTGGAATTATACCCCAGACGTCAACACACACATGCACACACATGCACACAAAGGCACACGGGCGGTTTTACAAGGAGGTGGCGTGAAGGTGTTGTCCACAAGCTGTGCTCTGAGTCACCCACCTCAACGTAAAACTGTCAAGAGTGCCTGAACATCCCCCATTTAGAGATTATCTTGAGAAGCTTTTTGGCCAAGTCTCTTACCAAAATGCGAAAGACGTCAAAGTGAACAGGGGGACAACTTAAGGCTTTTGCTGAGAGAGGGTGGTCCTGAGAGGGGGAGGGATCAGAAGAAACGGACCTCACTTCCTTTACTTGGCCAAAGGCCCAGGCAGAGCTGCCTGAAGTCTGTCCTGTTACACGGGCGGGGGAGGGTGTGTGCGGATGGTCCTTATCCCCTGTGCTGTCTGCTCCGCTCCAGGGTCATAAAAATAATTCTATCACTGGTTAAGTGCCTACTAAGTGCCAGGTACAATAACGTACAACTGCTTGACGTCCAGGTCCACTGAGTCTCCGGGGGCGGGGGTAACACTTCCATTTTACAGATGAGAAACCGAGGCTCAAGACTTGTCTATGGTCACAAGATAATAGGCGTGGTGGGGCCTCTAACCTCTGCCCTTCCCTCATCGCCTCCTCAGCACAGGGAGGTAGAGTCTCACTCTGGGAAGGGTTGAGCAGCCGGAGGCCCTAGTTGGGTCTTGGATCTGCTTGGGAGGCTGAGAAGGGCTGACTCCAGGGCTGGAAGTGCTGCCTGCAGAGAGACCAAGGGCACAGATGGGAGAGGTCTGCCCTGCGGTGGGCCATCCACATGGAGGACGCTGCGCCTCCTTCCTGATATGCATCCTCACCCCAGGGTTTGGGGCGAGTCAGGGCCTGGGTCGGGGACAGGCTCCCAGAGCCGGCCTGCTCACCCCGACCCCACCCCCATTCCAGGGGGGTCCCACAGCCTGTGGAAAACCCACCTCACTTTCAGGGTCCTGGGCTCCTAATCCTAACCCCACAGTTAAGACGCCTTCCTGCCCCAGAACTCACGATAATCCATTGTATTACCCCTCAGAGGGAGGGAAGCTGTGGATTAAACAGCCCCAGAAGCCTGACTCTGTTAAGAAGACTTCTCAGAGCTCAGAGACGGGAGCCTCTTGCCATAGCGGGCCCACAGCCTGACCCTTCCGGATCACCTGCCCCTGGTGCATATGTGTTTAAATTCACACAGATGGACATGCAAATGTATTAACCGCCAACGCCCACACCCCTGAGGACTTTCCTGGTGGTCCAGTAGTTCCAATGCATGGGGTGTGGGTTCAATCCCTGGTAGAGGAACTAGGATCCCACATGCTGCATGGTGGGGCCAAAAGATAAAAACAACTCCCTTGGAGAAGGAAATGGCGACCCACTCCGGAATTCTTGCCTGGGAAATCCCAGGGACAGAGGAGCCTGATGGGCTACGGTCCGTGGGTCGCACAGACTCAGACATGACTAAGCAACTAAGGAACAGCAACCTGGGTTTGTCAGTCTCTATGGTGTGAGGACTGTAAGAAGCTGAATGGTTAAAAGCATGATCGTGATATAAGAAGAAACAAAACTCCACTGGGCTGACTGAAAGTTCACGCAGTTGTCTGAGACAGTGCTGCGCACGTCCTCCCAACACTGGCCACCTCCCCACCTTCAGCGTGCTTGGGGCCTAGGGCCGTGGGAGGCCCTCATGCTTCACAGCCCAGGGCCAGAACAAGGAAGGCTGGAGTTCTTCTCACCAGGCTGACACTGAGTACAAGAGGGAATAGGAGATGGAGCAAAACAGAAAGGAACCCACAACCCGCAACCCCACCTGTGGCCTTTACGAGGGTGGGAACCTTCCTGACGACAGGCCCAGGCAGCGAGAGCCGCAGGCAGAGGCCAGGAGGCTTTGGAGGAAGCCAGCCACAAAGGATCACCTGGACTCAAGTCCAGGGAGACAGAAAGGACGGGGCTCCTGGCAACACTCCTGAGGCTGGTGTGACCCTGCTTCTTGCTCCAGTTGAACGCCCTGGACCGGGCACCACTGCCTGCTCCTTCCTTCCTACCAGGAACCTGGAGAACCAGGGGGATGATGGAGGGCCCAGGCCAGTGATGACCACTGCCTTTGACCAGCCCATGGTCCCTTCCCCATCCCAGGGCACTCCTCTCATGGCTGGGGGTGACCAGAGACTTCCTCCCCCAAGTTACCATCCGCCTCTAAGGCCAAGATGACTCTACTACGTACAGCTCCCCCAAATCTAAGGAAGCTCTTGGCTCCAAGAAAAGGAGACCTCGCCTGTGTCTGTTTCCCTTCCTCAGGCTGTTTCACCTTGATCTTAAGGCCTAGAGGCCCCCAGGCTGCCGCTCCGAATGGACTGTCCTGATCTAGAGGGTCGTGGCTGCTCCAGAGATTAGGACCATATGCAAGTCCTTGGCTTTAACCATGAGCGAGTTACTCTACCTGTGCAGGCCTCAATTCTCCCAGCTGTAAAATAGGGAGGGGAGTATACCAGCTCTTGGCTTCTTAGCATGCCTCAGTGATGGTAATGAGAAAATATAACTCATCAATCCTGCAGCCAGAGTAAAATGACTGGCAAGGGAGTGGGGGTGTGTGTGTGGCACACGTGGTACCCAAACCGCCTGGTACCCTGCTCTCATTTTCATGTCCCTAAGCCCCATACACTACTGGCTCCGGACTATTTTCCACCCTGAACTCTGGTTTCTCAACGCCTGCTCCTTTCCACGTGTACACACCCTGCAGGCAGGTGGGCGAGAGAGAGAGGTTGAAGCTCCCACTTCGGCTGCGCTGGGGGCTGCTGGGCACAACACAGGCTGTGTCCTTGTGGCCTCAGTACACTTCCCAGTGGGAAGGGCCCTTGCTAATCAGCACTGCCCCAAACTGCACTCCATTGTCAGTGGCTTTCAAATGTTGGGGAGGGGGGCAGCTGCACCAGAATCACCAGGTGGGGCTTAGCAAAGAATAGACTTTAGTTTCCCTCTAGGTCAGAGGCAAGCCCCTGGGGCTATGTTATTAACACACACCCCAAAAGCTCCTGCTGCAGGTAGAACCTGGGCCACACCTGGGGTGGGGTGGCTGGGGTTGTTAAAACCATTCCCCAGCTGCCCACCACACCCCTCTGGAGAGCACAGCCCACCAGCACTGAGCTAACTTCACCTCGTCCAGCATTTCCCAAATCTGACTACAAAACTTTTAAAAAATTATGTATTTGGCTGCACCGGGTTCTTAGTTGAGACATGTGGGATCTAGTTCCCTGACCAGGGATTGAACCCAGGTCCCCTGCATTGGGAGTACAGAGTCTTAGCCAATGGACCACCAGGGAAATCCCAAAATTTTTTTAAAAATTAAAATAACCTTCACATTTTCCAGAACTAGAGTTTTTAGGAATGCTTTGGGAGAAATGTTCATCTCACACTCTCTCCTTTAAAAAAAAAAAAAAAAAGTGTTTAAAACAAATACCTGCTTTTGAGTATTTGAGTGGATGAAGCCTAGGGAGGTGAGTTTCAGGGGCTCAACTGTGACAGGAAGCTCAGGTCTGGGCCTGGGTCTGCCCCTTCCCATCACCACCCATTCCTCCCGCCACATCCTGCCCCTGCTGTCTTTGAGGCTGCGGCTTGTCTGGGGTCACCCTGCGTCCTGAACCCAGGAGGAACCCTTGGTGTGGCTGACTGGTGACAGGAAGCCTGAGCAGGGATGAAAGGGGGTCAGGATTAGCCTGTCTGGCTGGGATAAGCAGCAGAGGAGCGGGTGGCCACACTTCTAAGGTGTCTGCACAGGCCTGATGTGTTAGGGCTGGGGCAGGGGAGGAAGGTCTTTTCCTGGCCCACCGCCCCTCCCAAGACAGCAATCACACCCAGAGAGAGATGTTACCCAGAGTCGGCAGCTGGGGACAACTGGGGCTGCTCAGTGGCAGAAAACTTTGTCCTGCCTTTTCTTCTCAAGCTCAAAACAGGCACATGGAGTCATGAATTGATATGCTAGAAGGGGGCATCCCTTACCAGTAGGGAAGTGGATTTATTGCTTTATAAAAAGGAGTCTGATAAAACTGAAAACATATAACCTAAAAATCCACCCACCCCTCTCAGAACTCCCAGGAAGCCTCAGACACATTTCTGAGCGCAGTCAAGGTGGGTGGGTTGGTAAGCCAGGCCCGCCTGGCAGAGGAAAGGTGGCCTCACCCAAGTAAACAGCTCCAGGGCCCCTAGGAGTCTGCCAGCAGGGGGCGCTGTGGCCCCGCAGCTGGGACAAGCTTGGCCCTGAACAGGGCTGGCTCCCAGGCGCTGGGCTTGCTGCAGGCCTGGCCAGCTGGGGGCAGCTCTGGGAGGATAAGTGCAGTCACCCAGAGCCCACACCCTGCCACCACCCCCACACACATTTCTCATACCCAGCACATGCAAACACAGCCCACACATCCACACCCCCTCGGCCTCTCACAAATTCACCTCCCCACCCAGGCCTGGACCTCCAGGACTGTCAGCCGCAGCCTCATTTCCACACCCCACAAAAACAGCTGTGTGTGTGTGTGTGTGTGTGTGTGTGTGTGTGTGTGTGTGATATGCCCTGTTGGTGCCCCCTTAATTCCCTTCAGGTCACAGCCTGGACAGAGGGTGGCAGTGGAGACATGCCCCCACTCAAGTCCTGAGGGAAGAGGGAAAGGGCCGCTGCCCGGCCTTGTCCATGGTTCCCACGTGACCATCCAGCCCTCCAGACCCTTCCCAGGCTAAGCTGGAGGGGGGAGGACAGGGGGCGGGGGGGCGCTTCCCCACAGGCCTTGAACAGGAGGACAGGCCATGGACAGGCCACAAAGGAGTTAGCACCAACAACAGGAAGCGGGTCCTTCCTTCCTCAGGCAGCTCTGACTGGCCGGGGGAGGAGGTGAGGGGCCAGGCTGGGGGTGGGGGTGTGCAGACAGAGCAAGCCTTTGTCCTCAGGCAGGCGTGGTCGGTGGACATGCAGCCGAGGGGCAGGAGGCGGGCAGTGGATGGCAGACCCCTCTACTTTGGCTAGAGGCAGAATCCGGACACACTTCAGGGGAGAGGGTCTGCTAGCCCAGGCGGTCCTCCTGGCTTCTCCTGCAGGCCCCATGGAGCCCCGAGGCTCAAGGACCCCTCGAGGGTGGCGGAGTGAAGTCCAGAGCCTCCCTGCCTCCAGCAGGAGGAGAAGCGTCTGTCCCGGCCCTCTCCCATCCGTCTGTCCACCGCAGAGCTCCGAGGCAGGACCGGGGCCCTGGGAGGGAGCGTGGACTCCAACACAGTGAAGGACAGGATCCTGGGGTTGGGGGCGGGCGGGAGTGCGTGGAGGTCCTCTGGGGTGGGGACGAGGACACCGCGAGTCACTGAAGCGAGAAGGCAGGAGGCCGCGATCCCGAGAAGGCAGGCGCTACACAAAAGCCTCCTGGTTGGACGAGCCGTTGAGCTTGAGGAAAAGCTTGTCGTCCTCTCTCTTCCGCTCTAGCTGCCTCTCCAGCTGGCGCCGGTAGCAGATGAGGTAGAGGGGGAGGCAGAAGCCCAGCATGCTCACGACCAGCAGGCCCACGTTCACCTGGGGGGCAGGGACGAGAGTGGCCGTCACAAGGGGCAGGGACCCCAGCACGTGTGGGCTGCAGTCCTCGTGCAGCCAGACCCTTCCTCGCTCTCAAGGTTGGGATTGAGGCGAAGGTCACAGGAAAAACATAGGAGGAGTTTCAGGAGGTCCGAGGGCCTGTCATCCCACATTCTGGCATCAGGATTCCCCAGTAGTCCACGGGCCACACCAACGTGCTGATCTGAAGGTCCAGGGGTGTGGTGGGATTGGGACAAGCTCACAGAACCTGGTTATGAATCCCAGCCTCTGGCAGGAGTGGCAGGGACAGCAACTCGGTTCCATTTACCCCAAAATCAGGTCCAGAGGTTGAGACTCTGAGCTTCCACTGCAGGAAGTGTGGGTTTGATCCTTGGTTGGGGAACTAAGATCCCATATGCCACACAGCATAGCCAAAATTAATTTTTTTTTAAGAAACGGATAGAAAGGATACTCTTCCCCTCTTGCTCCCCAGCCTATTCACAAGGGATCCCTGAACTGACCCTAACCAAAGTTCCAAACTGCCTGTGCTGGGGTTCTGGAACACGCTGAGATGCCTCCCAGCTCCCAGTCAGCAGAGTAGAGTGGATGCCCATAACCCGGCGCCCCCCAAACCTTCTTACCCACAGAGGGTCTCCCTGGAGGGGACCCATCATAGCCAGAAACAGGGGCTGCTGCAGGAGAGCGAAGAGGGCGCTGATCAGGGACTGCAGGCCCGTGAGGCTCCCAAACTGTGTGGAGGGGTACCTGCCAGGACAGGAGAGAGCCTGTCACCGCGGGGCCCACTGTCCGGCTTCCCCGATGCTCCTCGGCCTCAGCCTGGCCCCACTTGCCGGTGCCCCCAGGCTGCAACTTGAGGTATCAAAGGAGATGTGGGAACAGCTTCAGAGGACAGTCCGGTGTCCATCTTTGGACTGCTTTGTGATGAGCAGTTCCATGCAGAGAATTTCCCCTTTGGACCAGCATGAAGGCCCTGGGGCCCACGGGTGTCTGGCCGAGCCGAGTGGACAACATGATTCCGGCAGGAGTCTGTGGCTCGGGAGCTAGGCCCAGGGAGCAGGTGGGAGGCTGGGCCGGGCTTGGCTGCACCTTCATCCAGAGGAGCATTGTATAATCACGGAAACATAGCATCACAGCCCTCAGCCGACTCCCTCAGACTCTGCCAGGGTGGCCTCAACTTCCTCTAGGTCTTGGGGCGGGGAGGGTGGCGTGGGGTGGAGCATGCAGACCTGGGATGACCCCCATGGGATGCTCTTGGGAGCGGGGAGAAAGTTCTGGCATAATCTCAGGACATTAGGCATCGTGGCTTAGCAAGGAATGGCTGCAGGAATGAGCCTGTCTTTGGTCAGAGAGAGACAGCGGATGGTGTTTGGGTTCTGGTGTTTGAGCCAAGCCCCAGCCTGAGGAAGACGAACAACTATGGTTCCTTAGGTGTGTGTGGCCTCTTGGAAAAGGAGGCAGGTTTCACTTTAGCCAAGGGCTGAGAAAACTGCGGGCAGACCAGCCCTTTGAGGCCCTGTGTGGGCTCTGTCAGGTACATTCGGGGCTCAGTTATTTATGTCGCTGCTGCCACTGAAGGCCATTTGAAGGTCAACATTCAGATGCATGTAGCCAGAACTCACCCCTGCGCTTCCCATGAGCAGTCAGCAGCAGCCCCAGGACTCAGCTGAGCAGCAGCCCCTGAGGCCGTAACGATACCGAGCTGCACCCTAGCCGGGGGAACTGACTTCGTGTTAAATGCCAAGGCTTGTGGGCACCCAACTGTCTGCCCACTGACCTGCTCCCACCGAGTACGGCCTTCTCCTGACACACCCCACAGAAACCCTAATATCTAAGACAAGAGGAGGAACCTCAGGTAGACAAGATGGTCCCCTTCAGGCCCTCAGCCCCACCTGGAAGCCCCCTCAGGTCATCCATCCCCTTACCCTCAGCCACCAGGCCACCCGCAGCCCCCAGGACTTACACGGCGGCATATAAGCCCCCGACGGCCGAGTGGATGAATCCTCGCACGATTGTGTGCAGGATGAAGGAGAGGATCTGAGATGGGGAGAGCAGAGTGTGAGCAGGAGACATGGAGGGTCTCCCTTTGTCCCCCTGCCCCAAAGCTCCCAGGGTCCTGAGTGGTGGGAGCACTGGCACCCTGGAGTCGGCTTGGCCAGTTCGCCATGGCCTACTCCCGAATGCCAAAAATTCTGAGCCAATTGTTCAACACAGTCATTACTAACAACTCCATTGCATTAAAGGTACAATTTAGTGACAATTGACCCTTGGACAATGTGAGGGATTAGGGGTGCTGACCCTCTATGCAGCCACAAATCCACATTAAACTAATACTCTGGCCTCTGTATCCACAGTTTCATATCCTCAGATTCAATCACCCACTGATTGTGCGGTACATATTTACTATTGAAAACAGTCCAAGCGTGAGTGGAACCGCACAGTTCAAACTTGTGTTGTTCAAGGATCAACTGTGCACTGAAAACAAAGTTCGTGAATACTCAAAGCCCATCACATCTTGATCACTTCATTCTGTTTTACTATTACCTCTAGTCTTAAGGTTTTTTAAGTCTACTGTAGATATTGGGTTGGTTAGGGTTTTCCCCTGAACATCTTAAGGAAAAACTCTAACGAACTTTTTGGCCAGGTGGCACGGTGGTAAAAGAATCCACCTGCCAATGCAGGAGGTGCAAGAGACGCGAGTTCGATCCCTGGATCGGGTAGATCCCCCGGAAGACAAAATGGCAACCCACTCTAGTATTCTTGCCTGGGAGATTCCATGGACAGAAGAGCCTGGAGGGCTATAGTCCATGGGGTCTCGAAAGAGTAGGATACGACTTAGCAACCGAGCATGCATAATATATATATGACGGTGTGTTATCGTGTGACAATGGACAATGTATTGTTTGATACTAGCCATGATGAACACACTTACACCATGCAAATTGCCAAACATGAGAAACCAAGGCTCCCGCTACCCCACTCCCATCTAAAGTCTGCCATCAGGTGTATGTATGGACACGGCACTAGGTAGGAGGTCACCGATCATCACTCCCGCCTTTTGGGACCCGAGGGCGGTGCCCCGGTCTCCCAGCCTGGTCCTCCAGGCCCTACTGGCAGATGGCTGTCCCCCTCTCCTCTCACTCTGCTTTCCTAAGGAAAGGCCACTGCTGGCAGGCTGAGCAGGCCCTTGTTAACGATTCCTGAGAGCCACGAGCTGTCTACTTTGCTGCCGGGACCCTTTGTTTGTTCTCTGCACACAGCCCTGTCATCAGGCGCAGCAGCCAAGCCCTGTTTCCGGGAATGTGGGTGGCGGAGGCAGGGGGACTGCTCTCTGCGGCGCTGTGAGAGGGCTGTGCCTAAAAGCACACGCATCCCTTACAGGCTCCCCCTTTGCACCCCAAAGGCTGTGCTGCCTCTTCACAACTTGTCTTTCAGTAAGAACTGGTTAAAACAAAAAGCAGATCGCGGTCCTCACTGACCACTGCCCCGTGACTGGACAAGGTGGTCAGGGCAAGGGTCTACCGGTCTTGCAGAGAGGGCCACCACCACCAGGAGGCTGGGAAGGCACCAGGGATGTGCCAGTACTCCCGTCTGGAGCCGGCATCAGTCTCTGGGGGTTTATCCCAGCTGCACGCGGAGTCGGCACAAGCACACACCAATACCCGTGGGTGGTGCACACCTGGTGTTCCCTGTATTTCTACATGTGGCCACTTGTAGAAAGGAAGGGACTCCTGCTTTCCTCCTGGACTTGGTCCAAGATACCACCTGGACTCGGGTCACACCCATCTGGGAGCAATGCCATCACTTGTATCCCTTCCTTCAAAGTTCAACTTGAGGACTGGAACTAGAACCCTTCTGTGGACCTAAGGGTGGAGCCAGGCAGGTAACGCAATCTACCTTTCTTGGGCTCTCTGCCAAAAGTCAGGTTCCAAAAGCACTGAAAATCTCGTGCAAAGCAATTAAACTTTTGAACCCAGATACCAAGAGCTCATCATCAGAGGCTTTCTCCTGTGGCCATCCTGAACCAGAAGAGCGAATGCTCCCATCAATGCCACAGACTGGCCAGACCTCTTAGGATGTCAGATCACAGCTGTCTGACCAAAGGCAAAACAATTAGCTACACAAATACACCATGTGACTCCAGAAATGGTAAGATGATGGTATTCATGGTGTGTAAGATGCCCCAAGACCAAGAAGAATAATACACTTTCATAGGGAAGGGTCTACTGTGAAAGGAAATCTCAGTTCCATTTACAGCTTGCTCTTAGAACTGTGGTGCTGGAAAAGATTCTGGATAGTCTCTTGGACTGCAAGGAGATCAAACCAGTCAATCCTAAAGGAAATCAACCCTGAATATTCATTGGAAGGACTGATGCTGAAGCTGAAGCTCCAATACCTTGGCCACCTGATGCCAAGAACCGACTCATTAGAAAAGACCCTGATGCTGAGAAAGATTGAGGGCAGGAGAAGGGGGCGACAGAGGATGAGATGGTTGCACAGTATCACCAACTCAACGGACATGAGTTTAAGCAAACTCTGGGAGATAATGAAGGACAGGGAAGCCTGGTGTGCTGCAATCCATGGGGTCACAGAGAGTCGGACATGACTTAGCAACTGAACAACTCAGCGTTGCACACAGAGCCTAGCAGATAGAAGGCCCTTGGTAAACCAGGGTGGGCTGGTTGATTGGTTTGGCTGGTTGGATTAAATGAATAAAAAGTCACTGTTCTCTTTGCTAATGGCTCCCCCATGAGACATCAGGCCCTCTCTCACTCATCATCCCATCCCCCACACCCACCTGGAGCGGCAGGTTGGGAATGAGGCAGGTCACCCCGAAACCCACGAGCAGCAGGTTGGTGAAGGCGAAGGCCCGCGTGGCATTGGTGATCTTCTGGATCTGCCGGTCCCGCTTCTTCTTCTTCTCACCTCTGTGGGGACACAGGGCATGGAACACAGGACCTGGGGTGGGGTGGGGGGCATGGGGGCATGGGGCCCTCTGGGGTGGGGAAGGGGGCCCCTGGGGTGGGGGCCCCTGGAGAATAGACTCTCCTAGGAAGTCAGGCCCGGGGAGTCACAGCTTGTGGACAATGCAAGACTTGGACACCACCGCCAAGTGAGTGCTAGCTGAGGACTGTGGGGGATAGACCATCACGAGGGACACTCCCCACGGCCCTCTGAACTGAGCACAGAGTGTGAACCTTAGTGGAGAGGTTGGACACGAGAAGATGGGCATCAGTACCCTGCATTGGAAGGACTGATGTTGAAGCTGAAACTCTAACACTTGGGCCACCTAATGCAAAGAGCTGACTCATTTGACAAGATCCTGATGCTGGGAAAGATTGAAGGCAGGAGGAGAAGGGGACGACAGAGGATGAGATGGTTGGATGGCATCACCGACTCAATGGACATGAGTTTGGGCAAACTCTGGGAGTTGGTGATGGACAGAGAGGTCTGGTGTGCTGTAGTCCATGGGGTCGAAAAGAGTCGGACATGACTGAGTGACTGAACTGAACTGAACCCTGCACTATTTCAATGAAGACTGAGGTCAGATCCCCAATGATGGGGAGGGAGGAGGAGGAGGCACCCAGGTCAGGATGTGGCAAAGCCTCCTTCACTGTTGGCTCCAGCTTCACCCAAATCCTGCAGGGAGCTGATGCTAAGCCAGAGAATAAGCCAAATAAGGGAGCAAGTGGGTTTCCCCTTGCAGGGCAGGAAGGAGTGAAGAAGAAATCAGCATGTGGCAGATGGAACTGGAATGGGCACCAACTGCTTTCCAGCTGTAGGACCTGACCTAGATAACAGAGCATCTCTGTAATTATCTCCCTGTGAATTCACTACTACTGATTCAAGTCTCACCACCCACAGGGATGCCCCACGGACAATCGCACGACATCCAAGGGCTCAGAGATATGCAGGGAGGCCCAGGCCCACCACTTTCTCCTTGTGTGACCTCAGGCAAGCCACTCCAACGCCTAGTTTCAGTTCCCTCATCTGTAAAATGGGTATAACTCATCAAGGTGTTGGGAGGCTTCCCTGAGAGATTGTGTATTAAGTGCTTGGCACGGGGCCCGATACAATCAAGAGTAGCTTATTAAGGTGGAGTCAGAGAAGACAGCATCTAATTCATCCTCTGATCTTACAGCCCAACCCTTCTATAAAGAAACTCCAGTTTCTCGTTTAATTCTCACAGTCATGAACAAAAATCTATTAACATGTCTTAAGTTTATACCTGTTTACAACTCACACCCAGTGAAGGAGGCTTTGCAGGCAAACGGAACTGCTCTAAGGCTCTCTGCCCTTGTGCTAATCGTGCTGAGGATCTGTGTGTGGTCCTAAAGGCGGGTGTTTGATAGTTACTAGTCTGCTTTCTCTGGAGAAGGAAATGGCAACCCACTCCAGTGTTGTTGCCTGGAGAATCCCAGGGACGGGGGAGCCTGGTGGGCTGCAGTCCATGGGGTCACTAAGAGTCGGACACGACTGAGCGACTTCACTTTCACTTTTCCCTTTCATGCATTGGAGAAGGAAATGGCAACCCACTCCAGTGTTCTTGCCTGGAGAATCCCAGGGACGGGGGAGCCTGGTGGGCTGCCGTCTATGGGGTCACACACGAGTTAGACATGACTGAAGCGACTTAGCAGCAGCAGTCTACTTTCTCTCCTCTCTTCTAGCTTGGCGCTTCCCAAACTTTTATATACAAAAGACTGTTCCAGATAGAAGTGACAGACCAGTATGTGTGCTGAGCCGAGCGAGGGCCAAGAGTGGCTTTGAGCATGGCCCCTTCTCGCCTCTCCTGCTGACTTTACACCTGCCCCATCCACCCCGGAGCCGCCTAACACCCGCCTGCTCCCTCTGGGGACACGAGGCACACGGGTTCGGCCTACGCACGGGTTGGCGTCTTTCTCCTCGGGCTCCTCGGAGGCATCCTCACACTCCTTCAGCCTCCAATCCATGATGTAGCCAATGACGGGGGCGGTGAGCAGGCAGAGTAGCTGGAGCACCCCGAAGATGGAGGTGTAGAGGCTCACTGAGGAGACAGAAGGGCCGGGTCACGGAGCGGGGCTGGGGGGCTGCCCGCTGAGGCCTGGGGAGGGGGCTGGGCAGAGTCTGTGATGCCACAAACCCTTCTGGGTTTTTTTTCCCCCAGAACCCCCCCCACCCAATCCCTATCACCGTGAGTCATGATGGGAGACAACCTCTGAAATCAAAGTCTGAGCAAGGGGCAGGACACCCTACTCTTTCCTCCAAATCCTTCGCCTATTTCCAAGAAACAGCTACCAAAGTCCAGTACGTCACAGTGACCTTCCCCAGAGCTCCAGGAGGTCTCTGTGACTCTGGGAACCACAAGATTACCGAGGCCCAGGATGGAGCGAGGTTTTGTGTGTCAACAGCCTCGTGTATCAGTGTCCTGCCCCTCGAAACACACCGAGAAGGCCCCACTCACAGGGGCCCCGACGTAAGGGCTCCGGCCTTTAGAGAGCCTTAAAGTCATGATGAGATTTCTCAGAAGCTGAAGGCTGGCTGCGCCACCCCCGCCCCCCCTTCAGTTCTGGCTGAGGGGGACGTGCGGAGTGCAGGGGGCCGTCTGGAGTTCAAGGACAGGTGCTTCTCAGTTGGGCAGGCTCTGGCCAGGAGCGGACGTCCTGTGTTCCCTGACGACCCCCTCCCCTCCCAGACCCCACGGACTTACCGGTAGCCATCACTGCACCGAGACAGCAAAAGTGGCAAAGCAGAGAGGAGTGGGGTTAGCAGCAGAAATGTCAAAGGCTGTTACAGAGAGAGGGCTGTGGGGTGGCGCGCTCTGGGCCCAGCACCCACATCACTTCCCACGGAGCCCTGACTCTCAGAGTGCCCCGCACGGGTATCTGATGACGGTTTCCTGCCTGCTGGGGCCTCGGTCATGTGCGGCTGGGGCCTCATCACAGACGGGCTGTGAATCAGGCCTGTGGCACTTGTGGGGGGACCATGATGGGGAAGTGGCCAAGAATCCACCCCACACCCAGCCTGAGTGTCTGACCAGCCAGTGCTGCCAGCCGCCTGATCCTGACGTCCAGATGTCCATGTGTGCGTGTGTGTGTATGTGTGTGTGTGTGAGCTCTCAGGCACAAGTGCTCAGAGGAGCAGGATGGGGAAAACCAATGCCCTGTCAGCTGTGGACCGAATTTCCTGGCCCAACTTCCTCTACTTCTTAAAACTGACTTTTGAAAGAGGGAAACAGAAGCGGGAAAAAAAATGCCTCTTGGGCAGCAAAAGATTTCTCAGAGAAAGCAAAAGAGAAGGCCATGACTCAGCAGCAGCAGGGAGATTTGCCTTCCAAGGGCCAGTAAGGGCCTTTTCTCTATACTCATCAGGGTCTCTGCCTGTCTGGGCCTCAGGGTATGTAATAAAGGGCCTTTAGACAGGCTAAATCAGCTCTCCCCAAAGTACGGTGGACAGATTTTAATGAATGTTACGTAATAAAAGGGTTCCTGCGGTTGAAATTTAGGGGAATATCATTGAATGAAATGAAGCTAAACAGGTTATTTTTCCCCCCCATCTTCGTGTTTGCTGTGAATTTCTGCAAGGGCACATAATGGGGTTTTTCCATGTTGCTTCACGTCCGAACACCCATTTTCAGAATAGAGCCTGCATTATGTGTGTCCATTAGTCTCCTTCCCCTTTTCTTATAGCTGAGTTTCTTATCCTCTTTAAAAACATACAGGACTTCCCTGGTGGTTCAGTGGTAATGAATCCGTCTGCCAACGCAGGGCAAAAGGGTTTGAACCCTGGCCGGGGAAGATTCCACATGCCACAGGGCAATGAAGTCCATGTGCCACAACCATGGAGTCTGCGCTCTAGAGGCCATGCTCCACAGCAAGAGAAACCACCACAGTGAGAAGCTCCCACACTGCAGGGAAGAGGAGCCACCGCTGGCCGCAGCTAGAGAAAAACCCTCACACAGCAACGGAGTCCCAGTGCAGCCAAGAATAAATTTAAAAAGAAAAACAACAACAACAACAACAACTAAAACCCTTACATTGCCTGGCATATCTTCCCGTGGAGAAAAACAATTAAACCAACTCCAAAAGCTGCACACCAATGAGACTGCCAATAAAAAGGATTTACCCAATGTGTTTGTCCTGATTTCGGATGACTAAAGCTGACTCAGCTCAGGCCCTGAGGAAGTACGGACTTTCTTTGCAGAATCAAAACCTCTAATCAGCTTGTGTGTTCTTTTGGAAAAGTGGGCAGGTGGGTTATCAGTTCTGTTTACCAGAAGTAACAAGCCCGGACCGGATCACATAAGAGGAAGGAGGCTCCACCTGGCCTCGCTTCCCAGTTCAGGACACAGCTCCCAGGAGACCCCGTGTTCAGCCGCAGTGGCCCGGCCCCCACCCCAGCCTCTCCACGTGCTACCCCTGCGGTTTCCCAGAGGATTCTTGGCGCTAGGTTTGACGGATTGTCTTTCAACAAGCTCTCAGGTGGAGTACAGTGTTCTGTGCAGCGTCTTCTCTTATAAACACACACGTCAACCGTCCCCCTCAGGCAACGAAAAACACACCCCACACCCCAAACACACAGTTATTTCAGTCCTCTCCTCCCTCCTAAACCGGGAAACTCTGGCGGGGACGAGAAAGAACAGTTGGGCCCGGCTGTGATGAAATGGCTCTGACGCACCATCAGGCCCTTGGATTCTGCCATCTCACCGCCCTGCTGACCCAGCCTAGCCCCACACCCTCCAGCTGGCCAGGTGGTGGACTTGACCTCAGGCGGCCAGAAGTGACCACCGCGCGTGGACAGTGCCCCAGGGCTTGGAAGCCACCTACCTACGGCCTGGTCGCCGCTGACCAGGAACTGAAGGATGTTGTTCATGGCGCCCATGTAGAAGATGAGGCGCAGCTGTGTGACGCACATGGTGACCAGGCTGAGCAGCAGGATGGGGCTGAACACGCTGTGCATGAACGAGGGGGCCGCTGCGGGGAGAACCGGGGGCTCAGGGAGAACCAGGTGGCCCACGGCCCACCTACCATCCAGGGCACATGTGGGGCCGGGAGGCCCCCGTCACCGCACACCAGATGAGGTAGACGGCTGGGTGCAGGAGTGGGGTCACCCAGCTGTACAAAACAAGCTGGGTGAACCTCACCCTCTCTGAGCTTAGTCTATAAGGCAGGGTGGGTGGTACTGCCTGACCTTGCGGGATGATGTGGGGATGAAGGGAGGTGGTACCCACAGAGCCCTCAGGGGGTGCTGGACCCCATCGGGGTCCCCATCTGGACTGGATGCCCCCTCCTTGTCACTGGGCTGTTGATGGCTCAGGGCAGGCTTGGGAGGTGAGGGGCCACATGCGGGTGGGTACCTGTGGCATCAGGCTGGCACTTGACCTCCAGGTCGACGGTGGACAGGCACAGCTTGTGGCCCTCCTGCAGGGCCGCCTGCTCCTTGGCGCTCCGCGTGGAGCTGCCCACGCTGAGGCGGCGCCCCACTGTGGTCACCTGCTTGTAGAACTGCTTCCCTGTGATCTTGTGGTCGAAGCCCAGCCAGCTGAACTTGATCTTCACCCTGGAGGCCACAGGAGAGTGTCTGGCACGCTGCCCACGCCCCTGGCCGGTGTGGGAGTGGGGGCAGACTGCAGGTCCACTTACGTGTAGTCCATGTCCTCTGGCCCCGGGAAGGGCTCCAAGGGCCAATTAAAGAAGCAGTTGAGGAAAACCAGCCCAGAGCAGCCAGCCCAGACCACGAGGATAACAATGAAGGAGGCACCAAAGTCATAGATGACCTGAGAGGCGCAAGGGGACAGGGGTCGGAGTCAGGGTGGGGCAGAGTTAGCAGAGAAAAGCCGGAGTGGGCAGGGGGCACCCGGCAGTCCTGGTCTGCCTGTGCTGAGCTTTGAGGTGGGGACATGGCCCCTCAGGCTGGATGTTTGGTCACCAGGCACCAGGCATTTCAATCATCTCTGCTCGCCCTGGACCAAATGCCTGCAGTTTGGACCAAACGCCTGCAGCTTGGATCAAACGTCACCTCCTTGGAGAGGCCTCGCCCAGCTGCCCATCATAGCACCGGCTCACAGTGAACAGCCCTGGCTGAGATTTTTTGACTTATGATTCATTTCCTCATCCATCATTAGTCCAGCTCTCTGAAGATAGGAATCCCTAGACTTGTCCACTGATGTTTCTCTAGCACCTTGAAGTGTATACATGGTAGGTGCCAAAAAAATACTCGAGGAATGAACAGTTGAATGTCTCACTTTGCTCTTCTGTGAAATGGGTGTGACACTGGCATGTACCTTCTTGGTGTTGAGGTGCGGTTCAGCGGGTGTGACCCCAGTAGAGGGCCCAGTACAGGGCCTGGTTGGTGGGAAGACTGCCAGACTGTTATTGCCAATTTTGCCATTTATTTCCAGCCCAAGGGTCCCCAGGGCAGTGGCAGACAGCTGCCCAGCTCCCCAGGGAGGGGACCAGCAGTCGGACACTGAGACAAGGAGGAGGAGGAACCTGAGGGCTCCTCCACACTCTAGGAACTTGAGGATTCCTAACATCCAGGGACGGTGGCCCTAGCTTCTCCGGACAGCTCAATGCCCAGGTGGCCGGCCCGTTGTCTATGACTCCTCCTCCTGCTCTGCGGCCTCTTCCCCTGGGACCTCAGTAAAGGGGATTTATTGGAGCTGGGGCCACCGCAGAGAAAAGCTGGTTCTGAAGCCCTTTCAGGAACAACAGGATTTAGAGCAGGAACCAAGACTGATGAGCAGTGAGGTGCTTGCTTCATCCTGACCCCGTGTGACTTCCACGGGCTCAGAATCCTGCCTGGGAGGGAAACAGCTGAACCAACTTGGCTGTGAGCAGCGCTCTGGCAGTAGGGAGCAACAGCCCAATGACAACAGATCTGGGGGAGGGGTGGGGGGGGAGGGAGAGGGGACTGGAGCTGGATTCAGGATGGGGGACATTCTCTCACTCCCTCTCTTTCCCCCCAGCCCTGAAATGCAAAGGCAGCCTGCAGTCACACCCTGCAGAGATATGCTTGACTTCACCATCCCCACTCTCACGCCTCCACCCCACCCCACCCCACCCCACCCCACCCCTGCCCAGCAGGTCTCTTTTCTTACTCCCAGAGGTGCCCAGGTGCATCCTCCCAGGGGCGGGTGGGGGGAAGGGCAGGCCCCAGTGACTTCCCTCTTCGGGGAGGGCAGAAGGAGTCTCGGGAGAGGCCTCTGCTCAGACACCAGCACACACTCTCACCTTGACTCCTGGGAAGGTGACCGCTGAGGAGGCATAGGATCCAATCATCAGGGCAATAAATGTGGACCGAAGGTCACCAAACATGTTGGGTAGCTGAAAGACAAGAAGCAAGGCAAACTTCTGCTGAAAGAGGGACAGACAGGGAGGATGAAGGAGGAAGGGAAGAGAGCATGACGGCATCCTCGGGCACCTGGTCTTATCTGCTCTCCTCCCTGTGTAATTCACGAGGCATCAGTCCAGGGATAATCACTGCTAATTGCACGTTTTTTCTTCCCGGACTGAGGGTGATAAAGGAAGAAGCGGAGAGTAATGCAGAATTCAGACTCTGCGCGTGCAGACAGGACTTTCTGGCTGGCAAGCGACCCTCCTCTCTGCTCTGGCATAGGCTAGGGGCTTCGGTCTCTGCAGGGTTACAAGGAGATGCCAGTGAGTAAGGCAACCCTCAAAGGGAACAAGTCTGTTAAAAATAAGAATCTATTTGAGGATGCAAGCCTAATTTTATAAATAAAAATATCAGTATTCCAGAACGACCAGATGTCAGCAAAAGCTGCTTTTGATTTTGAGAAGAGTAGGTCTCTGGAAGGTGCCAATCAGAATTCTACAGTCTCTGGGGTAGATGAGGAGGCTGGCCTGGGAGTCCTGCTTCTCATTTTCTAGGTTCAAGGAGGGCTTTCTCTTCCCACCCGGAAAGATCAATGGCAAGAAAAGCTCAGGCTTTCTTCCCCATGAGGCCACTCTTCCCATCTCACAGGAGCTTGTTTTGGGCCCATTCGACATGACTGCGAAGCTAAAACCCTCAGTGGATTCCATACAAATTCAGTCATGGTAAACTATGACAACGAGGTCGTGGATTCAGACTGGCATGGGGTGAAGCGCATCCTCCCCTAACTGCAGCCTTCCGTGCGCTTGCTAACCTCAGGAGAGCTCACACCACTTGCTCTGAAGGTTCTCCATCCACACCCACACAGTCCCTGGCATTGAGACTCGCTCTCTGGATCTGCGAACCTGTTTTATTGAACTCAGGCTGCTTATATGGACCTAAACTACGTCTCCCTCTGCCAAGATGTCTGGAATCGTTTTGCGGTTTTATCAAAATGCACCACGTGATGGCTGCCTGCAAGTTAATCCGTTTGCTGAACACAAGCAGTGTGAATGTATTTACCTACCTGCCCCTCATCATTTCTGCCTGTTTTGACCACAATTAAAAATGAAAAAGGGACATCATACAAGTGAAAAATGTTTGTGCTTCAAAGGACACCATCAAGAAAATGAAAATATGATGAGACGAAGAGAGAAAATTTTTATGAATCACGTATTGGATAGGGCACTCCTATCTGCAATATATAAATAACTCTGACAACTCAGTAATAAAAAAATAATCATTTTTAAAATGGGCAAACAGACATTTCTGAACAGACGTTTCTCCAAAGAAGATACACAAATAGCCAATACCGTTATGAAAAGATAACTCAGTATCATTAGTCATAGGGAAATGCAAATCAAACCACAATGAGCTGCTGCTTCCTACCCCCTGTGCATGCTAAGTGGCTATAATAATAATTTTTTTAAAAAGAAAATAGAACACAACAAATGCTGGTGCTGATATAGAGTAGTTGGAACCCTCCTACCCAACTGGTGAGAACCGAAAATGGTGCAGTCACTTTGCAAAACAGTCTGGAAGCTCCTCATTTAAACACAAAGCTACCATGTGACCCAGACACTTCACTCCTAGGTATATACACAAGACGAATACAAACGTATGTTCACACAAAAACATGTAGGTACATGAGTGTTTACAGCAGCATTCTTTATAACATACAAAAAGTGGGAACAACCTTCACGCCCATCAATGGATGACTAGATAAGCAAACTGTGGGATATGCACACAAGGGAATATTACACAGCCACAGAAAGGAATGAAGAGCTGATACATGTTACAACACGAATCAACTCTGCAAAATTATGCCGAGTGAAAGACACCAGTCACAGAAGACCACATAACTGTATGATTCCATTCATGTGAAATGTCCGGAACAGGCAAATCCCTAGAGACAGAGACTAGACGAGGGGCTGTCTAGGGCTGGGGTAGAAGAACCTGGGAGGGACAGGGAGGAAATGCTAATGGTCCAGAATTGTGATTGGGGTGATATGATTAATTCTGGTGATGACCGTGTAACTCTATAAATACACTAAAATCCATTGACTTACATAGTTTAGGTGAATTGTATGGTATGTAGATTATGTCTCAGTGTCATTGTTAAAGAAAAAAAAAACATGAATAAGACACTTGAGATGTTTTGGGATCCCAGGATTAAAAAGGAACATGAATAAATCCATAGTGTGTGGCCAACAAAGCCATCTTGTGGCATCAGGCCAGGGTGCCTCAACAGCTTCGCCACACACACAGAGTTCTTCTTCCAGCCCCCTCTGCGCACTCAGGCTTCTCAGAGAGGGTCGGAGGGAGACAAGGAGCATGTGGAAACTTCCCCAGCAGGAGACAGAGGAAAGGTGACATGCTCATGGCCACCCAAGCACACCTAGGTGAGCCTGAAAGGCACCCAATTTCATTGTGCACACCTGCCTCCCAGGTATGCTGCGGTTCAGAGGACACCCCTCAGATCCTGGGCTCACGTATTTCGGCTGTGCCTCACTGGCTATTCCACCAAGGCAGCTTCAGGCATCTCCAGGCCCATATCTGCCCCAGGGAGAATCCAAAGATTAGCTTTGCTTGTATGGAAGAAGGAAACTGTTCCAGCCTGGAAGGCATGTGAAGAAAAAAGGGATCAAAGATGGCTTAGAGGGATTTCCCTGTCAGTCCAGTGGTTAAGACTCTGTGCTTTCAATGCAGGGGGCATGGGTTTGATCCCTGATAGGGGAATTAAGATCCCACATGCAGGGCAGTATGGCCAAAGAAACAAAGCACAAAACAACAGCAACAACAAAAAAGAGGGCTTAGAACCCAATCAGAAAAGCAGATGGAGGACAAAAGCCACTCAGCACAGTCAAGCCAGGAAACGCTTCTGCCATGGTAGTCACCTTTGGGTGCAAAGAGTGTTCCCAACTTTTTGACAGGGCAAGGGGATACTTCTGAAAAGCAGACAGCTTGCTTACCAGCCCTTTTTCTTCTACCCTAACCCAAGCTAGAGGCCAACAAAACCACAGAGCTTGGGGCTAGTGGGCAACTCTGACCTCATTTCCCGGAGTCTGCTCCCCAGACTGCGTCTGGGACGGGCAAGAATAGGAAGCTGGGAGAGGGTTCTGACTTTCCATCTGACCCTGGATGAGATCCTCGCCCTCATGTCTGGTCAAGGCCAGTAGCCTCCCAGCTGCCCTCCTGGCTTCTCTGCCTCTCCCTGCCTGGAACATTCTTTACAACACCCTGAAAATCCTCCCCCTCCTTAATATGTTCTTTTGGTAAGCATGTGGTATACACTCCCAGGGTATACAGAGCCTCAGGGCAAACCACACTATACAGCCTCCTCAGGAATGTGTACATCTTATACTTTACCTTACAGTTATTTTTTGCTGGTTAGGAAAGCAACGCATGTTCATTGTAAAATATCTAGAACAAAGTACACATAAAAAATGAAATAAAAATTCCCCTTGGGGAAAAAAGAATTTCCCTGATATAGCCACATTATCATTTTGATGTAATTGCCTTCAATTATTTTCCTATAAATACCTATAAGTTTTAACCAAACTGGAATCAGATACTACATATTATTTTAAAAACTTCCTTTTTTTTTATTTTGTATATTATAAATACTTCCTGATTTATTCCTGTATTCATCTTCAACATAATTTGTAACACCTGTCTGGTATTTCCTTTTCTGAATGGTCTATAATTTATGCAACCATTTCTCTGATGTTCTCAGATCCTTTTCAATTTTTATCATAAATAACATTTTTTAATGGACATGCTTGAAGATAAATAGCAAATAGCTATTATTTCCTTAAGGTAAAAATTCCCCAAAGTAGAATCATTTGGCAAAAGGGAATCCACGTTTTTAAGTTTTTTTGTGATACTCTGTGACAAACTACCTTCCAAAAAACTTACACCAATTGGAATTGAAAAAACTTACATTTACTGATTGCTAATGACTTTGAACATTTTTTTCTACAGTTTTTAAAATCAGTCAGTTACATTCCTCATTTGTCCTTCCTTCCTAAGAAGTGTTAATTCATTCATATTAGTTTGGTATAGGCTCTTTATACATTAAAGACCTTCCTAGTTTGTTCCTACCGTTAGGTATGTTTTCCCAGTTTGTCCTTTAATGTCATAGTTGATGGTAGGGTTTTTCTGACCAATCTAAGTGGATTTCCCTGGTGGCTCAGACGGTAAAGCGTCTGCCCGCAATGCAGGAGACCTGGGTTCAATTCCTGGGTCAGGAAGATCCCCTGGAGAAGGAAATTGCTAATCCACTCCAGCACTCTTGCCTGGAAAATCCCATGGACGGAGGAGCCTGATAGGCTATAGTCCATGGGGTCCCAAAGAGTTGGACTGAGCCACTACTAAGTGTTCAAACGGGTAGTCAAAGTATTTCAGCTTTTCGTAGTAGCTAGTAGCTCAGTCGTGTCCGACTCTTTGCGATCCCCCGGAGAAGGCAATGGCAAACCCACTTCAGTATTCTTGCTTGGGAAGTCCCATGAACAGAGAAGCCTGGCAGGCTGCAGTCAACGGGGTTGCAAAAGAATCGGACATGACTTAGAGACTAAACAACATTTGTGTCAGATGAAATTTCTCTGAAAACAGTGTCAAGGATGACCTTGACCAGTGAAAGCTAAAGCATAAACATCCTGGCAGTGGTCAGTGTGTGGTCACAAAACAGCAAACACAGGCGGAGTGAAGTTTACCCTGGGGGCACTAATTATTTTTCAAATGTTAACACTAATTGTGTTTTATCCTTTAAGCCACTTCCTTCCCTTCCTCCCAAAGCTGTCATGCCTGCTAGAGGAAATTTCTCCCATTTGCCCAGGAGCAGCTTGATCAGAGGATTTTTCCTTATTATTAAGTTATAATATATGACAGCATACACGGTTATGTTAATATATTAAATAATATAGTAGCATTGTTATTATAACAGAAACTATTATTATCCTAAAAACCCTCATAACATCCTTACCAAGAAAGCGTCACTCATTACCCTCACTTAATGGTTCCAAGACTTTAGGATTAGAAAAGTCAAGGGGACTTCCCTGGTGAGTCTGCCTGCCAATGCAGCGCTGTACAAGGGTTCGATCCCTGATTCAGGAAGATCCCACATGCTGTGGGGCAACTAAGCCTGTGTGTGCCCCAACGACTGAGCCCTGTCCTAGAGACCATGTTCCACGACAGAAGAAGCCACTGCAAGCGTGGGCCCCGCGCGCCGCAACTAGACAAAGCCTGCACACAGCAACGAAGGCCCAGCGCCGCCAAAAATACAAAAGTTCTTTAAAAAAAAACAGTCAAGGGATCCCTAGGCTGGTAACGGTCAAAACTAGAAGTCAAAGCACGTCAAGTTGACGTGCATAACCACTGGGCTACTCTGTCTCCTGGAAAACACACACGCGGGCCCTGAAGGGTCCACACTTGATTTGGAGGATCAGGCAATTATCCTTACCTCTCATACCTCTCTCTGTTCCTTATTAACCACTCTGTTTGCTCTCCCCATTAGAGATTTCTTACATCCTTTCCGAAGCTCCTTTGAGGCCTACCTGCCTCCTCCCTCCCTGACCTCCCCCGGCTGACCTCCCCACAGTCCAGGGCAGCACTGTCAGGCTGCCCTTGGCTGCACACTCTCCTTTCATCTTGTCTGGGTCTCCTCCCCCACTGGTCTCCACATCCCCCTCCTCCCTCCCTCCTTCTGCCTCTGCCCGACCTCAGCTGCACATAATGGCCACTCAGAAGCCCTGGTGATGGAGTGAATGATGGCTGAGGACTGAGCAGAGTGCCTAGTGCCGGCTGGAGGGCCAGGCGGAGGGGGAAGAACCGTGACTCCTGCCAAGTAGGAAGCTGCAGCCGAGCTGCAAAGACAGATGCGAGGAAAACACTCAGCAGGGCGGTTTCCTGACCCTGGGCTCCCAACTGCTCTCGTAGGTTGGGTGTGGGGGGAAGTGCGGAGGCCCCCTCCCTGGCTCTGGGGGGCTTCCCACCACCGCCGCCATTAATGCTGTTGCTGCCCCGGGGTAGGAGGGGGGCTGGAGTGGGCTCAGCCAGGCAGAACCCGTCCTCCGAGCCGGCCGCGGAATGCCATCCCCGCGCGAGCCGGTGGTGACTCATTGGCTCAGCCCCTGGGCTGCACTGTAAACAGGCCCCGGCTCTGTGACCTTCCCAGAGGGGAAAACAGCAGCTGCAGACGGCCCCTCCCCTGGAGTGCTGGCCTCGGAGCCGGCTACTGGCTGAGAAGCCTAGGATCCAGCACAGTGAGGATGGGCGGCCCTCCTCGGAGGACCCTCTTTAAGATGTCTCTCTTCCCAGGAGCCCCCAAGACAGGCCTGGGGCTTGCTGGCAGGCAGGGACATAAGAGCCACCTGGCACCCACTTTCCAAATCAGTGATCTCCGGAGCCCACCAGCTAGGGGGGGCTCACCCTGGCTCTTGGGGAGATGCCACGGGCCATCCAGGGTGGGGGTGGGGGTGGGGGACTGGCATTTGGGCCCTCAGGCCCCTTTCAAAGGTGACCCTTGTCCTCAAGTGGCTGCTGCACACACCCAATAGCCCCATGCAACCTGAACAGGCCAGGATCCAGGTACCAGTCTGGACAAGTGGACTCAGCATAGCTGGGCTCTTTTCTAACCCTTCACGACTGGCAGCTCCAAGCACACACTGCCAGGTAAAGGTCCTTGTGGTCACCTTTCCGCTTCACTGCTGAAGGGGTGGGGAGGAGGGGCCCCACTTCCCCAGCTACTTAGTTCACTTTTCCAGCCAGGTCCAGCCCTTCCGAGGCCCCCACTACACGTTCAGTCCACCCCTGAATGAGTCACGTGCTGGGGCAACTTCACGGGGTGGAAACCCTCTGATGGGTGGATTTTTCCCAGGCCAATGGTGATGGGCTGACGGCTTTGGGCTCTCAGAGCACACAACAGAAACAGAGGCAGAGCTGGCTGGGGGCAGCAGGCGAGTCCTGCTTACCTGGCACGTGGGGTGCCGTGGGGATCCTCTCCTAGCCATAGAAACAGGTCACCTGAGCAGGAATGCTAAACTCCACACACAGCCCTGGACGGGGCCATCTGTTTCACTGCTATATCTGGAATCCTCTCCCTCCCCTCCTCCCAGGTGTTCGAAGATGGACATTTACTCTGTTCTCTTCAAACTCAGATCTCAACTCCCGTGGGATCATTTCTTCCTCAGGCTCCAAGTAAGACTCCCATGAGTCAGACAGGGAAAGCCCACAGAGAAATGTTTTCATTAAGGAGCCTGGCAGCCTTTGCAATCACTTTTCTGGGAGGGTTTCAGCTCAGAACTCCCCGTCCCACCCACGCTGACAGGGGTCAGAGTAATGAAGTGGAAAAGACATGTTCACAATGTTGGTGGTATCCACTCCCATCTCTAAGCAACCCCGGCCCCAGATCGTTGGGTGGTGGCCCCCAGACGCCACCCCAGCTGCCGGCCGCTGTTTTCCTCCAGCCGCTGAAGCGAGTTAAAGACTTGAACAAACGCGAGGCAGTGAGCAAACAGACCTGAGTGTGCTGTCCAGATGCCAAGAGGAGGCTGAGGCTTGGCACCTTGGGGTGGGCCCTGACCCCCGGTGACCTGCACCCTCCTCCTCTGAGGGTGTCGCATTGCCCAGGACCCTCGGAGGCAGGGACCTGGGAAAGCCAGCCCACCTGGCAGGAGGTCCAGCCTCTGCTCATGGGGGCAGGATCACCCATGGGTACACACACCTCTCTGGCTCTGGAAGGGAGTCTACAGGCTGGTGGGGAAAAGGTGTTCTGTGAAGTTAGGACCCCTTCACTAGCACCAATGGGGATAGCAGTTCACAGTCCCTGGTCATCCTTATTTATACCACAACCCCTTGGGACTCAGAAAGTCCCCCAATTAAGGTTTCCCTGGCAACACAACCCCCCTCCCCCCGGATTCCTAGGTTGTCACTGAGTCCCAAAGCTGTTGATTTAGGAAGCTCCTAAAGGCGACCCTGAAGACTCCTTTGTCCCCCAGATGAGAGCACGGCTAGAAGACCCAAACAGAAAGTGCCATTGTGCTGCTGGTCTGGCACCTCCAGGAGCCGATCCTAACAGTTCTGCTTTTTAAAAGGTTTGGGCTGTGTCAGGACTAGATTCAGCTCTGCTCAGCAGAAGCCCCCACGGCCCAAGACCATGGCCCAAGAGCCGCAGGCTGCCCTCACTGACCTGCTTCTCAGTCCCCTCTCGAGGTCTGATCTAGAAATGCTCCTTATCTGAAGCCTTGTGGGACAGAGGACTGCCCAAGGAGGTCCCTGGGGCCAGGGAACAGAGGAGGAAGCTGGCAGCATGAAAAATGCTTGAGGAGGAGGGTCACATAACTAGAGCTGGGGCTGGGGGTGGGGGTGAGCCCCTGCCTTCTGACAGGGAATCATGATTGAGCAGCTTCTTGTGCTTCTAGACCTAAGGCTGTCAGACTTTTTCTGCCAAGGGCCAGAAAAACTCTACGTTTTGCAACCATGTGGTCTCCATGCAGTGAGACTGTCACCGTCACTCACTCCACCGTCATTAGCACGAAAGAATCAAATGGGAGCGGTTCTGTGCCGATAAACCTGTGTTCACAGAAACCTGCAGTGGCCTGGATGTGGCCTGGGGGCAGGAGTCTGCTGACCTCTGCTCTAGACTCAAGAATGGGAGCCTTAGAGGGACAGGCCACCAGGCTATCTTAAAACAGACGCCTGCTAACCAAATGCTCCAGGGGATGATCAGACGGTTTTCTTGTCTGGTCACTGTCTGGCCTGTGCAGCCTTTACCTCCCTGTGGGAGAGCAAGGAGTTAAGACAAACACTCCTGCTACAGTGTGTTCAGCTTCACACAGACCTACTAGAAGCTGATGAAAGCAACAGACCCTCCCCTAGAAAAAAACGCACCTGCCGGGGCACACACACACGCAATTTGCTTTTGGAGAATTTCAAAGAAATGCCCAGCCCTCCTGAAGCTTCTTCATGGACCTCATAAGGACCTAAAAAACTTAGGGTAAGACCACTGTTCACTCAGATAGAGAACTATTTTTTGTGTGTGTATGAAAGAGGGCTTACAAAACATAATTAAAAAAAAAAAAAACAAGAGAAACAACCCTGTAGAAAAATAGACAAAAGACACAAAGAAGCAATCCCAGAAGAAATACAAGTTATCATCAAAAAGAGGTGGAAAGATGCTCCATCTCACTAACAGTTAAAGAAATTTTAAATTGTAACATATTAAAAAAATAAATAAATAAATTGTAACATATTATTTTTCACCAGATTGGACTGGCTAATGTTTACAAGAATCTGGACAGGGTGTTGGAAGGGATGGGGAAGAAAACTTCTCAGATATGCTGGAAG
The DNA here is from genome assembly GCF_032452875.1 of Bos javanicus. Taxonomy (NCBI): domain Eukaryota; kingdom Metazoa; phylum Chordata; class Mammalia; order Artiodactyla; family Bovidae; genus Bos; species Bos javanicus. The sequence goes on from NC_083886.1 coordinate 24,018,688, forward strand.
GCCAGCATCTGTGTATACCCTTTTGGGAAGACCATAGTCTACATTAAAATTTAAAACATGCTGATCCTGGGGCCTGGCAATCCTTCCAGGAATTTATTTTATAGAAATACATGTACAGAGATGTTCACTTTGGCAGAATCATAAATCAGAAAAATTGGAAACCAACCCAAAAGTCCATTAGCAGGAAACTGGTTAAATAAATCATGGCAATCTATATTAGAGAATCACATGGAACTCTCTAATAATGAGGCCAATCTCTAGAGTTTAAAATAATAAGGTAGATTCCTAAGGACTGGCAGGAAAAGAGGTAAGAGATACACTGTCAAGTGAAAAAGGCAAGTTGTAACAGTGTTTCTTTTGAAAAGAACTTTAGTATACTTAGATTCCTTTTTTAATACTAAAGAGTTACATTCTAAACTGATGAAGTTAGGCTTACAGGATTTTACAGTTCACATAGTACATTTCTCAAATAGTTGACTTTTTAAAATCAAACCTTTTTGTTTTATAATCATTAAGAAGAGAAGAAAACAAAAAGAATCCTTATGACCCTCCTAGCCACCCTGACAGGATTTCTGGACCACAACTACCATCTTATTTTGAAGACTGCCCTAACGGGGATTCATGGTAAGGAGGTTTTTAATCTGTTTTAGGCTTATAACAATAGAGCATCTTTATGTACGTCAGAGCATATACTCAAGTTTAAGGACCATCTCTTTCTTTTATCCTGAAATTCAGAACTGCCATGACATAGACACAGTGTGGCTCAAATAATGGGGGTGATGCCAGATTTTCATTTTTCATTTTGATGAAAGAGTTGGTCATGTTTACGCTGTCAAAGAACAAACAGAACTGGGCTCCTGCTTCACAGTGGACACAGCTGAATGGAATTGGTGCATTTGACAGTTCTAACATACTCTGTACAGCTTCAACATGTGCCTTACCCCAGAATTTGAGAGGGAGGGAGATACACCCACTTAAAAAAATCTATCTGGTTGGGACTTCCCTAGTGGCCCAATGGCTAAGACTCCTTGCTCCCAAAGCAGGGGGCCTGGGTTTGATTCCTAGTCAGGGAACTACATCCCATATTCTGCAACAAAGACCTGGTGCAGCCAAAGAAATAAATCATCTACCTGATTTAAAAAAAAAAATAAAAATGCACAAAAGAGTACAAAGTCAGTCTCCTTCACACTACCAGGGCAAGGCAACCAGAGACCCTGGATATTTGAGTCCCCCACTCTGGAGCACACCATGTATGCGGTCCTGGGTGGTGCCTCTCTCAGCCTAACACAGACTCTACCGACTGCTCCATTTCCACGGACGTAGGCCCTGGTAGCTCACCCTTCCCACCAGGATAAAGTTAATAAATGGAGAAAGCACAGGAAGGCTGAGAAGAGGAATCGGGTCCAACCAGGCCTCTGGCTCACAGCCTGCAGGCCAGGGGTCACAGGAATGTCAGCACCTCTTCAAGTTCCTTAGAAGAAGACCAGCAAGGCTCCAGGGCCCCCTCAAAGCTAAACGAGGGCCCTTCAGCAGCCTGATCCCTGACTCATTAGTGGAAAGAGAAAGCAGAAGCCAATGCACTGCAGATAAACAGGGCTGGGAGGCACTGTGTCATTAAAAACCTTCTTGAGGGGAAACTAAGGCAGGCGAGACGTTCCTGTTGGACAGAGAAATCCCTCGGGAAGCCTCACATTCTCACTCCTTTCCCAATGGCCAGCTCTGAAAGGCACACCAGCCTGACCAGGTGAACCTGCAGATAACTCCCTTCTTCCTTCCGGGGAAAGATTCTTTTGGCTTTTTTTGGACTTTTTTCAACCTGGATCTTCATGCAGTCTCATTCACTTCCAAGAGAAGCCCATTCTATGGTGTCCTGGGGCTACCATAAGAGAGTACTCAGCATCCCAAGAAAGGATCTCCCTCCCTTGGGAGAAGGGCTCCCTGTGCCTTGGCATTTAGAAAACCAAGCAGGGCTTCGCTGGTGGCTCCGGAGTAAAGAATCTGTCTGTCAATGCAGGAGACACAGGTTCGACCCCTGATCTGGGAAGACTCCCACATGTGACTGGGCCTGTGTGCCACAACTACTGAGCCTGTGCTTAGAGCCCCGGGGGCCACAACCAGAGTCCACACGCCACAATTACTGAAGCCTCTGCAACCTAGAGCCTGTGCTCTGCAGCAAGAGAAACCACTGCAATGAGAAGCCCAAGCACCATAACCAGAGAGTAGCCCCGGCCCGCTGCAACTAGAGAAAAGTCCGAGTATCAGTGAAGACCCAGCACAGCCAAAAATAAAATAAATAAATAAAAATTATTTTAAAAAAAGAAAGAAAGAAAACCAAGCAGAAGTGCAGACTCTGTGATTCCCCAGAGTTTTTCATTCAGTTCTGAACAAAGCAACAGTTAGGGGCAGGGTGATTCCAAGAGAGGTCTGTTTTGAGGTTTCACTGTTAGCAAGAGCTGCCACAGAAAATATGAGAAAAGAGAGTAGGTGGCAGGTTGTTTTTCTTCCACACAGCTACTAAGCTGGCTTCCTTGGTGCCTGAGTCAAGGTCAGGAGGCAGGAGACAGGCTGCTCTGAGACTGACTCTGCTGCCTGCCAGTCCAGCCTGCAGGACTTCCCCAGCTTGGGAGCCAGAAATAGGCTTTGTTGCCACAGCTTCACCAACAACAACCCTTACTGCTTGGGATACTCCAGCAGATGCAGGTGAATGGAAGGCAAGCAAATTAGAGTCAATAAAAGCTGCCTCAGATTTGCAAAAAGATGACTGAACTAGAAAGTGAAAGTGTTCGTTGCTCAGTCATGTCCATCTCTTTGTGACCCTGTGGACTGTAGCCCACCAGGCTCCTCTGTCCTTGGGGATTCTCCAGGCAAGAACACTGGAGTGGGTTGCCATGCCCTTCTCCAGGGGCTCTTCCCAACCCTGGGATCGAAACCAGGTCTCCTGCATTGCAGGCAGATTCTTCACCACCTGAGCCATAAAGGGATGTCTATAGCTGCTAAGTCACTTCAGTCGTGTCCAACTCTGTGCGACCCCATAGATGGCAGCCCACTAGGCTCCTCTGTCCCTGGGATTCTCCAGGCGAGAATACTGGAGTGGGTTGCCATTTCCTTCTCCAATGCATGAAAGTGAAAAGTGAAAGTGAAGTCGCTCAGTTGTGCCCGACTTAGCGACCCCATGGACTGCAGCCTACCAGGCTCCTCCATCCATGGGATTTTCCAGGCAAGAGTACTGGAGTGGGGTGCCATTGCCTTCTCCGATGTCAATAGGGATGTTCTCAAAAAAACTGGTACTGGGCCTTCTCTGATAGTGCAGTGGCTGAGACTCCATGCTCCCAGTGCAGGGGGCCTGGTTTCCATTCCTGGTCAGGGAACTAGATCCCACATGCCACAACTAAGACCCAGCAGAGCCAAAGAAATATATTTTTTTTAAATGGTACTTACTGTTAATGAGGTAAAAGTCATGCACATCCCACCAAAGCCATTCAGAGCCAGGGCGATGAAGATGAGCACAGACAGGGCTGGAAGGAAGCAGAAGGCTGCTAAGAGGGGAACCACGACTGAGCTTCAGGGAGGCTGGGGCCTGATCCACTGCTGACGAGGAGCTTGCTTTGAGCAAATGCTGCTAGTGATGACAAGTCATCAGGCATTAGTGCTGGACACCTGGGGAGCTGGCCCAGCCTCTGCCTCATCCTCCTCTTGCCTATTTTATGGAGTTTTGGCTCTTGCAAAAGGTGGATCCCCGTCCCCCTTTCTTCACTAACCTTACCCACAAGTGGTGGTTTAGTTGCTAAGTCGTGTCCGACTCTTGCGACCCCATGGACTGTAGCCTGCCAGGCTCCTCTGTCCATGGGATTTCCCAGGCAAGAATACTGGAGTCGGTTGCCATTTCCTTCTCCAGGAGATCTTTCTGACCCAGAAATCAAACCCAGGTCTCCTGCATTGCAGGAAGATTCTTTACCAACTGAGCTATGAGGGAAGCCCTTTACCCACAAGGGAGAGGTCTAAAAAAGCTGTTCACTGAAATAAAAAATACAGGTACTCCCAATCAGGAGAGGAGCCTGGATAAGAGTCTAGTGAAACACAGGCCTCCCTCGGTGGTTAAGACTCTGCACTTCCAATGCAGGAGACGCGAGTTCCATCCCTGGTCAGGGAACTAAGATCCTACATGTCGTGCAGTGCAGCCAAAAAAACCCCAAGATTTTGGTGAAAGTCAAGCCCTATTTTGGTGTTTGTTCCAAAAGTCCTTGCAGCATCAGCTCTACCTGAGCAGAGTGAGGGGCCGGGTGGCTTCTGAGCCGTCCTAAAGTGCAGGCCTGGGCTGCTCTGAGCGGTTCAGATCACGACCTCCGCACACGCTCCTGCAGCTGGCCTGGTTCTCAAGCTGGCATCAGTGAGTCCATCGGGGACTGGCCTGGCTCAGTAATGAGATGGGTGTTCCTCATCCCCTGAGAGCTTCTCTCAGACACTTGTCTGGGGCCATTTGCTTATCCAGCCACCATCTGAATTAAGTCAGTGGGTAAAGGTCTAACAAGTGTCCCTCTAACTCGAGTAGTGAGCACAGGCCTGGCCCAGCTTCCTAGAGCAGGTGGGCCTGCGAGCACCTCTGGGTGCTGTCTCCCCAATCCCTGACAAAAGGGTAGAGGAAAAGCATACTCACAGTTTGGGTTACTTGCTCCATACGCAATCAGCAAGCAGGAGACAGCAAAGCAGGCACTAAAAACAAAGAGAAATACTACATTATTGGTTATCATCATTATTGTTAATATTGTTTATATGGAGGTATTTGATACATGTCAAGACATTTTCAGAAAATGTACATACGTTCTTTTGTTCAACAGTTCTAAGGAGTGTAATTGGCTCTATTTTATGGATGAGAAAAATAAGACTCAAAATAACAAAAATAAAACAACAAGGTCCTACTGTATAGCACAGGGAATTATATTCAATATACCGGGACAAACCATAATGGAAAATAATACAGAAAAGAATGTATACATATAAACATATAACTGAATCACTTTAGTGTATAGTAGAAATTAATAAACATTGTTAATCAACTATATTTCAATAAAATAAATTAAAACACACACACACACACACACAAACACAGGCATTCAAATACCTAAAAATAAAGAAATAAAAAACAAACCCAACACAGAAACAAAAATGAAATTCTTCAGTGTCCTAGCTAGCAGGTGGCTAAGCTGGAATTCAAGCCCCAAAGCCAGACCTGGTAAACACCCCACTGCACTGCCTGCTCCATTCCCCAGACTGGACAGAGTCAAGGCTGTAAAGCAAGAAAGGACACAAACCATCCCGCAGACTCCTGTGTCCGCTCAGCCAGGGGACAGAAAGAACCCCACGGGGCAAGGGATGATGAGTGGCAGCTTTCAAACCCCCTCTACTTGGCTCTGAGCTGGGGACCAAGCCATTGTAAGCTCCAAAGAATGAATGACATTGATCCCCCAGCTGATTTCCTTCAGGGCCACGGGCCTTGCTCATGGCCAACCACTGCCCTGCACAATGCTCACTCCCAGTGGGACTGGCTTGGGGAGGACCCTGGCCAGACAGGGCCAGCTGCTTGGCAGACTGACCCTGGGACTGGCAGACTGGAGTTTTATAGCCTAGGAACACACCCTAGGAGGTGCATAAGATGACCCACTAAGGTGCCTGGGGTAGGGAAATGCTATTTTACAATTTTAGAAATTTTATAATTTTCCATTTTGTAATTTAAAATCTCAGCCATTTTATCTCTTTTGTATATGTATCATAAGGCATATAAAATACTATATGAGATGGTGGATGTTCCCTAAGCTCTCTGTAGGATTCATTTCATGACGTATGTAAATATGATCATTATGCTGTACCTCAGTCTTACACAGGGCTGTACATCAATTAATATCTCAATAAAAATGGAAAAAAAAATAAAGCACATTAAACATTAAGAATGACATATGTATAGGCCTGCGTGCTTAGTCACTCAGTCGTGTCCAACTCTTTGCGACCCCATGGACTGCAGCCCGCCAGGCTCCTCCGCTCATGGGATTCTCCAGGCAAGAATACTGGAGTGGGTTGCATTCCCTTCTCCAAGGGATCTTCCCGACCCCAGGATCAAAGCCTGGTCTCTCGTACTGCAGGTGGATTCTTTACCATCTTAGCCACCAGGGAAGCCCGACAAATGTGTATATTATTGATGATTCCATGTGCTTATATTAGAGGTATGTGTTCAAAATCTTTTTTTCTCACAGAGATGGAAGATGAAAAAGACCGGAAATCATAATGACAAGCAGGTCCTCCCAGGCAGGCCTGAGTCCCGTGACTTTTCTATGCAGATCGGAATAACACAAGGATCACAGCAGCCCCGTCGCAGGTGGGCATTCAGGGAGCACCACAGTGCCCCTGACAGCAGATACCAGGATCCCGTACAGTGGGGAATCGTGGCCCGGGCCCCCCCCCCCACCCCACCCACCTGCCTCCCCCCCAGAACTGACCTGCCCAGCAGCCTAAGCTTCCTTGGGCCGTACTTGTCCATGACGATGCCCAGGGGCAGGGTGATGGCACTGAGCAGGAAGGAGCCCACGGTGAAGGCCAGGTTCAGCATCTCATCCTGGGCCTTGCAGCTGAGCCAGCCATTCATCCGGCTCACCTCCTCATGCTCCGGTTCTGCCGTGGCCCCCACTGTGACGTTGGTGACGTTCTCTGTGTAGAGGGAAGGGAACTTGATCACAGGGTCATGGCAGGGATCTCCAAAGACCAGAGGGGCAGGTGCCCACCCAGAGTCAGCCCGCTGAGAAGGCCAGGGCTAGCTCTGGGCCCCTTCAGAGCTCTGAATACCTCCAGCAGGCTGGGATGTCCACGTGGCCAAAGCTCCCTGGAGTGATAATACAGAGATTCTTCACTTTTCTTTTTTTGGACGGGGGAGTCACCTTCCCTTTGAAGAATCCAATACAGAAAGCGCCGCTCTTGCCCTTAGAAAAGTCTTGTCCACAGTCTCGGGGCTTCTTGTGTCTTTGCAGCACCCACAAGCCCCAGGGTGGGATTCCCATTTATTTATTTAGCTGCACCAGGTCTTAGTTGCAGCATGTGGATCTATTTCCCTGATCAAGGATCAAACCTGCGCCCCCTGCATCCAGAGCCCAGACTCTTGGCCACTGGGCCACCAGGGAAGTCCCAGGATTCCGACTCTAAAGTAAGTGACACCTCGAATAGCAGGCTTTGGGACCTAGCCTGGGCTGCAGGTCCCCAAACTGGCTAGAGCTTCTCTGCAGCTCTGTCCATGGGAGCAGCCTGTGGCCAGCGTACAGGAGGGCAACCCTAGACCACTTGGGAAGGACAAGCTGCTGGGCTCAGCTGTGTCTATTGAGAGGAAGGGTGTACTAATGCCTAATACATCAGATTTCAAACACATCCCCTGTGCTAAATTCTCTCTCATGCTCTCACAGCATCAACTACTACATATACCGAGTCACAGAGCCCCCATGGGAAAGGTTCTTTGTTTAAAAAAAAGAGTACCAAATAACTTGCTTTCGCTTGTCAAAGGGCACCTATCTTCTTTTTCTCACTGGGGTCACAACGTCACTGTCTCTGGTGGCCACACCTATGCCATAATCCTAGTCCTTAATGACCCTCTCCAAAGTCCACCCAACCCCAAGACAGCAAAAGAGGGAAGGAAAAAATGCTGCAGCAGCGAGGGGCAGGAGGGTGGGGACGGGCTGGCACGCAGTGGGGAACGCGCTCTGCTCCTCTCGGGACTGCTAGTTAAGAGATGCTGACTAATCCTGCAGAGAGGAGCAGCCTCTGATTAGATGCGAGGAGGTCATGCCGGGAGACTCAAGGAAATACCTCTCAGCAGATAAGTGCTGTCTCCTGCATGCGGCCCTCCGGCGCCAGGGCCGTAAAGCTGAGGTCGGCAAGGCCTGCCTGGCCCTCTCCTGGGGGGGTGAGCCAAGGTCATGGAAGAAGATGCACGCTGGGTGAATCACGTTCTGTGCCAACCTCGGACCAACAGGTCCTGGTGGGGGGCACACTGAGGGTGCGGGTGCTGGGATCTGGGTTCCAATTCTGGTTCCTCTACTTGCTATTTTATCACCCAGGAGAAGCGACTTCATCTCTCACTATCTCAGTTTCTTTATCTGTAAAATGGGCATAAGGTAATAAATATATCTGTCTCTCCAGGTACGGGGGAGCCTGGTGGGCTGCCGTCTATGGGGTCACACAGAGTTGGACACAACTGAAGTGACTTAGCAGCAGCAGCAGCAGCAGAATTTGGGGTAACATAAAAGAGAAAATCCAGATAATATTTGAGAGCTCACAAAGGCATAGGAAGTGCTCATAACCAATAGCTAAAAGTTATTACTATTATTAGAAGCTTACTAGGTGGTGCCAGTGGTAAAGAATCCACCTGCCAATGCAGGAGACAAAAGAGACACGGGTTCAATCCTGGATTGGGAAGATCCCTAGGAGGAGGGCATAGCAACCGGCTCCAGTGTTCTTGCCTGGAGAATTCCATGGACGGAGGAGCCTGGTGGGCTACAGTCCACGGGGTCGCAGACAGTCAGACACGACTGAAGCAACTCAGTACGCATGCGTTATTACTGTCACTACTCCTCCTCCGACGGGAGACTTGGAACGGGGATAATGATGCAACTGGCAGGTAGCAGAGCCGGATGCTGTAACTGGAAGCAGAGTTCCATACCTGATCATTCATTCATAGCATGAATTCATGTCTGGCCTCCCACTGGGTTAGGACAGGGACTGTGTCCCAGTCACCTGTGTCCCCAGCACCCCCCTTGGTCCTGGCGCACGGTCACTGTTTCCTGAATGAATGCAAACAGTGGGGTCAGATCACCTTGACCAAAAGGATCCAGAAAGAAGAAATGAAACAGGACGCATGGCGCCAACTTGAAGCCAGAGGGGATTGAAGGAGATCACAGCCACAGTGTTACCCCCTGAAGCCACAGAGACAAAATCCAACAAGCCAGATTTCCGTCCCCTCATCTCTGCCACCTTATCTCAGCTTCCCAAAAGATGTCCGCACCACACTGGCAGCCAAAACACATCACAAACAGGGTCATCTGAGCCCAGGAGGTCCCGGCTCAGGGCCAGTGGGCCGGAGCTGCTTGTTCACGGCGGGGCCCGCTTCTGGAAGAGCGGAGCTGCTTCACAGGTCGGCACTGGCTTCGGGTGTCAGCTCTGCTAGCAGCAACAGGAACTGAATGTGAAGCAGGAGGGACCAGGCAAAGCAACGGTCACCTCCGGGCTGCTGTGCAGGTGTGAGCAAACCAGCACAGGTGCAACAGAGTGGATGGAGCAGGGAGTGGACAGCTGCGGGTCCCGGATCGCTGGCTGTGAGACCTAACTGTGGCCATGTAGGGTCTGGGGCCCATCAGAAAACACAAAATCACTCAGGGCTGGCAGTGCTGCGGGGTCGGCTTCTCCAAGCAGGGAGCCCCGACTGAATGCGGAGGGAATGAGGCACTGTCTCTGATCAGAGGCACCAGGGGGCCCTGCTTCTGTCCTTCCCAGGGCTGGGCCTAAAACCACGGCTGTACTTCTCAAGAGAGGGAAGATGAAATCCCAAGGCAACATGTATACTCAAGGCAGACACCCTGGTTCGCTCTTAGTTGAAGATGGGGACAAAAAAACATCTTGAATTGTTTAGCTATCTGGTCACCTATAACTAGACAGGAGGGGCTCCAGGAGAGAGAAGGCAGAGTGGAGGGAAGGGAATCTGTCCCTCCCATCTTTCAGCCTAGGGCCGCTGCAACAGAGCAGGACCCTTACGCGTTGGGCCACAAGCCTTCTCTTAAATCCCTGCCAATGGGGCCACCTGGCTGTCTGCCCTCCTAGCTCCGGGCAGTGATGTCCAGAGACAGATGAGCCAGGGAGCGGGGAGGCCTGAGTGGCCTCTCACCGGCCCAGGGAGCAACATGAGAGTGCCTCTTGCCCCAGATGGAACTCAACCTTCTGTGAGCCCAAAGCTTTGTTGGCAGTAAACAGCCCACATGAATAATCACAGATCCAGCAGATGCCCAAACACAGTCACACCCAGGCTGCTCCTCTCGCTCTGCTCCCACCTGGGCCACTGTGGGCCGGAGAGACACAAAACAGATACGCGCCCAGGAAGTGCCGAGCCTCTGGGGTGCCTCTCTGCTCCCAGCCTAGAGTTTAGCCCTCACCCAGCCCAGCCTGCTCTGGGCCTCACCTGCACCTGCTTATCACAGATGCAGTCAGAGCGGCCCAGCCTAACCCGGGAAGGTAAACCAAGAAGAAACAGGTGAGGAACTGGTGTGTCCAGAGTGTGCAGGGAACAGGCGTGAGGCTGCTTAGGAGGAGACCCAGGGCAGGGAGGAGGGAACAATGCCTGCTCTGTTCGGCCCCACTCACAGAACCCAGCACTCAAAACCCTTAGCGAGAAAGGGGAGAAAAGAAGGTGCTGTGACCCCACTTAGGCTCCCCTAACCGCCCTGGATCAAGGAGGCGGCTCCCCCTACCCTAGGGCAACAAGCCAGAACAGCTGACCAGACGAGGCTTCTTGAGGAGCAAGGGGCACGGGGCTGGAGGCCCCTCTAAACTTGAGCAGCCCCCTGCCCCACCCACCCAATACCAGCCCCTGGACTTCCCTGCTGATGGTCACTGCCCCAGGATCTCCTGTCTCTCTCAAATCCTTAGTCTATCCGGCAACAGGAAGCAGCATCTCCGTCTGGCAGGGGGTATGTAGGCGAGAGGTCAGCCTCACACACAGTGAGCCCGAGGCAGGACACAGACAATCAGAGGACCGCGCTGGCCACACCAGGGTCTGGTCCCCTGGCTGTGGTCACAGAGGGCCGGTGTGTGCTGGCCGCTGTGTTCCACACTAGTGGTTCCTATGTCACTGAGCACCTCCCCCTCCACCCACTGGTTCACATCTGGCCATCTGGAGTACCCAAACAGGTACCTGGGGTCTCGCAGACGGTACCTGGGGAAGCCAGACTTGAGTCTTGGCGGCTGGACCTCAAAGCTCTCCTGACCTTCAGGCTGTACTGATGCTGTACCACCTGGGTCAGAGGCAGTTCAGAGAGAAAATGCTGAGAGAATAAAAGACGCGCGAGGCTGGCAGTGTCAGGGACCATGCCAGGTGGCCCTTCATGTCACCTAGCGAGAACGGGAACCGCCCCCGAGATGCTCCCACGAAGTCACCGAAAGCCAACCAAGCTGGACAGGACCTTCATGGGACGCCAAGAAGGCAGGTGGGGGCAGGCGGCTATGGAGGAGGAAAATTAGGTCACGGGAAGGAGGAAGGCGGTTGGTGAGGAGGGCCGAGGGCATCAGCTTCTCTGTGATACATTCTGAGGCTGGAGGCCCTGCAGGCCTCTCACCCCGGGTATAGAATTAAAAAAAAAATCCAAAATAAACCGAGGTTGCAGGGAGTGGGGAGTGGAAAAAAGCCTATTCACAGCAATAAAAGTGAAAGGTGCCAGCAGTGACGTCTGAGACATACCACCAGCGGAAGAGACATAACGAGGCAGGGCCGTGAAGTGGCGGGGACCGTCTCATGTCTACTTCTTCAGCCTCAGCCCAGTCTGGTGGGGACCAGGCCTGGCCCTGCCCTCTCACGGTCCCGGGGGCCAGCTTCCTACTTTGTTTCAATGAAGGGTACAGCCCCTGGTCACCGAAACAGAGTCACTGAGGAGGTCAAGAGCACAGAGCTGGGGGCTGCCTTGGGGTCCATGGCTGGGCTGGACCATGGCTTCCTCATGCAGAAGCCACATCTCCCATCTCCAGAGCCGCCCCCCACCCCTCCATGATCCCACCCAGCGCCTGGCATGTGGCAAACCCTCAATAATTCCTAAGAGGCTAATAGGTGAATCTGACCGTCTCTTCTGCCTCGGGAGCTTCTTCCTGCCTTGAAAAGGAGATCCAACCTCCCCAGGGCCCTGCAGGCTCCTCCCCATCTCTCCAGTCATCATCTCCCCTTCTGTCCTTTCCCTCTTCTCTTTCAGCACACAGCCTGCTTCAGGGGCTCACTGCCTGTCTTCTTCTGACTCACTCCTTCTGGCCCTCCACGCTTCTGTCTAAGCATCAGAGAGCCCTCCACCCAAGCTGAACCAGATACCCATGGCTGCTCTCCCCCTCACCCCCCATGACCCCGGCACACTGCTCTCTGTTGGGGTCTGACCACCACGTGGGATTGGGTAGGTCTGTGTGTGGTGACTCTCTGATGCTGGCTGACTGCAGACCCCCTGAGGGCCTGGATTACTCTGCGCCCAGCACAGCATCTCAGAAAATGTTTCCTGAGGGTGTGGGTCAGATAAAAGAGATTAAACATCCACAGGGAGCACCAGCCCCCTAAGCGGAGAGAAAAATGAAGAAACAGGTTGGGTGGGGGGTGGGGCTGGTGACAGCGGCCATCCAGAGGCCAAAAGGACACAGGTTTGGGAAAGCTGGGGCTGGGAACCCAGCTGGTCTCCTGCCCACACCAGAGGGCTGGGGAGGCAAAGCCAAGTGCCAACCCAGGTCCCCAGCCCCTGTCATCCACCCTGACCATCGGGTGGACAGGGATTAAAGAGCTGAGGGGAAACGGAAAACCCAGCTCTTTGTTTCTTTGTCCCACCTCGCCACGCTGGAACCCGACACTGTGTCTGTGACCGGATCCTGGCTGGAGTCCCGAGCAAGAGTTCTGAGGACCTTTCAACAGGTTCAGGCAAATTTTCCAAACCAAAGCATGGGTCCTAAAAGCCACAAAACGCTGACAAATTTGCATCTCAATCAGCTGTAGACTGGTCAGCTTTTCACAAGCCTCATTCAATAAATGCAATAAACAGCCAAACTGTTTCTCTGCAATTCAGCTGTCCCCAAGTATGACAATATTAGGCCTAAGCAGAAATCTTGATCCTCAAATCCTCCAGGTACTCCCAGCCAGGCAAGACACGGGGATGCCAGGCCCTGCAAGGCAACAGGCTGCTCAGACTTCCAAGAAACAAGGAGGCCAGAAGAGATAAGCCCTGTGGAATCAGCAGGCCTGCCCGCCACGGATGCTGGGTCAGCGGGTTTGCCAGATAGTCAGAAAAACCAAAATCAGAGCCAGGAACAAAAGGCACAGGATAAGAAGTTGATGTTCAACCCACAATCCTGACCCTTCACCTTCACTTGGTTTACAGGAGGGACCAGGCAAGCCTCAAAAGGGCTTAAACACCAACTCAGCACTGCTGTCAGCACGATCGCTGGGACTCCTCCCACTTCAATGAAGGAAGCAGCCAAGGCTGGGGCAGGGATGAAGTGACCAGCCCCGGCGCTGCCAAGACCATAAAATAAAGTACATCAGTGGGCAACGTGGGGGGAAAATAAACCACCCTAGAATCTGACCTTCTGACACCACAGTAGGACAAAAAAAAAAAAATTGACCACCTCAGTCTTCCAGTCTGGATGAGATGCTAAAAGCTTCATCTGGAGATGATGGTTTTTTTTCTGTTCTTTAACCCCTCTATGCAGCCAGAAGAAAGTTGTCAGAGGCAAGTAGGAAGGGTCATGATCCACAAGAGAGGAGAGGAGGTGCCAAATGCTCCAACCTGTTCCCTTCCAGTCATTAATCTCCTAACATCTCTCAGGCAGAGCAGAAAGCTTGTTCAAGGAACAAGGTCTGAGTGACTTTCCTGTCTCCCAAGGTTTCTTGCTGATGTGGGGAAAGGTCTGCCAAGAACCCTTAGGCTATTAGGAAATAATTCTGAGTGGCTAAAGGCTAAAGGTTATAGATGATATACTCTCTGCCCTCTCTCAGGCAGTCTCAGCATCTCCTCCCTTTCTCCTGTCCTTAACCTCTTCCAGCTGAAGCTTCCCTAGTAACTGGAATGCTCAGCAACCTCCTGGGAAGATCAGAGTAGGAAAACAAGGATTCTACACCGGCTTACACGCAGCATGAGCCGGTCCAAAGCTTTCTCTTCCCTCAAAGTTAGCAGTCTTGGGAGGGAAAAAATGGCAAGCTGATGGTGTGATGCAGGTCAGACTTGGGTTATTTTCATCCAAGGGAACTGGGGCGGGGGCTGGCTGTCAAAGGTACTGGGGAGAGACCCTACTCACTTCAACCATTAGGAAGTGACAGAGGGCAGAAGAAAATATTTATTATCAAGGTTGCTGAAAAGGGGGATAGAAGTGTAGAGAGTGAGAGCCACATGAGTCCCACTGACCTTCAGCAATCAGAATCCTCAAACAAGGTCATCGGGTGTGACCATGGGGGTGGGGGGTGAGATTTCTTGTAGACAGGCATCCTCAGCTTTCATTTAGTTATACCAACGTGTGGCAAAGGCAGAGGACAGCCCTAGTGTCATTTCCAGAAATACCCCCTTCCCCTCCCCCTCACAGGGGAAGAAGGCCACTGAGATGTTCTCACAGCCTGTGGGAGGAAATGTCCTTTGGAAAATTGGAAAGCAGCAAAAATAGAAAAGAAATTGTATCCGACAAGCCCTTTAGACACTCAAGGCCTGACTGAAAACCATCTAGATTCTAGATGAACCTTTCATGGGGTGGAGGCCAAGCCACTTCCTCTCTCTTGCTGCACCCCAGCCACTGAGTCAGGAGTTCCTCTTTCTTACAGTCAGAGAGCAACATGTTTACTGCAAAGCAAGTGATGTGCCAGGCACTGGAAGGAGAGGAGTCCAGTCATATTCCCGGGTGGTGGAAAGAACACCCTGGACTTGGGGGTTCTGGATCTATGACAGTCTCCAGCTGTGAGACCTCATGCAAGTCAGAAGATCTGTCTAAGCCTCAATGTCTTCAGCCAAAAAACAGGGACGATGATCTGTACCCAGCAGAGCTGGAGGGGGGAGGAGGTTTAAATGGGCCTTCTGCTAACTAGGAGGAGTTGCGCAGTGAGGTGGTCTTGCTGGTTGAGTATACACCGCCCTCGTCCCCTCCCAAAGCCCCTATTCCCGGAACGACCACCCCTCAACCCGGGTATCCGTCTCACCTGGCTCAGTACACAGGTAGGAGTAAAAGCCCTCCGACTTGAGCATGATGAGCAGCGAGCCCCAGCCCAGGAGGACTGCCGAGAAGAGGAGGTTTTCCACCACGGCCGTGCAGGCCATCCACCAGCGGCGCCGATGGGCAGTGGCCAGGGTGGGCGCCATGGCGAGGCGAGGCGAGGCGAGGCGCGGCGAGACACGGCGACCCGACTCCGGCTCGGGCTTCTCTCTGCAGCCACCTGCGCGCGGACCTCGGCGTTAGCGCCCGGCCCTACCCAGCCGGGGCGGCCAACCCGGGCCGCTGCCGCAGCGCGCGCAGCTTCTCACCCCCTCCGCAGCGCGGGAGACAAGTGCACGCAGCAAGGAAGCCCCAGCCCTGCCTCGGCCCTGGGCCACCCTCTCCGCCGCTGGCTCATCCGCCAGCCCGCAGCTCCGGGAGAAGCCGCCCCGGCCAGGCAGGAAGACTTCTCTCTCGGCTCACTCGGAGGGAAACTGAGGCACAGAAACACGAAATGACAAACGCATGCTCAGGGACGTGGAAATAATGCAGGCTCCCAGCAGGCCTGACGCAGCTTGGGAGCTGTCAGGAGAGGCAGCCAGAGGTTCGGATACCTGGGCAGGGGCACACCTTACGGCTGCCACTCCCCGGGACCCTCACCAGAGCCCGCCCGCCCGCACGCACTGGAGACCCTTCCCCAGACCCGGCTCCCTTAACCACAAGATCAGCGCACGGAGCTCCGGAACGGCCCGCCCGCGGCCCGCTCATTGGCCTGACGGCACAGGAACTGCCACGCCATTGGCCGCTGTCTAGGTCGCTAGGCGCTGCGGCCACGCGAGCCCCGCATGGGAGAGGCGAAGCCGGTTCAAACCGGTGGCGCGAGCCTCCTGCGCGACCCCCGTCTAGGGCCGTTTCCTCGGCAATTAGCTCGTTTCTATGGAAGCGAACCCTGCTCCTCCATCCCCTAGCTCGCTCCTGAACCTCTTCCCCGGCGGCTCCTCATCCATTCAGTCTCTCCTCCTTTATGCAGACATCTTCTCCCTACGCCCTTACTCCTGAACCTTCCTCTCCCCAGCACTCAAGCTCGGGACCCGGGTCCCCAGGATCCAGCTCACCGGGCTCCTACTGGTGTGTATCGGGCCCGGCCGGCGCCTTTTCTGCCCCCCCCCTTTATTCCAGCCCTTTTATTACGACCCCTAGCAGAAAACACTGCCGCACGCTGATTGGCTGAGTCAGGGCTGGAAACAGGCGTTAACCAATCGGCAGCCACCCGTCCGCCCCGCGACGAGCAGAAGCCGGTTCCGGCCGGACTGGGAGACAAACAAGAGAGCTGGTGGGGGCAGGGGGCTGCGTGTGGCCGTGCTGTAGGTCTGCGGCTTAAAACTGGAGTCAGTCTGGCCGGGAAGCTCCAGGGGTATTCTCCCATCGCCTTTCCAGAGTCTTACCTGGAAACCCTCTCCCTGGATTGGGTCCTCTGCTCGCTGTTCCGGAGCTCTCGGACTTCCCCTAACTGCACGCGGGTCTCCCTCCCGAAGCCCGCTTAGCTCCCTGGCTCCGTTTTCCTCCGGCCCGCTTCGTAGTCCCCAGCTTTCACTGTGTGCTGAGCACCACGCCCGATGCTCTGGCTCCGCGTGGGTCGTTCTGCCTCCCGCCACCTCCCCACGCTATGTTGCCATCCTGTCTTCCTTGGGCTTTGTGTCCTGAATCCTTGCTCTCCTGCCTTCAGTACCCTGTCCAAGCGCTGTCTACACATTCCGGATCCCCGGAGCTCTGTCCAGGCGTGGTGTGCTTCTTCTCTCCTGATTCACGACCCGCACTTCTGGGTGTCATCTGTCCGGTCTCTGGAAGGTGTCCCTCGGGGATCTCCACGTGGGAGTCTGGGGCTTGTCTGTCTCCTAGGACGTCAGGTACCCCCTCCAGCCTCTGACCCCCCAGCCCATTCCCACTGCCGGGTGCTACCTCTACTCCCTTACTCCCCGTTCTCCTTCAGATTAGGGGCCTCTCTGCAAGGTGGGGAGGTGGGCAGCGCAGAACTACTAGCAGAAATCAGGCCTCCGGGAAGACGCTTGGGGTCGGGAGAGCTCTAGGCTCCTGGTCTGATGAGCGACCTGGACAAGCCCCTGAAGGAATTGCCAGGGCAGGGGGATGCAGCCTGGGCTCCGGAGTTTTAGCTCCAATTGGAGGTTGTCCCCCATCAAGGCACAACCCGTCGGAGGGCCCTCTGTCTCCCGCCGATTCAGCTTGGTCTCTCTGACACACTGTGGGAGCTGGTTTGTCACCCTAGGGCTGTGAGAGCCCCAGCAGCCTAGTGCTCCTAGACCCTGAGTCCGAGTGCGCCCCCTGCCGCCATCAACCTGCCGCTGGCGACCTTGCTCAGACCAAGCCTGACGCTCTGGTCTTGGAGGATGCTGGCTGGTTGCCTATCTGGTTGCCCCACCCTGAAGAATCTCCCCAGCTCACTTGACAAACTTCAATCAATCTTTCCGTCCCTCCCTCCTAGAGCCACCTGCTTGAGGGCTGTCTCTCAGGCAGTTGTTTCACACACATTTCTAAACTGTTTCAAACACACCTGTAAAGTAATTCACTTTCTCCCCCCACAAAAAACTGTACCTCGCAGATCATAGCATCACTGCCTACTCGAAGTTAGATACCGTGAAACATCCTTTCAGTATTTGTTGGTCACCGGCTGTTATTGTCCCTCTCCATCCCACCCTGACCCCACCCATAGAATCTGTATCTCCTAAATATTTATCTAATTTGTCCATGTGTGTCCATAGGATGGCAGCTGCTGTTCATCGAGGTTCCAATCTCAGCCACTCAAATCCATCTCTCCACCCCCATTCCATCCCAGTGAGCTTTGGGAAATGCAAATCTAACCTTGGTAAATCTGATCTCTGCTAAACGCTTCGGAAACTCTACCACTGGCACTGCAGGATAAAGTTCAAATTCTCCAACCTGACCCACACAGGCTCCTCCCCCACGGTGGTTGACCTGCCTGCTCTTAGTTGCTCCAATCACATGGAATTACCTGTAGTTCCTGCAGGTGCTGTTCTCTCACCTGTGACCCTCAAACGTAGTCCTTCCTGAAACAGCATGTCCTCTAGGAAGTCTTCCTTAACTATTCCCGGTGATTGTCTCCAATTTTGTAATTATCTATTCATCTGTTGTTTTTTTTTTTTTTTTGTACAGTTCTTCTGTGTATTCCTGCCACCTCTTCTTAATATCTACTGCTTCTGTTAGGTCCATACCATTTCTGTCCTTTATCGAGCCCATCTTTGCATGAAATGTTCCCTTGGTATCTCTAATTTTCTTGAAGAGATCTCTAGTCTTTCCCATTCTGTTGTTTTCCTCTATTTCTTTGCATTGGTCGCTGAGGAAGGCTTTCATATCTCTTCTTGCTATGCTTTGGAACTCTGCATTCAGATGCTTATATCTTTCCTTTTCTGCTTTGCTTTTCGCTTCTCTTCTTTTCACAGCTATTTGTAAGGCCTCCCCAGACAGCCATTTTGCTTTTTTGCATTTCTTTTCCATGGGGATGGTCTTGATTCCTGTCTCCTGTACAATGTCACGAACCTCCATCCATAGTTCATCAGGCACTCTATCAGATCTAGTCCCTTAAATCTATTTCTCACTTTCACTGTATAATCATAAGGGATTTGATTTAGGTCATACCTGAATGGTCTAGTGGTTTTCCCTACTTTCTTCAATTTAAGTCTGAATTTGGAAATAAGGAGTTCATGATCTGAGCCACAGTCAGCTCCTGGTCTTGTTTTTGTTGACTATATAGAGCTTCTCCATCTTTGGCTGCAAAGAATATAATCAATCTGATTTTGGTATTGACCATCTGGTGATGTCCATGTGTAGAGTCTTCTCTTGTGTTGTTGGAAGAGGGTGTTTGCTATGCCCAGTGCATTTTCTTGGCAAAACTCTATTAGTCTTTGCCCTGCTTCATTCTGTATTCCAAGGCCAAATTTGCCTGTTATTCCAGGTGTTTCTTGACTTCCTACTTTTGCATTCCAGTCCCCTGTAATGAAAACGACATCTTTTTTTGGGTGTTAGTTCTAAAAGGTACAAAAAAGATCTTCACGACCAAGATAATCACGATGGTGTGATCACTCACCTAGAGCCAGACATCCTGGAATGTGAAGTCAAGTAAGCCTTAGAAAGCATCACTACAAACAAAGCTAGTGGAGGTGATGGAATTCCAGTTGAGCTATTTCAAATCCTGAAAGATGATGCTGTGAAAGTGTTGCACTCAATATGCCAGCAAATTTGGAAAACTCAGCAGTGGCCACAGGACTGGAAAAGGTCAGTTTTCATTCCAATCCCAAAGAAAGGCAATGCCAAAGAATGCTCAAACTACCACGCAATTGCACTCATCTCACACACTAGTAAAGTAATGCTCAAAATTCTCCAAGCCAGGCTTCAGCAGTACGTGAACCGTGAACTTCCAGATGTTCAAGCTGGTTTTAGAAAAGGCAGAGGAACCAGAGATCAAATTGCCAACATCTGCTGGATCATCAAAAAAGCAAGAGAGTTCCAGAAAAACATCTGTTTCTGCTTTATTGACTATGCCAAAGCCTTTGACTGTGTGGATCACAATAAACTGTGGAAAGTTCTGAAAGAGATGGGAATACCAGACCACCTGACCTGCCTCTTGAGAAACCTGTATGCAGGTCAGGAAGCAACAGTTAGAACTGGACATGGAACAACAGACTGGTTCCAAATAGAAGGAGTATGTCAAGGCTGTATATTGTCACCCTGCTTATTTAACTTCTATGCAGAGTACATCATGGGAAATGCTGGGCTGGAAGAAGCCCAAGCTGGAATCAAGATTGCCGGGAGAAATATCAATAACCTCAGATATGCAGATGACACCACCCTTATGGCAGAAAGTGAAGAGGAACTAAAAAGCCTCTTGATAAAAGTGAAAGAGAAGAGTGAAAAAGTTGGCTTAAAGCTCAACATTCAGAAAATGAAGATCATGGCATCTGGTCCCATCACTTCATGGGAAATAGATGGGGAAACAGTGGAAACAGTGTCAGACTTTATTTTTCTGGGCTCCAAAATCACTGCAGATGGTGACTGCAGCCATGAAATTAAAAGACGCTTACTCCTTGGAAGGACAGTTATGAACAACCTAGACAGCATATTCAAAAGCAGAGACATTACTTTGCCAACAAAGGTCCGTCTAGTCAAGGCTATGGTTTTTCCAGTGGTCATGTATGGATGTGAGAGTTGGACTGTGAAGAAAGCTGATTGCCAAAGAATTGATGCTTTTGAACTGTGGTATTGGAGAAGATTCTTGAGAGTCCCTTGGACTGCAAGGAGATCAGCCCTGGGTTTTCTTTGGAAGGAATGATTACTCCAGTACTTTGGCCACCTCATGCGAAGAGTTGACTCATTGGAAAAGACTCTGATGCTGGGAGGGATTGGGAGCAGGAGGAGAAGGGGACGACAGAGGATGAGATGGCTGGATGGCGTCACTGACTCAATGGACGTGAGTCTGAGTGAACTCTGGGAGTTGGTGATGGACAGGGAGGCCTGGCGTGCTGTGGTTCATGGGGTCGCAAAGAGTCGGACACAACTGAGCAACTGAACTGAACTGATTCATCTGTTTGACTTCCATTTTTCCCATTGACTACGAACTCTTTGGGGACATGAGCCATGCCTTATTCAAAGCTTACTATAACCAGCTCTTGATACAGAAGTAAACACAAAATGAGTTTGTTGAATGAAACATAAATAAATGAAAAGATGAAAAGTGTCAGCTTCTAGGAATAAAGAACTCAAAGCTGGGAGAATGATGTAATGCCAATAATAATGACCCTTTATTGAGGGTCAAAAATTTACTAGGTGCTTTACATACTGTGTCATTTAATCCCTACAGTAACCCTGGAAGATAGCCACATGCCCATTTTCCAGAAAAACAAGCTTTAAGTAACATTTCCAAAGTCACAAAACAAGTATGTCAGAACTGAGATTTGAATCCAGGTCTAATTTGAAATTCTGGGGGTTTTTTTGTTTTGTTTTCTGTGTATTTTTTTTGGGGGGGGGGTGCTGTGCCTTGTGTTTTAAAGTCCCCCCGTCAAGGATTGAACCTGGGCCAGGGCAGTTGTAAGCACCAAGTCCTAACCACTGGACCACCAGGTTATTCCCTGGGTTTGGGGGTTTTTTTCCCCAGTCTTTTTGTCAGGAGTGTTAAAGACCCCACATCAGCACTGCTGGCAAATCGTAAACAAATTATTATACCTAAAGTAAGCTACACTGGGAATATAGCCAATATTTTATAATTACAGTTTAAAAATTGTGAGTCACTATAGTGTACAAGTGTAACATAAAACATTGTACATCAACTGTACTTCAATTAAAAAATCATAAATAAAACCACTAAAGTACTAAAAAAATGTAGAAGATTATTTTACTGATTTTAAGGTAGAAAAGGCTTTTCCATCTTTCCATTACACATGACATTAAACCCAGAAGTCAAAAAGAAAAAGATTTGTCTAAATTTAAATTTTTAATTTCTGTAGGGAAAAGGAGAAAGAAACTATAAACAGCATTAAAAGACCAATCACAAACTGTGCAAAGAATTAATATCCTTGATATAAAGTCACTTATAAATCAATGAGAAAAAGATGACCATCTCAATTGAAAATTGGGGAAAGAATATAACCAGCGAGGGGCGGGTGGAAAGAAAAAAAAAGAATATAACCAAATCATCTACAGGAAAAAGTACTAATAACTGAAAAAGATATGAAAAGAAGTTTGGTCTTAGAATAATCATAGAGATTCACTCTAAAAAAGTTTTTCTAATGTGGGCCATTTTTAAAGTCTTTATTGGAGAAGGAAATGACAACCCACCCCAGTATTCTTGCCCAGAGAATCCCATGGACAGAGGAACCTGGTGGGCTGCAGTCCATGGGGTCGCAAAGAGTGGAACATGACTGAGTGATTAAACAACAGTTGAATCTGTTACAGTATTGCTTCTGTTTTATGTTTTGGCCCCAAAGCATGTGGGATCTTGGCTCCCCGAGCAAGGATCAAACCCACACCCCCTGCTTGGAAGGTGAAGTCTCAACCATTGGACCACCAGGCAAGTCCCAGAAATTCACATTTTAATGATACTATTTTTTTCATTTTTTTAGTGATTCCATTATATATATATGTGTTTGTGTTTTTTTTTTTTGAGTCACGGAGCAAAGCATGTGGCATCTTAGTTCCTTAATGAAGGATCAAACCCATGCCCCATGCAGTCCACTGGATCACCAGAAAGCTCCATATATGTATATATGGAGTTATATATTTTTATTGTGGTTTATTACAGTTATATCTTTCTCACTGTAGTTTATTACAAGATATTGAATATAGTTCCCTGTGCTATATAGTAGGTCCTTGTTTATTATCTATTAATATTTTATATATGTTAATCCCATACTCCTAAGTTATTCCTCCCTCCTTCTCCTTTGGTAACCATAATTTTGTTTTTTATGTCTGCGAGTCTATTTCTGTTTAGTAGATAAGTTCATTCATATCATTTTTTAAAATTCCACATATAAAGTGATCTCATTATATTTGTCTTTGACTTACTTCGTATGATAATCTCTAGGTCCATCCACGTTGCTGCAAATGGCAATATTTCATTCTTTCTTATGGCTGAGTGATACTTCATTGTGTATGTGGACATATCTTTACCCATTCATCTGTTGATGGATACTTACGTTGCTTCCATGCCGTGGATATTATAAATAGTGCTGCTATGAACATTGGCTGCATGAATGATGTTTTTTAAATCATTCATATCAAAATAGCATTTTTTTGAGTTAAAAACCTCAAATAAAAAACTTTTATCTGGGGAATTCCCTGGTGGTTCAGTGCTTAGGACTTCATGCTTTCACAGCTGAGGGCCCAGGTTCAGTCCCTGGATGGGGAATTAACCCACAAGCTGCATGGCATGGCCAAAAAAAAAAAAAAAAATCTCACAAAAACAAAACACTTATCTGTACAACGAGTTTGACATTTTAAGAAGCTTTAACATGTTATTGCCTTAGAGATTTTTTGTGTGTGTGCTAAAATAATAATGAGATTCCACCTCTAACCTATCAGATTGGGTATGGGGAAACAGATACCAATATAATTTATGAGAACATAAAGCCATTCAGCCCTTTTTTGGGGGCCATTTGGAGTAAATACTCAAATATTTAATATTGTTACCCCATAACCCAGCAATTCCACTTCTAGGAATCTCTTCTACAAAAAAAACAGCACTAATACAAAAAGAAATGTAGACCAAGTTGGCTACTGCATCATTTATTGGATCAAAATAATTAGAAACAACCCACATCCCCATAGGTAGGGGATGGCTTAAATAACCTGTGTTATTTCCCCATAATGGAATCCCATTTTTTATAAAAAGAAGTAGTTTTATATTAACTAACATCAAAACATAGCCAGGATATATTGTTAAGAAAAATAGCAAACTGCAGAATGAGACGCTCTTCTGTTTTCATGCGCGCAGAAAAGCATCTGAAACGAAGCACCTAAACTGTTCCTGAGCTTCTCTACCCACTGGGACAGAGGGGTTTGATCTTTGTTTCCCGTCTGGGCAATGCAAATATGTGAGGAAAGAATTCAGGACTAGACCAACAGGCATTCCATGAAAATTGAGTCTGGCCCCTCCCTCATCCCACAGAATCCCTTGAGGAGAAGGGAAATCTGATTTTTACTCTAGACGTGTCTATAATGTTAGTACCTTTTATTTATTTTTAAACTTTTATTTATCTTTGGCTGTGCTAGATCTTCAGTGCTGCACAGGCTTTTCTCTAGTGGTGGTGAGCAGGGGCTCCTCTGGGTGCTGTGCGCGCGCTTCTCGTTGCGGGGGCTTCTCAGGGGCTCCTCTGGGTGCTGTGCACGCGCTTCTCGTTGCGGGGGCTTCTCTTGTTGGGGAGCACAGGCTCTAGGGCACGTGGGCTTTGCTCTGCAGCACGTGGCACTTCCCAGACCAGTGACCGAACTCGTGTCTCCTGCCTTTGCAGGCACATTCTTTACCACTGAACCACTAGGGCAGCCCAGTACTTTTTAACAAACAACGTTGCTTGTTATAATTTTAAAAATTCAACCTAGTGAGAGAAGTAAAAAAGAATGTAGGAAATTTGGAAATTATGTGTAAATTTAAGAAAATATCTGCCGCACTCTCATCTCCCGGAGAAAAATGCCGTGTGATGCCTTCCTCTCAAATGTTTTTTACACACATCCATCTTTTTTATTTCTTTAAAGAATATTTATTTATTCGGTTATGTCAGGTCTTAGTAGCAGCACATGGAATCCAGAGTGGGCAGGCCTCAGTAGTTGCTGCATTCTGGCTCTCTAGTTGTGGTCCGAGGGCTTTGTTGCTCTGAAGGATGTGGGATCTTATAGGTCTCTGACCAGGAATGGAACCCGAGTCCCCTGCATTGCAAGGCGGAACCACTGGACCACCAGGGAAGTCCCCCTCACGTCTTTTTTTTTAAGTCTATAAAACAGTCACAAAATAAACACAAAATGGAAGAATTCTAAACATGTATTCTGAGGCCAAAAGGAATGAAATTTGTAAAAAAGGAAACATGATTTACATGTAACAGGATAGCATGAACAAGCTCCCATATTCTTACACAACCTGATTTAGTTGGTTGTTTAGGAACCTTTCATAAGGAATATCTCTTTAATCTTTTATCATCCAACAGTTTGGTTGTTTGCCATTTCAGAAAAATGTCTTGCAAATGAAGGAAAGAAGAGACTGGGGCTAAACAGAGCCCAGGACAACAGAGAAAAAGTCCCTGCAGTCATCTCTTCCCCGTTCCTGACCCCATTCGGTGGGGTCTCTGCCCAGGCCTTCCAGACCCACTCCCAGAGCTCGGCTAGGACCCAGAGCCACCTGGCCTCCAGCACTGACATTTCCCAGTGAAAGTGCAAGGGGGCATGTCTTTCTGGCCCTGGGATCTTTTCCCAGCACAAAACAATCTGATAGGGGCAATCTGAGGCCTAAGCCCCATCCACCATCTTCCCACTCATGAAATTCAAGATCCTCAGGGTTCCAGTGGCCCAGAGATGGGTACGACATTTTCATACTGGGGCTCTTCCTGCCCTTCCTTGTCAGCCACCTTCTGGGGATCCTGTACTAGGGAGCCATCCTCAGGGGCCAGCTCCTGGCCACCCTCTGAGCTCTTGATGCCGCCCCCCAGGCTCCTGGCCCCTTCCTCTGACCCAGTCCCTGAAGACTCCAAGGCCCCAGTCAGCTCCTCCTTCATGGCTGAGCTGGGGCTCTGATTGGCAGAGCCAGAGTCTAGCCTGGGGCTGTCCTTGTTCCGACTCAGGGCCCGACGTGGAGGCTTGGGAATGGCACTCTTGACCTTGGGTTCTGCCTGGCCTTTCTGGAAGCTACCAAAACGGCGGAGGACAGACCGGACGGGGCCCTCAGGTCCCCGGGGTGTCCCTGCCAACATGTAGATCGTGGTGACAGAGCCTGAGCTTTCCTGGACACTGCCCTCGATGGCTTCCACACGCTCAGCCACTGTCCGGCCACCAAGTGGGAGCCGGCGGCGACCAACAGCTGAATCCCTGGGGCTGGCAGTACCAGGAGGGGCCCCATCTGTTTCCACTTGAGGGCCTGTGGACTCCTCAGTCTCCTGGCTTTCAGGACCTGGCTGGGTCCCCCGGGAGAGCCTCTTGGGCTTTCGGAGAGGGCTGGACAGCTCCCCGGAGCCTCGGCGACTCTGTGGTGCGAACTTGGTGCCTTCAGCAAAGGAGACTGATGGCCGCTTGGCCCTAGCGAGGCTGGAAGTGCGCGGGATGGCAAACGGCGTGGAGGCATCCTCAGGGGGAGGGAAGGGACCTCCAGCCAGGCTGGCCTCTGAGGATTCCGCTGGGACCGCAGGGACCATCCCTGGCAGAGGAGACAGAAGTGCTTGACTGAAGCTGGGCTGGGCTCCCCAATCCATCTTACTTACCCAGCTCAGCATCTTTTGGGAGGCCCCCAAAATGGAGCAAGGGAGAGGGTAAGGATGCAGAGAGCCTGGGGAAAGGGCTATTCAGGCAGAAGCTGCCGCCGCTACCCTCTGTTCCCACTGTTCTCCCCGACTTTGTGATAATGCCACACTCCAACCACGCTGAAACTCTCTCGGTGCCATGTGGCCATGTCCTTCTTACTTACTGCCTTTTGTGTACACTGTTCCCTCTTCCTGAAATGTCACTGCCATTTCTCCCTGTCCCTGGGCTAACTCCTACTGATTCTGCTAGATTCAACTCCAATACCACGAACACCGAGACATCATCTCTGACCCCTGTCACCCCTGACATGCTGGATTACGAGCACCTACTCGCATGGCCCCCATGAAAGCATGTATCACTCTGTCCTACCACCCACTGTCTCGTAGACTATACGTTTGCGCAGGGCAGGCATCTCTCTTGTTCTCGACTGCATCCCACAGCCAAGAACCGTGATGGGCAGAGTGGGTGCCTGCTACACGTCTGCTGAAGGAATAAAGAAGAGGGTGTGATGAGCAGGCTGGCTCAGGGGCAGGAGGCTGTTTGGGGGCTACCTTCTTGGGGTGGCACGCAATAGGCAGGACCCTCATCCTCTTCTCCAGACTCGGAATCCGAAGAGAAGGAGTCGTCCGAAGCCCAGCCAGCGGAGGGCGGCTCGATGAAGCTGTGGTTGAAGGGGATCTCCGGGTCGTGGTGCGAGACTGCGGGGGAGGGGCTCCAGGTCAAGTGCAGCACCCGAGGGGACACCTTGACCCTTGGCAACCCTTGACCTTCAGCACCCACTTACCTGTCACCCAGGGAAGCTTGTGGCTGCTCAGGGGACCACAGGGCAGCGCAGAGCCCAGGCTGGAGGTCAGGGCCCCCCAGACCCGCAGCTTCATCCTGGACATGGCGGTTCCATCTCTCACCGGCCTGAGGGCAAGGGAGAGTGGTCAGTGTGGGAGAGCCCTGACTAGGGCAGGAGAAAAGGGCCAGGACCATTCTGACTCCACGGCTCATGTGACAAAGTGACCGTGTCTACCTCAGTTACTCTCTGTGACTACAGAGTAAAACCCAAACCGAGATCTGGAGAGAGAGAGAGATTGACCCCGAGATCCAGGCCTGACACAGACGGCAGCATGGCTCCAGAGTCACAAGGTGGCCAGTCTGGCTCTGATTTAGCCTCTCTGGGCCTCAACTTCCTCATTTGTAAAATGGGGACAACGACTCCTATCTATCAGAGCTTTTTTTCAGGACCCAGCATAGCACCACCTACACAGAGGACTGCCCCCAAATGCAGCTCTGTGTGATTATCATCTTCGCTGAGCCCCAGCTCACTGATCTTTCTGGAAGTGACACCACCTCTGGGAAGCTCCCCCTTGTCCCCACCCCCAAGCTGGAAGCAACTGCTTCACTCATTGCCATTCCTCAGACAGACTGTGCACGCGTCCTGGTTCCTGAGTGAAGGGCTTCTCCTTTTCCCTGAGAACTAGGTCCCCAGGGTAGGGCCTTCTAGGCCTGCTGCTCTGATGATGCCCCCACAGACAAGAGGGGCATGCTCAAGAGGTAGTGAGTGAACTAACAGCACACCAGACAAAACAGAGTCCAGAAAATGGCACGGGCTTCATGCAGGCCAGTGACTAGCAGGGTCACCTTGGGTCTGTGTCCTCCTGGGAATTAAGAAGGCAAATCCCCTGTCCCCAAGTGCCTTGCTCAAAACCTCCGTCCACACTGCTCTGAGCTTCCAAGGGGCCAAGAAGTATGAAGAGGTTTCATAAAGGAACAAAGCTCTTGTGCAAAGAGTGTTCCCCGCAGCAGCCCCCCAGCTTCAATCCCTCCTCGCCTCTCCTTTTCTCAGAAAACCACGCTCTCTGCTGAAGCCTTGCACAGGCTTTCACGGCACTCTCCCTTCACGTCTCTTTGCCTCCCCTCCCAGAGCTATCCTGCTGCTTCTGCCTTCTGCCAGCCTGGTGCCTGCTCCCCCACACCCCCCACCCCTGGAAGCATCTGAGGAGGGCAGGTGGCTGACCTGGTGTCTCCAGGCCACGGCCATGGCCAGCTACCTCATTACCTCTGACCTACATGTGTGACAAGGTCAGCCTATCTCCATCCCAGAAAGGAAACCATAGATACCACCTTGCTTCCACCCATGGCCTGAGCTGTGGGGTCGGGAATACAGGGGCCTGTGTTCACCTGTCCTTGGGGTCCAGCCGGGCAGCCCAGCAGCAGCAGGCACAGCAGGCGATGGCCAGGAGCAGCAGCAACAGAGGAACGAGGATGCCCACGATGAGGGCGGCGTCCTGACTATGCGATCCTAGGGAGGGCGGGGGATGGACACGTATTCGGGGCCTTCTTGTCTCCCGCACATCATGTCTCCTCTCTAGCTCTGCATTGCCTTCTCCCCAGAATCTCCCACCTGTGGGGCCCTCCCCTTCTTCTGAGAGATGTAGACTTAGCTCAGCTTGGAGGCCCCCTCCTCCAGCCAGCCTCCCTGCTGATCTTTCCCTTCCTGATGGTCCACGGCCCGTTCCACAAACTCTTGCCCCAATTCTCAGGCCTGATGAGACACCCCAGTGTCCAGCCCTGTGTACCCATTTCCTGCGTGCTAGCCTGTTTTCTCAGGGGACCAGGGCTCTATCCTGTCTTTGGGGAGCTCCAAAGCACCCATACAGATTTCAGGTAGAGAGAGCATATCTGAAGTGGGCTTAGCCTTTCTAGCAAGTAAGGCAGTCCCAGAGCCTGTGTCGAGGGCCATTCTTTCATGATTTCCCTGGCAGACCAGTGGTTAAGACTCCGAGCTCCCACTGCATGGGGCGTGGGTTTGATCCCTGGTCAGGGAACTAAGATCCCACATATCACACAGTACAGCCGAAAAAAAAAAAAGGCCACCCTTCCCCCAGCTACTTCACCCTGTACTCTTTGTTCCAGCTTACCCAGCTGGCAGGCCCCAGAGACAGGGTCGCAGTTTCCCTCTGGACATTCGCAGGGAACAGAGCAGTTGTTTCCATGGAAGCCAGATGGACACGAAGTATTGCAGCTTTGGGGGGACAGGGGAGATAAGCGGGAGGCTGGCTGAGAAGGCATAGAGGTGGGCAGGGGAAGGTAGATTTCTGGGCACTGCTCCCCACCCCCTGCCACACAGACTTCCCCTGAAGGATGCCCAGCCAGACTCCTCTGACCTCTGAGCCACATTCTAAGCACCCCACCCCTGGCAGTGTTTAAAATAATCCCTTAGCTCCTAAGCCCATCTTCCAGAGAGACCATCCACAAACTGCCCCCTGGCTCCCAGGCCCCCCAGGGTGCAAGCCTCAGGCAGGGTCCACCTCTCACGATCTTCATTCCATGTCCACTTGGCGCTATCATTGAAATAAGCAGGATGCCAGTGGAATCCAGACTTCCTCGAGTTTAGAGGTCTGGGCAAGGCCCAGCCCCGCCCTAACTCTCTGGGCCTGGGTCCTCTCCTCTGTAAAATGAAATCTCTGCCAGTTAATACTCTCTTCTGTCCCACAGGTGGGAGAACCTGACATTGGCGACACTGACATCCCCAGGTGGCTCAGTGGCAAAGAATCTGCTGCCAAGGCAGGAGGTGCAGGAGATCCCTGGGTTGGGAAGATCCCTTGGAGACGGAAATGGCAACCTGCTCTAGTGTTCTTGCCTGGGAAATCCCATGGACAGAGGGGTCTGGCAGGCTACATACAGTCCATGGGGTCACACAGAGTCAGACACGACTGAGCTGGTTCTACTTCTACTACTGAGCCCCCTTTGGAAGATGCAGACCCCACAACCAGAGGAATACCTTCCTAGTTATGAGTATGCTGGGTGGGCGGTGGAGAAGCCCAGGCAGGGAAGTTAGGGAGCAGACTGCACAGAGGCCTGACCTAGGCCCCTCCTCCTCCCAGTCCTCACCTGGGCCCCCAGTAGCCAGCGTTGCAGACACACTCCCCTGTCACAGCATCACAGGCCCCCTGGACACAGGTGGGGCAGGTAGAGCCGCAACCCTCCCCAAAGGTGCCAATCAGGCAGGGGTCTTCACACCTGAGGTGAGGGGAGACTCAGAATGGAGAGCAAGGCCAGCCTGACCTCCCCCCCAGGGCCCCACCTATCTTCCCCCATACTTCTAGATTTAGAGACCCAAGCGTCTACACATTCAGCAGTGAAGCTCAGGTGCAAGCAGGGCCTTGAATCTGAGGTCAGACCCAATAGGTGACAGACTATAGATCCCTGGAGGGAGATAAGGGTGGGAAGCCTGAGTAGTGGGGGGCCTGCCCAGGGCCCCATCATCACCCATGTTTCCTGCCTTAGTTTTCACCCAGAGGTGGGCCCCATGGGGTTGTGTGACTATATGCTTGGAAGAGGGGGCAGCTTTCCAAGAGGGAGCAGCTGGGGCAAGCATTTAGAAGGAAGGTATACCTCTCCCTGAGCAGCTGGCCCCTCACCTGGGCCCCCGCCAGCCAGGTTCACAGCGCTGACAGTGACCGGTGTCTGGCTGACAGGCCTCTCCAAGCCGGCAGTGGGGGCACTGCTGGCTACAGTTCTCGCCAAAGGTGCCAGGAGGGCAGGGCTGGTGGCACTGGGTCCCGTTCCAGCCCGGCTTGCAGGCCTCGCAGCTGCCTGTGTCTGCAGAGCACGGCTTATTCTGCTTGCAGTGGCCACAGCTGGGAAGAGAAGGAGTCCAGGGAGCCCTGGGAGGTGGACGGATGTCGCACCCACCCAGGCCTCCAGGGTCTAGAGAGCATCTTGGTTCCAGCAGGGCCATTCAGGCAGGTCTGAGCCTCAGTTTCCCCATGTTGTACAACAAAGAGGCTGGACAGACTATCTCTGAGGCTCTAGTAGGATTCCAGCCCTTTCCTAACCACCTCCCCATTCTGAGCCCCATCCTTTGCTGGATCCCAGGGTCCCCAGGAGTTCCCAGCCCAGCCAGGGAAACCAAGTTACCACCCCAAGCTCTGCCTCCCTTCTGCCCAGGGTTTCCTTCCTCCCCCTTCCCCTTCTTCCCTTCCACCCTTGCCACCTCAGAGGTCTGGCATGAACAGGCCTCACTAGTTTAGCTCCTTTCCCATTTTGTGCTTTATAAAAAGGCATCAAGTGCAGGTTTTCACCACTAGCATTTTATCTTTAGATTTTTTTAAGGTTTACTGGGTTATCATTGACATACAGCACTATTATGAATTCAAAGTGTGCAGCATAATGACCTCATATATATAGTGTGAAATGATTACCATGAAAAGTCTAGTGAACACCCATCATCTCATATGGATACCAAAAAATACAGTTTTTTTTTTTTTTCCCCTTGTGACGAGAACTCTCAGGATCTACTCTTTTAACAACTTTTCCACTAAGGCTTATCTTATCTTAATATCGCCTTCATCCTTATTTGAACTTTCTCCCTCCAGAGACTTAATTATCTAGGATCATGCGCTTGGATCAGACTCGTTAGTGGGAGAAGGGGAGTTCATAAAATCAATTTAACAGATCCTGACCAGAATTAAAAAAGGGAGAACAGAAAACATTTGGGTGTATATATATGCGTGTGTGTGTGTGTGTTGTCAGCTTAATTTTTTTACTTCAGTTAATATATTGCCCATCATATACATGTATGATATATATGTATATCATATGTATAAATAAACAAATAAATGGACCATAAAGAAAGCTGAGAACCGAAGAATTGATGCTTCTGAATTGTGGTGTTGGAGAAGACTCTTGAGAGACCCTCAGTCCTAAAGGAAATCAGTCCTGAATAGTCACTGGAAAGACTGAGGCTGAAGCTAAAGCTCCAAGCCTTGGGCCACCTGATGCGAAGAACTGACTCACTGGAAAAGACCCTGATGCTGGGGAAGATTGAAGGCAGGAGGAGAAGGGGATGACAGTGGATGAGATGGTTGGATGTCATCACCGACTCCATGGACATGAGTTCGAGCAAGCTCTGGGAATTGGTGATGTACAGGGAGGCCTGGCCTGCTGCAGTCCATGGGGTTGCCAAGAGTCGGACACGACTGAGCGACTGAATTGAACTGAATACATATATGATGGAATGTAAAACGTTTCTTAAAGTGGGTGGACCTGGTCAAAGTTT
Organism: Bos javanicus; assembly: GCF_032452875.1. NCBI lineage: Eukaryota > Metazoa > Chordata > Mammalia > Artiodactyla > Bovidae > Bos > Bos javanicus. The sequence goes on from NC_083886.1 coordinate 24,050,696, forward strand.
GAAAGACCCTGAGTGGCAGAGAGACCCTGCAATAGTCCTTTTGCCACGCGATTCGTTATGTTTCTTTTGTCCTATTTCTATGGCTTGCTAGGAGTATTCTGTTTAACAGTAACCAGATGAACCTACCTAGATAGCACATTGAAAAGCAGAGACATTACTTTGCCAACAAAGGTCCGTCTAGTCAAGGCTATGGTTTTTCCAGTGGTCATGTACGGATGTGAGAATTGGACTGTGAAGAAAGCTGGGTGCCGAAGAAATGATGCTTTTGAACTGTGGTGTTGGAGAAGACTCTTGAGAATCCCTTGGACTGCAAGGAGATCCAACCAGTCCATTCTAAAGGAGATCAGCCCTGGATGTTCTTTGGAAGGAATGATGCTAAAGCTGAAACTCCAGTACTTTGGCCACCTCATGGGAAGAGTTGACTCATTGGAAAAGACTCTGATGCTGGGAGGGATTGGGGGCAGGAGGAGAAGGGGACGACAGAGGATGAGATGGCTGGATGGCATCACTGACCCGATGAACTTAAGTTTGAGTGAACTCCAGAGATGGTGATGGACAGGGAGGCCTGGCGTGCTGCGATTCATGGGGTCGCAAAGAGTCGGACACGACTGAGCGACTGAACTGACTGACTGAAACACATGAAAGTGGTGGGCGAGGGGGACTTAGGGGCACCGAGGGTCTCTTTGCCCTCTTTCACCCCACCCTTGTCTGTTTCTGCGCAACCTTCTCCCAGCGCCCCGGCCTCCCCTCTCATTCTCTCCTGTTCCTTCGCACGCCCTCCTCCCTCCCTTCTCACCCTGGCTCACCTGTCGCGGCACCGGAGCCCGTACTGGCCGGCGGGGCAGGGCAGCTCGCAACGCACGCCTTGGAAGCCGGGCGGGCAGGAGCACTGGCCGGAGACGGCGCTGCAGCGGCCGCGCACGCACTCGCACGGCTGTCGGCACTCGGGGCCCCACCAGCCCGGCCGGCAGGCGCAGCGGCCCGACTCCTGCGCGCACGGCGAGCCGTGGCAGGCGCAGCGGAAGCTGCAGCGGCGGCCCCACCAGCCTGGCTCGCACAGGCAGGAGCCGGTGGCCTGATCGCACCGCGCCGCCGCGGGGTTGCACTGGCACGGGCGGCGGCACGTGGGCGACCACCAGCCGGGCTCGCAGCGGCACGCGCCGGTCTCGGGGTTGCAGCGGCCGTGGGGACCGCAGGCGCACGGAAACTCGCAGCGGTCGCCCCAGCGGTCAGGTTGGCAGTGGCACACGCCGGTGGCCGGTTCGCACTGGCCGTGCGGGTGGCAGGCGCAGACCTCCCTGCAGTCGGGGCCCCAGTACTGGCCCGGGCAGCCTGCGACAGGGCAAGGGGGGACGGAAGAGGGTCAGCGGGCTCGGGGCCGGGCACGGATGCTCGCCGCACGCCCCCTTGTGTGCCAGGAGGGACCCTCCAAGAGCCCGGGACAGCCTGTCCCCCTGGGGCACAGCTCACTTCCTGCCCCCGACTCTGAACCATAAGGCTCCTTAAGCACTGGCCAGCCTCCCACTTCCACATTCCTGAACACACTTAAGAGTGGGAAAGGGGCCGGTCTAGAGCCACACGAAGTGGGTGGGCCTGCATTCGGGCCCCTCCTCCCTCTCTTTGGGTTCCCCCCACCCCCAACTGTGTCTCTCCAGGCCTGGAGGCTGCCCTTGGGGTAGCCACACACCCTCAGCGTCTCCTCTCAACCCCAACCCGTGGCGGCTGGCTACCCTCTGGCTAAACTGCCCACCAACCACTTTGCCAAGTCCCTCTTTGTGCCAGAGAAGGTGGACACTCCAGTCACTCTCCAGACTGGCATAAGGTGTATGAGACTGAGAGCGCATTCATTTTGCAGTTGACCGGAATCTCCAGCATCTTTCAGAAAGTTGAAAGGGAAGATGAACAGCCCAGAACTGAACCTGTGGGAGGACTTTGAGGATGGCGTAGAAACCAGATGACTCAGGGCATCCCCGGGAGTGCGTCACTTCCTGTCTCCGGACCTCAGTTTCCTCAGCAAAGCTTGGAGGGACTCTGGCCCTGCTCTTGTAAGATTACTTTGCTACCTGCTTCACCTCCCCTCTCCCCCAGTCCTGTCCAGCCCCTTTATCCTTCAGGAGACACTCAGGACTCACGGGAGTTGCACTGGGCTCCGAAGAATCCAGGTTTGCACCGACAGAGGCCTGGTTTCACACATACCTCGTCTTCCCGGCAGGCATCCAGCCCCTCGCAGATGGCTGAAAAACACCCCACCCAGGTTGGAAGGACAGGGGTGTGGCCAGGGGACACTCTGTCCCTCTCACTGGCTCCTGCCGCCCCTGCCTCCCTCAAGGGCTATTTCCTCAGGGGCGGGGGGTTGGGTCACAGGAGGGACCCGGCACAAGGGCTCAGGAGGGCAAACAGACCCCAGGGTGGGTAGGAATGAAGGGTCACTGGGCTCTGGCCTCCTTTATCCTCCAGTGGCGGGTGGGGTGGGGTGGGTGGGACCATCCTGGCTACTCACGGATGGTGCATTCTCGATCTTTCCGCCTCCAGCCTGGGCAGCACTGGAGCTCAGCAGAGGGACTGTGGGGCAGAGAGGGGTCAGCTGGGGGGGCGGCCTGGCCCTGCAGGTGGATCACTGTCACTGGCCTCAGCCCCATCTGGTAGGGCTGGCCAAGGTTTCACAGCCCCACGTCCGCAAACCCTTTCCGCTCTGTCCCTAGCCATCCCACCGCTTCCAGGCTGTCCCCGAGCCCCTCCTGCTTTAGCCCCTCTTTCTTCATGTCCTCTTCCCCCTCATCAGACTCCCACAAGACCCACCTGCTGGCCTTGCAGACGTGCCGCCCCCCGGCGTCCAGCTCAGACCCCGGGGCCCCCAGAGCCTCGAGCAGCAACAGAGGGAACAGCAGCCCCGGCCCCATGGCGGCCAGTGCAGCGGGAGGGCTTGGGTCAGTCTGGCCCCCACAGCGCCCAACCCCCTTCCTACTTCCTCCCCAGGCTTTTCCTGAGGAAACCAGGCTAGAGGGGCGGGCTGCCATGAGGCACCTCCCTGAGAGAGTGGGCAGGCGCTGAGATGCAGACACCAGAATAGTGAAAGGAAAAGGGAAGGCCAATGGTGAGGGCTGAGTAGAGGCTTCTGGGCTGGTCTGAATCTGGAGCAGGCAGGAAGATGAGGCTGTAAGTCCCGGATCCCAGGACAGGCGAGCGGGTGAGCCATGGGAATCCATTAGATCACATTCCCCAAGGAAAGTCGGAGAGGGGAGAAGGCCCCCCCACCAGTGACAACCAAGGGGCCATCCTGGCAGAGCTGGGCAGGGGCGGATCACGGGCAGACAGACGTGGAGCTGTTTCTGGCTATCACGGGCAGTTGCTTTATTCCAACAGCTTAGGCCATCTGTACAAACAGCTGGGAGGAGGGCAGTTAGCTCTCCATTTCACAGACGGGGAAACTGAAACTCAGAGAAGCAGCACTTCTATCTGGCCCCCAAGGCTTGGCACAGAGGTAAAGGAAGGACAGCATATTAAAAAGCAGAGACATTACTTTGCCAACAAAGGTCCATCTAGTCAAAGCTATGGTTTTTCCAGTAGTCATATATGGATGTGAGAGTTGGAAAATAAAGAATTGATGCTTTTGAACTGTGGTGTTGGACAAGACTCGTGAGAGTCCCCTGGACTGCAAGGAGATCCAACCAGTCCAACCTAAAGGAGATCAGTCCTGGGTGTTCATTGGAAGGACTGATGCTGAAGCTGAAACTCCAATAATTTGACCACCTGATGGGAAGAACTTACTCATCGGAAAAGACCCTAATGCTGCGAAAGATTGAAGGCAGGAGGAGAAGGGGACAAGAGAGGATGAGATGGTTGGATGGCATCACTGACTCAATGGACATAAGTTTGAGTAAACTCTGGGATGGACAGGGAGGCCTGGTGTGCTGCAGTCCATGGGGTTGCAGAGTCGGTCACCACTGAGCGACTGAACTGAACTGATAGGAAAGAAAGTAGGCTGAGCTCCCATCAGACTCGGACCAGGATTAGAGAAGAGCCAGGGAGGAGGGCAGGGAAGGAGGGAGTCTGGTCCTTTGAGGTCACACATCCAACCACAGACAGACTCCAAAGTCAGGCCTCTGGGGCAGCTGAGACTCCAGACAAAGATGTTCATTGAGAGCACAGCAGGACCCATCAGGAGTCGGGGGCTGTCGGCCTGCCCACCGGCTCCTGGTGGGGTGGCTGCAGGGTCTCCTCTCCTCCTTGTAGCTGGCTGGGAGCCACACTGCTGGTCTCAGTCCCAGGGGCCTCTGCTTCACCCCGATACCACTGGCCAAAGCTGGGGGGAGACCAAGAGGTGTTTTGAGCCTGGCTGCCAGGGAGGTCAAGGACAGGGGCTGAGGGCAGCAGAGGGTGCTGTAAAAAGGGGACCCAGAGCAAGAAAGGGCAGCATGAGGCAGGGGGCGGTAAAGGGGCCACCAGAGGAGCAAGAGGGGATGGGCATGCTACTTGCTTGGGGCAGCAGGAGGGAAGATGGGCCCCTCCACCCTCCACCCCTACCACATTCGTCCTTCCCTTCGTCAACATACAAACTCTGTATTCTGGACTCAGGGGCTGGGGGTTCAGAATGGTCTCCCTTATCGCTGGACAGCAGGAGCCATGAGCCATCCTCATCGTCACTGAGGCAGAGAAGAGTGAAGAGAGGAGAGAAGACGTGAGGGTCCTTTATCAAGGCCCTGAGGGCCAAGGGGAGTCCGCTATGTTCAGCCTTCTGTGCAGCCCCCAGGAGCAGGAAGGGGAGGACAGAGCGACCTTGGGGCCCCCAAAGCTGGAGTGAAGGAAACTGAATCACTTTGCTGTATGGCTGAAACTGTCACACAACACTGTTAATCCACGATACGCCAACATAAAATAAAAAGTTAAAAAAAGAAAGCTGGAGAGAAGGAAAATCTGGGCAGACAGAGGACATCTTGAGGCTTTTCTTTTCTAGCCAGATACATAGCAGGCCGTGGACAGGCCTGCAGCTACGGCCTTACCTTTACCTGCCTGAGAACAAACAGATGCAGCCAAGACAAGAAACCAAAGAAACCGAAAACCGACTGTGGAGAAGCAGAGTCAGGATGTGCAGCAAACAGGGCAGGTGGGAGCAGCTGTGATCCAGTGAGAAGGCGGTGGGTTCAGCACGGCAGGCTTGGGGAGGTAGGGTGACCAGGCCAGGTTAGCAGGTTCCAGAGGTGGCTAAGCTAGGTGACAAGCACAGTCTGAGGCAATGGGTTCAGAAGGTGACTAGGCTCAGTGGGAATGGAGGCCAGGACTTACCTGCTCTCTGCTTCCTCTGGAGTCCCTAACATTTTGGCCTTAATCTTCTTCCGCTGCTTTTTGACAGCTACCTTCATGGCTTCGAGCAGAAGCCCAGGGACCCGGTGGTCTGTGAGCAGCTCCCTACGGAGGAGGAGGAAGGGCAGAGACAAAGCGGTGGGGATGCTAAGAATAGGTCTCGACTCAAGTACCTGTGCATGTTGTTCCCCCTTTTGGGAACACTCTGCCTTGCTAACTCCTCTGCCCCTGAGCTTAGGTGTCACCCCTCCTGGGAGTACTTCCCTGACAGCCTCTGCTGCTGACCCTCAGCACTGGCCTTCCCCTGTGTGGAAGAAGATCCAGGAGGGCAGGGACTATGTGACTCACGTCCTCCAGTGCCCAGCATGGTGCCTGGCACACGACACCGTGGACGTATCAACCACTCAAAGAATGAGGCGGGTGAACCGAGGCCAGGGAACAGGTGCTCCTGGCGCCCCCGAGCCTCCGGGCCCTGCCCAGAGCCCTCACCGCTGAAAGTAGGCCAGCTCCTCCTTCAGCAGGAACACGTTGGCTTTGAGCTCATTCCGCTCCTGAAGGATCTGCTGAACCTCCTCTCGACTGAAGCTGCACTGCCCTGCCTTGGCGGGGAGCCCTGGCGGCAGTGGGGCATCCGCCTGTGGAAGGACAGGCTTGGTCAGGGGGCGCCTCGGTTGGACAGGGACGCGAGAGGACTGGCAGGGAGCCTCGGGAGGCCAGGGCGCTACCATGGGTGCCAGGCCGGGGCTCTGGCTGAGAGTAGGGGCGGAGGCCGGCTGGGGGCGCACACTCGTAACCACCTTCTAGCTAGCTTGTTGGCCCTGCTACGCAGCACAGCAAAACTTTCCCGAGTGCTCACCGAGAGCCGGACCGGTCCCTCACTGGGCACTCACCGGGTCCTCGGGGGTCCCCGGGGCTCTTGTGCCCGCGGCCGCCCGCTCGGACTCCCACCTCTGTTCGCACCCGGGGCCCGCGGCCTGGCCCTGCACCGGCTCTGGAGGCGGCTCCACGGCCGCTTCGCGCCGCTGCTCTCGTTCGCTCTCGCGGTCCCGCGCGGCGCGTAGCTGGGTTTGTACCGCGGCCAATTTCTGCCGCAACTCCGCATTCACCAGCAGGAGGCGCTGCAGCTGCTCCTGCAACTGTGGGCGGAGCCAAGGGACTGGTGGGCGGGGCGCCTGAGGGCCTGCAGGGCCCCGCCCCCCGCACATTGCCCCGCCCCGCCCTCACCGCCTCGGTCTCCTGGCTGCGCTGCAGCAGGTCGCGGTTGTACGCCCGGAGTTCGTCCCGCTGGCGGTCGGTCACCTCCTTGAGCTGCCGCAGCAGAGCGCGCTCCTCTGAGGAAGGGGCGTTCTCAGCGGCGGGCCCGCGAGAGGGGGAGTCCTGAGCCGCCCCGACCACGGAGCTCCGCAGGCCCGCACTCACCCTGTGGTCCAGAGCGCAGCTCTCTGCGGAGGCGCTCGTTCTCTTCTCGCAGCCGCCGCAGCTCGAGTTCCGCCTGCTGCGCGGATACCTGCAGCTGGGGAGGCCGCGCTGTTAAGGTCAGCCCCCGCTGGCCCAGGCGGGCGGCTGGGGAAGGGCGCCGTGACTTACCGAGTCCGGGGTGGGCCCCACGGCCGCCTTTTCCAGGAGCTCCAGCGCCTGCACCACGAGTGGCACGAGTCCGGCTGCGGCCTCCGGCCCGAAGCGGCGCGCCAGCTCCTGCAGCTCAGCGCCCAGGGCCCCCGCTAGGTGGTACACGAGCTCCGCGGCTGTCCCCGATCCCGCGGCCACCCGAGGCCCGCAGCCATGCGCCCCAGGCACCGCCCTTCTGGGCTCCATGTCCCCCGAAGGCGACCAGGGCTGCGACACCCTCCTCCCCCAACTGAGGCAGGAAAAAGCCAATCAGCCCCAGCCCAGGAAGCGGCTTAGGACAGTAGAGGGCGGGGTAGAAGCGACAAGGGAGGAGCGATTCAGGGAAAAGGCTGGAAGAGTCTCAGGGCCCTGGACCCTGTCCTGTTAAAGCCCCCAAGGTCACAGGAAGTAGGACCTTCCGGCCAGGAGTCCAGGAGCTGAGGCCCAGGGCTGTAAGTGGTCACTTTTGTCAAGCCCTCCCCAGTGTCCACACCAGGCTCCACCCCTGTGTCTAGAGTCATGGGGCCTGACTTGGCTGCCAACTCTCCAGCCAAGAGGTGAGAGGTAGGCGGGCTGTCACTGACCTCAGCCAGCGGCAGCCAACTGTCCAGCCGTGTGCCTATTTCCAGGACAGGCTGAGAGTGACACAAAGCTTAAGGGGCTAAGCTGGGCTCTGCAGCTACAGAGAACAAGCCGGGAGCTTCTACACTCAAAATAGTGACTGCTCCAAGAGATGCTGAAAAGCGGTGAGGGTTTACAAGTATTTGGGGGAAAACTGGCAAACGTGGTCATAGCAGCAGGGGTGTGAAAGCCCAACTTTCCTTCAGCTCACTGAGCTTAGAGGACATTTATCCCCACAGCTCCGAACAGGGGGCCTCAAGGTTCAGTCCAGCAGCTTGCTGTGAACACGTCCAGCCTCTGCCATCCCTCCACCCAGAATCTGAGCTCAGGGGAAAAAAAGCTTCAAAACCTCCTATTTATACAAAATTTATTATTATACTTTTTCACAATTACAAGTCACCAGGGGTCAACAACATCACAAGCACAGAAGAGAGGAAAAAGGGGCCAAGCTGCTGAATGTCACCAGCTTGTCTGTGGGGCCACAGGCTCTAGCCTTGACCAGAAGGCTGGAGCAAAAGGTGAGGAGACGACTACGCATAGAGGTCCTCTCGGTCCGCAGAGTAGACCTCGCCCTCCTGCAGGAGAGCGAAGTTGAGGAAGTGGGAGGGCCGGTGCACCTCGTGGTAGAACTCTTTGGGGTTTGCCAGCTGCAGCTCGTACTTCATGTTGGGATCATGCCGGACACCTTGGAGTAGAAGGAAGAGGCCAACATTGACAAGGTCCACCTGCCTCACCCAGCCTGGGTCCCTGGGCCATCTCTAAACCAGAATCTGGGCCCAAGTGCTAAGGCTGGTGGCCTAACCTCATCCCCACTTTCCTGTGCACCCCTGCCCCCAGCCCACACCCTGCCCCACATACCCATGAAGTTGTAGTTCCACGAGGACTGGGCAGGCACCATAAAGAAGCCAAGGAAGCGATCCGACAGTAGCATCTGGACCCTCTCGTAGTGCGAGGGTAGGTAGCCTTTGGGGTTGTTGCCCTTGTCTGTGTTCTGGCGGCCCCATTCATAGCCACTGGGGGTCAGCTTGTAGGCTGTCAGGGTGCAGGAGCCTGGTGTGAAGCTGGAAGAGGAATGAGGACAGAGTCAGAGCTCAGGCCACCATTCTGGGCCCTGGCCCGCAAAGCCTCCCATCACCCTTCCTTCAAAGGGGGCGCAAGCCCACCTGCAGGTGATGATAATGGTCTTCTCGCCATCCCAAGATGGGTTGTCAGCCATGATTTTGGCATGGGTGGTGACATCCTGGGGTGACAGCTGAGGAGACTCGTTGGGCTGAGTGTGGATCCAACCTAAGGGTTCCATCTCCTATAGGAAGAGCAGTGGAAAGCTCTTTAGGGCCCAGGAATCCCACCCATGAGAGTAAAACCTCTGCCTTCCCTCCACCACCCCGAGAGCAGGATGCCACAGCTCTCCCACTTCCTCCGCTAACCTTGAGGTACTCGTGCTGGGGCAGCTGGCCAGGCAGGTGCACAGTCTGGTGAGTGCCCCACTGTGGTACCATCACGATGCAGCGGATCTCCTTCACCTGGGGGTTATCTGGTGGGCTCACCCCATACAGGTAACCTGCAATCTGGAGACAAGGGGGTCAGGAACCAAAGAGATTCTTAGTACCAGCTTAAGTCCCTTCTCCAGGAACAAGGTCAGAGTTCCCCAAAATGTGGCCAGAATCTCCTGCATCAAAAAAGCCTGGGGGTGCTTATTCAAAATGTTAAACATGGACCTCATCTCAGATTTAATCACATCAGAATCTTGAGTGGGGTCCAGGAATCAGCATTGCTCACACATTCCCCAGTTGATTATTTAAGTATTTAAGTACAGTATCCATAAATGAGCACACAAGCACACAGCTCAGGCATTCAACAAGCTGTACACACCTTTAAACCCAGCACTCCGCAGCACTTTTTCCACCTTCGGTTTCTCCTCAAAACTACCTTCAAACTTTTTGCCCAATCTTTTAGTTATCTTTTATTTCTTCTAGTTATCTTTTATTTCTTCCTGTTTTTGTCTTTTGTGGTACTCTTTGTCACACACAAGTTAATCATTTTGATGATGGTTTTGTGTTATATATCTTATTTAAGATTATTCCATCACTAAGACAATAAATATTTTCTTCTAATACTCTACTAGAGTTTAGTATTTTACATCCAGATTTTTATTCCACCTGGATTTTACTTCTGTAAGTGCTACAAAGTAGGAATCAAGTCTTCCTTTGCTGATTATTCCAATATCATAAAACACACTTAATCCCACAGAGGAAGTGGAATCCTCAAGTGATACAACTGATTTATTGTATACACATGAATCTGTTTCTGACTATATAATACTTCTTTCCAATAACTTCTAGGCCAATCACACATTCTCCTCTCAATTACCATAGCTTTATAATGCTTTGGTATCTGGTGGGGGCCAAAACCTTCTTCCCTGTTTTGGCTATCCTTACATATACTTTACTCATCCATGAATTTCAAAACCATCACCTCCAGTTCTAGGAAATCTCAGGTGAGTTTTAGGCTCATAAATGCTTAGTACACACTGTGGCCTAGTTGGACAAACATACTCACTTGGGCCCGAAGGTCAGATATGCAGATAAACTTCTTAAGCACGTTCTTGGGAAGGATATAGGTGTACCCAGTCTCCTTGATGTCATCAGATGAAACATAGATGTGATTGGTCCTTAGGTGCAGGTTGGCGGCAGAGATGGCCCTAAACACAGGCAGGGAATGTTGGCATTTCTCAACTCAAGCACCTCACACGGCACCAGCAGGCCTTCCCATCCCCACCCGTCTTGCCCTGTGCACTACCTGACCCTCCATTCAGTCTTAGAGGAGAAAGTCTGGGTCTCGTAGTTGCTGGTGGTAGAGGTGATTATTTCGTCACCATGCTTGTTGACAGTGCGAGTCTGGGTTGCAGTCAGCTGCGACTGTTCCTTGGTCTGCTTCTCAATCTCAGCAATCTGCTGCCGCTGCTGTGATGGTGCTGAGATCTCCATCCCCAGGATGATGTCCCGAATTTCTGACTGTGTCAGCGATGCCACATTCACACTGTGGGGATAGTGTGAGTCACACCACAATGATCCCTTCCCTTGGTCACTTATGCCCCTAACTGCAAGCATGTTAACTGGGTGAGAAACGGAGCCCATGTGTACCCTGACCCCTGACAATCCTAAGTGATACTTATACAGCAAGTGTGAAGTGGAAATACACTAATATGGATCAGATTTGTCATATCCCAGGCTGACCCAATGCCTGTACACCTTTTGACCATGCTCAAACCAGATTTAGCAACCACACGTCCCACTCTACCTCAACAAAAAGTGCCCTGAAACTGGAAAAACTTTCAAAAACGAAAATCCTGAAACAAGTTCTCAATCAGAGTTGACACATCAGTCACCCTTACCAGTGTCTGGAAATCTATGGACATTTTTGGTTGCAAAAATGACAGGGAAAGAGAAAAAAGGAACGTGTGTGTGTGTTTTATTACCTGTGCTACTGTGGGGTCTGGGATGTGAGAACTTCGTGTGTGTGTGTGTGTGTGTGAGACGAGCGGTGGTACTGAGGGGTCTGGGATGTGAGAAGTCCCTGGACTGCATGGACAGTAAAGAAACACCCTGCTCAAAATGGCAACAGTGCCTCTGCTGAGGAACAGTGCCCAAGAGTCAGCTTGAGCCCTGAGACATGGACACTTCCTGTACTATCAGAAGACACTGCCTTACAGGCATCTCCACGACAATTTCCTGAGAATCGTCTCGGCTTAAAATGTTTTGAAAATCCCAGAAACCATATACTGAGCCGCCCGTTTCACCCCCAGCGGCTCTCCTCTGTAGCCCCCACCCCTGCTCACTTGTTTTTCTTGCCGTAGTCAGCCAAGATAAGGTCCTTGAGCTGCACCTCCACCTTGATCCACTCCTCGTCGGTCAGAGTGGGCCAGATGTGGTGCGGCTCTGTGATCGTGGTCTTGTCCGGCTTCAGGATCACCTTCGCGCGGTCGTTGTTTACGTGCAGGGCGCGCAGGATCAGGATGAGGCGGGAGAAGGCCTAGGGAGGTATGGCGGCACGGGAGGTCAGCAACGGACGCTCTTCCCTCTCCTCCAGCCCACCCCTTCGGACACTAACCCCTAAGGGGGCCCCCTCACCACAGGCAGGGCACTGGCCCATTCACAGGTGGATGAGGTGAAAATAAGCCCCCAAGAGGCCTGTGAGAAAGCTAAGGCACAGGACTTTCTTGTGACCCCAAACCCACTCTTCTCAGAGTGACGCTCCCAGCAAGGTGGTTTCATACCGTGTAAGATGAGATAGTCTTGAGCCAGTCGTCATAGAGGTTAAAGAGAACCATCTGCGGCTCAGTGGCTTTAAGGATGAGATCCCCAAACTTCTCCACCTTGAGGCAAGCCTGGAAGGGGAGCTGGAGCTCTGATCCTTTAATCACAATATTGGGGAAGTCCAGCAAGTGCACCTGAGACGAGATCAAGTCCAAGTTTAGAAACAAAGCCAGCAGGTCTCAGCCCTCTTTCCTTCTACCTCATTCACCACTTCTCACCTCCAGTGGATCCAGCATGCCTTTCCTAGTGACAATGATCTGCTTGGGCTGCTCCTCCACGGGCAGAGATCGGATTAGGGCAGCCACCTCCTCAGCTGTCTTCCATTTAGCCAACTGATAAACAAGAGAGGAGGACAGGGAAACTGAGTCTCCGCCCTCCCAGGTCAGATAAAACAGAACATCCCAGTCTCGAAACACTTATCCTTACCCTATGTTTCTACTGTATGCTACGAACTGTTAGGTACTCAAGAGCTATAGAAAAAATGTCCAATTGTCTTGCCCCAAAGGATGTTTCAACCTAGCTGGCCAGACAAAACTCACACAAGCTAGTGTTTGATTATACACACACTATGTCAGGGACAAAAGAAATTAAGGCTAAAGGTCACAAAATGTTGCACAAAGAAAGAAGTCTTGAGGAATGAGTAAGACAGTGATTAACAGAGCTAAGAGAAGAGTTCATGCTAGCAAAGCCACAGAGGCGGAGATGTTCACCAGGGTTTGGGATACCAGGATCCTGGACTGACTGCCAGAGGGCACATGCTACAGAGGACGAGAAACTGTGGCTGGACAAATGACAGCCTACCTAGATATGAAGTACCTAGAAAACCAAAGCGTTAACTCAGCAAGACGTAAGGGGTTACCAAAGGCGTTGCGGTAGAGATGCGGAGAAATCGACATTTTAAGTGTGTGCTCCCTTTAGAAAGATGATTTTTCATAGCCCTCTTCAAGATAGGTTAGAGACAAAAGATTCATGAAGCAGAGAGCCCAGTTAATAGGTGATGATGGACCTCAATTATTCTTGGACTTCTTACAAGAAGAACACTTCCCAAGTTAAGTAATTCAGGGGGAAAAGTGTAAATGAGATACCCTCAAACTTGCAAAGACAGAAATAGGGAGATTCTCTCTCACACATCCACCCAATAACAAAGAATAAGAGGCAGCAAGGTTCTACAGCCTCTCTACCCTTTAACAGGCTCACCTGTCCCAAACGCTTCTGTCCAGCCCACACAGATGTGTGAATTATCTTGAGAAACAGCTGCCCTGTGCGTGGGTTGAAGATGAAGATGGCCCCATTGATGGGCTTGGTGGTCAAGTTCCCTTCAAAGGTCTAAAGAATGATTACATCAGTTAGCACAGTCTAGACACAATCAGCCTTCCTTCCTTCCAGTATGCACACACTTGTCCAGTCACCCTCCCACAGGCATATACAAAGCCCCACACCCTCACATGCGTCTAACTCTCACCTTATGGATAGTCACTCTGTAGACATTAGTGTCATCCACAAACCAGATAATCTGGTTGGAGAAGAGCTCACCGTAGTTCTGAGAGGACAGATAGGGCTCAGTGGGCTCCGATGAATAGAGCTGCAGCCCCTTACGGATCCGTTCACGTAACACATACAAGGCAGGATTTGCCTTCATGATCTTGGCCATGGCCTGCTGTATGAGAGGCTTGCTGCCAGGGAACCAGTTTCCATAGGCACTGTGAAGGGGAAAGAGGCAAGAAAGATTAAGACCAGACTAGAAGTCCCAGGAACAAGGCAAAATGCAACTACAGAGGAAGAAAAGACTGTTCGCCAGGCTGAGATGAAAGTGTCTGCTCATGTACACAGAGGCGAGGAAGAGTCAGTGACCCAGATGAGCAAACCGGCAAACCTCAGCCTCACCTGGGCAAACCAAAAAGCACATGCATACTGAAGTATGGGGTGGGGGTGGGGGTGGGGGACGAATTAGGAGGCTGATAATAACATGTATACACTACTGTATATAAAACAGATAAATAACAGAGACCTAATGTATAGCACAGATAACACAAGACGGTGTAATAACCTATATGGAATCTGAATCTGAAGAAAAACTGCTATAGGTATAACTAAGTCACTTTGCTCTGCACCTGACATTAACACAACACTGTAAATCAACTATCATTCAATATAAAATAAAAATTAATGGGGTGGGAGAGAGGTTCAAGAGGGAGGGGCCGTATGATACACCTATGACAATTCATGTTGATGAACGGCAGAAACTAACACAATGTTGTAAAGCAATTGTCCATCAGCTAAAAATAAGTAATTCTTAGAAATTAAAACAAAGTGTGGGGCTGAGGAAAAACACATGCTTTCGAGCCTCAACTTACCTATGCAGGTTATATGCCAGGTCAATGGCAATGAGCACACCAGTGGGCGAAGGGTAGATACTCATGTTGTCTGTGGTGTAGTCCAAGAACTTGGCCCGGGCATAACGCTCGATGTCATGGGAATCGTAGTCCCCCCAGCGCAACTGTATGTCAATCCAATACTTCTGAGTGGTGGTGCTATCCATCACATCCCTGAAAGTGGAGAGGGGTCAGGAGTCTAGGCTTCCAGGAAGACACTGGTACAAGCAATATCCCCAGAACACCAAGAACTCTCAATCGCTCTGTCTACATCTTAAAACCAACCCCTCTCCTATTCCAGATCAGCAAGATGCACCAGACAATCAGCAGACCTGGCTGAAGGTGCTGACAGAATCAGGGGGTAGCATGGGCTTCTAATTATAAAGAAAGGCAGCCAGGACAATTTCAAAAGTAGTGCTGCTAGAAGAACAGTAAAATGAAGGTTCCCAGATGCTCAGGGCCCAGTCAGAAGGCACTTACTTAGAGTCGGCCAGCAATGAGGGCCGGGAGACATTCCACTTATAGGATGCAAACAGCAGGATATCTGCACAGGAAGAATTCATCTTATAGGACTTTCGGGGGTGGATTGTCTCCTTCTGAACTGTCTCGATCTCCAGTGCATCCAGTTCCTGATCAAACACCTGGAGGCGAAGGTGGAAAGGTTACGACTATTATGGAAGCCTGCTTGGCGTGGGGGCTGACAGACTGAAGATAATGGGGCAGCTGGGACCACAACAGAAGTCTCATCCTAGGAGCTCCGAGGGTGGATTTCCACACCCCAAACAGCGAGCGAGCAGACTGGACTTCCCGTGGCATCCTTCCCCCTCATTCAGGCGCACCTGACACAAGTCCATAACGATGCTCTCGTGGATCTTCTGCCACAAGTGAGCTCGGAAGATCTGGATGAGAGAGATCTTCAGCGTGGGGATCTTGCCGTGCATGAAGATACCGGTCAGGTCCAGCTGCACCTGAAAGCCCACGTACACCTGATGGGAGGAAGAGGAGGAGAGTAGAAACTGAGAGACTCTGGTTCTCAGGATATCGTTAAGGAGGGAGAAACCCTTGCTTTTTGCTTCCCATTCCCATATCTACCAATCACACTCACGTTGGCTCGGTTGATGGTTGGGGACCACCAGAGGGTGAACCTACGATTGGGAATCTGGTTCAATCCTGATCGCTGGGCATTGGTGAGCTTCTTCCACTTCATGGACTCCTCAAAACCACTGGCTTTCTCCCTGGGAAACAGAAGAGATCAGGTAAAGTGATGTCCTGCCATCCCTCCCCAGAATACTGCTGACCTCCTGGGGTGGCTGTCTGGGAAACTCTGCAGTAGCAGACAAAGGCACACAAGGGATGAATTCAAGAGAGCTGTGACATGTGAGAGATCACTGTAGAGAGAACAGGGATTTCCCTGGTGGTCCAGTGGTTAAGACTCCACACATCCAATGCAGGGGGTGCAGGTTTGATCACTGATCAGAGAACCAAGATCCTGCAAGCCCTGTGGCACCGCCAAAAAGTAAATCAATGAATAAAAACCGACTAGCAACTGTAAGAAGAGAATAGAATCCTCACCAGAAAAGCCCCTCCCAGGTAGGGAAGTAAGTGCCCTTGAAGAGGGTGTGTTCCAGAATGCCTTCCACACCACCCAGGGCCTGGATCATGTCGGTACGGTAGTTGTTCAGGTTCCAGAGCTTCCCATCATGCCGCTGGTGTGTCCACCAGAAAGGATTCTGCTTCAAAACCTAGAAGGCAAGGCAGGTCCAGTCAAGCTTCCAGGAGCCCACTGCCCCCGGTTCCCACAACAGCCACAGTCCCCCCCAGTACCTGGTACTGCTTAAAGTCAGTTCGAACACGCCAGCCCTTATCATAAGCCAGTGTGTGCCTGTCCTTCTGGAACAGAGTGTTGATTCGAGGAATGCCACGATCCCATGAATCTTCTAGATCTTCTAGGGTCAATCGTCTGCCAAGGAAAAAAGACCAAACTTAAATACATATATGAAAAGTTCAGCATTCCTCCCTAGCCAAGGATAAATATGGTCAGATATAGAACCTACTTCCTTGACTCCACAAAATACGGAATGCTCTGCCCTGACCTCTAGGCAAGGCTCAAAGGTCACCCCTCCTCCTCCGACAGAACTGCTACGCCCTTGTGGATGCCCACCTGTTCTGAGCAATGGCCTCTTGTCTCTTGAGTGCATACTCAGCCCAGACCCGCTGAGAATCAATGAACTCACTCTCCCATGGCTGTATGTAGCGATACAAATTGGGAATCAGCTGGTCTTCTTCATGGCTCATTCCTGAACGGAAGTGTGTGATACCTACATCTGTCTGCTTGGACCACCTGTTCGGGGGCACAACCAAGATTAGGCTAAAAATAAAGAAACATCCCCTTTTCCTCAGGGTCTAAGATTCTTAGCGAAGTCCTACCTGAGGTCAGACTGGGGAATGAGCACATGGCCCATTGAAAGCATGCCAAGTCCACCCAACTCCTTAGGGGTGTAGAAAACGACAGGGGGGAATCGACTCGGCATCTTGGAGTTGAGGCCAATCTTGATTCGTGTCTGGATCTTGTTCTCACACTTCACCAGCAAGTCCAGGAGCTCCTGGGTGTTTACCACAGCCTCTCGAAAGTATGTCATAAGGCCAATAAGAGCTGTGTTCCATTTATTCACAATCTGAAGACAGTGAGGAGAAAGTAAATTATGAATAAGTTCTTGCAGGGAGAGGACTGTGGCTAGGAATCACTAGATACAATTGGCTAAATTCTCTCTAGTTCTCAAGAAAGAGCTGAGCTCAATGTCATTCGGGAAGTGTGTATAAATCAAAATCACTATGAGATATACTTAACACACATTGGAATGGCGATGAGTGAGTGACAAGTATTAGCAAGGATGTGGAGAAAATACAATTATCATATACTGCTAGTGGTAATATAAAATAGTATAGCCACACTAAAACAGCCTGGCAGTTCCTCAAAAGGTTAAACAGAGTAACTGTATGACCCAATAATCCAGGTATACACCCAAGAGAAATAAAAACTTATGTCCACACAAAAATGTGTACATGGACTTCCCTGGTGGTCCAGTGGTTAAGAATCCGCCTGCCAATGCAGGGCACAAGGGTTTGCTCTCTGGTCCAGGAAGATTCCACACGCCACAGGGCAACTAAGTCCACGTGCCACAACTACTGAGGCTGAGCTCTAGGGCCCAAGCTCCGCAACGAGAGAAGCCTCTGCAACGAGAAGCCCACACACAACCAGAGAGTAGGCCTCGCCTGCTCCAACTAGAGAAACACCATGCACAGCACTGAAGACCCAGCACAGCCTAAATAAATACATTAAAAAGTCACATTACAAATGTGTACACAGATTGTTCATAAAAGCATTATTCATAATAGCCAGAAAACAGAAAATCCCCAAATGTCCATCTACTGACAAAATGTGGTACAGCCACATAACGAAATATGAAAAGGACTGAAATACTCATACATGCTGCTGCTGCTAAGTTGCTTCAGTCGTGTCCGACTCTGTGCGACCCCAGAGACGGCAGCCCACCAGGCTCCCCTGTCCCTGGGATTCTCCAGGCAAGAACACTGGAGTGGGTTGCCATTTCCTTCTCCAATGCGTGAAAGGGAAGTGTCTGACTCTTCATGACCCCATGGACTGCAGCCTACCAGGCTCCTCTGTCCATGGGATTTTCCAGGCAAGAGTACTGGTGCCATTGCCATACATGCTACAACATGAATAAACCTTGAAAACATGTTAAGTGAAAGAAGCTAGATGAAAAAGGTCATATCCATGATCCACTTATATTACACATCGAGAATAAACAAATCCATATAGACAGAAAATAAGAGGGACTTCCCTGGTTGAGTCCAGTAGTTAAGAATTCACCTAGCAACGCTGCAGATGTGGGTTTGATTGGGGAACTAAGATCCCACATGCTGTGGAGCAACTAAGTCCCAGTACTGCAACTACTGAGGCCACATACTCCAGAGCCCACAGGACATAACACGTCCACACGCAAGAGCCCACATGATGCAACACATCTGCTGTGTGCCACAGCTAAGACCCAGGAGCCGCGACTCCTGAGCCTGCATGATGCAACTCCTGAAGCCCACAGGCCCTAGAGCCTGTGCTCCACAAGAGAAGACACTGCACTGAGAGACTCACCCACCTCAACTAAAGAGGAGCCCTGGCTGCTGCAACTGAAGAAAGCCTACACAGCAACGAAGACCCAGCACAGCCAAACAGAAACAGAAACAACAGATGATGGAATTAGTAGACAAAGACCTACAGCGTTTATAATTATGCTTGAATATACAAGAAAAACACGAACATAATGAGGAGAGAAATAGTTGTTAAAGACCCAAATGAAACTTCTAGAGATAAAAATTTCAGTATCTGAAAATGTAAATATATTGATGGGATTTACAACATTTTAAAGCTTCAGAAGAAAATAATAAAGGCAAAATAAATACTTTTCCTGACAAACAAAAGCAGAGCATATTCACTGCCAGTAGACACTTACTACAAGCGATGTTAACGGACATTCTTCGAGCAGAAAGAAAATACCAGATGGAAACGTGGATCTACATAAAGTCATGAAGAACACCAGAAACAGTATGTGGGTAAAAACACATTTTTTCTCATTTTGTAATTTCTATAGAAGATTAAAGGACTGTTTAAAGCCCAAAGAGCAACAATGTATCACTGTGTTTATAATATAGGTACAGTTAACACTACAAAGAATGAGGGGAAAAATGAAAGTCAACTACTGTAAGGTTATCATACAATACGTAATGTAATAGACTAGTGGTCACAGAGTACAGTGGTCACTAGTGTACAGTACTAGTGGTCACTAGTGTACAGAGATGTACACTGTAAACCCTATAGCCACAGGGTCACAGAGTACAGTGGTCACTAGTGGTCACTAGTGTACAGTACTAGTGGTCACTAGTGTACAGAGATGTACACTGTAAACCCTATAGCCACCAAAAAACCCAAAGAACCGTAGCTAATACTCAAAGAGTGGAGATAAATTAAAATCATACCAAAATCCCCACTTAATCCAAAAGAAACTTGGAAAATTAGTTACTCAAGTTTTCCTGGGTCTCTTTTTACAGATTTATGTTATGAAACCTTTGTTTTTCTCATGTTTAAAAAAATAAGTTAAAAAGAAGGCAGGAAAAGAGGAAAAAAACCAGAACGAAGAACAGATGGCAGATTTAAACTCAACCATACTGATAGTTATCTCAAACGTAATTGGAGTGTTTAGACTACTCGTATGGCAAAGACTGTTCAAATGAATTTAAAAAGCAAGAACCAACTTAGTGCAATCTGTAAGAAGTTAACGTTAATTATAATGACACAGCTTAAAAGTTTAAAGATGGAAAAAGACATCCATGCACACACGAAACAAAGCTAAAGGGGTAGTACTGATGCCAGACAATGTAGACGTTAGAGCAGAGAATATTACAAGGAACAAAGGACATTTCATGATGATAAAGGAGTCAATTCATTAAGATATGATAATTCTAAACATACTGCCTACTTAATAACACAGCCTCAAAATATATGAAGCAAAAAAAAAAAAAAAGATGGACCTGTTGAAATACTAAGACTCAAAGAAAACAAAGCATATGATGATGCCCAAGGGTATGGACTCTATATACCTCGCCAGGGCGCCAACAGCGCTGCTTCTATCTACTGAGACGTCTATGTGCGCACCAGCTGCAAAGTTAATTTCTAACTGCAGCTCTATCTTCAGGTACATGATAACAACATTCCACCTGGCACACGCCTTGGTCATCACCCATACGCAGGTTTCTGAAGAAAAATGTGTCTCAGTGAGATGGCTCCCTACTCCCCTAAACCTGCTAATCTCCTGGTGACTCACTGGTTTTTCATCTGCAAGCCAAGTATGTTTGTCCAACTTTCACTAAATATTTAAGATACCAGAGCAGTCTGAATTTCAGACATCCTTTCATGCTCAAAAAAAAGTATAAATTTCTGGAAAAATGTCATGTGTCTTTGTATTATAAGCTTAGATGAGTTTAATAAAGTGAATGCTATCTCTGAAGCCAAAAATAAAAAGAGGAACCTGGAAGGGGAAATAAATCTACAACTTCCAACACTCTTCTTTCAGTAACTGACAGAAATAGGCAAAAGAAAAAAAAAAAGATATTAAAGGACTTGAACAACACAACTTACAGAACCTAAATGACATCTGTAAAACCCAACAACAGCAGAATACAGATTCTTTTTCAAGTACACAGGAGACAGTCACCATATAGGCTAAACCATAAAACAAGTCTACATTTGAAAAACTAAGATCATAAAGATCTGACCATAATAGAATTAACTAGACACCAATAACACAGAAGTATCTGGCTTCAGCAATACGTGAACCATGAAGTTCCGGATGTTCAAGCTGGTTTTAGAAAAGGCAGAGGAACCAGAGATCAAATCGCCAACATCCGCTGGATCATAGAAAAAGCAAAAGAGTTCCAGAAAAACATCTATTTCTGCTTTATTGACTATGCCAAAGCCTTTGACTGTGTGGATCACAATGAACTGTGGAAAATTCTGAAAGAGATGGGAATACCAGACCACCTGACCTGCCTCTTGAGAAATCTGTATGCAGGTCAGGAAGCAACAGTTAGAACTGGACATGGAACAACAGACTGGTTCCAAATAGGAAAAGGAGTACGTCAAGCCTGTATATTGTCACCCTGCTTATTTAACTTCTATGCAGAGTACATCATGAAAAACGCTGGATTGGAAGAAGCCCAAACTGGAATCAAGATTGCTGGGAGAAGTATCAATAACCTAGATATGCAGATGACACCACCCTTATGGCAGAAAGTGAAGAGGAACTAAAGAGCCTCTTGATGAAAGTGAAAGTGGAGAGTGAAAAAGTTGGCCTAAAGCTCAACATTCAGAAATCAAAGATCACGACATCCGGTCCCATCACTTCATGGGAAATAGATGGGGAAACAGTGTCAGACTTTATTTTTTTGGGCTCCAAAATCACTGCAGATGGTGACTGCAGCCATGAGATTAAAAGACACTTACTCCTTGGAAGGAAAGTTATGACCAACCTAGACAACATATTCAAAAACAGAGACATTACTTTGCCAAAAGTCCGTCTAGTCAAGGCTATGGTTTTTCCAGTGGTCATGTATGGATGTGAGAGTTGGACTGTGAAGAAGGCTGAGAGCCGAAGAATTGATGCTTTTGAACTGTGGTGTTGGAGAAGACTCTTGAGAGTCCCTTGGACTGCAAGGAGATCTAACCAGTCCATTCTGAAGGAGATCGGCCCTGGGATTTCTTTGGAGGGAATCATGCTAAAGCTGAAACTCCAGTACTTTGGCCACCTCATGCGAAGAGTTGACTCATTGGAAAAGACTCTGATGCTGGGAGGGATTGGGGGCAGGAGGAAAAGGGGACGACAGAGGATGAGATGGCTGGATGGCATCACCGACTCGATGGACCTGAGTCTGAGTGAACTCCGGGAGTTGGTGATGGACAGGGAGGCCTGGCGTGCTGCGATTCATGGGGCCGCAAGGAGTCGGACGTGACTGAGCAACTGAACTGAACTGAATCTGGAAAAACACCTCAATATTTGAAAATTAAACAGCATACTTCTAAGTATGGGTAAAATAAGAACTCACAAGGGAAATCAGAAAACATTTTTAACTGAATGAAAAGGGAAACCTATCAAAATTTGAGGGATGCAGCTAAAGCAGTGCTTAAAAGAAGATTTTTCAGCACTAAGTACGTCCATTAAAATGAAAGGTCCAAAATTGTCATTTAACCTTTACTTTGACAGACTAGAAAATGAAGAGCAAATTAAACCCAAAGTAAGCAAAAGAACAGAACCAATAAAATAGGAAAGAGAAAAAATAAAATTAAACAAAACCAAAAGCAATTTTTGAAAAAGATCAATTAAAAAAAGAGAATAAACTAAAAGTTTATTCCAAAAGATATACTCAAGGTTTTAAGGCAAGGAATGTTTGTCAGACAATTGTTGACGTGAAAGATCACATTGGCTGGAGTTATCATAGGCATCAGCCTTGAACAAACAGTATTCAGGACAGGCAGTACGAAGTGACCCCAGAGTGAGGTAACAGCCTGAACCAAGTCACAAAAGCAAAACTGAGCATCTGAGCAACAGACCTACAGCAGCAGCTGGGGGCCAGAATGGGCTAGATCTGGCAGTAAAGCAGACTTCAACAGGGTACCTGAGGCTTAGTAATAAGTTCTCTGACTGTATTTGGCCCTTGGAATCACAAGCTGCATGGTTTGTATTACAGAACACCCCAGTTCTGCTGTAGCTACCAGTGCTGTATTTCTGGTAGGGAATAAGTATGAATTCCGAGACAGCATCATGTTCCTTTAAGAACAGTAGCAGTTTCCGGGGATGAGTGGAAGCAAGAAGGAAATGACACTGAGTGATTCCATGTACCGTGTACCATGTACCATGGTTAAGAACTTCACACATGTTATGTCTTCATAAATGAGATAAATTCCATCACATAACCTGCACATCATAATACATGACCAACTTGGAATGTAATGTGGAAAAATAAAACTGATGTTAGGACAATGGGTTGCTGGTGTTTTATGGATTTTGTTAGTATTTAATTTCTTTTTATTATAAATGAAAACATAACTATTAGAGAACTTAATGATAACTTTTACTGTATCCTTTTAAACCATGATATAGTAGAGACCGATTTTTCTTCTATTTAAAACTAAATGTATGGCTGGGGTGGGGGCAGGGGAGACAAAGAGGCAGAGAGGGTTTTTTAGGGCATGAAAACTGCATGTTATTTTAGCAATGGATATGTGTTCTTATCGGCTTCCCAAGTGGCGCCAGTGCTAAAGAATCCATCTGCAATCCCTGAGTTGGGGAGATCCCCTGGAGGAGGGCATGGCAACCCACCCCAGTATTCTTGCCTGGAGAATTCCAAGGACAGAGGAGACTGGCGGGCTACAGTCCACGGGGCTGCCAAGGGCAAGACACAACTGAGTGACTGAGCACAAGTATTCCAATACATGTGTTCAATCCCAGAGAATATACACCACACCAAGAGTGAACCTAAGGTAAACTTGGGACTATGGATGGTCACAATGTGTCAATGCAGATTTTTCTGTGGTAAAAATGTACCACTCTGGTGAGGAACGCAGGCGCAGGGATTTTATGGGAAATCTTAGTACCTTCCTTTCGATTTTATTATAAATCTAGAACTGCTCTAAAAAAAAGTTTATTAAAAATAATGTAAAATAAAAATCAAAACAAAAAAGGACAGAGAAATACACCTACTGCTGGGCAAAGATGTTTGTTTCCTCTAAGTCATCTACACATGCTTAAAGGGACTCCCTGGTGAGAGGGAGAGAAGACAGGGAACTCGGCAAGAGTTCCTGTCGGTCCTCCAGAAGCTAAAGTTAGGTAAGTTGTACCTTACAGGTCAGGTGCTCGAACGTGGTACGTTGCTATTTTCCTTCTGTTATTTCTGGCACTTACCAGAGTCTTGTTTAAATGTTCCAGTCTTATTTCATAGCCACTACTAGGACTGAGGGCGTCCTGGCTCCAAGCCTGGGCGAGCACACTGCCCATACATAAAGCAAGAATGCTCCTAAAGCTGTAGCATCAGTAATGACAAGTGAGTCCCCCATTTTACAGATGTGGGAACTGAGGCCCACAGTGTGTGAGTGACTTAACTCAGATCCCAACCAGTAACGTAGCAGAGCTAGGACTGAACCTAGTTTGACTCCCAAACCATTATTCTAACAACTATATCACACTGCCCCCCTGACCTCTGGCTCTAACCTCTCACACATCTATTCCCTTGAACCCTGCCTTTTTCCCCTAGGGCCATTTGCCTCTCTGGTTTCGTCCTTCTCCCCCACCCAATATCCAGGATTCCAATGGGGCCAGCATCTTTGACTCCCTGCATCCAGTCCCTCATGACTCCCCACAGCCCTATGACAAAGCCCCCATCCTAAATCAGCACTAGAATCGATATACCTTCTCCAGCCCCTCGCTGAGTGCTTGAATAGCTGAGTCCTGGGAAGAGGCACTCACTCACAGCTGTCTTCACTCTCTTAAAGCCCTCAAAGTTCCTTCAACAACTGAATCACATCCTCACTGCTGTGCTCAAGTAAAACATCCTATGCCACTCACTCCAGCCCTGGCAAAACTGAAAAAAGCAAGATTTGTTACAGCTTCCCACTATACTTATCTACATTCACATCAATACCGACCTCTTTCTACTAGGTTCAGAGGATGCGTCCCTGCACCTATTCCTGCTGAGCAGACACCACTCCATCGCTTATCACGTCTCTGCTGCACTCAGAACACTGCTGGCTCCCTACTGTGCAACGACTCCCATCACTCCCATTTAAAATACCTGCCCTGACTTCTATCTCCCTCTAGGTGGCGTCTCGTGTCCCTCCTCCTCCAGCTGCTCTGGCAGACTGACAGTCCTTCGTGTCTCCACTCCCTCACTTCCCATAAGGCCTCACCCACTGCAATCTGGCATCTCTCCCCACTATTTCTGAAACAGCTCTTGCTAAGGTCACCAATGACGTCCTGACTGCCAAATCCAATGGCTACTTGTCAGGCCTTATCTGACTGTAACACTCTTAGGCAACTGACACTGTTAAGTGCCCGTCCCGATTCTTGACAGGCTTGGCGCCCGTGACCCGGCACTCGCCCAGTCTGGCCACACTGATGCTCAGTGTTCCCTAAGGTTTCAAACTCATCCCTCTGCTCTTCTCGCTCCTTCCGCTTTCCCCAGATAATCTTGCTCATCTTGAGCTTTCAACCATCGCCTTTATGCTGACAGGCTCTTAAACCTACATTTGCAATCCAGACATCTTCTCCAAGCTCCAGGGTGCAAAGTTATCTCTACCTAAACATCCTATAGGAACCTCTAAGTTCCCCCTAACCTCTTACTTTCTCATCTCATTTCTCTCCCTGGAGCTTCAAACCTGTAATACTTTTTTTCATCAAATCTAAGAGGTACCGCTAAGAGGGACAAAATACATACACTTATATATGGATATATTTACCTTGGAACTGAAGAAATGTGATTTCAGTAAGTGTCTGCTGGAACTTCTATCTGGATGTTTTTAGGAACATCAAACTTCTTATACCGTAAACTAAATCCATTTATCTTCTCTCCTAAACCCACTCTTCTCCCTGTAGTCTTCCAGTTGGTGGCTCCATCATCCATCCAGTCACCCATACCAAAAACTGAATGTTATTTTGACTTCCTTTCCCTCTGGCATGTCACCACGATGAAGCTCTGCTGACTTTTATCTACTAACTACTTATCAAATCTGTTCCCCCATCCCTCTACCTTCAGTGTTCTCATCATTTTTATCTGGCCTTCAGCAGAGCCCCCAAACCTCATCTTTCTTCCTACTCTTCTGAATCCATCTTCCTGACAGCTGCACGAGTAAACCACCTAACTCAGAAACCTGAACAGTCACCCCGTGCTCAGGACCCTTATGGGATTAATGAGGCGGTGATGACCTCCATCATCTAGTTCTTATCTGTTCCGCCTCCATCTCTTCCACAATTCTATTGCCCCAAACTTTTTATGGCCCCACAGACACTATGCTTGCTACCTCTTCATACCTCTGGCTGAAAGAAGGCCCTCCCTCACCTGTCTCTCACCTGTTATATCTTTTGGGAAGTATTTCTCCCTTTCCCAGACTGGGCTAGAGTCAAGACCACGAGGACTTTCACTGATCCCCAAATAACACGAGAGCTCTAAAAACATACGGTACTATAGTTCTCTTGACTATGCATGTCTCTCCAACTAGGCAGTGAGCTCGAGGAAGGCAGAGACTCTCACAGGCAGCGTGTGTGTATGCCTTGAACACAAGGAATGAATGAGTTACACAATTCCTGTCACCTGACTCTAGAGGACATAAACCAACCGAAGAAGACAGACACTTTTCCCCGCACTATACCCCCCCCAAATGTATCATGGGGAAGTTGAGATAAGGAGTATCATTAAAAAAAAATGTATCCTTAACAAAACTATTAAAAAACTCTACTAAAAAACTGAAAGCCTTCTTTATTACATATTTAAAGGGATAGGAAAGCCAGAAGGGAAGAAAATGCTACAGCTAAGAGTTACTCTAAGACAAGTCAGGAGGAGGTGATATTTTTTTTAACACACTGGGGCATTTTATCTCTATATATGTACTATATGCATTGAAAAAGAACCAGGTTATCCCCCCACATGTTTTTACATCTTGCTTCTTTGTGGTGCACGATGCCAGCTGAGTTGTCAGCACAATGAATCCAAACTGATGGGGCAAGAGCAGAATATACTGCCATTTTTCTAGATCTTTGAGTCGCACAGCAAATCTGGGGCTGATCACATCACGACAGTGTTTAATCTGCCTGTGAAGTTCACAGTTTTGCCTGCTCTGTGATCACTAGCAATTTCAAATTCACCAGTATCACGCTGCCTCATCACCACAGCTAGAAACTGGACAATCACTTTGAAACACAACCTGGTAAGAACCTAGACTTCCCTTTCTTTTTGGTATAACTGATGCTCTTGAGAGCAACAGCCAGGACACTCATGTGCACCATTTCTAGAATGGGAAAACAGCAGAAAGAGCAACGCGCCTTTTTAAACCTTGAAAAAAATGTAAGCACACACAGTTAAGTAATCTTCAGATTATTCCTTCTCAATTCCAGCTGCCTTCCAAAGGGGTGGAGCGGGGGGCTTTGGAAGCAACTAAAGAAGAAATAAACAAAGATAGCTTGTTATACTTGCTTTTTAACATGCATGCTACGTTAAAGGTCAAAAGATTAAATTTATGACCTGGATAACAAGCCAGGTTGGGGAAGACACAAAAATGGTGATTTTTGTCCAAATTTAAAAATCCCACTTCTACTCTCACCTTAACTTAGAAGCATTGCAACTACGCAGATGCAGGCTATAGAATTCCTACAGGGATTCTCAGGAAACCACTATGAATTGATCTGACACTCCAAGCTGCAGTATCATGAAGCATGGAGACTGTACCCTGAGCACAGCTGGGAAAAAAGAACAAAGCAGGGAAGGGTGGAAGGGATGAGCCAGAGAGAGGCCACGACTACTGTGTGTACCTTCGTGAAGGTGGTGGAGCCAGAGGCCATCAGAATTTGACGCACGCGGTTGTGGAAGCGCTGCATTGACTCATCATCCACACGCAGGAAACACTGAGCTGTCCGCTCTTTAGTCACCTAAATCACAAGCTCAAGGTTAACTACCTCTGGAAATGCCTGGGGAACAAGAAACAACTCTGACCACCACTAAGCCCTAGCCTCCCAGGAAGGCCCAGCTGATTGACGATGGAAAGTGTGCCGCGCCTCTCGCCCCACACCCGTGAGGATGGAGCTGGGCCTGCTCCTACCCCCGGGCCCACCCGAGACTGTACCTCGTTCTGTAGGTTCCAGACCCCGTCCTTGTGGGTGAACTCCTCGTAGCTGGTGCGGCACTTAGGCAGGATGCGGCACTCAAAACCACACATGTTGAACAGCAGGTTGGGATTGTCCTTACTGTACACGGACACGAAGCTGTTCTCCCACTGAACTGTAGTCACTGAGCGTGGCAGACGGTTCTTGATGTCCCAGAACACCGCCCGACCCCTGCCCACAGAGAACACAGGGTCACATCGGTCTCTTGGAAGAAGCTTCCCTTCAAAGGCCAGCCAGACTGATGACGTCCCGACAAAGCACACCATCCCACCCAGGACACCACCTCATCAACTCCTTTTAATCGCCCTCTGGGTCCCTCAGGCTGACACTCTTCCAGCTCCCACAGCCCCAGCTTAGACTCACAGGTTGACATCATGCTTCATGAGGCGCATGCGGGCGTCTCGGGGCCAGCACTTCTTGTTATTGTAGCCAACGATGTTTTCGTTGTTGGGGTCAGGGTGCTCTGTCAGGTAACGCTGGATCAGGTCCCGAGCCTCATCTGCTGTGAACCTACAGAGCAAGGTGAGTGGCTGAGGCCCAAGGACACTGGGATCTCATGAGGCCTATGGCTCCACAGGTGGAGGCCACTCCCAATCCCCATGCTACTCACAGGACTTCATCCCATTTCAGAGCGCCAACCCAGCAGCAAGTCAACTAAGGTACAATAGCTGCTTCAGAAGTTGGGCAAGGACCTCAACACGATGAGACTCCAGGCAAGCCCTCACCTGAAGAAAATATGGATGCGATCAATGTATCTGCAGAAGAGACGGATGGGGTGGGCAGCCTCGGTGGCTATGTCTTGGAAACTGAGAAAATCATTTGGCATCTGAGGTGGCCCGGCCATCTCACTGGCTCGGTGCAACCCCAACACAAGCAAGTCCATCACCAGGCCATAGTACTGTACAATGAAAGAGGCAAACTGCAGGCCTCTGATGATCCCGTATGAATTTGTATGGTTCATGTCCTAGAAAGAAAGACAATTCTTAACCACAGCCAAATCCCGGGGTTTTCAGGGCCCATCCTCTTCTGCCTT
The DNA here is from genome assembly GCF_032452875.1 of Bos javanicus. Taxonomy (NCBI): domain Eukaryota; kingdom Metazoa; phylum Chordata; class Mammalia; order Artiodactyla; family Bovidae; genus Bos; species Bos javanicus. The sequence goes on from NC_083886.1 coordinate 24,079,443, forward strand.
CCCCCTGCCATGGAAATCCAAACTCAGTGGGCCAGACCACCCCCCACTTCCCCCAATTCCTTGCCACCCTGCCCCAAGACACACCTTGTAATTGATAACGACGTTGTTTTTGGCTGTCATGTAGTCAGCTATATTATGGTCAACGATTAGACGCAGCAGCCTATTGAGCAAGGTCAAGTCAATCTTCTCATACATCTTCTCAAATCGTGACTCCAGCATGACATTGCACTCGCCCTCGCTTGTCTCCCACACATCCTGCAGGTTATTGATGCCTGAGGGGGGAAGAAACACAAAGCTCTGGCAGGTCAGAAGTTCCCTTTCAGGACTAGTGCCTACAGAGCCATCACACTCCTATCCAGATCATACGACCACTCCATTCATTCACTTGGATTGCTAGCAGAGTCAAACTGCTCAGTGTAACATCAACACCATTTCTTTGGTACCAGGCATCAAGAGAGTAAATTAATTATGCTATCTGGATGAGAATTTCAAGGTAGAAATTAAGGTATCTGCCTTCCTTAGAGGCAACCCCGGAAAAGTTTTACCTTGGCACCATTTGTAAACAAGCAGAGGAGGTGGTTCTGTGTCTGCAGGCTTGATCCAGGGTGGGAACAGGCGGCGCTTGTCAGCTTCGTACCACAGGTACTGGTCCAGGTAGGCATCAGTGATCTTCTCCAGTGGCTCCACATCATACACTGGCACCAGGTGGCTATAGAGGTCCATGAACTCAATGCCCACCTGTGGGACAAGGAAGCTGGCTCACACCAACCCACCAAACACCCTGGGTGCCATGAATGAATCACACAGCCAAAAGAAAACATGTGGGGCATCTCACTCACTTCTTTAAAGGCTCTCTGTGTAAGGAGGTGTCGCTTGATGCGGGACAGCGCCTCATGGGGGTTGTCATAGGCCTGCTCGATCAGACCTAGCTCCTCCCTCTGAGACTGGTTTAATCGAGACTTCACACTGACAAGGCAGAAGAAAAGGTGAATGAGGGCACTTCCCTGGTGGTCCAGTGATTAGGAATCCACCTGCCAAAGCAGGGGACATGGGTTCAATCCCTGGCCTGGCCAGGAATATTTCACATGCCGTGGGGGTAAACTAAACCCATGCACTGTTAACTTCTGAGCCCGAGCTCCAGAGCACATGCTCCACAAAAGAAACCACCGCAATGAGAAACCCACACACTGCAAGTAGAGTAGCCCGTTTGCTGCAACAAGGGAAGGCCCAAGGGCAACAATGAAGACCCAGTGCAGCCAAAAAACAAATTTAAAAAAGTGTGAATGGGAAAACCAAGAGGAAGCCATCCCCAGAAAGGCCTTCTCTGGACTCTAAAGATGATGCCACTCTGTGTCCATCACCTCCCTAAAGGGACCTGTCGACCCTACTCCTCCCTCACCTGTAAGCTTCCTTGAGCCGCTCCAAAGCCAAGATCAGCAACTTGGTGTCATGCTTGTAGGAGAGCGGGGGGAAGGGGATGGGTGAGAATCTACGGCTTTCCAGCCAATGCACAGTAGTGGTATACACCGCCACCGCTTCCTCCGCTGTGATGTAAGGACCGTCCTGCAAGGTGGATATGAGAATCAGCTTCCCACTGCAGCCTCATCCCACCAGGGCCAGGCATGGTTCCAACCCTGCAGTCTGCCCTCCTGCTCGCGCCCACGCCCCTAGCCCAGCCTACTCCGTCCAACCTTTAGGTAGTTGTGCTGCCGCTCCTGCTCTGCCTTCAGGTAGAGCCGAGTCAGGCGGCCCAGGTTCTTTTTGCACACAGTCTTGTCTACGGTGGCCCCGCGGCGGATGCGCTCTCGGTTGTAGTGGGCGGTGTTGGTCCACCAGTCAGCCTTGGCCTTCACGTACCGAAGAATCATATTCTCTATCGGTGTTGGCAGCCCAGGGACCTGAAGGTGCAAAAGGCACAATGAAAAAGTGACAGGGGGCTAAAGCAATCCAGGACCGGTAATACCCAGGCCCCTCTATGAGCCGGGGAGACCTCCCCACCTTCCAGGGAATGTTGGCCTTCCAGCAGCGCCAGGCCTCACTGAGGTGCTGCAGGATCGTCCGGGCCTTGTTCTGCTTGATCCCCTCAGGCATCATGTCCAGGATGTCATGCATCACAGCGGCCCGAAGCTCAAGGTCAAAATGTGACTCCACTCGCTGCTTTGTTACCGTCTTGGCCACCCCCTTTGAGTGTCGGCCTAGAAGTATAAGTGGTTAAAAGCAAGATTTGTTGTTCCTACTAAAGTCTCTACTTTCATATCCGTTGACAACCATGGTTACAGTGAAATCAGCAAGTATGAATAAAGCCCAGCACATGCAAGACACAATACGTCTGAAAAGATTCACAACGATGCTTCTGAGGCATTTCCATCCTACAGATGCTCGCTGGCCTTAAGGCCCCACAATGAAGCCCAAGAAAAGAGAATACTAGGTCAGACTCCTTAGGTACTGGGCCTTAGAGGTGATCCGACAGGAAGGGATGCTCAATCTCAAACAAGGACAAGGGAAGGATCAGGAGCACACGTGGCCTATTCTTGAATGGGAGAAGTCAGACATGGAGAAAACCACTCACCTTCAAACTGCCGGGCCAGGAGGTTGCCCAGCCATCGCTCCAGCAAAGGGGTGATTCCACGCATGAAAAACAGCCAGACCCGCCAGCCAGCAGCCCAGAAACCACAGCCAGGGCCCTTCCCTACAGGACCCTAGGATCCCAAGCCAAAGTCAAGAACACAAGTTAGTAATTCATTCAGACAACAACAGAACACTGGGCAGAGGTGGAGCAAAGGGCACAGGTATGGCAATAAAGGGGGGGAAAAGAGAAAACTCTTTTAAGATCTCAATATTTAAAATGGAGTAAATGAGGAAACCAGCAACTGAGATTTTCTATTTAGAACTAAAGGTGGGCTCTGGGGAGAAGTGTTGAGATCTACAGGACAGCAGTAATAACACTCAGAGCCTCTCTCCAAATAGGCCCTTGGAAAGAGCCCTGATCGATGTAAAATTAAGATGGATCTGAGAATATGAATGCACAAGGGCAGGGTCCTACCGTGTTAAAGCGATAATAGATAAGGTGCTTCAGGTCCTTGCACATACGAATCTGCCGCATCAGCTTGTATTTGTAGCGGTACATGCCCGTCAGCTGCCCCACGTGGGCGAAGATATACTGCAACCCATCTGCCAGCTGCAACACAGTGGCCCCAGTAGGCTTCAAGCTAGAGCCAGCTCCATGATCAGCCCAAGCTTCACCCAGCTTCCCTACAGGGGGCAGGGACTGGGGATTCCTAGCCTCACCTGGAAGGCATCCACATTGCCCAACCGATACTGCACATGACTGTCCACCACCAGCTTAGTTAGACGCAGAACTTCTCGACACAGATGGAAAGCATTTCCAAAACGAGATTTCTTCCTTTCCTGGAAAAAATGCCAAGGACAGAAACAACATTAGTCAGCAATGCTCTGGACTGGATACACACCATCCCAAGAGGCCAGGGCAAAACCAGCCCGTCTCTCAGCCCAGGACCCCCTTAAGGTCCAATGCAAGTACCTTGGTGGTGAGCGTCTTAACAGGTTTAAGGTTGAAGTTGTAATCCAGGTGCAGATAGTTGAGGTTCTTTCGGTGAATGAGAAGGTTGAGCATGTTGTAGCCCTGGCGGCAAACCTGTAGCCCCACCTCCACCCAATCCAGCTTGGTAGACTGGAAGAATTTGGTGGCTTTGAAGGATCGGAATAGATACCTGGGATGGGAATAAGGAGTAAGAGTGAATCTCCTGATCATCTCTGGAACAGAAGAAGGCTGAGCAGGGGCCCCAGGGCACCTCACCTCTTCTTTTGGGCTTTCGGGGGCCGGTGCTTCAGGGCATTGAGCACATAGTACTTAAGCAGCTTCTGGTAGGAGACCCTCACTTTCACAGGCTGCCCAGCAGGACAATGCTCCCGATACCTGAAAAAACACACCCATTAGAGCTTGGCCCACCTCTCCCTCCAGCTGCCCTGCTAAAGGCTATATGCCCACCCAGCTGGAGTCTTTAATCCTATACATCCGCTACTCTCCCCAGGTAGAAGCCTTACCAGTTCTTGACAAGGGGGATGTCTAGGGCCCGGCGAGTGCGACCAGAGCGTAGGTTGAAGGGCCGGGGGGCCCAGAGCAGGGCGATGCCATTGGCTGTATTGTCTGTGTAGAGGGGTGTGTCCTTCAGAAAGGGCTCCACAAATTCTGGGAGCTCAAACTCCTCATCGTCATCTGGCAATGGTTCCTGGCTCTGAAAGAAGAACCCCCATGGGTTTAGCTCCTGCTGAACTGGGCAGAGACCTGGGATGAGAGAGAAACTCTCTGGGGCCAAACACAGTGGCTCCATCTGCTATGGAAACTGGGCTGCCTGACAAGAGAAGCCCTGAAGAACGAGGGCAAAGGAGGCCAAGGGAGCAGAAAACAGGGCAGGGCCAACTGGGCGAGTGAGCAGCACTCCTCTCACCCCAACTGGCTCTCCACCAAAGGCCTCCCAGAGGAGCCCCCAACACAGGGAGAGGTAAACGTGCAACCACCTCCTGTCCAAGCTCCAAAAACTGGGCCTGGGGAAGGAGATCTGTTTATGTTAAGAACATGACGGAACATGAATCAACACCAAAAACACTGTGCCAAGTGTAAGAAGCCAGCCACAAAAGACTACATACTGTACAACACTATTTATATGACATGTCCAAAACAGGCAAATCTATAGAGACAGAAAGCAGATTAGCAATTGCCTAGACATGGAAAATTCAAGAGAAATAGACAGTGACTACCATGGGTGCAGGGTTTCTCTCTGAGGAAAGGAGAATGTCCTAATAACTGTGGTGATGGTTACACAGCTCTGTGAATAAACTAAAACCACCGAATCATACACTTTAAATGGGTGAATTGTGTGTAGTGAATTACAGCTCAAAAAAAAGGATTTAAAAACACACTGGAGAGACTTCTCCAGTGGATAAGACTTTGCACTTCCAATGCAAGGGACACAGGTGTGATCCCTGACCAGAGAACTAGATCCCGCATGCCACAACTAAGGCCTGGTGCAGCCAAATAAATAATAAAATATTTTGAAAAATAAAAAATTTTTCTGGAAACAGACCAGAATAAGATTCGAGTCCCAGACGAGAAACAATAAAGCCCAGATGGGTAATCACAGAAACCAAGATAATGTGAATAACTTGGTTTGAGCCAAGTGCCAAACTCTCACACGACAGTTCCCCTCTTACAGCTCGAGGGGAACACTTAAGGATGGAAATCATGTCTCCCTCTAGGTGAACTTTTATCTAGTCATGCTTCTGCCCAGTCAGGAAATTTATCTTGAAGAGCTGAGAATGTCCCTTCCTCTCACCTTGACAGAGTGTCTATGGGAAATTGGGTTGATCAAAGGATCAAAGTAGAAAGCTGGCAAATCAGGATCCTCAGTTTTGATGAACACAACATTAGGAGTGTGGTACCTGAAATGAAACGAGAGTCAGCCAAGGCGCTCCTCCCGGCCCACCCCAAACGCCAGCCACCCCTCTCGCCCAGCTGGGCTCCAGCTCTCTCACCAGGTGAGGTGGACATGGTGCGGCAGGTTGTTGTACAGGTAAGGAAACGCAATCTTGTACTCGGTGCGGATAGGCTGCCGGATGATGATCTTGTTGATGTCATTGAATTCATTCCAGTCTTCATCCCTAGGGCACAGAATCAAGGGTGAGCAGCGGAGTTGGGCAGTCTGGAAACTATAATGGGATCTAAAGGATCAAGATTAGATTTTACAATGGCTGCTTCATGTTGATGTTGGGCAGAAACCAACAAAATTCTGTAAAGCAATTCTTCAATTAAAAAATACATTTCAAAAAAAAAAAATACATTTCAAATTTATTTAATTTAAAAACACTCTACTCTCTCCAACTTACTGTAGGTTGATGTCTCGGACAAGAGGCTCAAATTTGGGGCCTCCTGGAATAGCCATATTAAGTGCCTTGGATGTAAAAAAGGCCTTCAGATCAAACAGATAGAAGTAATTGTCATCAACCAAGTCTGTCAAGAGCTGATTGGCCAGGCGGTAGAGAGTGGACATCATAGGCAATGTGAACTGCCAGCGCTGGTAAGTGGAACCATTTACATACCTAGGGAAAAAAGAGAGGCCCATATAAGTTCAAGTAGGTGCACCAGCTAGCCAGGGCATGCTACCTACTGGTCTCCCAGGACCCCCTCTGGAGTTCCAAACCCTCACAGGAGTGGTAACTCCAACTATCACTCACTTCCGGCTATCCCTTAATGGCTGGTGGTCATAGAACCAGTCCAACACAGGGGCATCCTCCTCAGGGTCCAGCTCTAGCTGAATGGCTTCCAGTGGCTCAACATCTAGAATATTGTCAGCATAGTCCAAAGGTGGCTCCTCATCATCAAAAGGGGGGAAACGCATCCTCTTGAAATGCCTCCTGTCTCTTTTTTCCCGACGCATCATAATCCACATTGACCTGGAAGTCGACAATGTCACGCAACAGTTTCTGCATAATGTCCCCTCAACCGCCACCACCACACCCCACATTCCAGCCCCTCTCACCCCCACTGGGAGATGTAGACAGGTTCAATGACCCAGGGGATCTCATTGACAAAGGAAATGGCTCCGGTGATGTGGTACAGCACAGGCACATCCCGAATCTGCTCCCAAGGCATAGGCATGTTCTCCAGGAGCTTGAGGACTGCATGCGGCATGTACTTGAGGGCCCTGTAACAACAGGAAGAGAGAGGATTAGAAATGACAAGGTGTTCTGCTACCTAAGCCATGCAGAGAAGTAACAAGGTATCACATTCCACAGAAAACCCGCCTTACAGTCTAACTCCTAAATATAGTACCCAGGCCCTCTGTGACCAGGAACTCTGCCTCCCCACCTCCAACAGTGCCACTTCTTTTTCTTAAACATCACTGTCCCACAACACTGGGTTTCAGTCCCTCTAAATCACCAGCTATCTCCCTAAAAACAGCTTTTAGGCTATCTCACATTCTATTCTCTCTGTGAAGTGAAGTCGCTCAGTCGTGTGCAACTGTTTGCGATCCCATGGACTGTAGCCTACTACGCTCCTCTGTCCATGGGATTTTCCAGGCAAGGATACTGGAGTGGGTTGCCATTTCCTTCTCCAGAGGATCTTCCTGACCCAAGGATCAAACCCAGGTCTTCCGCACTGTAGGCAGACGCTTTACTGTCTGAGCCTAAATAAGAAAATACTCACACTTTATTTTAATCATTTGTCTGTTATGTCAGTAGGCCATAAGCTCCAGAAAGACTGTTCCTTCCTTATCATTGCTATATCCCTGGCACCTAGCACAGTTCTCAAATACTTTTGAAATAAATACAACTTCCATTGCTGTCTTGGACTAGTTCATTAAATGGCTAACACTTTTGTGTAAAAATAAAAAAGGATCTGCTAAGGTATTTATACCTGTACTCACCCACCTTGGGAAAACAAAAGGACACAAAGACCTCAGGATGGAACTACCCTCAAACCTGAAGACTCTTGTCACTTAGGAATTACAGGCAACAAGAATGTACAGGTGTCCTGCTCGGGGCTTTAATTCACTCAAAGATAAAGATGTCTTATCATAATATCAACAGGACAAATTAAAAACTCCAGGCCCAGATCAGGGAAAAGAAACATAACAACAAAGAACATAACTGAGAACATCTTACATTGTTGGTAGTAACATAATTGTTACAGTCACTAAGGAGAACAATATGGAGGTTCCTTAAATAACTAAAAAACAGAGCTACCATATGAGCCAGCAATCCTACTCCTGGGTATATATACAGAGAAAACCATAATTTGAAAACAAACATGAACTCCAATGTTCACTGCAGTACTACTTACAACAGCCAGAACATGAAAACAACCTGAATGCAGATCAACAGATGAATGGATAAAAAAGATACAGTACATATACATTCTGTCCAGTTCAGTCGCTCAGTCGTGTCCGACTCTTTGCGACCCCATGAATTGCAGCACACCAGGCCTCGGAGAAGGCAATGGCACCCCACTCCAGTACTCTTGCCTGGAAAATCCCATGGACGGAGGAGCCTGGTAGGCTGCAGTCCATGGGGTGGCTAGGAGTCGACGACTGAGTGACTTCACTTTCACTTTTCACTTTCATGCATTGGAGAAGGAAATGGCAACCCACTCCAGTGTTCTTGCCTGGAGAATCCCAGGGACAGGGGAGCCTGGTGGACTGCCGTCTATGGGGTGGAAGAGAGTCGGAAACGACTGATGCGACTTAGCAGCAGCAGCAGTAGGCCTCCCTATCCATCACCAACTCCCAAAATTCACTCAAACTCACTTCCATTGAGTCAGTGATGCCATCCAGCCATCTCATCCTCTGTCGTCCCCTTCTCCTCCTGCCCCCAATCCCTCCCAGCATCAGAGTCTTTTCCAATGAGTCAGCTCTTCATTCCAATGAGTCAGCTCTTCACATCAGGTGCCCAAAGTACAGGAGTTTCAGCTTTAGCATCATTCCTTCCAAAGAACACCCAGGACTGATCTCCTTTAGGATGGACTGGGTGGATCTCCTTGCAGTCCAAGGGACTCTCAAGAGTCTTCTCCAACACCACAGTTCAAAAGCATCAATTCTTCAGCGCTCAGCTTTCTTCACAGTCCAACTCTCACATCCATACATGACCACTGGAAAACACATAGCCTTGACTAGACGGACCTTTGTTGGCAAAGTAATGTTTCTGTTTTTGAATATGCTATCTAGGTTGGTCATAACTGTCTTTCCAAGGAGTAAGCATCTTTTAATTTCATGGCTGCAGTCACCATCTGCAGTGATTTTGGAGCCCAGAAAAATAAAGTCTGATGCTGTTTCCCCATCTATTTCCCATGAAGTGATGGGACCGGATGCCATGATCTTTGTTTTCTGAATGTTGAGCTTTAAGCCAACTTTTTCACTTTCCTCTTTCACTTTCATTAAGAGGCTTTTGAGTTCCTCTTCACTTTCTGCCATAAGGGTGGTGTCATCTGCATATCTGAGGTTATTGATATTTCTCCCGGCAATCTTGATTCCAGCTTGGGCTTCTTCCAGCCCAGCGTTTCTCATGATGTACTCTGCACAGAAGTTAAATAAGCAGGGTGACAATATACAGGCTTGACGTACTCCTTTTCCTATTTGGAACCAGTCTGTTGTTCCATGTCTAATTCTAACTGTTGCTTCCTGACCTGCATATAGGTTTCTCAAGAGGCAGGTCAGATGGTCTGGTATGCCCATCTCTTTCAGAATTTTCCGGTTTGTGGTGATCCACACAGTCAAAGGCTTTGGCATAGTCAATAAAACAGAAATAGATATTTTTCTGGAACTCTCTTGCTTTTTCGATGATCCAGTGGATGTTGGCAATTTGATCTCTGGTTCCTCTGCCTTTTCTAAAACCAGCTTGAACATCTGGAATTTCATGGTTCACGCATTGCTGAAGTCTGGCTTGGAGAATTTTGAGCATTACTTTACTAGCGTGTGAGATGAGTGCAATTGTGTGGTAGTTTGACCATTCTTTGGCATTGCCTTTCTTTGGGATTGGAATGAAAACTGACCTTTTCCAGTCCTGTGGCCACTGCTGAGTTTTCCAAATTTGCTGGCTTATTGAGTGCAGCACTTTCACAGCATCATCTTTCAGTATGCTATGTATGTATCATATTTCAATATGATATGTACATCATAATGTACATATACATTAGTACAATGGAATATCACTCAGCTATAAAAAAGGAAATAATGCATTTATAGCAATACAGATGGACCTAGAGATTATCACACTGAGTGAAGTCAGACAAAGGAGAAATATTGTATGACATCCCTATATGTGGAATTTAACAACAAATAGAATCAACATTGCCAGGAGAAATATCAATAACCTCAGATATGCAGATGATACCACCCTTATGGCAGAAAACAAAGAAGAACTAATAAGCCTCTTGATGAAAGTAAAACAGGAGAGTGAAAAAGTTGGCTTAAAACTCAACATTCAGAAAACTAAGATTACGACATCCAGTCCATCACTTCATGGTAAATAGATGGGGAAAGAATGGAAACAGTGAGAGATTTTATTTTCTTGGGCTCCAAAATCACTGCAGATGGTGACTTCAGCCATGAAATTAAAAGATGCTTGCTCCTTGGAAGAAAAGCTATGACCAACCTAGACAGCACATTCAAAAGCAGAGACATTACTTTGCCAACAAAGGTCCATCTAGTCAAAGCTATAGTTTTTCCAGTAGTCATGTATGGATGTGAGAGTTGGACCATAAAGAAAGCTGAGCGCTGAAGAATTGATGCTTTTGAACCGTGGTGTTGGAGAAGACTCTTGAGAGTCCCTTGGACTGCAAGGAGATCCAACTAGTCAATCCTAAAGGAAATCAGTCCTGAATATTCATTGGTGCTGAAGCTGAAACTCCAGTACTGTGGTCACCTGATGTGAAGAACGGACTCATTAGAAAAGACCCTGATGCTAAAAAAAATTGATGGCAGAAGAAGAAAGGGATGACAGAGGATGAGATGGTTGGATGGCATCACCGACTCGATGGACTTGAGTTTGAGCAATCTCTGCAAGTTGGTGATGGACAGGGAAGCCTGGTGTGCTGCAGTCCATGGGGTCACGACTGAGTGACTGAACTGAACAACAAATGACACAAATGACCTTTATTTAAAATGGATAACCACCCAGATGAGCTGTCTGAGAACATTAAAAGTCCCAAAATGACAGCAGCTCTCCAGGACTGAAACATAAGAGACAGGGAGAAGGAAAAGGGACCAAATGCCAAATGAAATAATTCCAGGATGGTCTTACCCCAAGTACACCCTTTTATCATGCCGAAACTTCCTGTTGGTCATGTCTCCGTGGTCTCGGATGATCTTCCTGACATGTTCTGGAGGCATGTCTTCCTTCTGCGCATCCACAAATCCAAACTTCCGCTTTTCGGCATAGCGCTTGGCCTGCAATTGTTGCCATTTCCGGGCTGCAAAGACACCTCAGTTTAAAGACCTGCACATCATTTGCTTCATCTCTCCCCACCTCTCACCCTAAACTGAGTTTTCGTCAGGATGCAGGACAGAGGGTGGGCATCCAGAAGGAACACTCCCTGCCAATTCTCTTGTCAACTTGCTCTGCTTTACTTTTTAAAATTTTTGCCAGCCATTTATCATTGCCTAGTACTTTTGGTACAACTAATGAAGCCTTTTTTTTTTTTTTTTAAACTATGTCTCTTTGCAATTTAAACCCTGTAAGGCAATGGGGTTTTGTCTGCATCACTATTGCATTCCCATTGTCTGGATCAATGCCTACAAGTAATAGGCACTTAAAAAAAAAAAAGGATGGTTTTAGAAACTCGATTAGATGAAAAAATTAATAGGGGCTAATAAGTGCACTAACACCTAATGTTTTGACACCTAACAAAACAGGGGAAGGGGTCAAACCCGCTGCGCGCACGCGCACACTGGCACACCCGCCCCCAGGCGCCTCTACCACCCGCTTTCTTCACCTTTCTCCTGCAGCTTCTCCTCCGACATGTAGTCTGGCAGCGGGGCTAAAGGGCCAGGCACCGGGTTACCCGGCCCTCGGTAAGGAAATACTCCGGCCATGCCCGGAGAATCTGGGAAGCAGCAGAAGAAAAAAAATTAACGAACAGGGCCCAGGCCCTCAAGAGAGGCCGCAGAAACACGTCGAAACCCCCCGCCTGCAGTTCCGCCTCGCTCAGAGTGCGCCGGCCCAGTCCGTCTGGCCGCTCAGCCCCACTGGCCGCTCAGCCCCAACCTAACCTCGCCTCCCGCAGCCTGGCCCTTACAGTCCGCCACGCACCCCTACAGCCCCTCACACAGGCGGCCGCTTTTCAACAAGGCAATGGCGGCAAGCCTACGTCCGCTCCTCGTTCCCAAAGCCAGGAAGTACGCAACCCAGGTTCAGCAGCTGGCCCAATAGGCGCCAAAGTACTCAGACGGTTTGGCGAACTCACCAAATAAGAGTTGGAATTTGGGCAGGAAGGGGCGGGACCAAGGACCGAAGTGTTGAGCGCGAGGGGGTGTGGTCGGAATGGCTGCAAGCCCCTCCTTCCGCTTTTTTAGAACAGTTTCTAGAGCCTCAGCTGCGACTGGCCTGAAAGTGAAAGTGTTAGTTGCTCTGCTGTGTCGACTTCTTTTAAGCTCCACGGACTGTAACCCGCCAGGCACTTCTGTTCATGGGATTCTCCAGGCAAAAATACTGGAGTGGGTTGCCATTCCCTTCTCCAGGGGCTCTTCCTGACCCAGGGATCGAACCCGGCCTCCTGTATTGCAGGCAGATTCTTTACTGTCAGAGCTACCGGGGAAGCAACTTTGCGACTCGCCTGGGGCCACTGGAAACCCAAGCTTCCAGAATTTTAATAAATTTGTCGAAATTTGGGGCTGCCCAGGTGGCTCAGTGGTAAAGAATCCGCCTGCCAATGCAGGATTGGCAGGAGACACGGGTTTGATCCGTCGGTTGGGAAGATCCGCTGGAGGAGGAAATGGCAACGCACTCCAGTATTCTTACCTGGAGAATCCCATAGTCAGAGAAGCCTGACGGGCTACAGGAGTCAGACACGACTGAACACGCATGCACGTGGGAATTTGCACTTTACTCTGTGTCTAGGCTTCTGTATTTAGACTTGACGTGCAGTATTAGCTCCGAGTCAGTCAGTCTTTTGTTCATGCGTTCAGTCGTTAATTCAGCCATCATTTATTGAAGGCTCACTAATGTATCAGGGGTTGGGGAGAGGGGAAAGCCAACCGCAAGGAGCTCAACAAGCTGCCCTGAGGTAGACAAGAACCCAAGCTCTTGTGATGCTCTGTGATAGGAATTCGGGGGCAGGGTATTTAACCCTTTGTTGTCAAAGAGGAGTTAGTCAATGAACCGTCAAAAATAAAAGAGGTGGTGGGGAACTACATTGCAGAAAATTTTCTCCCCCTCCCTCTTCATTCCTATTTTCTGTCTCTGGCAACCCTATGGAGTGTATAATGAATACCCTATAACTGCTTCTTAACTCTTTAGTTACGTCTTTCTGCTTGAATTGCCCTACAATCTCCTTTCCTTCGTTTTACATTTCATCCCTCTTGCTCCATTTTTGGTAACAGTGTTGAATCTGACTTGGATCAGTTTGTTCAAACACAAGTTTATTGTGGGGGATGTAGAGGACTTGTAATCCTTACAGCTTCTTCATCTAGATGGGAATTTAGGACTCACAGGAGAAAGTGACACCTATGCAAAGGAGAGTCCAGGCCATTGCAGGCTGGTGTGGAGGTTTATGTAGTTCAAAGAAGAGAGGAAGAGAGGAGCAGTATTAGAGATGTGCTGGAGATGGGTGATATAAGGGATTTGAGGAGGTGAAGAAAGAGGAAGGAAAAAGGAATCCCAGGTGGTGGTAAATGCTAAGGTTAGAGTTTGGAAAGAAAAAAATATGGCATGTTCTGAAAGCAACCAACAAATCAACCTGGCTGCAGTAGAAAGTCCAGTATCATCTTTATTATGTTCATCACTGTCAGTGTCCTGAAGTTCTTAGCACTTGTATAAGGTTCACTGTGTGCCAGGCATTATTCTAAAACCTGCTAAAATTCTAATATCATCTGTTTTAGTTAATGGTATTGTACCAATGTTCGCTTCCTAGTTTCGATTGTCCTCCTACTGTTATGTCCTGTTGCTATGCAAGAAGTTCTCAAGCAGGTGAAGGGTACACAGGGACTCACTGTACTATTTTCTAAATGGCATTATTGAGAAATAATTTGCATTCCATAAAGTTCACCTGTTTAAAGTATACAATCCAATGGCTTTTAATATATTTACAGAGTTGTGCAATTACCAGTACCTAATTCTGAAACATTCTCGAAAGAAATCATGCACCTATTAGCATTCACACCCCATTTCTTCCCACCTCCTTCTCCTCAGCCCTTCAGTTCACTCACTCAGTCGTGTCCAACTCTTTGAGACCCCATGGACTGCAGCACACCAGGCTTCCCTGTCCATCACCAACTCACAGAGCTTACTCAAACTCATGTCCATCAAGTTGGTGATGCCATCCAACCATCTCATCCTCGTAGTCCCCTTCTCCTCCCACATTCAACATCTCCCAGCATCAGTGTCTTTTCCAATGAGTCAGTTCTTCCCATCAGGTGGCCAAAGTAGTGGAGTTTCAGCTTCAGCATCAGTCCTTCCAATGAACACCCAGGACTGATCTCCTTTAGGTTGGACTGGTTGGATCTCCTTGCAGTACAAGGGACTCTCAAGAGTCTTCTCCAACACCACAGTTCAAAAGCATCAGTTCTTTGGTGCTCAGCTTTCTTTATGGTCCAACTTTCACATTCATACATGACTACTGAAAAAACCATAGCTTTGACTAGACGGACCTTTGTTGGCAAAATAATGTCTCTGCTTTTGAATGTGCTGTCTAGGTTGGTCATAGCTTTTCTTCCAAGGAGCAAGCATCTTTTAACTTCATGGCTGAAGTCACCATCTGCAGTGATTTTGGAGCCCAAGGAAATAAAGTCTCTCACTGTTTCCATTGTTTCCCCATCTGTTTGCCATGAAGTGATGGAACTGGATGCTGTGATCTTAGTTTTCTGAATGTTGAGTTTTAAGCCAACTTTTTCACTCTCCTCTTTCACTTTCATCAAGAGGTTCGTTAGTTCTTCTTTGCTTTCTGTCATAAAGGTGGTGTCATCTGCATATCTGAGGTTATTGATATTTCTCCCAGCAATCTTGATTCCAGCTTGTGCTTTATCCAGCCCAGCATTTCGCATGATGTACTCTGCATCAAGTTAAATAAGCAGGGTAACAATATACCCAGTTGTGGATGTGACTGGTGATGGAAATAAAGTCTGATAATGTAAAGAGCAATATTGCATAGGAACCTGGAATGTTAGGTCCATGAATCAAGGCAAACTGGAAGTGATCAAACAGGAGATGGCAAGAGTGAACATTGACATTTTAGGAATCAGCGAACTAACATGGACTGGAACTCAGATGATCCATTATATCTACTACCATGAGCAAGAATCCCTTAGAAGAAATGGAGTAGCTGTAGGGTAAGGGAGTTAGAGAAGGCAAGGTTTGGAAAAAGAATGAGACCAGCACTTTCCAGGAACAGATCACATTTGATGAGGTGAGAAGGGGCAGCAGTCAGATTAGTGAGCTGCTGCAATAACCCAAGAAAAGAGTAAGTATATTAGGCATATATGTGGAACTCTACTGTCTTAAGGGGGCCTGTTCTTATCCAAGGTTGTTCGGAGTAGTTATCTCTTAAAAGGCTAGGGCAAGGAATTCTGGAGATCGGCCAGAGGCTGGACCAGCTGGGAGCTGGGCGTAATCAACCTTAAGGTCCTTTTTTTTTCTTCCGGTGAGAGAGTTCTTTGTTTTGCATAGAATGGTGGGGAGGACCCAGAGGGGAGTTTTAACTCCAGGCTATTTTGAGCCTTGTAACTTTCCTTCAGTAGCCCTCATAGTAAACAAGAGTCTGAAATGCAGTACTTGGATGCAATCTCAAAAATGACAGAATAATCTGTTTCCAAGGCAAACCATTCAATATCACAGTAATTCAAGTCTATGCCCCAACCAGTAATGCTGAAGAAGCTTAAGTTGAACAGTTCTATGAAAACCTACAAGACCTTCTAGAACTAACACCCAAAAAAGATGTCGTTTTCATTATAGGGGACTAGAATGCAAAAGTAGGAAGTCAAGAGATACCTGGAGTAACAGGCAAATTTGGCTTTGGAGTACAAAATGAAGCAGGTCAAAGGTTAATAGGGTTTTGCCAAGAGAACGCACTGGTAATAGCAAACACCCTCTCCCAACAACACAAGAGAAGGCTCTACACGTGAACATCAACAAATGGTCAATACCGAAATTAAATTGATTATATTCTTTGCAGCCAAAGATAGAGAAGCTCTATACAGTTAGCAAAAACAAAACTAGGAGCTGACTGGCTCAGATCATGAACTCCTTATTGCCAAATTCAGAGTTAAATTGAAGAAAGTAGGGAAAACCACTAGACCATTCAGGTATGACCTAAATCAAATCCCTCCTCAGCCCTAGGCAAATACTAATCTACTTTTTTTCCTCTATAGATTTGCCTGATCTGGATATTTCATATAAATGGAATCATAAGATAGTGACTTTTTAACTTTTGTGACTGGCTTCTTTTACTTAGCACGTCTTTGAAGTTCATCCTTGTTGTATCACATATGTTTTCTTTGGAGAAACATCCTTTCAGATCCTTTGCCTGTTTTAAAATGGAACTGTCTCTATGTATTCTAGATACAAGTTCCCTGTTATATATATGATATGCACAATTTTTCTCCTGTTCTTTGGATTATCTTTTCACTTTCTGGGTGATATTCTTTGAAGCACATTTTTAATTTGTATGAAGCCTAACTTATCAGATCTTCTATTGCTTATGACTTTGGTGTCATATCTCAGAAATCATTGCCTAACCCAAGAGAGATAATATCTATTTCATAAGGTTGTTTTGAGGATTGAGTTAGCTGATTTATTAACTGTTTTGAAATACTTTTTAGACTCACCTGGGCTTCCCTTGAGGCTCAGAAGTTAAAGTGTCTGCCTGCAATGCGGGAGACCCGGGTTTGCAATCCTAATTTGCAATCCTGTGTTTTCTTTCAAGAGTTTTATAGTTTCAGCTCTTACCTATTTATGATTCACTTTGAATTCATTTTTGCATAGGGGTCCAAATTCATTATTTTGCATATAGATATCCAATTGTTCCAGCACCCTTTGTTAAAAAGACTACTCTTTGTTCTTTGTCAAAAACCAACTGACCATTTGTTTTCTCTATAGATTTGCCTGATCTGGATATTTCATATAAATGGAATCAAGCTCTCAATGCTGTCCCGTTGAGCTATATGTTTATCTTTATGCTCTCTCTGTTATTTTTGCAACTTCCATGTGAGTCTAAGTGAAGTGAGGTCGCTCAGTCATGTCTGACTCTTTGCGACCCCATGGACTGTAGCCTACCAGGCTCCTCCCTCCATGGGATTCTCCAGGCAAGAGTACTGAAGTGGGTAGCCAGTTCCTTCTCCAGGGGATCTTCCCAACCCGGGGATCGAACCCAGGTCTCCCGCATTGCAGGCAGACACTTTAACCTCTGAGCCACCAGGGAAGCCCAGGTGATTCTAAAAAGTATTTCAAAACAGTTAACAAATCAGCTAACTTAATCCTCAAAACAACCTTATGAAATAGATATTATTTATCTCCATTTTACTGTGAGAAACCCAGACTCAGAAAGGTTGAGTAACCTGCCTTGGGGCACTTGATTAATTGCATAAACTATGTGTCAGGCTCTCTCTAACTTATATGCAACTGTTCATTTAATTGTCACAATAATTCAGTGAGGTAGGTGCTATTATTTAGCCTCATTTTGTAGATGAACAAACTGAAGCTCAGAGAAACCGAGTTTCTTGCTTAAGGCCGCACAGACAGCAAATAACAGAGATGGTAAATAATGGCTCTGGAGCTTGCGGGGTTTTTTTTTTGGCTGTGTTGTCAAGATCTTTAGTTGCAGTGTGCAAGCTCAGTAGTTACTCTGTAGCATGTCGGATCTTGGATCAAACCCAGGTCCCCCTACATTACAAGGTGGATTTTTAAACACTGGACCACCAGGGAAGTCCCTGGAACTTCTGTTCTTAACCGTACTGCTATATCATCTTCTATTTTCTTCTCAAAAACATAAATGATACAGATGAGAAAATTGGGACCAAATCAAAGCTGGTCTTGAATTCCAAACAGAGTTTTGACCTAATTGCCAACGATTTCCAAACTTTTTCTTTTAAAGATGGAAAACACTTGTGCCAACAAAATAATTTGCAAATGAAGAAACTAAGACTAAAAGAATTAAGAATGTCTCTTAATGCCTTGTAACTGTTCAAACACAGTGTGTCTTGAGTTAATCTGATGAAGTTCAGTTGAATAGGAAAGTGACCAAACCAGAAACAGATCAGAACAGAGAATATTAGCTGCCAGTGTTATTAATTGCAGCCAAACCAGTCTCCTCATTGTTTGAGAAGTTTAAAACTGAACTTGGAGGGGACTATGGGTCATCTAGGTCAGGGTCCCCAGCCTTTGTGGCACCGCGGATAATTCAAGCACATGATATTTATTGTGTGTTATATGTGTTAGTTGCTCAGTCATATCCGACTCTTTGTAACCCCACCCCACCCCCAACCGCCCTGCTTTGTGACCATGTGGGCCATAGCCTGCCAGGCTTCTCTGTCCATGGGATTTTACCAGCAAGAATACTGGAGTGGGTAGCCATTCCCTTCTCCAGGGGATCTTCCCAACCCAGGGATTGAACCCAGATATCCTGCATTGCAGGAAGATAGATTCGTTACCATCTGAGCCACCATTAAGCATCAGATCCTGGAGTTTGGGGACCCCTGATATAGATGAAGGAGTCTTCTGGCTTAAAATATTCAAGTGGCAGTCTAGGAACACAGAAGAGAGGTTGAACTATCAGTTCATGAGAAAGCCAGGAGAAAAAAATCAGTACATAGAAAAAAGAATAACAGAAAACTGATGAGGAAGGCTGGAGAAACACATGGTCTGGAATACGAAAAGGCCCGAAAAACCCAGGGAGGTCACAGCTGGAAAAACTGGAAGAGGCGCAAGGAAGGAAGACTTTCAAGAAAAAGAAGCCCTCTGTCATGTGAAATGATGTACGAGGTAGAAAGACTGAGATAGGATACAAGCTCGAAAGTTTTCTGACCTAGGAGAGCAGTGTCATAAAAATCATAAAAATAAGGGGAGAGGAAGCGTCTCAGTTGCCAAGGAGGATCATGAAACAATGGAGGAAATGGGAATCCACCATTCATTTGAAAATTTGGACATGAAAAAAGATAAGAATTTAAACCAAGCAAGAGGGTTAAGAGAAATTGAGATGAGAAAGAAAGATTAGAATCATAGAACCAACAAAGACATCAGAGATTATTGTGCCCAAACTCCTCTTCAGTGCAGGATGTCTTTGCAAAGTATACTTAACACTGAAAAGATTTCATTCTACAAAGGCTTAATGCACACCTCCCGGTGCTGGCCTTGCCAGGGTGCCCAGATATAGAGGAGAGCAGACCAAACGGAGGCCATGTGTGGTGGGAGCTTGTATTCTAGATGGGAACACAGATGTTAAATAGCTAGCTATACATTTAAGATTTTCATAGTTCTTGTTGTTGTTGTTCTACCAGTTTATTGCTACCAACCCATCTCCCTCCACCCTCCTTATGCATGCGTGCTCAGTCATGTGACCCCATGGACTGTAGCCCGCCAGACTCCTCTATCCATGGGCTTTTCCAAGCAAGAATATTGGAGTGGGTTGCCATTTCCTTCTCCAGGGAAGAGTTTTAGTTTTTACAAAGTTAAGAGTCTTATAGAACTTGTTCCAATGGTTTGTTCCAAAGCACAGCCAACAATGCTCCCTCTATTTCTCTCTCCCCAAAAGAAATCACTTTTACCAATGTTAGCTGATTATTTTGGCCTGTTTTTCTGTTTCACCAAGCAATAAGCTTATATCGCTATTTCTCGACTTTCTACTTTGCGGCATTATCTACTCATTTTCCACTGTAGAAGATGAAGATCCTGGGAATTCTCTGGCCGTTCGGTGGTTAGGACTTTGTGCTTGCACACCAGTGAGGGGTGGGGGACAGGTTCAATTCCTGGTTGGAGAACTAAAATCCCACAAACCCACAGAGCAACCACACACACATAAAAAAACGGAGCTCCAACACCTCCCCTTAGCCTCTCATGTGTGTGTATGTGCTTCCCACTACCCCATACTCCCAATATGATTGTGACTTTGGTGAGATTAATAATCAAGGTTTACATAACTGTGCATGCAGTAGTAATAGCTAGGCCTTATAGAGCATTTTGGAGAAGGCAATGGCAACCCACTCCAGTACTCTTGCCTGGAAAATCCCATGGACGGAGGAGCCTGTTGGCTGCAGTCCATGGGGTCACTAAAAGTCAGACAGGACTGAGCAACTTCACTTTCACTTTCATGCATTGGAGGAGGAAATGTCAACCCACTCCAGTGTTCTTGCCTGGAGAATCCCAGGGACGTGGGAGCCTGGTGGGCTGCCATCTCTGGGGTCATACAGAGTCGGACACGACTGAATCGACTTAGCAGCAGCAACAGCAGCATAGAGCATTTACTCTGTGTCAGGAACTTTTCTAAGCACGTTAACATTAATTCATTTAATTCTCATGATAATCCTATTATTGTCCTTCCATTATACAAATAAGGGAACTGGGACACAGAGAGGTCAAGTAACTTGCCCAAGACCACGCATGTAACTAGTAAGTGGAAAATCTGGGATTTAAATCCAAGTATTCTGGCTGTTGAAGCCAGGACCTATTGTACCCACCCTGGCTTTCTGTGAAGGACTCAGCAGTACTGGAGTGCGTGCCCAGCCTCTGAGATGCTCAATTATTTCCTAAGTTTTCAAGTACAGCCCTACCTCCTGGGCAGACATCGCCCCTTTGCTAAGCATCCAGGCTATAGGGAGGGAACCTGCACCTTCCCTCCCTCTTCCCCAAAGTTGTCCTCTCTCCCTCCCCTCTGTCAAGTGCAATCACTTCCAGCTGGCTGCTATCGTCACTACTTTATATGAAGTTAAAATGTAAAACAAACACGGTTCAGTGGTTAGGATTCCGCCTTCCAATGCAGTGGGTGTGGGTTCGATCTCTGGTCAGGGAGCTAAGATCCCATGTGACTTGTGGCCAAAAAATCAAACCAAACCAAAACATAAAACAGAAGCAATAGTGCCATAATTCCATAAAGACATTAAAAACCCGTCCACATTAAACAAATCTTGAAAAAAATAAAAACAATTACACACACAAACTTTATTATGCTTCTCTGTTCACAGGCACCCACAGATTTGCAGCTTACTTATTCAAGTAGCAAACTATGATTACATTTCCTTTTCCAAGCAACTGTTTGTTTTCCCATAGTTAGTAGCTGTATTTGCTTAGTTTTTTGTTGTTTTTTCCTATGGATTCTCTGCCAACTCCCGCTCTGGCTGTTCGTTGGTTTTTAAATCTGTTTTAAAATGTTCAGACATATAAGGTAGTCTATCAATTTCACCTTCCCCTGCAAAAAAAGTCTTTCCCAGAGCTTCATGAGCTGCTGCAGAATATCTAGTTTCCCTCTCTATTTGTTGTATAGCTCTCTTCCTAGGATCCCCTTTCACCATCAACCTGGGAAGTCCTATCTTCTATGTTGGATCTCCTGTTTTCTATTAATATGTCTGGGTCTTCTTTCTTGGTTGACTTCTTTAATTTGATGGAGTGTGTTTTCTAGTGGCTTTCTGAGAAGGGTTCATGGCAGATAAATGTTTTTAGACTTTGCATGCCTGAAAATACCTTTATTCTGCCCTCATACTTGATTGATGGTTTCACTGGATATCTTATTCTATTTCCCCCAAATTTTTGGCGAACTTTTTTGATTGCCTTTTAGCTTCCAGTGTGTTGTTTAGAAGTTCGATGTCGTTTTGATTCCTGGTGTTCTTATGTAGCATTTCCCTCTTCCCCTCTGAAGCATTCATCTCAATGTTCTGAAATTTAATTCTGTTGTTGCTCAATGTGAATCTGTCTCCTTTCACTCTTCTGGGAATTTCAATGATCCATCAGTATGGAAACTCATGTCCTTTGGTTTTGAAATTTTTCTTTCATGATTTCATTTATGATTTCCTTTTTCTTTTCTGTCTTTCCTTCCTGTTTCTCAATTTTCTCTTTCTCTTCATTATTTTAATGTTGGGTGTCTTGGACTGGTACCATGATTGTCTCATTTTTGTTCCTAATATCTTCTTTCTGGGAGATTTTCTCAACTTTATCTTCCAACTTTATCTTTCCAATATCACACTTCTAAATACTCTTTTAATTCTGACTGGATTTAAAAAAAAATTTGGGAGCATTATTTCATGCTTACAGTATATTCTCTTATCTCTCTGAGGAAAATAATGAGTTTTTCCTCAAGTTTTATTTTCCATGAATGGCTTTTACTCTCTCTGTGTTTTCCCCTGTTTTTCACATTCTATATTTTTCATGTTAGAGGCTTTCCTCAAGAGCTCATAATCAGTCCTTCTATTAAACTTGTAATAAGCACTTCCAATGAGAAGTGAGAGTGTATAAGATAAAGGGAGTGGAGTAGAAGGAGGGGAGCCAGGAAGACGGAAACAGGGGAGAATGGAAAGCCTACCAGGCGCTGGGCATTGTCTGTGCAAGGTCCTGAGAAAGGAAGGAGCGCGGCGTATTTTATAAACTGAATAAAACCACACAAAGAGTGACACGGAGGGAGCTCCCCGGCAGTCCAGTGATTAGGACTCAGTGCGTTCACTGCCAGGACCAGGTTCAAATCTTGGTCAGGAAACTAAGTTGCATGGCAGGGTGGGGAAAAAAGGTTGGCAGGGGAGTGAAACAAAGTACCATGGGGCTTCCTTGATAGTCTAGTGGTTAAGAATCCACCTGCCAATGCAAGGAACATGGCTTCGACCCCTGGTCTGGGAGGTTGCCACATGCAGAGAGGCAACTAAGCCTGGCCACCACAATTACTAAAGCCCATGAGCCCTAGAGCGTGTGCTCCCCAACAAGAGAGAAACCACTGCAAGGAGAAACCCGCACATGGCAACGAGTAGCCCCCGCTCCCCGCCACTTGAGAAAGCCTGACAGTGACGAAGATCCAGCACAGCCAGAAATAAACCTGAAAAATAACAAAGACAGTACCACAAATC
Source organism: Bos javanicus (assembly GCF_032452875.1). Classification (NCBI taxonomy): domain Eukaryota; kingdom Metazoa; phylum Chordata; class Mammalia; order Artiodactyla; family Bovidae; genus Bos; species Bos javanicus. Next base: position 24,102,203 of record NC_083886.1, read on the forward strand.
TGGACAGTAGACAAGGGTCACCATGCAGAAGCCTACAGGTCGTATCATGATTTATATATCTATCTGAAAAAGGAGGAACACTGGATGTATTAAGCAGAGAATGACATGATCCAATTTGCATTTTAACAACCATAGACTGATCACTATGGGGAGAGTAGTCACTAGGCCACCATCATGTCACCCAGGGTAGAGATGATGGTGACTTCAGCCAGGGTGGGATAAGAGAAATGGAAAGGAATGAATGTGAAAGCCATTCTGAACTCAGTGATTAATTGGACATGTGTGTGTGTGGGAGTGGGAGGTGGAGTGGTATGGCTTGAGGATGATTCTTAAGTTCCTGTCTTACCCTGTGAGTTGATGGCAGTGCTATGCACAGACCAGGAGCACAGCAAAGGGTGCAGGTCTGCGGGGAAACATCCTGGACGAACCCTTGAATGTCAGAATGCAACAATCCCTTCCTCAACATGTCGTCAGGTCATCTTCAATCTGTGGATGACCCATTTCTACATCCCTTACCTCTGGTTTCCCTCCTTTGGATGACTCCTACTTTCTCAATTTCCCACCTTAAAAAATTTTTTTTCAATGTGTTTGGCTGTGCTGAGTCTTAGTTGCGGCATGTGAGATCTTTGATCTTCATTGTAGCATGCGAACTCTTAGTTTCTGCATCTGGGTTCTAGTTTCCTGACCAGGGAGCAAACCTGGGCCCCCTGCATTGGGAGTTCAGAGTCTTAGCCACTGGACCATGGGGAAGTCCCTCAATTTCCCACTTTAACCATATCCTCCCTGTAGCTCCCTGCAGCCTGGTCTCTGTCTTGTTTATTCACTGTTACATCACCTATGGACTTTTATAAATACTTGCTGAAAGGAAAAATAGAGTGGTGTGGGCCAATCATAGTTAGAGCCACAAAATAAAACAGCACATTTTCGTGGATCCTAACACCAACAGTTTCACTCGACATTTAGTAAAATTTAAAAAAAATTTTTTTCAAGTATTACAACTTTTAAGTGATTTCAAGTGTTATTTTATATTTAAAGAGATGGGAAAAGATTTTGAAGCAGACTGCAAAGTTCACATGAATTTTTAAAATTCAATATATGTCAAGGAAAGCCTGTAGCAGCTACCCTAGGCTAGGCCCCCCTCTCTCCCTCCTCCCATTTCCTCCATGCTCCCAGCCTCCAACCCCTGCTTGCTGCCAGGGTGGAAACATTTGGATTCTAGGAAGAGCTGGGGTTAGGGAAGGAAGGGCACGAGCATGAAGAAAACAACGTTTGGACAAGCTGCCGAGGGAAGCTAAGAAGGGCTGATGCGCAGTATCTTTCTGGGCCAACACAGCAGCAGGAATCTGTGGCATCCTTGTTCCTTGGCTTCTCCGTCCTCTAGTGGTGCCCTGACCTGGGATCTGGGGCACAGCGAGCCTCTGTGCCAGTCTCTCTGCCCCAGGGATTAGCAGTGCCAACCAGTGAAGTTTAAGGAGGTGAAGGAGCCCTTCCAAGGGCACAGGCTGGCAGGTCAGAATGACAGGACAAAGTTTAATCCAAAGGAATCATTTACCATCCTTGGAATGTCAGCTACTATGCCAGAGCCCGTGTTGGGGTTGGATGGTGACAGGGTGGAAGAACCGCTGCAGGAACCTCTCATTTCACTCTGTAAGAATGACCTCCTAGGGACTTCCCTGGGGATCTGGTGGTTAGGATTCAGTGCTTCGAGTGCAGGGGGCACGACTTTCATCCCTAATCAGTGAACTAAGATCCCACATGCCATGCTGCGCGACCAAAAAAAAAAAAAAAAGAATGACTTCCTAGTCTTCTACTCTTAAAGCCCACATGGCCTGCATTCTTATCTCAATGAAAAGAGCTCATTCAGTCTGAGAATCACTTTCATTTCAGCGTCTACTTCCTGTGGAAGATGTGAAGGTTTGTCCCCCACCTGGTTCAGTTCAGTTCAGTTTAGTCACTCAGTTGTGTCCGACTCTTTGCGACCCCATGAACCGCAGCACACCAGGCCTCCCTGTCTGTCACCAACTCCCGGAGTTTACTCGAACTCATGTCCATTGAGTTGGTGATGCCATCTAACCACCTCATCCTCTATTGTTCCCTTCTCCTCCTGCCTTCAATCTTTCCCATCAGGGTCTTTTCAAATGAGTCAGTTCTTTGCTTAAGTGGCCAAAGTATTGTTATTTCAGCTTCAGCATCAGTCCTTCCAATGAATATTCAGGACTGATTTCCTTTAGGATGGACTGGTTGGACCTCCTTGCAATCCAAGGGACTCTCAAGAGTCTTCTCCAATACCACAGTTCAAAAGCATCAATTCTTTGGCACTCAGTTTTCTTTATGTCCAACTCTCACATCCATACATGACCACTGGAAAAACCATAGCCTTGACTAGACGGACCTTTGTTGGCAAAGTAATGTCTCTGCTTTTTAATATGCTGTCTAGGTTGGTCATAACTTTCCTTCCAAGGAGTAAGCGTCTTTTAATTTCATGGCTGCAATCACTATCTGCAGTGATTTTGGAGCCCAAAAAAATAAAGTCAGCCACTGTTTCCACAGTTTCCCCATCTATTTGCCATGAAGTGATGGGACCAGATGCCATTATCTTCGTTTTCTGAATGTTGAGCTTTAGGCCATCTTTTTCACTCTCCACTTTTACTTTCATCAAGAAGCTCTTTAGTTCTTCTTTGCTTTCTATCATAAAGGTGGTGTCATCTGCATATCTGAGGTTATTGATATTTCTCCCGGCAATCTTGATTCCAGCTTGGGCTTCCTCCAGCCCAGCGTTTCTCATGATGTAGTCTGCATATAAGTTAAATAAGCAGGGTAACAGTATACAGCCTTGACGTACTCCTTTTCCTATTTGGAACCAGTCTGTTGTTCCATATCCAGTTCTAATTGTTGCTTCCTGACCTGCGTACAGGTTTCTCAAGAGGCAGGTCAGGTGGTCTGGTATTCCCATCTCTTTCAGAATTTTCCACAGTTTATTGTGATCCACACAGTCAAAGCCTTTGGCATAGTCAATAAAGCAGAAATAGATGTTCACCTGGTTAGAGGGAGGGAAAGAATGTGCTCTCAACAGTGAGTTAAGTGATGTTCGTGTTGTCAGGGGAATGCCGAAACGGACCTCTGCCCTGCGCAATGACTACATTCCTGAAAAGTGCAGAAATCAATACTTGGTGAATAGAAGTTTGGCTTTCCAGCTGAAGAAGCATCCTGAATTATAAATACCACTTCAGAGACAATTTGTCTGATTTGATTGATCTTCAGTTGTCAACTTTCTACAGGTTTCTCCCTTTCTCAGGCTTCCTATAAAGAAAGGGGCAAAATAGTGTATCAGAATGTTCCCTGGATTCTTCTTCTGGTTGTGCCACAAACTAGTTGGGTGTGCTTGGATAAGTTGCTTTTCTTTTTTGTTTTTAAGTAATTTTTAAATTTTTATTTGTTTATTTATTTAGTTGTGCCATTCATTCAGGATATTTAGCTGCTGTGTATGAACTCTTAGTTGCAGCATGTGGGATCTAGTTCCCTGACCAGAGATCTAACTTGGGCCCCCAGCATTGGGAGCACAGAATCTTAGCCACTGGATCACCAGGGAAGTCCCCTCACTTAACTTTTCTAGGCTTTAATTTTCTGCAAGGAAATTCGCTGGCAGATCAGTGGTTAGAACTTGGTGCTTTCACTGCCAGGACCTGGGTTCGATCCCTGGTTGGGGAACTAAGATCCCCACACGCCAAAAGGCATGGCCAAAAATAAATAAATAAAATACACATAAAAAAGGATTAAGAAATTAAATGGTAAGATAATCTTGAAGGTCATATATTAATAAAGACTCACTGTTACAAGTAAAAAAAAAAATTTGTTCATACTCTGTTGGGGGCCAGAGTGAGGTACTCCGCCCATGACAAAGGTCATGAGGAAGGAGGCTCGACATACGCAAAGGCGGGATCGAGCCTCAGGAGTCCCCCTGGAACTCCTCGAGCATCTACCCCCATTACCAGAGCCTGCCTACTTTACTACTTTGTGCTCTTACCTACACCTCTGACTTTACGGGGGGCTGTCCCCCACCACCTCTTTCGGAGAAGGAGTTAACCTAGAGCTCCAGTCAATAAAAACTCTTGGGTGTGACAAGAGTGTTTTAACCTACAAACTCCTCTGAAGGTTCTCTGGCCTGCCTGACAGACTTGTCCGGCCACATGTGATCACTCACAGCCTCCCAACTGTGAGAGGCACAAGATGCTTTAAACCTTCTAAAAACAGGTTCCTTAGAAAAGTTAGAAAACTATTAGTATAAGTATAATGGGCTAATTAGAAATTGTGTTGGTGAAGGGTTTTTCATTTGTTGAGCCAATGTTTGTTGCTAAGTCTCCACATCCCCTGCCCTTACACACATTAATGAATATATAGAATTAACCTTTGATATTAATCACGTTAGACCTTAGGCTAAGTAAATTCTTTCCTTAACTAAAACCCACTACACCCTCACCCTGTAGGAATGTAACTTTATTTGGGTGGCGTCTGTTTTGAGAATAATCAGCCCTGGAGAAATAAGTGTCCTGATTGACTGACCGCTGTCACAAGGAGAGGGTCGTAAATTGTCAGCAGGCCCCCTGGCCAGAAGATGATGTAACACCCCTAAGACCTCTGTATACATTTCTGTGAAGCACCTGACTTTAATAAAAGTCAGGACTGCTGTCCCCACGTGACTTTTGTATAACATCTCAGTGTATAAAAACAGACTCTGGAAAATAAAGAATTGGGATCAGTTTCTCGAAATACTGGTCTCCCCATGTCGCTCTCTCTCTCACTCTGGTTGAGTCTCCATCTGGAGCGCGGAACCCACCATGCTTACTAATTATGCCTGGGCTTCTAAGATCCGACCGGGGAGGCCTCAGTGTCTCCTCTCCTTCGGGAGAACGGAAGGACGCCTGCGGCCTACGTAAGTGGTGCAAACTTCTTGTCTTGAAGTTTTATTGGTCTCCCGAGTAAACCAAGCTACTCAGCCTCTTTTCTCCACTGAATTTTCCTACTGAGCTATCCTTATTCTATTACTCTTTATATCTTTAATTAATATCTAATTGAAGCTATTGTATCCTGATCCTCGCCTACGCCGTCTCTCCTTCGAATACCCTGGATCAGCCGGGGCTGGTCCCCGGCAATACTCACTAAAGCAAATCTGGGAGTTTTTAGAGTTGTGTAACTGAATGGTCTGGGGGATGGGGGGTGGAGTTCTTGCTTCAGGTAGAGCTTGATCCAGATATTTAAATGCTGGTAGAAATCTGTCTGTATTCTGAATCTTTTTTTCTGTCTTGGCTTCATGCTCATGGAAGTTATCTTATATCAACCTGGATTAACGACGTTAGCACATAGTGCATCTCAGCCAAAAGTTCTAGCAGAAGGCAAGGTGTGGGGGCTCACAGTTCTGCCCAAGTCATAGGCTCATCTCAAAGAAAAAGGATACCATGTTCAGATTGGCTAGCCCTGAGTCACATGCCCAATGAGAGGAGAGGGAGAGAGGAGCTAAGCAGGCAGAAATAGCAGATGTTGGACACAGGTGCTATAATAGAAAACAAACATATATATGGGCTTGAGTCTAGGCCCTGTCACTAACCGGCTAGGTAATCCTGAGTAAGTTATCTTGGTTTTCTCATCTGAAAAATAGGATGGTGACTTTCCTGGTGGCACAATGGTTAAGAATCTGCCTGCCATTTCAGGAGACATGAGTTCCATCCCTGGTCCGGGAAGATCCCACATGCTGCAGGGCAACTAAGCCCATGTGCCACAACTACTGAGCCTGAATTCTAGGGCCCACAGGTCACAAATACTGAAGTGCACGTGTCTAGAATATGTGCTCCCCAACAAGGGAAACCTGAACACCACCACTAGGGAATAGCCTCCACTCACTGCGACTAGAGGAGGCCTGCAAGCACCAACGAAGACTCAGTGCAGCCAAAAATTAAATAAATATATATATATATATATATATTTATGTATATAGGATGTCTCTATTGTGTGGGGTTAAATGAGAGAAGGTATCAAAGGTGCCTCATGTGGAAGGCTCATGACACATGTTCAGCCTAGGATGGTGTGACTTTCATTAACGATTCTGAACAAATACTGCATTTCAATGAAGGAGCAGCTCTTTAGAGAATAACTTCCCTTGTGTAATCACCTGGAGAGTGAGGGCTCCTAACCTTCAGCCGAACAAATCCAGATTTTACATATAACAGGCTTTGACAACTCAGTTATGGATATTTCTGTTTAATTTTCTTGTTAACTCAGGATAAATTTAAAAATTCTTTTGGATTCAACCCTTGGCATTTGAGAATCACTCTAAATTGTCTGAATCCTTTCTCTTGCTCTAAGTCCATTCTACTGAAGACGTTTGGTTCGCCTTTTCAGAGTAGAGGCTCTAGGGCTTTGTAGATTAAAGAGTTAGTGCCAAGAGATCTTCTCACAGCAAAGCTTCCATAAGCCAGCATCACATTATAAACCAGGACACCTCTGGAGCCAAGAAAAGCGACTCAAAGTCACCATATTCACAAAAGACTGATGATCTTATTTACATAGCAGTTTATTAATTTTTGATCAGGATAGTGTTCTGAAACCATAAAATATCAATGCTTCCCATCCAGGAAATCCTCTCCCTTATGCCAAAGGACAAAGAATTTATCAGCCAGTAGCTCAGTGGGCACGGAGTCAATCTTTGCGATCATGTCATCTCCCCTGCCAGGTAAGTATGGAGTCAGTCTTGAGGACCACTTCACTGGGCCATGGTGAGGCTCGCTAGAGCACCGCCATGGCAACCCAACTCACTGTACCAAATTTAGCATCTGCCAACCTCCACCATGGCAACCCAACTCATTGTAACAAATTTAGCATCTGCAAACCTCTGCATTTTTTAGCTTCTCTTTTCTAGGCTTTCAACTGACTATGCCTCTTTGATTCACATCATTTATATCTGGTCCACAGTATATATAACACCAGTTGATGAGATGTCCACTTACTCAATTATAATCACAGTCCAGTCCCACCCTTCTGAAGTTTCACTGGGTCACTGTGATGGAAAATTGTGTGTGATCCCAAATTCTCCAGGTGTCCACTTACATCCTGCCCCCTGCCCCTCAATTAGCTAAATCACTTCCTATGTTTTAAGAGTTAACCCATAGGAATAGCTATTTTTCACCTCATATTTCCCTCTATGATGGTTTTTCCTTTCTCCATCTTGGGCACCCTTCATAGATACTACCAAGTTTTCCCAAGAGGGGAACTCGCTTGAACCGTGAATTCATGACAGCAACTGAAGAAAAGGTGTAGGGATTAGAATGATTCAGTATTGACATCAACACATAGTTTGGGAACAGATTCCTCCCATCGTTTGTCACATTTTTCTTTGAAAGCTCGAGACAATGTTTTTGTTAATCAAGGCATTTGGTTAACATAACAATTGAGTTTTGAAGATACTACTTTATTAGGTCTTGGGATTTCCCTTGTGGTTCAGTGGCTAAGACTCCACTCTCTCAGAGCAGAGGGCACAGGTTTGATCCCTAGTCAGGGAACTAAGATCCCACACGCCAAATGGCATGACCAAAAAAAAAGAAATCTCTATCTCAATTTCTACACCTTTGCATCTCTGGTTTTAGTCTGACTACATTCAAACCCTCTGCTCTTATTTTCTGCCTGTGCTTACTTCCAACTGTTGCAGTTTCTCCTTGTCTCTATTTGTCATTTTTCCCCTTTGTGCCTTGGTTTTAATGACTCTTTGATGGGGATATCTCACAATCCCTCTCTCTCTCTCTGTCCTCTCTCTATGTTTTTTCCTCTATCTATATGTTCCCTCTTTTTCCTAGTTCTTTTCTTTGAATGTTTATTTCATCGTTCTGCCCCCACGTCCTCTTTTTTCTGATTCTCTTCAGTCCCTTTGCTTATTCTTCTGTGTCATTTCCCATTTCCTATTCTTACTTCCCATCGTCCTACCAGCCTCTGCCTCTCAGTTCTTGTCTCTGTGTTGTGCACTGTAGCTGTTTGTGCTTTGTCTTTCTGCCGGTCTCCAACTCAACATATTGCACGCTTTTTCTGTCAATGAATCTTTCCATTGACTGCCTCCTCTACCTTCTGTTCTGCTTCTCAGCTTCCCTGACTAATCTTCACCTCTCTCTTTTTTTGGTCACACCATGCAGCATTTGGGATCTTTGTTCCCCAACCAGGGATTGAACTCATGCCCCCTGCATTGGAAGTGCAGAATCTTAAACCACTGGACCACCAGGGAAGTCCCCCACTGGTCTCTATTACCACCTCTTTCTTCTCACTCTGCTAATCTATCAGCCACTACCACCTGTCTCCCCAGGATCTGGTGGTTCCTCCTTGTCACTCACTCTCCTTATTTCACCATCTAGACTATCTGTATCTTCCACCACTGGGGTCCTTTCCCATCAGCCTTTATTTCTATTTTGCTTGTTTTCTTTATGACCATTTAACCAATTCTATGATTTTGGTTCTTCTCAGTATCTATAATAGACTTTCTTGAAATTTCTGCCAAGGATTGTGTCTTGCCCTCCATCTCTCTTTGTCTCTGTCTCTTCTATGCAACAAATCTTTTCTTATCTGTCCTTCCGTCTGCATATGTCTGTTTCTTTCATTCCCTTTGTCTCTCTCTAGCTCAGCTTTTTGCTTTTATCTTTCTCTCGCTTTTGTCTCCTGTATCTTTTCTGTGGATAATTAAGGGTTATCTATTTCTTTCCCGTTGTTTAGTGGAATTGCAACTTTCATCTGCTTACACTTCACACAACCTGGATGTTCTGCCTGCAGAAGGGAGGTGTCTTTTGCAATAGAAAAAAAAAAAAAAAGAAAAGAAAATGAAGTAGAAGCAGCAGAGGAGAAAGGAGAGCGTTCAAATTAATCCCAGAAGAGAGTCAGGTATTCCTTAATGCTTCTGCATCCAAGTGGAAGCCTCACCTCATTTGCTTCTGCCTCTGACTTCATTCTTCCATGAAAGCCCAAGCTTGGGAAGACCCTACACGGGGCTCTCAGAATGGGTGGTTGAGTTCCTGCTATGGCTCTTGACTTTAGTACAGTTTGGAGAAGACAGACCTAGCCAGGTGCTCATTCCTCTAATGAATCTCAGAAATCCTCTAAGAATCTGCACTTTCTTTGAAAAGGTGCAAAGACACTAAACAAAGGTAAAAGGAGGATGCTGGACACAGTTGGACTAGATTGAAATACAAACAGAATGATATGGTTTTGAGAACCAGAAACATCACCAGTTCCTTGTCTCTTAGCAACTGTTATGTCCATCCCTACTGGTTACACAGCACCTGTTGTACCCTCTTCCCTCTGCCATAATTTGGTCATGGATGAGGTCTCTCTTCTCTCTGATCTTCACCCCTTCTGACCAGATCTCTCTCTGATCCTAGAAGGACTTCCACTTTCATCATCTGTTCCTGTGCTAAAGCAGAGTCTCTGTTCCCATTGGCAGTTTCATCCAGCTTCATGTCTCCCACTACCCTTTATTGGTAGCACAGGCTGTACCTCTGGAATTAGTTTGCTGAAAAGGGCAGTAATCTGATGATGGGATTCAGTGAACCAGAAACATCACCAGTTTCTTGCCCAGGTTCCCATCACCCATGAATATTAGCATTTCTCCTCAGATCCTAGGAATGCAGGAGTTAGCTGGAAGAGGAACTGAGGTACTGAAAACCAAGTCCAGGCCTTGTCCCTGGGGGATAGTGCATTGAAGACGAGCATCTCCTGGTGTTAGTCTTCCCTCTCCCAGGCCTGGCAGAGGAGGAGCCTGAGGCTAAGTCTTTCAGGCTGAGAGTGGAATCATCCCTGGTGATGGCCTCACCATCACAATCGGTCCTGGTGCCCCTGGCTTCCTTGTTTCCAAGGATGGGTGGGCAGGGCCGAGATCGCAAAACATCACTGACCAAAATATGGACGCCCAAACTGATGCTCATGACACCCACAAAGGCCAGTCCAGTTCCACCAAGGATGACCAAAGCAAGAGGGATCTGGTGGCATTGCTGGAACAGCCACAGGCTCATCCATCCCAGCGGCACCAGGCGGAAGAGGACCAGGGTGGCCAGGGCGGCCCAGCTGGTCACGCTGAAGGCCAGAGATGGGGCCTGGCGAGAGAGCAGCAGCAGTTGGCGTAGGTGCAGGAAGATGGAGTTGAGCTCCAGGAGCAGAGACACCACAGAGAAGCCCACGTAGTGGCCGGACAGAACGGCGGTGCTGAGGCAGCTCACGACCTGGGGAGCCGAGGTCAGAGGTCAGAGGACCTTCCACGACCTACCACCCATGAGGTCCCAACACAATCAGGTCCCAGCATCCCAGTCCTCAAGAAGGGTTCCCAAGCATTTTGTGGCACTTCCCACAGAGCCCCCAACAAAGCCAACTTTATGTTTACCCTTATGTTAGGAGCCTGAATGGCCTTGAAACAGCCCTTCCATAGAATAGAATTGGAGCAGCTTCGGCCCCGGGCTGTCTGCCCCCTACGATTTGCATTCCTGTGCTTTCACACCCTATCCCCACTCCCAGTACTGGGACTCCCCCTTCTTATTAAGCTCCATAGTCAATGTTTCTGCGATAGACTGGACACCTGTGGGAATCCAGTCTCCTTGGGAGACTGCAGTGCTGACTCCAGCTTTGGCCAGCAGTAATCCCCTCCCCGCAGTTCAGCCCAAGGTTGGGAGGATCAAGTGCCAGCAGGGGTTGGAAACTCTGGGGGAAGTCACAGGACAGAAAGCTGATGAGAGACCAGGAACCCCCAGGCTGGGCATGCCTCCTTCCCTGTCTCGCCGCTTGCCAAGTCTCACCAGTGCATGGTGACAAACAAGATCCCAGGCCTGGCCCAAGGTCTGGTTCCACAACAAGTCAGTTCCATCTGCCAGGAAATAACCTGTGGGCAAGGAGGGGAGGCTGCTGTTACCCTTCCCCCAAGCCAGTGTCCAGTCTGGAGAAGAATCTCCACCTTTCCCTGCTCTTTAGTTTCCTCTCAGTAAAGCTGCCAGAAACATTTCACTCCATCAAGAAATGGAAGAGCGAAGGAGTCCTGGAATGACTTCTGGAAGTTTGTCCCCTGCCCCAAACTGGTCCAGCTTTCCCTGAAGACTCACCCACAGAGAAAGCCACCAGCAGCAGAGCCCAGGGAGGGTGGCCATGAATCGGGTCGGCGGCCATCTGAGGGTACAGCGACAGCCTGGAGGAGACCGGGGGAGCCATGGTCACCGTCTGTGTGGACACGGATCCATTCTCCGACTGTGGACGGATCGACACCACCCACTCATCCACGAACCCACCCCGGCCTCAGACACTTCGAGATCTCGCATGGATTCTGAAGATGCCCCCGGGTCTTTTAATCCCAGCCAACCGCCCCCCTCCCTCGCCCTCGCCACGGTGCCTCCGAAACCTCTTAAGCCTCGCACCCGAGCAGCGCCCCGGCCCCCGTAAGCAAGCTGTGCACCAGGGAGACACAAATGTTCCGCCACTTCCAGCGGTTCTGGGCGGCAGATCCCGGGGTGGGCAGCAGCTGCAGCCCCCAGTGCAGCCCCCGGAAGGCGGCAAAGGAGGCGCCAGTGACGAGGAGCCCGGAGGGCGCCATGGCCTGGCGGGCGGGCTACGTCCGGATCGGTCCCTGGGGCTCCCAGGCTCTAAGCCCCGACGCATCCAACACCCCGCTGCGGAGACTGCGAGCAGGTTTTGTGGCAAGGCGGGGTCCTTAGGTGCCCCGCCCGCTCCGCCTTCGGAATCGGCTTTAACTTTTCCAGGTCTCGTCCACGCCCCCAACCCCTGGCTGGGCGGTGATTGGAGAAGCCTTGGGGCCACCGCCCCTTGAGCCACAGCAGCCGATCGCGTGCCGCCCTCGAGGGGGATGGAGGGTAGGGGGCTTCCGGGGCTCAGACCCGTAAACGGAGCTTAAGGAGGCTTTCTGGATGTCGACAGGGATCTTCCCAATCCCTCTTGTGTCCCCACGTCCCCGCAAATCTGGAAATGGCTTGTTAATCTCACCTGACACTCTCAGAGGCCCAGCCATATGAACCTCCACCTACTTCACCTGCTCTCACCTCTCACCTGCTGTCCCTCCTGCCCATCTCCTACCCACGCAGCCCTGAAGTCAGAGGCCAGGGCAAACCCGTTCCTATGGGCATAAACTTCGTCATCGCTCTGCCCCGCGCCCCACCCTGGTCTCAGTTGTGGAGCGGGGGGCAGGGAGGGGGCGGAGGGGGTGGGGAGGGGACACTGGGGCACCTCACTTCCTTCCAGCCACCTTCCTTCCCGAGGTTTCCAGACCTTGAACACATTTCAGCAACCTCATGTAAACTCCAGGAGTCCTGCCCCCTTGACATGGTACCTCTCATAGGGAACAACTCCCTTTCTCTAAGAGCGACCCACCAGGGCCCCTCCCCTACAGAGGACCCTTTCATCAAGAAGGGAACCATTCAGCCCTAGTCTTGAAAAGCACCCCCCGCCCCCTCCCGCCAGGGCTTGGTACCCATTAGGGGAGGAGTGAGTATCTGTGCCAATTTGAGGAGGCAAGGAGAGGTCACACAGGGTTATCTCAAGATTGGGGAAGAGTCAAAGGGAAAAAGCCACATCTTGCTTTCAGAAGCAGGACTGTCAGGATTATACAGAAGCTTTCAGCTTTGGGGGCGGGGAACTTTTCCTCTTCTGAAGAGTGACAGGTTCTTCCTGTTTTCCATTTTACTCCATCCACTCTACATCTCTTTAGGTGGCTGCCACCAAGTCAGCGCAACAGCTGTTCCCTGTACAAGGAGTGGATTCCAGCTACTCCCAAAGAATAAAATTCATAAAGCAATAGGTGCTCCCACAAATGTTCTCACAACTCCCCTCCTCCACCAAAACCCTATTATGTGAATGGGGCTGGGGGGATCTCTTCATTCTTCCACACCCACCTCTCCAGAAGTTTTAAAAATTACACTGATTCTTTTAAATCTTATTTATTATATGAAAGCCATACATGATTAATGTAGAAAATTTGGCAACTACAGAAAACCAAATGGAAAATTACAACTTTATTCCATCATCCAAAGATAACCACTATTATTAACAATTTGGAGTATGTCTGCAGTCTTTTTAAAACTGTCTTATAAGTATACACCCATATTTAAAAAAGCAAAATTGAGATCACATAATACATATCATTTTATAACCTTTTTAATATTCAGAGAGCATTTTTCTTTCCAGTCAAATCCTCTCCTACATGACTTTTAATGGCTGCGCAGTGTTCCACCATCTGGGTGGATCCATAACAATTTACTCAAGCAACCCCCTCTTGCAAATTTTCATCACAGTAGAAAAAGAAATGAATTCCCAACCGGATAGTTGGTTCTCAATTTTTCCTACTGCATTGCTGGGATGAACATCTTATTACTAATCTTTAATTATATTCTTAGGATACATTCCCAAATATAGAATTACTAGATCAAAGGCCATGAAACTTTTAGGATGTTTGGCACACATTACCCAACTGACATCAGTAAGACTACCCACTTGTATACTCGTGTGCAACATATGAGAGTGTCATTTTAGTACTTCTTTGTCAATAACTGGGTCTTGTTTTTCCTCTTATAGTTGGCTACAGGAAAAAATGCTTCCAGCTATAGCTGCCTTTCTTTAATTACTAACGAAGCACACCTTTTTCCATGGTTTTATCTATCGGAATTTCTTTTATGAATTTTCTGCATATGTCCTTTCACAGCTGGCTCTTGCTCCTCTACGGTGCTTATAGACAAATTACATGGTGAGGAGAGGTGGGAGCAGGAGGATGAAGTCCAGGACACTTCAACATGGTCCCACGTCTCTGAGGGAGGCAGAAAGACTGGAGAGGAATGGAGAATGAAGTAGTCGGCTGGAAGCTTGTCTTCGATGGACGGTGGCTTGTCCTCCCTCCTCCTGGGGGCACTCCTGGCCTCTACGGGCCCCCCTCTGCAGGATGTCCAGACAGGGCCCTGTGCTCTCCAGGCCTGGTCCTTCACTGGTCTTCTGTCTGCCTCTGTGTTTTCAGGCTGTTCTTCCTCATTTCTGCTCCATGAAGGGTGAGGATGGCAGAGCCATGTATCCAAGGCTGGATGAAGACACTGTGGCCCGTGAAGCGAGGATGGGAAGAAAGGACGGAAGCAATGTCCAGGGACAGAGCAACCTTTGTTGCAGCCTGTGAGTGGACTCAAGTCTACCCACCCTCCTCTATTGCAGTCCACTCACATCCAGCTTAGGCTGCAGAAGGGTGGGTTCAATGAGCTACTCTCTCCTAAATCTGTTCCTCAAAAGTGGAGAACAGGATCCAGTTAACCGCACAACTCCTGCCCCCAAACAGAACAGCTTCCAGTAACCCGTGAACTTGATTACCTTCAGGCAGGGAGACTGGGCCAAGGCTGAACCACACCAGAACATGAGCCCAAGGGTGAGATTAGATCAGGAGCTGGGGGTGGCAGTTTTATTCTGCCTGATGCCCCTAAAGCGGTCACATCTCAAAACCCATCTCTTCTGGTTGCTGGAGAGGAGAATTTCCTGCCTGCACGGGCCTGAGCTGAATCTCACACCCTATCCTTAAAAAGTGGGGGAAGTCAGCAGTGGCAGCTGGAACCCCATCAGGGCTGTGGTCCTGCTCTGGGAGGCAGGGGAAGCCTGAGCCACCTTTGCTTGGTGGGAAGTCAATGCCAAGACTGAGTTCCCAGCAGCTCCTGGCATTGGTCTAACCCTAGTCCCTCCCCTCAACCTCCAGCCCCAGCTGGGTTCTGGTCAGGGGTGGGGGAAGGGCAACAGCTTATGTGAAAAGCTGTTCTGTTCCCACCCACAGCAGAGGACAGCCCAGGCTCTGAGTCCACAAAAGTGGGCTTCTGATTCCTTCATGCATGCTCAATTGTGTGACTCCCCATTTCACAGGTGGAGAAACCGAGACAGAAGGCCTAAGGGTCCCACGTGGAGGTGAGTATCCCTGAATTTAGAGTCTGGGCCAGACTAAGGAAATACAGGGAAGAGGTAAGAGGAGGGAGATGACTACTCAGATGGGCAACTCAGTATGACCTTTTCCCTGAAGAAGAAACTTACTTTTGAACTTGGAAAGGCCAGTAGGAAGGAATGAGGGGCAAGGAAGGAAGGAGGATCAGGAAAGACATTTGCGTAAAGGGTAAGGCAGGATTTCTTTGCTCCACTTCTTCCCACTGTCAAAGAGCAACTAAGCTTGGGTACTCAGAGCCTTCTATTCCTCAATTCAGCCAGGATCTCTGATCTGAAACTCTCTCTCTTGCTGGGTCAATCTGGGGCAAGGTTCTCCAACTGAATAGGGTTCCCTTCCCTAAAACGTATCATCACTCTCGCTGTTCAGACCTTCCCAGCCCCAGTTCTGTCACCTTCCAGAGGGGGAAAGCAGCTCCTTCTCCTCTTCTTCCTCCTCCTCCTCGAAGCCAGGGGCAGAGGGCAACAGTTCTTCAACTGGCAGCTTTAGCTGGGTCAGGACATAAAGCTTGCCACTGAAGAACTACTGCGGCTCAGCCAGGTGAGGATGTGGGAGGCACAGGTTCCTAAAAGGGAAAGGAAAGAAAAATGGGAAAGACATGAGCAAGGCCATGTTACAGGGACACTGTCCCACTGGCCCTCAAAGTCCAGCTCCAGTGGATGTTCAACCTTTTAATGAAGGGCTTCTTGGCTCTGATCTGGGCCTCCAGCAAGGGACAAGAGGCAGCTCTGAACCTACTTCCCTGCTCCTCTTTCCAGAACTGAAGGCTGTAGAAACCTGAATGTGCTCTCACCCCTTGTCGCCTTGGCTACCCACCTACCCACAGGGCAGCCTCCAGCCTCCTCAGCACTGAGAGGGCAGGATCGGGGAGCCTGGACACCCTCCACCAGTTACCCAGGTATTAGGTGAGAAGGTGTACCTCAGGTCCAGAAATGGGAGGGATCAGGGCAACTGACTCAGTCTCAGGGAATTCAGCAGGAAGAAGAGTTTTGGGGGGGTGGTGCCTACATCTGGGGAAGAGTAAGGAAGGGAGGAGGTTTAGGGTTTCGAAGGTCAGCAGAGGTTCCTGGGACTGTGAGGAGTGGAAAAGGGACCAGAGGCTGGAGGAAAGGGAGGTAGGGCAGGGTGGTTGGGCAGCTTCCCCAGGACTCTTAAATGCCAGGCATTCCGCTTGCACATTCCGGGTACATCTGGTATGAATTCCAGGCTGTCTGCCGGCCCCTCCATGTCTGAACTTTGTTCCAAGTTCCAAGCCCCGCCCCCACAGTTCCAACGCATGAATCAGCAGGAAAAGCCGGGCCCTGCAGCATGGCCCAGGGAGGGGGCTGGGGGCGTGGCAGGCTTGAAGGCTGCGAGCTTGGGAGGGTGGGTCTGTGCTGACACTCTGTCGAAGGGCATGGTCCATGCCAGTGTGAGGGGACAAGGTGGTCTTGCCTTTAGATATCTATACTCAGAGGATAAAGAGAGATTAGGGTGGGAGGTTTTCAAATTACAAAACCCTCTTGGGAGGCATGAACTTTGTGGCACCTTCCTTCTCCCAGGTGACCAGTTCAACTCCTTCCCACTCCTATCTGCTTGAGCAGGCTCTGTTCAACCCATAGGACTCAGCTGCTGCTGAGAGTCTGTGCCAAGCAGGTGCCCTTGGCTGCAGGGAGGGGTGGGCCCAGGGCACTGACCCTCTGACCAGCTGCTCCATCAACCCTTTGGCACTCTGACAGCTCCTAGCTCAGTCTGACAGCCAGGATGACAGGCCAAATGAGTTGGAGGCTGGAACTAGGGCCGGAGGGAGGTGGGGGCAATAGCCTAGCCAGAGGCCACGGGGAGGGGCCAAGAGTTGGCCGAGAGGTGGGGAGAGAGGGAGCCCAGTGATGACTAACCCAGGCGCCCCACCCAGCCAGCCGGCTTCCCAGGCGGTCAGGGCCAGGCCTGGGCTAGGGGCCCCACAACCGGACAGGCTGGGGGGAGGTGCAGAGGTGACCTTCTCTCGGCTCAAGACGGCCAGTTAGGCTGGGGAGGGGGGAAGGTTAGAGTTTCCAGGCTCTCCTTCTGCCTGCTCCCCCCACCAACCCGCGGTGAAACCCTAACCTTTGGGTTGCATAAGGCCCCCGCACCGCCGCCCCCTACTCCTCTCCCCTCCCCCCTTACATAACATCCCCTGGAGGGAACGAGAGGAGGGGCTGGTCCGCCCAGAGACCCCTTCCCTGCCAGGGCGCTCAACTGGCCCTGACCCAGTGACTGCCGGCACAGGCAAAGCACCTCCCCGCTACCCGCCCTGTCCAAATCCTCCTCAAGCTGGGAGGCCGGCTCCCGTATCCTCATACCAGAGGGCGCCGAGGTTAGCCGCCCCCAGCCCTCTGGCCCCTCGTCTTCCTCCCAGCTACTCCGCAAAACCTTCTGCACGACTACTGTCCCAGACTCCTTCTTTAAACCTCCTGACACACTACTCCAGCCAGTCAAGGCCCCTCTCCCCCGGAACTCCCCAACCCCCGCCGCCCCCTCACCCCTCCCCCGGAAGGGCAGGGTGTGGCCGTCAGGACCCTACTTTCCCCCATTACCCCGTTAGCACGGTTCCCTCCTGTGCTGCCGGGACCCCAGCTCACACCCACCTGGTGCTGGGTGGGGGGGGTTGCTGAGGGTAGGGGAGCAAATCAGTGCGTCCGATCCCCACGGCCGGCGGCGCTGTCTCTTCCCAGCGCCCAGCACACACCGGCTCCAGTCTCCGATCAGCTGGCGGCGTCGTGACGCACAAACTGCGATTGCACGGCCCAGGGCCAATCACCGCCCACTGCTGGGCAGCGTGACTACACCCACTCGGGGGCGCCAGCGCTTCGCCTTGGTCCCGCCTCCCTGGCCGTCTTAGCTTTGATTGGCAAGGAGGCCACCCCTTTGCCGAGTGGAGTAAGGCTAAGCCACGCCCACCAACTCGAGAGCTGGCCAATAGGTAAAAAGGTGTGGCTTAGCCCTGCGTCTAAGCTACTTGCTTAGAGGGGCGCTACGTCAAACCCGAGTCCTAAAGTGCAGAAGGAAGTCGAGGCGTGTGTGTTTGCGGTGCATACTGGTCAATGTAGTTCTCGGTCTGACACCTCGTTCCCAGAATCCAGCGCGCTCTGTGAGTTGGCATTTTTAAACTCCTCTCAGAATCCATCCCGGCGAACTCCTTAAAGGGCTACAGCCCCTCCTTCTCGGAGCTGTGAGTGGTTCTTTTAGACAGCCCCCAAACGGATTCACTGACCTCTTGCAGGAGGCGATGTTTCTCTCAGGAAGAGCAGGAGAGGCTGCAGGAGTGAGAACTGAAGGTGGAAATCAGCCCCAGGGCACACAGACTCTTCCTTTGAAATGAGGACTCCTGGGAACTTTTGGAGGAGTGAGGACTGCCCACCTCCGCTGGCCTCAGCTTTCTCTTGGAGAGGTCTAATCCACTCCTCCTCCTGGAGGGCCTTCCTAATCAGAGGAAACTTCTGGTAGAAGATGTCTTGCCCCAGTCACAGAGAGACAAAGCCTGTCAAGCAGCAGCTTCCCAACGAAAGATTTATAGCACAGTCTTCACCTGAGGGTAGAAGTTAGACTTGTGGTCAGAAACTAGGGGACGGGCCGGGCCAACGTGCAACTGGCCAGCAACCCCGTCCTCAGGACGATACCCCCATTCTGTCCCGCCCCCCAGAAGCTTTTCACTGACTCAGGCCTACTTGGGGAAGAGATTTCGGAGGTGGAGACCAATGAGGAGGCTGTTCCTTCCCCAGAGGCCAATCAGAGCATAGAGGGGCGGGGACATGGGCCAAAAAAAATTAATAATAATCGGAAAAGAACCCAATGACTTGGCAAAAGCTGCAGAACCGCTTCGTTAAAGGGGCAAGTGTGAGGTCCACCCTATCTCAATCATTCCCATCTCTCTGCCACCATCAAAAAGGGACGTGTGTAGAGGGATTCATGATGTTTCCATAAGCTCCCAATTGAGGGTGAAGGTAACAGCCTAGAGTGTGAGGTAGTTCCTTCTGCACGAAAGACAGGCTCCATCAAGGGATTGCTATGGCTCCTACGAGCTCCAGAATGCCGAACCTGTGTTCAGAACATTGTGCCTTTAAGGAAACTTCCTGCCTTCCACCCCGGTAACAGCTGATTGTTGGAAAGTGTGACCTCAGGGGACGAATCAGCTGTTACCACATCCTCCTCCAGTTCTACCCTCCTCTATCCCCTTCTTCTCCGCCCTCGCCCCCCCTCCATGGGTGGTGAGCAAAGGAAGATGAAACCCCAAATATGGGGGACCTGCTTGTACGTTCTTTCCTCTCTCTCACTCCAAGGCTGCCTCCCTCCCCCACCCTCCCCCATCTCCTCCCTCCCCGACGCTCCCCTTCTTCCTCCCTCCTCTCTCCCTCCTCTCCCGCCCCTGTCTGCTGGTTAGGTCTTCAGAGGCTCTGAGCGTGGAACGAGAGGTATTTCCTGTCAGCACAGTCAGCTCAGACTCGCCCTCCCCTGGTCTAGTTGGGAGGCCAGTATTGGGGAAGCCCAGAATGGTGGCTGCCTGGGTGTGTGGGTGCTCTCGGAATGGGTACTGGGGAAGGTCCCGTGAATCTACAGTCCAAACCTGGAGGAGAAAAATGGCTGTGGAAAGGAGCCTCCCCAGTGTCAGAACTCTGCTTTCCAGGCCAGCTCCCCACTACTCCCTCTCAGATTCCTCCCCAGACAGGGTCCTGCTAAGGAGATCCTCCTGGCTTTGCCCATTACTCCATATACATTTTTTACACTGCTCCATTTTTTTATATTTTCACCTCCCCATCCCCCCACCTTGCCAAAGGTGCTAATGTGGAACCTCCCAGGGGCCGCAGGTGGAACACAAAGGCCCCAGGAACCAGGGGCTTTGGCTAGGAAGTCCTGTGCTGGAAGACCCAGGTAAATATTTTGCTCAGCCCTGAGCTGGGAGTCGGGGTCACTCCAGGACAAGCTTAGTGTGACGTCCCAGGACTGACTTGGCAAGGTTGGGAGAAACTGAGCAGGGTCTTGGCCAAGCTTGGAAGAAAGAGAAATCTCACCAGCTGCCCCCGTTTACCATTATGCTTAGCACAGAAGTCCTGTTCCCTTCTTCTCACCCAAGACCCTTGGGATAGGCCCTTTCCTGTTTTGTTCTAACTTACCATATTGCCATCCTGCCACTGTGTAGGGCAAAAGCAACAGGCTTTGAGCCCAGGGTTTTTGATCACAGCACTTGTGGGAGCTGTCCTGTACACAGTAGCTTGTTTACTGGGATCCTCAGCTCACTAGGTGCCTTTAGCACAACCCCCCCCCCCCACCGACTTATGACAATTAAAATCGTCTCCAGACTGACCAGATGTCCCCTGGGGGCCAAAATCGCCCTCCATTTAGAACCACTGAGTTAGACAAACTTGGATTCAAATTCCAACTCTTACCACCTGTAAGCTCGATGAAGATACTTCACATCTCTGAGCCGCAATTTCCTCATCTACAAAATTGAATGAATAATAAAATCATGGCTTATTGTAGGGTTTTAAAAAAGAATATGTTTGAAAACACCTAGCACAATACCTGACTCAGAGTTGGTGCACTAAACTTTAGCTTCCTTCACTTTTCTCCTTGCCACATTGGCAAGAGCTAAGCTCCATCAGCACAGGCTGACTGTCGGGACTGCTGCAGGCTTCCTCCCTGACCATCCAAGCCGTGACTTCCGAGAAACTCAATATGGGGTTTGGTGAAGGAGAGCCGCTGACTTGGTGCCAGATCCCCCGAAGCCCAAGGGTGCTTGGGCTGAGATTCAGGGAGCATTTGGAAACAGAGTTATTACAGGACACAGTATTTCAAAATGTGGCCTGCAGATTGCCTGCATCAGAAATACCTAGTGCTTGTTAAAAATTCAGATTCCAGAGGTCTCAATCAGAAGTACGTCATAACGTTTGAAAAACCACGGTCTTAGGGTTTGAACTGGGGAAGGTGTCATTACCCCAGAATTTTAGAACACCAGTGCCCAGTATTGCAAAGACATCTCAATATGAGAAATGGAAAGAACTCTTAAGAGATAAGGTTAGTTACACTCAAGGTCATTGGTGCATTACAAGCTAAAACCACTAGAGGGCAGGGCACACACAAACTTGAAGAAAGAAAAAGGAATGCCTCCTTACTCTAGGTAAACTGAAAGCAGAGCAAAGAAGACTGCAAAATTTTGTTGGTACTAAGAAGCAGGCTCAGGTGCACTAGTGGTAAAGAACCCGCCTGCCAGTGCAGGAGTCATGAGACGTGGGTTCGATCCCTGGGTTGGGAAGATCCCCTGGAAGAGGGAGTGGCTACCCACTCCAGTATTCTTGCCTGCAGAATCCCGTGGACAGAGCCTGGAGCGCTACAGTCCATGGGGTCACCAAGAGTTGGACACAATTGAAGCAGCTTAACACGCAGCACGCAAGAAGCAGGCACTACCTCCAGAACCTCCTCTGGTCTTAGGTATTTAGACCAACGTTGAGGATACAAGATTGTTCAGTTCAGTTCAGTCACTCAGTCGTGTCCGACTCTTTGCGACCCCATGAATTGCAGCACGCCAGGCCTCCCTGTCCATCACCAACTACTGGAGTTCACTCAAACTCATGTCCATCGAGTCGGTGATGCCATCCAGCCATCTCATCCTCTGTCGTCCCCTTCTCCTCTTGCCCCCAATCCCTCCCAGCATCAGAGTCTTCCAATGAGTCAACTCTTCGCATGAGGTGGCCAAAGTACTGGAGTTTCAGCTTTAGCATCATTCCTTCCAAAGAACACCCAGGACGGACCTCCTTTAGAATGGACAAGATTGTTAAGAACACATAATTTCCCAAGTGAAAAAAAACAATATAGCATGATGGTTACCAAAGGGAAAACAGTGGGGGAGGGACAAATTAGGAGCTTGGGATTAACACACACACACTACTATATATAAAACAGATAACCAACAGAGACCTACCATACAGCACATGGAACTCTCCTCAGTATTCTGTAATAACTTATATGAAAAGTATCTGAAAAAGAATGAATATATGTATATGTATAACTGAATCACTTTGCTGTACACTTGAAACTAACACAACACTGCAAGTCAACTATACTCCAATAAAATTAAAAAAACAAAACAAGGGACTTCCCTGGAGATCTAGTGGTTAATTTTCTGTGCTTTTACTGCAGGGAGCACAGGGTCCATTCCTGGTTGGGGAACTGAGATCCCACATGCCACAGGCATGGCCAAATTTTTTTTTTTTTTTTTTTAATTAAAAACAAAATAGTACTTGGCCAAGGAGTACAAAGAACATTAGTTTTAGAATGAGCCAGGCCTAGATTTGAATCCTGGTTCTACCACTTCCTAGCTATGGGACCTAAGCAAATTACTTAAAGTAGTCAGCTTCCTCATCCTAAAACGGATCTAAAACTATCCTCTTAAAAAGGGTTGGGGTGAGAATTTAAAGTATGCAAACTGCTTAGCAAGATGCCTGGCTCCTGATCAGTGTTCTGTAAATGGTAGCTGTTATTACCGGTCAAGGTCATGTGACCAAGCACATCAGCGGTTCTAGCTGCTTTTTTCAAGAAGGATACAGATGAAATCAAATTATGGCTGAGCCATTCCTGCTCCTCTCTAATTAGGACTTCATTTTTTTCTTAAGTGCCTTTATGGAGCTCCCACACCTCCACACCAGACTCCTACATGAGGCAAACTCTCCTTCTAGGAGTAGGACTGGAAAAAGAGAGATATTGGCCACTCGCTGAACACAATGGCCTGTCAATCCTGTAAATGAGTCAGAACCGAGACCTCTTGAAGGAGTCCTGTAGTTCTGGCCCAGCTCGCTGGTTTCTGCTCCCTGACGTGCTGCACCGTCCCCCCAGCCATGGTGGCATCTGCAAGGCTCAGACAACAGCAGGCAGGCTCTGTCATACAGCAGAAGCAGATCTTCAACAGGAAGTCTTGGGGGAACATTTCCATCCTGGCTTTTCAGCCTGGTCAACTTCTCTCCCCAAGATTGCCCAGAATTTTTATTTTATTATTAGAAAAAAAAAAAAAAAAAGGCTTTAAAAGAGCTGTCAGTGGGGAAGACTCCAGAGCAGATCTGTGCCCCAGTTTGGTGAGTTTCCATGCTGCCACTTGGAAAAGCCTCTTCGGAGGTTCTTGTTTTTTTACCTGTAAAATATGAACAATAATAACCGCCCTTCCTAAATCACTGAGTGTTGCCAGGGCCAAATGTAATGTTACTACTGAAACTTCGGAAAATTAAAAGCTCTTTCTTTTGGAAGGCAGCATAGAGGCGGTGAAGGGACTTAATGTGAAAAGTCCCAGCTCTGCTTCAGGTTTCTTATCGGTAAAACCAGAGGGAGGTGGTTGTGGCGGCGGATGCGGCGGCTGCGGTGGCGGGGGTGATCACCTGGTTAAAGGCTGCCCTCTCTAAGGGAAACCCTCCCTAGGTCCGCGTCCCAGCGCTTGAAGGAGGAAGTAAGGAGGGAAAGGGAAGTCTCGTGGGCCGCTCATAGCCCCCACCCCTGCCCGATTCAGCCCGGGAGGAAGCGAAGCCGCCACCAGGCCTAGCAGGGTGCGGGGAAGGAGAGGCCGGCGGGCGGTGGCGCGGCCTAGAGGAGGCGGGGTTCCCGGGCTCAGTCGAGCCACGTGCGGTTGTTTCCGTACCGGGGCGATCACGTGAGCAGCGTCAGCTGACCCGTCACGGTGGAGCCTGGCGCTGGCGCCCCTCAGCCCCCGCCCGGCCGCGCCCGGAGCGCAGGACCCTGCGGAGGGGTAAGAGCGCCCCCGCGGCCCCACTCTGTCCCCGGCCCATCCCCGCCTCCTCCGCCCCAGCCCCCGTCCCTCGCTCACCCCTACCCACCTGGCATCCCGGAAGCCGAGGCGAGGGGGGCTGTGGCCGGGCTCAGCCCCGCGCTGCCCCCAGGCGGCCAAGAGGGGATGGCCCTGAGGAGCAGGGGGCGGGAAGTCGCGCTTACCGCGAAGGCGGAGGACTGGTCACCGCCCCCGAGCCCCGACATGGAGGAGCTGCTCCGGAGCGTGGAGAGGGACCTGAACATCGATGCCCGACAGCTGGCTCCGGCCCCGGGGGGCGCACACGTGGTGGCTCTAGTGCCCGCGCGCTGGCTGGCTAGCCTCCGCGAGCGCAGGCTGCCCCCGGGACCCTGTCCGCGCGCCGAAGGCCTGAGCGAAGCGGAAGTCAGGACTCTCTTGCAACGCTCCGTGCAGAGGCTGCCTCCCGGCTGGACTCGAGTGGAGGTGCACGGGCTGCGGAAACGAAGGCTCTCCTACGCGCTGGGCGGCCTGCCTTTTGAGGAGGGGTCCAGCACCCCGGAGACCCTCACTCGCTTCATGCAGGATGTGGCTGCCCAGAATTATCGCAACCTGTGGCGCCACGCGTATCATACTTACGGGCAGCCCTACAGTCATAGCCCTGCCCCCGCGGCTGTCCCTGCCCTGGATTCAGTGCGACAGGCTCTGCAGAGGGTCTATGGTTGCCCTTTCCTGCCACTGGGTGAAGCTGCACAGTGCCCCTCATATGCCAGAGAAGGCCCCTGTGCCCCTCGGGGCTGCCCTGCCTCTCCCAGTCTTCTGAGAGCCGAGGCTCTGTTGGAGTCACCGGAGATGCTCTACGTGGTCTACCCGTATGTGCAGTTCTCCCTGCACGATGTGGTCACCTTCAGCCCCGCCAAGCTGACCAACAGCCAAGCCAAGGTGCTCTTCATTCTCTTCCGTGTGCTGAGGGCCATGGATGCCTGTCACCACCAGGGACTGGCCTGCGGGGCCCTGTCTTTGCACCACATCGCCGTGGATGAGAAACTTTGCAGCGAGCTCCGCCTGGACCTGAGTGCTTATGAGAGGCCCGAGGAGGCAGGGGATGAGGAGACCCCGGAAGCAAGAAACGGGGCAGGTGTCGAGCCTGGCGAGGAGGGACGACGGGGACCTGGGTGTCCCACCTGCCAGGAGGAGCTCAGGGGCCTTGTGCTAGACTGGGTCCACGGCCGCATTAGCAACTTTCACTACCTCATGCAACTGAATCGGTTGGCAGGTCGGCGGCAGGGGGACCCCAACTACCACCCGGTGCTGCCCTGGGTGGTTGACTTCACCGCGCCCCGTGGGCGCTTCAGAGACCTGCGCAAGTCCAAGTTCCGCCTCAACAAGGGGGATAAGCAGCTGGACTTCACATATGAGATGACCCGGCAGGCGTTTGTGGCAGGGGGTGCAGGCGGCGGGGAGCCACCTCACGTCCCTCACCACATCTCCGACGTGCTTTCTGACATCACCTACTATGTGTACAAGGCCCGGCGCACACCCCGGTCTGTGCTCTGTGGACACGTGAGGGCGCAGTGGGAGCCCCACGAGTACCCGGCCAGCATGGAGCGAATGCAGAGCTGGACTCCAGATGAGTGCATTCCTGAGTTCTACACCGACCCCTCCATCTTCTGCTCCATCCACCCTGACATGCCTGACCTGGATGTGCCGGCCTGGTGCTGCTCCAACCAGGAGTTCGTGGCTGCCCACCGGGCGCTGCTGGAGAGCCGAGAGGTGTCCCAGGACCTACACCACTGGATTGACCTCACCTTTGGCTACAAACTACAGGGCAAGGAGGCTGTGAAGGAGAAGAACGTGTGTCTGCACCTGGTGGACGCCCACACACACCTGACCAGCTATGGCGTGGTACAGCTGTTCGATCAGCCACATCCCCAGCGCCTGGCAGGGGCCCCTGCCCTCGCCCCTGAACCTCCCCTCGTCCCCAGGCTATGGTTCCACACCATCCAGGAGAGCACAGGCCGGGAGGACTTCCCTGCACAGCTTACGAATGGGATGGGCAGGACAGTTTTGGAGGCTACTCCCTGTGAGGCTGGCTGGGCCAGGGACAGGCCCGGGGTAGGGGAAGATGAGTTGGAGCAGGCCACAGAAGCTCTGGATTCCATCTCTCTCGCTGGGAAGACAGGTGACCAGCTGGGACCGTCTCCCTCCTCTACTTCGTCCTCCAGTCAAGTCCCGCCAGGCCTCTTGCCTTTCTCAGGGGCCTCAGCCTCTCGACCGGGCCGTCGGAACAGAGCTGCTGGGACAGACCCCAGGGAAGGTGAGGAGGGCAAGATTCTTCTTCCGGAGGGCTTCAGTCCTCTGCAGGCTCTGGAGGAGCTGGAGAAACTAGGCAACTTCTTGACCAAAGGCCTAGGGGGCCGCTTGGAGGTGCCTGAGCAACCCTGGGTTCAGCCCCCCGTGCAGCTGCGGGACCTCTTTCATCGGGACATGCAGGCTCTGGGGGTCCTGTTGGCTGAGATGGTGTTTGCCACCAGGGTCCGGACACTGCAGCCTGATGCACCTTTGTGGGTACGCTTCAAGGCTGTGCAGGGGCTCTGTGCACGCCATCCCAAGGAGGTCCCGGTGTCTCTGCAGCCCGTGCTGGACACACTTCTGCAGCTGAGTGGCCCTCAAGGCCCCGTGGTTGCAGGGAGGGGCAAGCTGGACCCACTGTTTACATATAGGCCCGTCTCCCAGGGATTGCCCCCACCCTGCCCCGCCCAGCTCCTCAGCCCCTTCAGCTCTGTGGTCCCCTTCCCCCCATACTTCCCCGCGCTGCACAAATTCATCCTCCTGTACCAGGTGAGGCGCGTGGAGGACGAGGCCCAGGGGCGGGAGCTGGTCTTTGCCCTGTGGCAGCAGCTGGGTGCCGTTCTGAGTGACATCACCCCTGAGGGCTTGGAGATCTTGCTGCCTTTCGTGCTGTCACTCATGTCTGAGGAGCACACGGCCGTGTATGCGGCCTGGTACCTATTTGAACCTGTAGCCAAGGCCCTGGGCCCCAAGAATGCCAATAAGTACCTTCTGAAGCCTCTCATTGGGGCCTACGAGAGCCCCTGCCAGCTCCACGGCCGCTTCTACCTGTACACTGACTGCTTTGTGGCCCAGCTGATGGTGCGGCTGGGCCTGCAGGCCTTTCTTGTCCACCTCCTGCCCCACGTCCTGCAGGTGTTGGCTGGCGTGGAGGCCTCCCAGGAGGAAAACAAGGGCCTGGCGGGGGCTGCCGAGGATGAGGAAAGTGGGCTCCTGGGGTCCAGGCCCGGGTCCTGTGCCTTTGAGGAGGAGATCCACATGGAAAGGGAGCCTGTGGCTGCCTCGGGCCTGGGGCTCCCGGACTACACCTCTGGCGTCAGCTTCCACGACCAGGCTGACCTCCCCGAGACGGAGGACTTCCAGGCCGGGCTCTACGTGGCCGAGTCCCCTCAGCCCCAGGAGGCTGAGGCTGTGAGCCTGGGCCGGCTGAGCGACAAGAGCAGCACCAGTGAGGCCTCCCTGGGCGAGGAGCGGGTGGCCGACGAGGGGGGCGTCCCGGTGGACAAGAGCAGCCTCAGGTCAGGCGACAGCAGCCAAGACTTGAAGCAAAGCGAGGGCTCCGAGGAGGACGAGGAGGAGGAGGAGGAAGGCTGTGTGGTGTTGGAGGTGGGGGAGGGGGAGGGCGAACAAGAAGAGGTCCCTGAGACATCCGAGCTCATGCTCTCCGACACTGTGCTGTCCATGGATACGGTTGTGGCTGGCGACGCCGGGGCCAACGGGGAGGAAGAAGAGGAGCCGCTGACCGAGCAGTCGGAGGGCAAAGAACAGAAGATCCTTCTTGGTGAGTTCTTGGGCCTGGAGGTGTTGGTCTGATGGTCGTCATCTGCTGAGCTCTGCACCAAGTGGTGGATGGAGCCGATCTACACACAGCAGAGACGCGGGCCTGCCCTCCTAGAGCTCATGTCTAGCAGAGGAGATGCCACGCTGTAGGCAGGAGTTCTGTTAGTGCTGCAAAGAACGTGGCTGGGTACTACGAGGGAACATAAAGTGGGACTTAGATCTCGTTTTCAGGGGTCAGAGAAGACTTCCTTGAAAGTAGTGCTGGTGGAAGTTCAATGAGGAGGAGAAAGCTGGGCAAACATGGCAGGGTCTGTGGTGGGAAGGGCATTCCGGGCAGAGGGAACAGCATGTGTGAGGCTCTGAGGCTGTCATGGTTCCATTCAAGAATCTGTGAAAGGCCAGTGTGGTTAGACTGAGAGAGTGAAGAGAAACGGAGAGGGTGGAGGGCACCTCCTCATTTAGGAATTGGGGGAGAGTCACCATAAGAGTAACCTTCCTGCAGTTTGTGCCCAAGTAGGGCTTCCCTTGTGGCTCAGCTGGTAAAAAATCCGCCTGCAATGCGGGAGACCTGGGTTCAATCCCTGGGTTGTGAAGATCCCCTGGAGAAGGAAAAGGCTACCCATTCCAGTATTTTGGCTTGGAGAATTCCATGGACTGTATGGTCCACGGGGTCCCAAAGAGTCGGACACGATAGAGCGACTTTCACTTCACAGAGGTGCCTGGAGCTGCCCCAAAGCCAGACTCCCACAGGCTGCTCTGCTAAAGGGAGGGTGGGGCCTTGGGGCCACCACGCTCAGGCTGGGCTCCTGGGTGGAGCTGGGACCAGTGTCACTAGGTGGGGCCCATGGGGTGGGGTGGGGGAGTCGTGAGCCCCTGTTATCTGATGCACTCAGGGACTACTTCCGCCCTGCAGATACAGCCTGCAAGATGGTCCGCTGGCTGTCCGCCAAGCTCGGCCCCACCGTGGCCTCTCGCCATGTGGCCCGGAACCTGCTCCGCCTGCTGACGTCGTGTTACGTTGGTAAGATTGAGTATGGGGCTTCCTTCAGCTCTTTGTCCCTCTGGCCCCCTGTAGTGGATCCTCCACGTTCTCATCTCAGACCTCCTCCTGGGTCCCAGTCTGCTGTGAGTGCCTTCCTTGCTTGGGTCGGGCGCAAGGAGACCCCAGGCTGGAGTGAGCATGAGCGGCCACTGCAGTTCCCGAAGGGCTCCTCCCTCTCACTGTCCACGGGCTGCTCAGGACTGCTGGCCCTTCCTTGGCAGGGCCCACCCGGCAGCAGTTCACCGGGGGCAATGGCGAGAGCCCCCCGCTGAGCGTGGGCAACATCTATCAGAAGAGACCGATCCTGGGCGACATAGTGTCGGCGCCCGTGCTCAGCTGCCTCCTGCACATCGCCCACCTCTATGGGGAGCCTGTCCTCACCTACCAGTACCTGCCCTACATCAGCTACCTGGTCAGTTGGGATCTGAGGGTGCTGAGGAGCCTGAGGGCTGACCCAGGACTTCTGGGGGTTACAGGGGGTCTGTGGGGCCACCTGGCCCTCATCTGCTCTGTTGCCATAGGTGGCCCCCGGTAGCACCTCGGGCCCCAGTCGACTGAACAGCCGCAAGGAGGCGGGGCTGCTCGCTGCTGTGACGCTGACCCAGAAAATCATCGTGTACCTCTCGGACACCACCCTCATGGACATCTTGCCCCGAATCAGCCACGAGGTCTTGCTGCCCGTGCTCAGCTTCCTCACGTCTCTCGTCACCGGGTAAGTCTCTGCCCACATCCCCCACCAGGGAGCAGCCCAGCAGAGGGGGCTACCCCAGGGTGGGAGTGGGGTGTCAGACATCCTGTTCCTCATCCTGGCTGGGTGACCCTGAGCAAGCCACACTTTTCTGTGCCTCTGTTTCCTCATCTGGTTTGGATGAGGTGGTCTTACAGCCTCTTTTGTTTACAGCTTGTAATAGATTCTGGACAAGCCCTCTAGACTGGGGATCACTGGAGCTTATAATCTCTGTTGGCAGGTTCCCAAGTGGAGCCCAGGCCCGG
This sequence comes from Bos javanicus, assembly GCF_032452875.1. Lineage (NCBI taxonomy): Eukaryota > Metazoa > Chordata > Mammalia > Artiodactyla > Bovidae > Bos > Bos javanicus. Next base: position 24,131,798 of record NC_083886.1, read on the forward strand.
ACTGTCCTGTGTATGAAGACCATCAGCCTCATCGCCCTCATCTGCCTGCGTATCGGACAGGAGATGGTCCAGCAGCACCTGAGTGAGCCTGTGGCCACCTTCTTTCGTGTCTTCTCTCAGCTGCATGAACTTCGGCACCAGGTGGGCAGATGTACCGGGCAGATGTACCTGGCAGCTGCGGGCTGGCCAATGGCCATGGCCTCTGCTAACTCCCCAGGGCTTCCTGCCCACAGGATCTGAAGCTGGAGTCCGTGGGCCGCAGTGAGGGCCAGCTGCCAGAGGTGGCCTTCTCTGATGGGCAGCTGCGTCCGGCGGACCCCGCCCTGCTGGACGAGCTGCAGAAGGTGTTCACCTTGGAGATGGCATACACAATCTACGTGCCCTTCTCCTGCCTATTGGGTACTGCCGCATCATGTCCCCTCCCAGCCTCTGCAGCTACCGTTCTTCCCCTGGGAGGGCCCCACTTCCCGTCCCTGGAGTCAGTAGTGGTTGTTAGGTGCAGTTTTCTGGGTCAGAGCCTTAGACCTCTGAGTCCCAGTGACATATAAACAGAGACTGAATTTTGGCCAGTTGGGGGTGGGGGGGCACAGGAGTGGCCTAGCCTGTCCCTGGGGCAGGGAGGGGAGCCAGGCTGCCGGACTGATGTCTTAGGAGCCGCCCAAGAGGAATGAGCGGCCCACCATTCACGTAGCTTCCTGTGCAGGCCTGGCCCTGTGCCGAGTGTCCACATGTGTCATCTCCCTGAATAGTATGAGCAGCCCTGGTCGGATGTGTTGTCATCCCTACGCTGACATCTGAGCCGTGGGAGGCAGAGCATCACGTGTCTTGGTCCCTGTTCTGTTTCTGATGCCCGGCGTGGCACCCAGCTCATAGGAAAGATGCTCACATGTCCATACTGAAGGCGTGAATCCAGGTTTTCCTGGGAGGAGGAAGCCGGCTCAGAGACAAAGAGTTACTTGCTGAGAGTTGCACAGCCAGTATCTTCCCTGTGTGCTGTGGTTCCCAAGCCCCTTGGGTGGGTGGCGGCAGTTGCTGGCCATCTCCCTTCATCTCAGGACCTCTCCCGCTCCCATCCAGGTGACATCATCCGGAAAATTGTCCCCAACCACGAGCTGGTAGGGGAGCTGGCGGGGCTGTACCTGGACAGCATCAGCCCGAGCAGCCGTAGCCCTGCCATCGTGGAGCCCACCGCGCCCAGCACCGGCCCGGAGTGGGACCCCCAGGGTGGGGGCTGCCCCCAGGACGACAGCCACTCGGGGACCTTTGGGAGTGTCCTGGTTGGGAACCGCATCCAGATCCCCAATGACTCCCAGCCTGACAGCCCCGGCCCTCTGGGCCCCATCTCTGGGGTGGGCGGCGGGGAGCCTGGCAGCCAGAGTGAGGACAACGCGCTGAAGCGGGAGCTGCCGCGGAGCGCACATGGGCTGAGTGGGAACTGGCTGGCCTACTGGCAGTACGAGATTGGCGTGAGCCAGCAGGACGCCCACTTCCACTTCCACCAGATCCGCCTGCAGAGCTTCCCAGGCCACTCGGGGGCCGTCAAGTGCGTGGTGCCCCTGAGCGGCGAGGACTTCTTTCTGAGTGGCAGCAAGGACCGCACCGTGCGCCTCTGGCCACTCTACAACTCCGGGGACGGCACCAGCGAGACGGCCCCACGCCTCGTCTACGCCCAACACCGCAAGAGCGTCTTCTTCGTGGGCCAGCTCGAGGCCCCGCAGTGTGTAGTGAGCTGTGACGGGGCTGTGCACGTCTGGGACCCCTTCACAGGTGAGCGGGCCCGGGTGAGGCCTGTTCTGTAGCTGCGGTTCTGTCCTCTACCAAGGGTGGCGGGTTGGGGTGTAACGGTGTGTGGTTGGGGGTGATGCAGTGAGTCCACAGAACGGAGCATTTAGGACTTGGAATCCATCAGACTTGAGTGTGAGGGTCTGCCAGCTTCCTTGCTGAGTAACTGAGCAAGTCCCCCTGCTGCTGGGAGCATCGATGTGTATGTGTGTGTGTGTGTTAGTCTTTTGGCCATGCTGCCGGCATGTGGCATCCTAGTTTCCCGACCAGGGATTGAATCCGTGCCCGCTGCATTAGCAGCGCAGAGTCCCCAGCTACTGGACCACCAGGGAAGTCCCTGGACACATCAGTTTTCCCATCTGCAAAATGGGAATCAGAACAAATGCTTATGTAGATAACGCGTAGAGGTTTGGCTTAACATGTAGCATGTAGTATCCTGGTTAGTAAACAGTTGCTTGCTTATTTTGTGTTGTCATTGTAGGGAAAAATAAGGTTAAAAATCAGAGATTGGGGGGATGGAGTAGTATCAAAGCAGACGGTGGAAGGTGTAGCTTTCAGCCAGTTTGCTACGTGAATAGAGAAGCCTGGCATGGCCACAGAGATGTTAATAGAAAGATGGGAGGGTCAAAAAACATCCTTAGTGTTCATTGAGATCTGGGATGTGGGAGGCAAGTATGGGGTGGATAGGGGGGATAGGGGAGAAGGAAATGGCAACCCACTCCAATGTTCTTGCCTAGAGAATCCTGTGGACAGCTGAGCCTGGTGGGCCGCCGTCTATGGGGTCGCACAGAGTCGGACACGACTGAAGCGACTTAGCATGCATACATGCATTGGAGAAGGAAATGGCAACCCACTCCAGTATTGTTGCCTGAAGAATCCCAGGGACAGAGGAGCCTGGTGGGCTGCTGTCTATGGGGTCGCACAGAGTCGGACACGACTGAAGCGACTTAGCAGCAGCAGCAGCAGGTGGGATAGGAGGAATTGGGGCTCTTCCATCAGTAACTGGAACCCCATACCCACCATGTCTTTCCTTCACAGGGAAGACTCTTCGCACGGTGGAGCCATCGGACAGCCGGGTGCCCCTGACTGCTGTGGCCGTCATGCCCGCCCCCCACACCAGCATCACCATGGCCAGCTCTGACTCGACCCTGCGCTTTGTGGACTGCAGGAAGCCAGGCCTGCAGGTCAGGAGCGACCCTTTTTCCAGCCCTGACCTGGGTGCCTGGCAGGGAGGAGAGAAACCCCTCCCCCCACCCCTGCCCCCCAGGAAGAGAGGAGCCCAGGGTGGAGTTTTTCACTGGAGACAGATCACCTGCAGCAGCAAACCCTCCGGGGTGGGGGTGGGACTCTGGCCAGGGATCCTGGGGGCCTCTCCTTGATGGGTAATGAGGCTCTGGGGGTTGGAGGCTGAGCTGCACCTAGCGGGGGGAAACACGGGTTGGACTGGGCAGTGGAGCCCCAGCTTTTCCTCCTCTGCCGGCAGCATGAGTTTCGCCTGAGCAGCGGGCTGAACCCCGGGCTCGTCCGCTCCCTGGCTGTCAGCCCCAGTGGCCGGAGCGTTGTGGCCGGCTTCTCCTCGGGCTTCATGGTGCTGTTGGACACCCGTACGGGCCTAGTTCTGCGTGGCTGGCCTGCCCACGAAGGGGACATCCTGCAGATCAAGGTGACAGGCCAGGTCCCCTCCCCTCCTGCCTGACTGGTCCAGCCCTCACCTCTGCTTAGGGCCCACCCAGGACGGGCCCCCCTGCTGATGTCCTTCATACCTGCTGGAGGATTGACAGGCAGGGCGGGTCAGGAGCCAGACTGCACCTCAAGGACTTGAGCAGGAGGTGGGCCCCGGGGGCGGGAACCAGGGGGCCGAGCTGACCCTGAGCTTCCTGGAGATGTTCTAATGAATAACCCTTGTCCATATTTGTCTTACTTGGGGGATCAGGGGTCAGGCCCTGTCCATGACCCAGTCAGGTTAAATAAAGCTCAGCTGGGAGGCTGTTTACTGCCCCCAGACCACTGAGCAGAGTCCATGCCCCTTGCTGGGCTGTCCTGGTGGGGGAAGGGGCTGTCCTGGTGGGGGAAGGGGCAGGTCAGGCCTGGGAATCCTGCTCCCACCTCCACCCCGCCCCATTTTTTCAATCACAGACCTCAGGGAGGTCCAGGCAGGGAGGAACAGGGCTATTTGTGGGAGGGTTTTTCCAGGCAATTGGGAGTTCCTCCCCAACCTAAGTGGCAGCCAGGGGACATGCACTGCCACTGCTGGGGGCAGGGCACCCCTGGCTCCTTCCAGGGCCCCCTAGGTTCTGTCGTTGCTCAGTTGTGTCCAGCTATTTGTGACCCCATGGACTATAGTGTGCCAGGGTTCCCTGTCCTTCACTATCTCCTGGAGCTTGCTCAAACTCATGTCTGTTGAGTCGGTGATGCCATCAAACCATCTCATCCTCTGCTGTCCCCTTCTCCTCCTGCCCTCAGTCTTTCCCAGCATCACGGTCTTTTCCAATGAGTTGGCTCTTCACTTCAGGTGGCCAAAGTATTGGAGCTTCAGCTTCAGCATCAGTCCTTCCAATCAATATTCAGGGTTGATTTCCTTTAGGATTGACTGGTTTGATCTGGGTTCTGGATGCCTCTAAATTCTGACTTTGCAAGAAAGCATCAGGAGGTCCCTGGGGTCAGCCTGCATGTTAGTCCTGGCTCTGCCACTTACTGGCTCTGTGACCTTGTATGATGACTTAACTTTCCTGAGCCTTAGTTTTTTTTGTCTGTAAAATGGAAACAGCAGCACCTATCTCATAGAGTTGTTATGAAGATTAATCATGGTAAGATGTTGAATGTGCTTGATACAACATCTTACATGTAGTAAGCACCCAAGTTACAATGATTACTGGGTCGATGATGCTTTAATATACTCATATGAGCTGATGCTAATATAATGTGGGAGGGTGTAATGTAGGAGGGTGGCAGCCTGTCCCTGACTCAGGACGACACGTCTTCCTGGGAGGAGATGTAGGAGAGAACAGGACGACTCCGGCCCCCACTGAGGCTCTCCCCTCTCCCTGGCAGGCAGTGGAGGGCAGCATCCTGGTCAGCTCCTCCTCTGACCACTCCTTGACTGTCTGGAAGGAGCTGGAGCCGAAGCCCACGCACCACTACAAGTCCGCCTCTGACCCCATCCACACCTTCGACTTGTACGGCAGCGAGGTGGTGACCGGCACTGTGGCCAACAAGATTGGCGTCTGCTCCCTGCTCGAGCCCCCTTCCCAGGCCACCACCAAGCTCAGCTCTGAGAACTTCCGCGGCACGCTCACCAGCCTGGCCTTGCTGCCCACCAAACGCCACCTCCTGCTGGGCTCTGACAACGGGGTGGTCCGCCTCTTGGCGTAGGCTGAGGCGAGATCTGGTCAGGCAGAGATGGCACACATCGTCCAGGAAGCCGTCCCTCATCTGTGTTTCCCCAGTAGCTCCTTCCTGGCAAGCCTCAGGCCCCACGCCCTGGGTGCCCACATGGCCTGCCAGCTAGGGTGGTGTGGGAGCCTGGGCTCCTGAATCCCCAGAGTCACTGAGGCCCCCGGAGGGGATCTCATTCATGACTTGGGGCGATGTTGCTCGGAGCCAGCGGGAAGCAGATGGGAGAGCCTGGCAGGGGCTTCCCTGGTGGCCCAGTGATTAAGACTCTGTGCTTCCACTGCAAGGGGCGTGGGTTCAGTGCCTGGTCGGGGAACTAAGATCCCACATACCGAATGGTGCGGCCAAGAAATAAAAATTAAAAAAAGAGGGAGAGCCTGGGAAAGCATCGCTGCCCTCCCTTCTCTCCAGCTCCGCCCTCTGCATCCGCGTGGGGACAGGATGCTCTGGGGAAGAGGGAAGGAGACCCCCTGCCAAGCTGTCTCTACCACAGCCCCCCTCCAGCTGGCTCTCTCTGACACTGTCCTCCAAGGGTAGGGAGGCTGCCCCACTCCAGGACACTGGTGGTGCTTGGACTCCGGCCTCGAAGGGCTGACCACGGTCCAGGAGTTAAGAGCCTTGGGCTGGGCTCTTAAGTGTCCACCCAGCCAGGCCCTGGCCAGTGTGGGACCAGTAGGGGGAGAAAGAGGGCAGGACCAAAGGAGGGCAGATGGATGGGGCCAGATGGTGCCTGTCTGGAGTGACCCCATGCCTTGCCTGCCCACCCCTCACCACAGTGTTTGTGCCTTGAGCTGATGAGGCAGCTTCTGGGTCCAGAAGCCTTGAGGGAGGGGGTCCAGGACCCTGAAAGAAGGGGTGAGAAGAATCATCTCTGCATCTCAGGTCTCCCTCCCCCAGGGGGACAGGAAGACCCAGGTGTTGCAGGTCCTCGCATTCTGGAGCAGAGATGAGGTCTGAGGCTGGACCCCTGCTGCCTTCTCACTATTTGCAATAGATGTAAATATGATCAATAAATCCTGTGGAAGAGCCATGGATCCGAGTGAGGCTTTTCTTGATGGTGGTGTTCGGGGAGGAAAGGTTGGGACCCCGCAGCTTCCTTGACAGGGATGAGGAGGGGAAGCATCCTGACCATGGTTCTTCAGGTGGTTACAGGGTCCACGGCCTCTAGTTCATGCAGCCCAGAACCCTCACCCCAAGGAGGGGAAGGAAACATTGCTTCCGAGGAGGTGGGATGCTGAAAGAGGCTGCGTCCCTAGACGGCATCTTTTCTCTCCCCTCCCCCTGCCTTCTGGACCCAGGCTGGAAGCAGCCCACCAGGAGCCAGGACATGGGAGGACCAGGGATTCGCATCCTGCATCCTGATCCAGGTTTCCTCCCTTGCCTTTTGTAGCTTCCTCTTCCCTCTTCTTGGGAGGGGGAGGCAGTTCTGAGGAAGAGTCAAGGACACTGAAAGCGGGAACCTGAATGTGACTCAGCCCAGCTCTGTGTCCTTGGCTAGGTCATACAGCTTCTCGGAGCCCGACTGAAGCAGTGATAACCCCCTACTTCATGGGGTCACTGAAAGTCCCCTGTCCTTCTTGGATCTAACCCCCTGATTGAAGACAGGCTCTTGGTCTCCTGAATCTCCTTTCTCCAGGCTCAGGTGGGAGCCTGAGAACCCTCTCCCGGGGTTCCAGGTGGCTGTCCCAGTATTAGATGCCCTGGTGGGAAAGGGGCTTTTGGTCCCAATATCAATGTTTAACCGGATGTGCAGGTCAATATTTACCAGAAGAGAAGGCAACTGGAACAGTGGTTGGCTGAGAGCAAAGGTCCTGGTGGGAGGGGAGGGCTCAGCTGGGTTGGCTGGAGCGGGGCAGAGCGCGGGAGCACCAAGCGGGCCGGAGGGAGGTTGGTGTACAGCAGTGAGGAGCCTGCAGAGGTAAGGGCAGGGGGGTGCCTCGGCCTGGAGCTGCCCACCTTGCTGAGGGGTCTCGGCTGAGTTTATTCAGGAGGTTTGTGACTTCCCAGCCTCCTGAGATGATGAGGGGCCAAGGTGGGGGCTTTCAAGGGGAGTCCCTCTGGGAAATGAAAAACTAGAGGTCTTTTTCTTGGCAGGAAGATTTAAAAAACCCAGGTCGGAGATTGGGGCCCTGGCCAAGGGTCCTTGTGTGGGATGCGGAGGGGCCTAGGGGTGAGAGAAAGACGCTTGAGATGGGGGCGGGGTGGGGGTGTGTGCGAGACCCACTCCGGGGCCAGGCCGAGACCTGCCCATCCCCACCAGTCATCCTGGCTTCCCGGAGTCAGCCTGGGGCTAGCGCGGGGGCCGAGGCCTGTGTTTTCCGTAAGTCCAAAGGTGGCTCTGGCCACAGTCATTCATTGGGCTCAGCTGTTGGGTCAATAAGGCCAGTCTCTGGCCCAGCTCCCCACCCCTACTGAGACCACAGGCCAGCCCACCCTTGTGGACAAGACCAGGCCAGCCAGAAAGGAGAGTTGGATTGGAGCTCTGGGGAGGGAATTCCAGTACGGAGCAGGCTTCAGGACAGGCCTTCCAGAAGAGGGGCCTTGGGAGGCTGACAGCCATCGCTGCGTGCTGGCCCGTGCAGTCAGGGCTCACCAAGACCAACTTAGGTTGGTCTCCACAATACACGTGGGATGAGGAAGGGACTTTTGCCACCATTTTACAAGATAAAGCAGAGCCCAGAGAGTTTAAGGGACACATCCTGGGTCCTCTGCCAAGAGGCGAAGCCTGGATTCAAACTCAGGTCTGACTCACAACTCCCAGCCTTGAGAAATAGGGACTTTTTCTGTTTGGGTAATATTTTCTGCCATGAACCAAAACACCTTCAGGGCATACAGTGTAAAAACCAGAAAACACAAAGCGGGAAGAAAGCAATTCGGGAGAGAGTTCGAGCAATTCACAGCTCAGAGAGACACGCTGTGGGCGTGGGTACTGCTGCTGGCGTTGTCCCCTCCGCAGTGGTGGCTCAGGACTCCAGCTGCCCATGAGCCTGTGGGTGGGATTCCTCGGCGGGTGCGGGGGTGAGGTAGGAACAGAGCCTTCCCGTCCTGCACAGGAACATGGCGCTGCTCTGGGGGCTCCTGGCGCTCAGCCTCTCCTGCCTGTCAAGCCTGTGCTCAGCGGTGAGCCTGGGCCGAGGTCTGGGTGGGGCAGGGCGGCAGCTCTGGGAGAGGTCGAGGGTCTTGGGGAAAAAGAGGGGGGGTGCTGGGTTGAGGGAGGTCTTGGCTTCAGGGGTTCCCTCTCCTCTCCCCCTCCCTCTCTCAGCAGTTCTCTCCTGTGAGCACCATGGAGCCCTTGGATCTGCAGGTACTGGGGAATGAGGCAGGACAGGGAGGAAGGTCCCCCAGGGCCTCTCCTGTGGCTGGTGCTGGGTAGGGGGCTCAGGAAGGGCTGCTCTCCATCTGCTTCCTCCTTCCTTCAGCTAATGGACGGGCAGGCCCAGCAGAAGCTGCCCCCACTTTCCCTCCTCAAGCTGGACAACCAGGTACAATCAGGTGGGGCTGGGCAAGAGTGGGCGGGACCCGTGGGAGGAAGGCAAATCCGAAGGGCAAGGAAACGGGGAGGGGAGGGTGGCAGTGAGGCTGAGGCCTGAAGGGAGAGGATGGGAGGGACCCGAGGGAGGAACCTAGCCCCCAGAATGCTGTCGCCCATCGGGACAAGGCCCTGCTGTCCCCAGTACAGGGGCTTTGAAGGAAATCTTCAACAGAGCTGACCCCTTGACCCCAATGCCCCTCCCCCCCCAATCTGTCCCTGTAGGAGCCGGGTGGCCAGATTGCCCCGAAGAAGGCCCCAGAAGACTGCAAGTTGTCCCCAACCCCTGAGCAGACACGCAGGCTGGCCCGGGCCATGATGACCTTCACCACAGACCTCTTCTCCCTGGTGGCCCAAAGCTCCACCAGGCCCAACCTCATCCTGTCACCTCTGAGTGTGGCCCTGGCCCTGTCTCACCTGGCACTAGGTACTGGGGCAGCAGACCAGGAGACCAGGTGCAGACCAGGAGAGCTAGGAGGCCAGAAGGAACTCGCCTCCTTCCCCAGAGCTTACTATCAGGCGCTTCCTCCATCAGGGTCCCTTGAAAGTTTGTTAAAAACACAGACTCGTATCTCCATGAATCAGAGTCTCAGGGATTGGGCCCAGGATGGGCCTCTGGTGGTTTTTATGCACGAGTCTGGCAGTTCCAGTGTCTCTTTTGGACTGGAGGGTCTCATGGTGGGACAGAGTCCAGAGAGGGAAGGCGATGGAATGAGGTCACCCAGACTAGCAGCAGCGGAGATGGAAGTAAAACTTGGGTGTCCTGACCTTCAGGAGGTGGGAGGAGACAGTGTGGTCTCGTGGGCATGTTCACTGTAGATGTTCAAGGGGGACAGGAGGATTTCCCTGGTGGTCCAGCACTTAAGACTCTGCGCTTCCATGGCAGGGGACATGGGTTTGATCCCTGGTCTGGGAACTAAGATCCTGCAATGCTGCAAGGCACAGCTCCGCCCCCCCCACCCAAAAAGGGTTAGGAAAAGACGAGGGGGTGGGAATGCCCACTGCTGCTGTGTCCTCCCTGCTCAGGTGCTCAGAACCAAACGCTGCAAAGGCTGAAAGAGGTGCTGCATGCAGACTCAGGGCCCTGCCTGCCCCACCTGCTCAGCCGCCTCTGCCAGGACCTGGGGCCTGGGGCTTTCCGGTTGGCTGCCAGAATGTATCTGCAGAAAGGTAGGTGTGGGTGGGGGCAGACACTGCCTAGGTAGCTAGGTAGTGCTCTGGGGTGGACAGGGTGAGGAAGATGGACGTGGGCTCAGGCAGTTTGTTGGAACGCTGGTGGCTCTGGAGCCCAAGTCCTGGCAACAGCCTGTGCTCCCTTCTGTGTAGGATTTCCCATCAAAGAGGACTTCCTGGAACAATCAGAACAGCTCTTTGGTGCAAAGCCCATGAGCCTGACGGGAATGAAGGGGGAGGACCTGGCGAACATTAACCGATGGGTGAAGGAGGCCACGGAAGGGAAGATCGAGGATTTCCTCTCAGATCTGCCAGATGACACAGTGTTGCTTCTCCTCAATGCCATCCACTTCCAGGGTGAGCTCCTCCCCTTCTCGGTCCCCACCTGCAGCCCCTACCCCTGCCCTGCAGGCATGCTTTGTTCTGAGGGTCCCTCCTTCTCCCCAGGGCTAGGCTGGGAGGTGGTGGAGATGGTGGGAGATAGGTCGCAGTGTTGCTGGGAGGAGGCCCAGGAACTGGATGGGGCTTTCGTGGAGAGTTCCCTAAGAGGAGCACATGGCAAGCCACTCCAGTATTCTTGCCTGGAGAATCCCAAGGACAGAGGAGCCTGGTGGGCTACAGTCCATGAAGTCGCAGAGAGTCGGACATGACTGAGCGACTAAGCACAGCACAGCCCTGGGAGTAGTGGTAATAGTAGTAGCGTTAGTCACGTCCAACTCTGTGACAGCGTGGACTGTAGCCCGCCAGGCTCCTCTGTCCATGGGTTTCTCCAGGCAAGAATAGTGTCCTCAGAGCATCGTCCCAATCTGGGAACTGAACCCGGGTCTCCTGCATTGCAGTCAGATTCGTTACCGTCTGAACTATAGGGAAGTCCTCCCTAGGAGGAAGTGAAGTCTAAAAAAACCTGGGGTAATGGGGGGATTTCCTGGGAGCAGAGCAGGGTAGGGGGAATGAAAGCCCAGATTCTGCAATCGCTCCAGAGAAGACACCTCAGATCACCTGGGTATCACCTGGCACGCCACTGCCTGGGGCCTTACCCTCCACCTTTTGTCCCTTTAATGGGTTCTGGGTGGGACGGGGAAGAGGCTAGTGGTGTAGACCCTACCTTGGTCCCAGTCTAAATGGCCCTGCCCTCTGTTGGATGCAGGCTTCTGGAGGAGCAAGTTCGACCCGAACCTCACACAGAGAGGTGCTTTCCACCTGGACGAGCAGTTCACTGTGCCGGTGGACATGATGCAAGCCCTCACGTATCCACTGCACTGGTTCCTGCTGGAGCAGCCTGAGATCCAGGTTACCCCTGACTGCTCAGGCTGGGCCTGGGTGCTGGGAGGTGGGAAAGGAACTGTGCAGCTGTGGACCACCATACGGCTCAACAGTGCACCCCACCTCCCTTGCAGTCTTGTCACTGGGGCAGGTGGCTCTGAAAAGTCTCGAGGGGCCCTCACCCAGGGGGACTGAGACTCGAGTCTCTTTGAGGTTCATTCCTTGGGCGTTACTTGTGTGCAGACTCTGTCCCAGGCATTGCGGTTCAGTGGAGAACAAGGAAAACCAAATCCAGGGAAGACGCACAGTGCCTGAGCAAACGTAGATCAACAGGATAATTTCAAAGAGTGGGGGGAGGTATTTTAGCTAGAGTGGTCAGAGAGCCTTCTTTGAGGAAGAGACATTGTTGAGGCCCCTTTGGCTAAGGGGATTCATTTCAAGGACCTGTGGGTTGTGGGGCAGCACAAGCTCTCAGCAACCCGAAGCCTTTGAGATGCGACTTGAGCTCTTTCATGCTCCTTAGAAAGGAGGGTCTGATTGGGATGGCTTGGTCAGCTTCCTGATGGAGCATTCTGATTAGAGAGAGGGCTATGCCGTGTATCTCAGATGCAGCCTCCCGTGCTTCTAGCCCAAACACGGTCCCCTTGGCCTGAGCGAGCACTGGTCCCTGGGCCAGTCAACTGAGGTGGCAGTGTTGGTTAATTTCACAAGGCCGTGACTGAGAGGGGCTGTGGGCAAGGCGGGTCCCCTGGAACAGTGTCCCAGCCTCTCTCCAGTTCACCCTGACACGTGGACCATCTGATTCACCTCCCCACCAGGCTGTGTCCTGCCCACACTTCCTTCACCCTTTAATTTTTTAAATTTTTTGTCTGTGCTACTTGGCATGTGGAATCTCAGTTCCTCAACCTGGCATTGAACCTTTGTACTGGAAGCGTGAAGTTTTAACCACTGGACCACTAGGGAAGTCCCTTCCTTCATCCTTTAGTCTCCATCCTTTGCCCTCCTTGGCCCTCCTCTTCCTCGCACCCTCTGCAGGCTGGCCCAGGCAGCCAGATACTGGCACTCCCCCTCCCACCGCAGGGGTCCTGCCCCCTGGGTGCTCTGCCTGGAGGCCGAGGGGTCACATCCACTAGGGCCCGTGGAGCCCAGTGCTTTTCACCCTTCTTGGACTGCAGAAACACCCATTCACATGAAATCTTACCCCAAATCACAGTATAAATAGGCAGCCAGGCAAGTCACTGTTGGAGGAGAAGGGAGTAGAGAGGGTACCCGCCTCCAGCAGGGAAACCTGGTCCATTGTACACAGGGAGGAAGCGAGAGGTGTTCACCGGGAGTTCCTCATCCCGAGTCACGGGCTGGCTGGCAGCAGAGGAAGAGAGAGAAAACCACCATTTATTGAGTGAGCACCGCCTATGTGCAAACACTCTGCTAGAAGCTTTAACAGTGTATCTCTTTCCATTACATGTCAGCTGGCAGTGTGGGCAGGTAGTGTCACTCTGCCCATGAGGAAGTGGAGGCTCAGGGAGGCCCCCTCCCCTGACACACCTGTGAAGGATGGGCTGTCTCATAAGGGATGCTGGCCCAGCTCCCACCTGGGCCTGGGCGCTTTCTGGCCCTCATGGTGTCTCCTTCCCCTGTCTGTAGGTGGCTCATTTCCCCTTTAAGAACAACATGAGCTTCGTGGTCCTGATGCCCACCCGCTTTGAGTGGAACGCGTCCCAGGTGCTAGCCAACCTGACCTGGGACATCTTGCACCAGCCCTCGCTGTCGGAGAGGCCCACCAAGGTCCAGCTGCCTAAGCTGCATCTCAAATACCAACTGGACCTGGTGGCCACCCTCAGCCAGCTGGGTAAGGAAGCTGGGCATGGGACAGCCCCCCCACTCAGGCTAGGTGGGGTGGGTGAGGAGGAAGTTTCCAGCTGGCAGGTCAGAGTCAGAGCTAGCCTTGTGTCCTGGACTTTTCTGGGGCTTGGGGAGGTGAAAACCTTTGGATCCTCTCTCCTGGGGAGGGGTGCGTGGCCCGGCCATTGAGGGCCTGCTCTGCCCAAGACTGAGCACTGTAAAGAATCCTGAATGGAAAACCAGAGTAGCCCACCATGTACAAGGAGCTCAGTCTTTTGGGGTGGACAGGTGAGGAATCAAGTACTTAGAATTCAGCATAAGTGCTAAGATAGAAGGCTTCTCTCCAGTTCACCTGGGAGAACACTGAAAAGGCACCAGGCACCTATCTGGACTTTGGGGCAGGCAATCAGGGAAGGCTTCCTGGAGGAAGGGGCCTTTAAGCTGATACATGAAGGTTAAACAGGAGTTAACCAGCCCTCTGTGAGTTCAAGGTGTTCCCTGACCAGGATGCCAGACACCCTTCCAGGCAGGTCCAGGCAGCCTGTGGGGCAGAAGGCAGCTCTGACCAGCCATCTGCTGCCCTGGGGCAGGCCTGCAGGAGTTATTCCAGGCCCCGGACCTACGTGGGATCTCCGATGAGAGGCTGGTGGTGTCCAGCGTGCAGCATCAGTCGGCACTAGAGCTCAGCGAGGCCGGCGTGCAGGCGGCCGCGGCAACCAGCACGGCTATGTCCCGCATGTCCCTATCCTCCTTCATCGTGAACCGCCCCTTCCTCTTCTTCATCCTTGAGGACAGCACGAGCCTGCCCCTCTTCGTGGGCAGTGTGAGGAACCCCAACCCGGGCGCGCAGCCGGAGCGCAAGGAGCAGCAGGACTCCCCCGACGGCAAGGACTCCTTCCAGGATCACAAAGGCCTCCCCCGCGGAGACAAGCCCTTCGACCCAGACTTGAAACTTGGGCCGCCCTCGGAAGAGGATTACCCTCAGCCTGGCAGCCCCAAGTGAGGGGCTGTGGCCTCCAGCATCCCGAGTCTCTGCTTGGACCAACATCTCAACTCGTGTGACTCTTTCCAAAAACAGCTTTGTGGGATTGGGGCTGGGGGCCTGGGGAGGGCAGTCTGGGAGAGGGGAGGAAGGGAGCCGTTCTCTTGTCTCCTCTTGGGTAGTTTGGGGTGGGGTGGCGCTGGGAGGAGGGTAGGCATCAGGGAACCATGGGCCTCGGTCCCACATCGCTTCTTCCAACGGGGCCCAGAGGGTGTCCTGGTTTGGGGCTCAGACAGAGGGGTAGCGGTGGGTCATTTTGTTGGGAAGGTAGGTAGTTTATTCCCTAGGGCAGCTGTGTGCCTCCACACTTGTTTACCAGAGAGGGAGGGACAGGGAGGAGGGGACACCCTGGCCGAGGAGAGGGGGCGGCTGTCTTGAGGTTGCACAACACGGGTGGAGGTTGAGCTCCCTGCACCACTGCCTCCTGAGCTGCCCAGGGCCCACCAGCCTCCCGCTCACTGTCACCTCAGTCTCCCCGCTGGTCCTTGGAGGTACCAACACTGCCAAGACTCCTCTTCTTCCTTCTCCCCTCTGCCCCCTCTGCGCCGTGTCTCAGTGGCTGAGAGGGTGGGGAAGGGGGGGCATTAGCTGCCAAAGGCTCTTTTGTAAAGTTTTTGTAGTGATTTTTACGCCACCTGAATAAAGAATGAATGGGCCTGTCTGCTTTGATGTCATTGTTTGGGCTATGGGTGTGAGCACAGGGTGCTGGGGGAATGCGGGAATGAGGCTACCGAGCAGACGCGAGGAGAACCACTCTGGGCTCCGGGAAGCAGCCCTCTCCGTGCCACGTCTGGCCTCTGGCCACTCGCCAGCCCTTGTCCAGCGCGCAGGCCCTCTGACCTTGCCAGCCTGGCTCTGCTCTCAGCCTGGTCCTCTCTCCGGGCCTCAGGCAGCCGGCAACAAAGGTGGCCCAGAATAGCGCCAGCCTCCTGGTCTGGGAGAAGAACTGGCAATTAGGGAGCTTGAGGAATTTCTAATTACACGCCGGCCCCCTCTGTCAGGAGCTGGCGCCTGCCAGCCTGGGAAGGGAGGGGAGCAGGCGGCTGGGAGCGCGGGCTCCAGCTGGAGACTGTCAGTGCCTGACGATTTGGGGGAAGCAACTGGGGGCACTTGGGCACAGGGCTGGGGGCTGAATGGCTGTCCACGTGGGTGGGCTCTTGTCTGTGAGTGCAGGGTGTCTGCGTGGCAGCAGCCACTTGCAGCCCTGTGGTGCAGTGGTTAAGAGCAAGTCCTTAGGACGGGCTCTGGCTTCTAACAAACCAGAAGGGTGGGGAGATGAGAAATAAGTCAATAAGTGACATACATGGTGTGTCAGAGGGGGATGAGTGCTCTGCTGAGAAGTAAAGCAGGGAAGGCCTCCCTGAGGAGGTGACTTTGGAGCAGAGATTAGAAGGAGATGAGGGCAGGCACTAGGGGAACATCCTGAAGAAGAGCATCCCAGGCAGAGGAGTGGGAGCTGCCCAAAAGGTTTAGGATGAGCAGGAGATCCGTGGGGCTGGAGGAGAGAGAGAATTGTAAAGAGATCATCGGAAAGTTACTGGAACAAATTGCCCAGCCTGCCAGCTTAATTTTCCCACTCCTGAGTTTTCTTCAGTTCTCTCCTGTCTATTCGGGCTCTAGCCAAAATTTGGCTCTAGTCATCACACCCAGGGCTGCCTTGACTACATCTTCTGCCCTGTAAATACTTGTCAGGTGCCTCTGCTGGGCCCAGCAGCACCCCACGCTCTGGGGCTGCAGTGATCAAAAAGCCGACAAGATCCTCCCCGACAGAATCTAAACCTGGTGGGTGATTGGTCCGGTCCGGCAGTCCCCCACCTCCAGGATCTAATGACTGATGATCTGAGGTGGAGCTGATGTAATAATAATAAAGTGGACAAGAAATGCAGTGTGCTTCAATCATCCCCAAATCACCCCCTACCCCGCTGGGTCCGTGGAAAAACTATCTTTCACAAAACCGCTACCAGGTACCAAAAAGGTTAGGGATGCTGGTCTAGACAATAAACAAGTTAACATTTTGGATTGAAGTATAGGGCTTCCCAGGTGGCTCAGTGGGTGAAGACTCCATCTGCAATGCTGGAGACATAGGAGTCGCTGGTTTGATCCCTGGGTCAGGAAGATCCCCTGGAGGAGGGCACGACAACCTGCTCCAGTACTCTTGCCTGGAGAATGCCATGGACAGAGGAGCCAGGCAGGCTACAGTTTATAGGGTCACAAAGAATCAGACGTGACTTAGCAACTGAGCATGCACGAATGCATAGTATGCTGAAGCGTAATGAGCTGGACACGACACAGCGATGGAACAACAAAAGCGTAATGAATTTGTTTCACAAACTGAGCGCCCCGTGCCACCAGTACCTAGGTCAAGAAACAGTACTCACTCTCCTGACTCCTGGTAATGGACCAGTTTCTCCTGGTTTTGAACTTGAAATAAAAGAAGCACGCAATCCGTGCTCCCTTGTGCCTGGCTCTTTTCGGTCAACCTCCTGTTTGTGAGATTCATCAGCGCCATGTGGATGGCAATTATTCACTCCCTGTGGAAGACTTTAATTGAGGGGCGCCATGGTCTGAAGTAAGCTCTGGAAGGCTCATTTGGCTGTTGTGTGAACAGACGTTGAGGGACAAACGCAGGAGGAGGGAGGCTGGTTAGCAGGCAAGAGTCGAGTTGTAGGTGGCTTGGCCCAGGGTGCTGGCTGTGGAAATGCAGGGAAGTGATCAGACTTCAGGTATATTGTGCAGGTAGATGTTACAGAATTTGTGCATAGATTGTATTGGAGATAAGGGAAAGGAGAGACTCGCAGATGTAGGGTTCATCATTCAAATC
The DNA here is from genome assembly GCF_032452875.1 of Bos javanicus. Classification (NCBI taxonomy): domain Eukaryota; kingdom Metazoa; phylum Chordata; class Mammalia; order Artiodactyla; family Bovidae; genus Bos; species Bos javanicus. The sequence continues at coordinate 24,148,643 of NC_083886.1, forward strand.
TCCGGATTTTTGTCTTGAGAAGATGAGTTTTACTGAGATGGGAATCTGAGTGAGGGGCAGACTTTAGGATTGACTGGAGATGTCCATTTTGAACATGACTGAAATGCTACATTGATACAGAGCAACCTATGTCCCATTGTGCCTCGGGCAGTTTGAGTTATGCCTGTGGTTCCAGTTTAATTCACAGCACCTATTTTTGATCTTAGAAGTGTTTGGATGATGAATTATAATCTCCTCTCACTTGCTGGGCATCCATGTGGTTATGTCAAAGTCGAGGCTGGAAGTGTGTATTTGGGAACATACAGATGCTTTGAAAGTCATGGAACTGGCTGATGCCACCTAAGAGGAGATGGAGAGAGAAGAAAGGGGGATCCCAGAATCAAGCCAGCAAGTAAGATGGAAAAGATGGGGCTTGTGAGATGGAGAAAAATGGGAGGATGTAGGGAGTCAGGGTTTCAAGAAGGAGGAAGAGTTGGCTGCCTGCTGCCAAGGGCAGAGATGTCTGCTCCTTTGACAGCAGTTTCAAAGGAGAGCTGGGCACAGAAGCAGGTTGGAGGTTGAGGAGGGAAAGCACGAAGACGGTGCCGATGCCACGGTAACTAGCTCTGTCCCGTGTGGGTGGGAGGAAGGATGGAGAAACGGACAGTAGCTCTAAGGGAGGTGGCAATCAAGGCAGTGCCTTCCAACAGGGGAGTAACAGGCTATTTTACGGCTGTGGGATGGTCCTTCAGAGAGGGGTACGTTGATTGTGCAAGAGCGGGGCGGCCCATACAGTGCTGCTGTGACATTCTTGCCACGTCCTTGTGCACATATGCAATCTTTTGGGCTCAAACACTTAGAAGTAGAATAAATGAGTTGTGGGTTTGCATTTTCTTGCACTGCCAGGGCTGCCTCATACAGTCATTATGATTATTTTTCCGAAATTTTGGCTGCACTTGGTCTTTGTTGTGGCGTGTGGGCTCAGTTGCCCTGCAGCCTATGGGATCTTAATTCCCCGACCAGGGACTGAACCTGTGTCCTCTGCATTGAATTTTTTTTTTTTTTAATTTATTTGGCTGTGCCAGGTTTTAGTTGGGGCACACAGGGTCTTTTAGTTGTGGCACACAACTCGGTTGTGACATGTGGGATCTGGTTCCCTGACCAGTGATTGAAACCGGGGTCACTAAGCATGGAGTCTTAGCCCCTGGACAGTCAGGGAACTCCCACGCTAAATATGGTTATGCACAACTTTGCCGTTTGTTGCCAGATTGTTCTTCAGAGGGGTTATATCAATTTACGTTCTCATAAGGAGGGCCCATGGAGAAGGCAATGGCACCCCACTCCAGTACTCTTGCCTGGAAAATCCCATGGATTGAGAAGCCTGGTAGGCTGCAGTCCACGGACTCGCTAGGAGTCGGACACGACTGAGCGACTTCACTTTCACTTTTCACTTTCATGCATTGGAGAAGGAAATGGCAACCACTCCAGTGTTCTTGCCTGGAGAACCCCAGGGACGGGGGAGCCTAGTGGGCTGCCATACCTGGGGTCGCACAGAGTCAGACACGACTGAAGCGACTTAGCAGCAGCAGCAGCAGCAAGGAGGGCCCAAGAGATCCTAGCTGTCCGCATGCTCACTAGTACTTGGTATTCTCAGAAGTTCCAGTTTAGCCCATCTGAAGAGTGTGAAGTACACTCATCAAAGTATGGTTTTAATTTGCATTCCCTTGATTAGCTGGTGAAAAAAACATCTATTCATAAGTTTATTGGACACTCAGGAGTCTTCATCTGTGAATTACCTGGGCCTGTTTTTCTGTTGAATTGTTTTTATTTATTTTTTTTATTGATTTGTAATTATCGCTCTGTTACAGTTAGTAATCTTTTTTGTCAGTTATCTGTGTTACAAACATTTTCTCTTAGTGTGAGGCTTGTCTTTTCATTTTGTTTTATGGTACCTGTTCACGAGAACAAGTTTCTAATTTAGTGCCAAATTTATCAGTCTTTCACAATTTGTGCTTCTTTTGGTGTCTTGTCTGAAAAAGCATTCCTATTCAGAGATCACAAAAAAACCCATCTATACATTTTTCGAAAATGTTTACGTTTTTTTCCTGTTGTGTATATCTGTTTGTACTTGCTTTTTTTTTTTTTTTAACGGGAGAGAAGGAACGAGTGGCTTTATTCCTTTGCCAGGCAAAGGGGAAACGCAGTAGGCTAGTGCCTCAAGAACTGTGGCCCCTAAATTTGTTTTTTAAGCCATTAAAATTATCTTTGAAAGGATTCATACAAAAGAGATTATTATTACCTGTCTCCAGGGAGTATGGACTCAGGTGACTGGAGATCAGAGTGAAAAGAAGACATTCTCTTTAGATAGTTTTGAGTTTTGAACATATGAACAAAATACCTATTCAAAAATAAGTTGAATAATTTAAATAAAAATTCATTAAAAAGGTGCTGCAAAAACAGAAATTGTTTTTCAGAAACACTTAAATCTCTAATGTACCTACAGTTAATTTTTGTGTATGTTGTGAAACAGGGATCCAACTTCAGCTCGTCCGCAAAGATAGTCATGCTTTCCCGTGTTTCTTATTACTCTTTTATTTGGGGCTTCCCTGGTGTTCAGACGGTAAAGAATCTGCCTGCAACGCGGGAGACCTGGATTACATCTCTGAGTGGGAAAGATCCCTGGGAGGAGGGCATGGCAACCCACTCCAGTATTCTTGCCTGGAGAGTCCCATGGACAGAAGAGCCTGGTGGGCTACAGTCCATGGGGGTCACAAAGAGTCAGACACGACTGAGCACATTCTTTTACTTGACTTTGCCAGGTCTTAGTTGAGCCACATAGGATCTTCCATCTTCATTGTGGCATGCGGGATCTTTTTTTTAGTTGTGGCATACAAACTCTTAATTGCAGCATTTGGGGTCTAGTTCCCTGACCAGGGATCAAACCCAGGCCCCTGCCTTGGGATCGTGGAAATTTGACTACCAGGAAAGTCCCCTTCCCATGTTCCTATGATTAGCTTATTTGTATTCATCATGCAAAACTCAGATTCATATATTCCAACTTTGCTGCCATGATAACCTATAGAGCAGTGCCATCCATCAATGAAAATCACATATGCAGTTTAAGATTTCTAGAAGTTACATTAAAAAAGAAATAGGAGAAATTAATTTTAACAGTATATTTATTTAATCCAATATATTAATCAGGGTCAAAGTTATTGCTATTATTCACATTATTTTTCATACTAAATATTCAACATCTAGTGTGTATTTTACATTTACAGGTGATCACAGGAGCTCTGTGGCCACCGTGGTGAGTGGTTATCATACTGGATGGCATGGCTGTAGACAGCTATCACAGAACGTGCCACTATATTGGAAGGATCTGGGCTCATATCAGCCTCTGTTTTTAGCCAGCGAGCTTCTGAAGGACGGGCACCAAATCTTAATCGTCTATGCACTCCTTCTCCGTGTACCTAGAGAGTGATTTGAATAGAGGTGCTCAGTTTTTGGTTGGAAGGATTGAACTCTGACTGCTTTTTCCCTTTGTAAAAAATCGGGGTATACTTGCTTTACAAGGTTGCACAATAAAGTGAATTAGCTATATGTATACATTTATCCCCTCTCTCTCGGCCTTCCCTGCCCCTGACCCCACATCCTACCCACCTGGCTCATCACAGAGCACCAAGCTGAGCTCTCGTTGTTATACAGTAGGTTCCCACCAGCTGTCTGCTTTACACATGGTAGTGTGTAGATGGCGCTTCCCTTGTGGCTCAGTCAGTAAAGAATCCGCCCGCAATGTGAAAGACCTGGGTTTGATCCCTGGATTGGGAAGATCCCCTGGAGGAGGGCATGGCAACCCACTCTAGTATTCTTGCCTGGAGAATCCCCATGGACAAAGGAGCCTGGGGGGCTACAGTCCACGGGGTCACAAAGAGCCGGACACAACTGAGTGACTAAGCACAGTGTGTTTATGTCAATCCCAATCTCCCAATTCATCCCAGTACCCCCCACCCCTTGTCCACATGGCCATTTTCTGTGTCTGTGTCTCTATTCCTGCCCTGCAAATAGGTTCATCTGTACCATTTTTCTAGATTCTATATATGTGCGTTAATGTACAATGCTTGTTTTTCTCTTTCTGACTTCACTTTGTATGACAGACACCTGGTTTATCCATATCTCTAGAAATAACCCAATTTTGTTCCTTTTTATGGCTAATATTCCACTGTATATATGTACCACATCTTCTTTATCCATTCATCTGTCGATGGAGAACGCTGACTGTTGACACACTTTTCTTTACATAAATCTCAACCTGGTTCCCTGGGGAGTTCTACCCAGGGGCCCTAGATCTGCTCCCTGGAACCTCACATGAAGTGTGTGTGTGTGTGTGTGTTAGTCTCTCAGTTGTGTCCAACTCTTTGCAACCCATGGACTGTCGCCCAACAGGCTCCTCTGTCCACGGGATTCTCCAGACAAGAATACTGGAGTGGGTAGCCATTCCCTTCTCCAGGGGATCTTCCCAACCCAGGGATTGAACCTGGGTCTCCTGCATTGGCAGGCGGATCTTTTACTGTTTGAGCCACCAGTGAGGGTCCCCTAAATTTTCTCTTCTGAATATCCCAGAGTGCTTTCCCTTCCTTCTCTGACCCCGCCTTCTCTGAACAACCACTGGGCTTGTGTCAGGACTCACATGTGCCTGGAAAAGGTTTTGGTACATTCTCTATAATCATTTCTCATGTCAGTATTTTAGTCTCACAATCACACTGCAAGTTTCTTAATGCCCTGAGGTGAGCACAGCCTCGGAGCACTGTTCCCAGGTGAAATCTACGGTGCCCAGGTGGGTGCCAGGTACTCACACTCGGCCTTCTCTCAGGACTAATGTTTACAGTACATTTCATTTCTTCTGCTCAGATATTTTCCCCACTGCCTTGTCTGATCTTCAGAAATCAGAGCATTTCAGTGCTGAAAAAGCACACAGACATCCCAGTCCCATTCAGTCATTTTTCAGTCAAGGGTAGGGAGGAGCCATGAATGATGTCTTGCCCCAAATCTCAGTACCAGAACCAAGGACCAGCAAAAACCCGAGTCCCAGTTCTCGACCAGTGTTTCCTCTATTTTGGCTTCCTCCTGAGCCTCCTCCTGCCAGACTCTTCCTCAGCCCTGCTCCCACCCAGGCTGACGAGGCTGCCCTCTGGGGATGGGGGGCACTGTCAGGGCTCCAAAGAAAGGTTTGGTGCTGCAGTCTGATGCGTGAACTGGGGGTGTGTGGCAGAAGGCCAGCAGTGGGTTAAAGTTAACACCAAACAATGATGCAATCACAGATGCAATCACAGACTCCAAATTGAGTGCAGATCGCTTTAAGAAAGGAGTAGCTGTAATCTGAAGCCTGCTGGACGCTGGCTTGGGAGGCAGCAGAAAAGGCTCTGGTGCTCACAGGAGCCCCTCAGTGTGCAGACCCAGGCTGGGCGCAGAGCGGCGGTGCACCCACAGGTAAAGCAGCTCCCTGTCTAGTCCGCTAGTGTATCAGGGGAAGTTGGGAGGCTCCCCTGGGCTGGGGTGACCAGGGTGAGGCAGGTATAACTCCAGGAAGCAGAAAAGAGGGGTGCCAGGGAGAAGAGGCAGGAAGACCATAGTTCCTCCAGCTTGGGGACCAGGGTGAATAGGTGAGGGACGGCAGAGGGAGTTGGAGGTCAGAAGGTCAGAACCCAATTATCCCTAAACCACTAGGAGAAGAAGCTGGAGAAACTGCACCACTGGAAGAAGCCGGGAAAACTCTTGAATGGAATGGGTTGGAAAGCAGTGGAGGAGGGCAGTGGAGGGGAAGAAGCGAGAACGTGGCTAGCTGCTGGGTCAGGTCTGAGCAGCAGTTTGGGGTGGGGTGCTCTGCAACCCTCGGGGAAAGAGGCTGTTGGGTGCTGTGCCTCCACTGGGGAGCCCATTGGGCAACCTGGCCATGGCTTAGGCTTAGCTCCCTGTTGCCTTTTCAACATCACTGGCGCTGATTTTAAAGGTAACTTCTCAACACTGCCCAGCAGCTGGCCTGAGGGGAGCCCTCCTGGGGTGGGTGGTGTGCTGGGATGGAGGGCAGCGGGGTCCTTCTCTCCAGGGCCCACCATTTTTCTTTGGCCAAGTCAGCTGCCACTACAAGCTGGGAGATCAATGGGGTCTTGGCCTCTTGCAAACAATGACCACTATTGAGTTCAGCCTAGGGTATGGGATTTGGGGGCTTAGCTGCCAGAGCTGGAGAGGTTGGCCGCCCACACCCTCGGTGCTCCCTGGGGCCAGCCACATCGAGGGGCGGGTCTGGGCCAGAGAAGAACTTCAGGCTTCCCAGAAACCCCATCATTGTCTGGCCCATTCCAGTTCACCAGTTCAACCCCCAGGCTAGGGGTGGGAGGGGAAGCGGGCCAGGGAATTCTGTTCCCAAGACTGATCCTTCTGGGGTGCGGGGAGCCGAAACCCCTGGGTGCTCTGCCTCCACGCGTTCAGGTTCCAAGACTTCAGAAAAAAAGCTGCCTGGGGACTTGGTGGGGTCACCATGGTGGGGTGGGGCCGGGCAGTGCCCTTCCCTGCACTGCCCGTGAGGTCCACCGCCATGTGGCTTAAAGGCCGCGTGGTTCTGGGAGGAGGAGGAGTGATGGTGTTTGTCTCACCACTGGGTTTAATCTGAAACACATGTATTGGCTCAAATGTATCCTTCCAGCTGGTAGGCAGGATCCCAGAATCGCAGTTCCTTGTGTCTCTTGATTGGGGCAATGTGGCCGAGAGGCAGGCCTGAGCTTGGCCCAGCTGGGAGGAGTCACCTCCTCCCCGCCCCCGCAGCTTGGACACTGCCCTTTGGACGGGATGGTACCACTGTGCGTGTGCCCCTGGCCAGGTGACAGCTGCCTGGCCCAGCCACAGAACCGTTGTCCCCTTGGAAGACACCGAGTGTGCTCAGAGGGGCCCTCCTGTGCAGAAGACCCTTACTCTCAACCCTCTCCCTGCCCTTGCAGGGGGCTTTCAAGAATCTCTCCACTTCCCTCATCCCCAGGGCTTGAGGTGGAGGGTTCAAAGAGGCACCGCTAATACTATGTGTCCTGGCGACTGGCTCTGGCAGCTGTGGACCTGTGTGCCTTTCCCTGCCAGGGTCCCTGACCACCGCATCTTCAGTCCTCAGCTCACCCATGTGGTAACAATGATCAGATGACCCAAGGTTTGAGCTCAAACTCTGTAGAGACTCCTGTAGAGAAGATCCACCTTCAAGAGCGTCTGGACCTGGTTTCCTTAAACACCAGGCCAGGGTGGTGTCTCTCAGCTCCTCCCTCTTCACTCGGTTCCCTACCCTGGCCCAGGGACTAGAGCTAATGGCTTTTCCTTGAGCCCTGCCGCCCCTGCATCTCACTGAATTTCCAGTCTCTGCTAAACCAGTTTGCTGGGGCTCAGGCAGGGAAGGCCCCTGCCAGCTCTGGGTGGGGCTGGCTGGGTGGAGAGAGCAGCTGTGAGCCTGGACGCTGTTACGGGCTCTATCTTGCCCTGCAGAAAGTTCTTCCCATTGCCTCAGTGGACAATTTCTCCCTGAGTGGCAGGGGCTGCCATGCAGAAGAGCAGGTGGCTGAAAACAGAGGGGTCACTGGAACTCACTGGGTGACACATGCTCAGGGTTTAGAGAGAAAGCCAGGCTGGTGCCCACTGGCCATCCAGCCGTAAGCAGAACAAACTCAGAGGCCATCTTTTCTTTTGCTGCCTTTCACATTGTCCAGAAGATTGTGTGTTAGTCGCTCAGTCGTGTCTGACTCTTTCTGACCCCATGGACTGTAGCCCGCCAGGCTCTTCTGTCCATAGGATTCTCCAGGCAAGAATACTGGAGTGGGTTGTCATGCTCTCCTCCAGGGGATGTTCCCAATGCAGGGATCGAACCTGTATCTTTTTAGTCTCCTGCATTGGCAAGGGGGTTCTTTACCGGTAGTGCTCCTGGGGAAGCCCCGAGTATGTGTTTATGGGTATACAAAAGGAAGAAAGAGCTTGAGACCCTTGGCCGGTGTGTGTGTTGCAGGGAAGATGAGAGGTACAGAAGACAGATTACAAGTTCTTGACTCAGCAATGTGACTCAGTCAGAGGTCCTGACTGCTGGGACCTTATCCCTCTTTCTAACCAGAAGGCCCTCAGAAGACCTTATTTATGAACTTCCCACTGCCTTCATCCCCTCTCACCTCCACATCCTGACCCAAGGTTGAGCAATACAGAGGCAATGAATGTAGGAGGGCAAGAGATGGGGGAGCCCTGCACTCAGAGTTCCCTTTGTAGTCCAGGGGTTGGATCAGAGTCAGGTCCTAAGAGGCTACTGCTGGGGAGGTATGGGGATTTGGGTGGCCTTACTAAGACATGGTATTATTTAACTTGAAGGAAAGAATTCTGAGGAGTGTCAGAATGGGTCCCAAGCTGGTAGGAGGAAGAGGACTTGGCTCCCCAAGGGGAAAGGGGGGCCCTGGGGTTCCAGGAGTAGGGAGACACAATTTGGCTCAGGGGTCATTGGAGAACTCACCTGTCTTTGGCCCCGCTGAGTGCTATGAATGCATTACCGAATTTAATTCTCATCACAATAGGTAAGAACTGATTTCCATTTTACAAGAGAAGACACTGGGATTTAGAGAGGTATTAAGACACAGAACTGGGGACTTCCCTGGTAGTCCAGTGACTAAGACTGCGTTCCCAATGCAGGGGGTCTAGTTTCAATCCCTGGTTGGGGAACTGGACCCCACATGCCACAACTAAGAGTTCACACGCCTCTAAAGAAAAAAAAAAGATTCCCATGTGCTGCAATTGAGACCCGGCCCAGCCATAAACAAACAAAAAAGACACAGGATTGATGGGAATTCCCTGGCAGTCCAGTGGCTAGGACTCAGCATTTTCTCTGCCTGGATCTGGGTTCGATCCCTGGTAAAGGAACTAAGATCTCACAAGTCCCTGATGAAACCACAGGTTCCAGGGCAGGGCAATTCGAGGAGAGAGTTTGAGAGCTTCTTGCGGGGGACCTGGGGCTGGACTGGATGCCCCCATTCTCTGTGTTCTGTGACTCTACATTTGAGATTCTGCCCCCATGCTGTTACTAGACATAGATCCAAATCCTACATAATGAGCTGGTCAGGTGCCTGCAGGGAACAGCCTCGGTGTGCATTTGGGCTGGATCACACTCCCACACAGGACCACTGCTGGGCCTTCACCACCCTGGAGGTTTAGGAGGGTCTCCTGGCACAGACATGGATGAAAGCATAAGCTTGCCACAGGACTGTGGGCTGTGAGGCAGGGGGAGGGCTGGGGAAGTGCTGAGAGGGAGGGGTTAGCAAGCTGAGGGTCCACTTCCAGCCCTGGGGGAGGCTGGGTGGAAGGTGCCTGGCCCTGCTCCCTCCCCAGGACGGCCGGTGGTGCAGGTGGTGAGGGAAGCAGCCTGCCTCCTCTTTTGCTCTCTTGCAGGCCCCGAGATGCAGGCCCTCGTGCTACTCCTCTGGACTGGAGCCCTGCTTGGGTTTGGCCGCTGCCAGAACGCTGGCCAGGAGGCGGTCAGTAGGAGTTGGGTGTGGTGGGGGCCTGGGGCGGGGGGGACGTTAGCAATCCCAACCCCGCCTCGCCAGGCAGCACGGGGAGAATGGACAGCACCCAGGCTGCAGGCCAGGCTCTGATCTTTCCGTCCAGACAGGGCCTTGGTTTTTCCAAGAGCAAAACAGAAAGCGTCTCGCCCTGCCTTTCAGAGGACAGAGTGGCGGTGGGGCGGGGAAGATCCAATAAGGTGAAAGGCGAAAGCCCTCTAACAAGCCCTTCAGTGAAGATTTTCTCATTACCCTTCATTACTTATGGGTCTCACTGAGGAGCTGGTGGTCTTGAATGTTTGCTCTGATCCTAACTAGGGGGCAGCAGAGACGTAAGAGCGTGGAAAGCCCTCTTTCCTGTCCAGAGAGAGCACCGTCGGGTTGCAAAGGCGGATGCCAAGAAGCCTAGGCTATGCGACGATTGAGGGGTAGGGAGGTGGTGGTGACTGTCCCAAGGGCAGCCAGGGCAGGTGGGGCATACTGGCAGGAGCTCTGGACTTTATTGTGAGTTCCAAGTTTGAATTCTGATTCCACCTCTCACCAGATTTTTTATTTTAGATAAGTCACTGTAACTTGAATCTGTTTTCTTATCTATAAGACAGGATGAAAAATACCCATCCTTACAGGGCCAACGTGGACAGTCACTTATTTATCTACTGAACACCTACTCTGTAGGTGCTGGGGATGGGTGGAAATATAAAAGACTCAGTTCTGGCCTTCAAGGAACTGTTTTAAGACATTAATCTTTGAGGATATCACTTAGATCAACTAGTATGAAATGAAGTAACTCAAATGAAAAGAACCACCACAGAGCCTGGTGGATGGTATACACATGGTAAGTGGTTAATACATAAGTGGTAGTTGACTCTCAAAAATGGCCAGAGAACTAAAGGTGCCTGCATACTGGGGCCACCAGGGCAAGTCTGTGATGGAGGAGGTGATGTCTGATCAGGGCCGAGAACGACAAGGAGGGTTTGATAGGAGGGTCCATGTGGAGACCTGGGAGCAGTGGGCAAGGCTGAACAGACAGGAGACTCTGGCCTGAGAACAGAATTTCTTGGGAAGGGGGACTTCCATTTTTTTTTTTTTTTTCCATGAGTCACAGGCCTGAAGCTCCCAGATCACTGGTGTTTAAAGCTGGCCAGCTAACCTCTCTTGCGGGTTGCCTCTTCCCAGTGGAGCACCCCCACAGGAGTAGGGGGCACAGACTCATTCCAACAGATGGCTATACCTCCTCGGGCAGGACAGCCTTCAGGGACCAGAAGCACAGTCCCACGCCAAGCCATGAGACCAGTCACCCCCTGCTCAACTGCACTGGTCCTTGTACTCAAATGCAGGGCTCTCTGACCCCTGAGAGCACGGGGGCACCAGTGGAGGAAGAGGATCCCTTCTTCAAGGTCCCTGTGAACAAGCTGGCGGCAGCCGTCTCCAACTTCGGCTACGACCTGTACCGCGTGAGATCCGGTGAGAGCCCCACCGCCAATGTGCTGCTGTCTCCGCTCAGCGTGGCCACGGCGCTCTCTGCCCTGTCGCTGGGTGAGTTCCCCGCTGCAGAAAGCCCAGGATCCCAGAGCTGCCCTCTGACCTCTGTACATACCTGACTCTAGGCCCTGGACACACTTCACTTAGGGAGGGTGATTAGGGCCGAGAGGCTGGCCCAGGGGTCCTAGCACATAGGAGTCGGGGCTCAGGTGGGGGAGTGGGGAGTACTGCTGACACAGTGTGTGGCCTTGGGACCACTTATTGACATTCCTTAAAGGAGCTCCTCCTACGTGCCTGCCTCATCGGCTTGGCTAGATACTGGGGATGTAACTACACACACACAGACACGATCTCTGTTCTCACTCGGGCCACACAGCTGAGTTCATGGGGAAAAGTAGTAAATAGGAAGCTGTAGAACAGTCTGGTAAGTGCTGTGATGGGAGAAGCACAGGGACTTTGAACCTGACTCCCATCCTTTTATTTTTCCAGGCCTGATGCCTTTGGCCTACCTTCAGGAAAACCTATTTTTCTTTCACTGCCTTCAAATTCCTTCCTGCCTAGAAAGTCTCCAGGTACCAGCAGATAGACAGGCTCAGGGTTCAGGGTCCCCGAGAGCTAGGCTGACATGGGCCTGGCAAGCAGTTACAGAGGCTCACACGCCTGTTCCGCTTGGCAGGTGCGGAACAGCGGACAGAATCCAACATTCACCGGGCTCTGTACTACGACCTGATCAGTAACCCAGACATCCACGGCACCTACAAGGACCTCCTTGCCTCCGTCACCGCCCCCCAGAAGAACCTTAAGAGTGCTTCCCGGATTATCTTTGAGAGGAGTGAGTTGCCCTGCTGGTCCGAGCTGCCTGAGGCGCATGGGGCTCTCTGCTGCAATGCATCTGGGGGTTTCTTTCTAAACACCAGAGCACGTCTGCCCAGGGCCAGGCCTGGCACTGGGGGGTGGGCAGGAAGGGGCTGCATGAGTACAAAGAGGATCAGAAAGAGGATATGGGCTGAAGGAGACAGTGGGAGGGTTGGGGGAGGGCAGTCATGTGAAGAGAAAACAGCAATGACTGAAATCTGTCGTTCCCCATCCAGTGCCCGGGGAAGCTGGCACGGAGTCCGGGAGAGCCCCGGAAGGATGCCAGGCAGGGAGTCAGGGCTTGCCAAGGATCAGGCAGAGCCACAGACTGTCAGGGAGGATGCTGGGTGAGGTCTCAAGAGTGCACTAACCTCTGCCCCATCTCTTCGCAGAGCTGAGGATAAAAGCCAGCTTCATCCCACCCCTGGAGAAGTCATATGGGACCAGGCCCAGAATCCTGACCGGCAACTCTCGAGTAGACCTTCAGGAGATTAACAACTGGGTGCAGGCCCAGATGAAAGGGAAAGTCGCTAGGTCCACGAGGGAGATGCCCAGTGAGATCAGCATTTTCCTCCTGGGCGTGGCTTACTTCAAGGGTGAGGGCTTCTCCACTTGGCTTTCGGGTGAGGGTGGACAGTGGGTGTCAAGAGGGGGCCAGGAAGGAGGGGACGTCAAAGGCAGAGGAGGACCCTGGAAAGTTCCTTACCTGAGGGCTCCCTGCTTGTCACCAAACCCAAGGCAAACAATGGGTAAGTATGGATAAGTACTTACAAAGTGTAAGGGGTGGTGGAGAAAGACCAGCAGAGATAAGGGGGCACTCCTGCTCCTGTGCCTTTTTCGGGGCTGGTAGAGGGTCCATGCCTGGCTCTGGCTGCAGAGATCTGCATGAACTTCATAGCCTTTTGGAGGCTGTTTTCTCGTCTGTCACTGGAAGATGGCAAACTGATTTCAGAGGCACTCTGTGTGTGTGGTCTCCTATCTTCTCATGGACCCAGCATCATGCCTGGGACACACAGCAAGTACTCGATAAACCAGGTGTGTGTGTGTGTGCTAGGTCGATTCAGTTGTGTCTGACTTTCCAACTCTATGGACTGTAGCCCACCAGGCTCCTTTGTCCATGTCTAGGCAAGAATATTGGAGTGGGTTGCCATGCCCTCCTCCAGGGGATCTTCCCGACCCAGGGATTGAACCCACATCTCTTACATCTTCTGCTCTGGCAGGCGGCTTTACCATCAGCATCACCTGGGAAGCCCTTGATAAATTATGTTAGTTTTCTAATAACATTCTTCTAGGCCATGGTGAGGTACCCAACTATTCCATGGGCCCAGTGTGAGGCCAGCCCTATTCATGAGCCTTGGGTGGGGTTTTGGGCAACCTCCCCGTAAAATGCTTCACAACTGTCTATCAGGCAGTGTTTAGAGGGGACCCCCTAAACCCCAGAGAAAAATCCTTCATGAAGCACTGAGCTCCAGGAAATGAAGAAACTGTTACAGATCAGCATGTTAAAGACCACGTTAAACGATCGGCTCACTGTGTGAGCATGGGCAAGTCACTTCACCTCTCTGGACGTTCATGCTTTTCATCTATGAGATGGTCGATGACATGACATCGAGGTCCCTTCCAGCTCTGGTCTCCCTGCAGCCTGTCTCCTGGACACATCACTGTAGAAGTGTGTACCAGTTCACCTTTCTCCTAGCTATCACAGAACTTGAATAAACCTGACAATATTTCTGAGTTTACATATGGAAGGTAGTCAGGACCCTCAAAATACCATGGTCCAGACTGCCCATCCTAAGACAGAGCTATTCCCTGACGTGTTCGGGCCTCTGATGACTCAGGTTCCTGCTGTTGTTTAATTGCTAAGTGGACTCTTTCGCAGTCCCACGGACTGTAGCTCCTCTGTCCATGGGATTTCCCAGGCAAGCATACTGGAGTGGGTGGCCACACCGTCCTTCAGGTGTTCTTCCCAACCCAAGAGTCGCACCTGCGTCTCCTGCATTGACAGGAGATGCAGGTCAATTCTCAGTTCTTTACCACTGAGCCATCAGGGAATCCCAAGATTCCCGTAGCCGGGCAATTTCCAGAAGTATGCCTTTCTGGTCTCCTGGGTCTCAGGGCACTCCATCTGTTTCATTCCAGGGCAGTGGGTAACAAAGTTTGACTCCAGAAAAACTTCCCTGGAGGATTTCTACTTGGATGAGGAGAGGACCGTGAAAGTCCCCATGATGTCAGACCCTCAGGCCGTTTTACGGTACGGCTTGGATTCTGATCTCAACTGCAAGGTCTGTATGGGCAATGTGAGTGGCGGTGTGGGTTCAGGCAGGATGGTGCAATGGGAATAGAATGGCCTTTGAGATCTGACAGCAGTCTGAATTATTTATTGACTTATTTACGGCTGAGCTGGGTCTTCACTGCTGCGCAGCATGGACTTTCTCTAGTTGTGGGATGGGCTTCTCACTGTGGCTTATCTTGTTATGGAGCTGTTTGAATTTTACCTGCCACGTGCCCTTCAGTAAATTAAGAGCTTTTCTGAGCTCTTACTGGAGTGGGTTGCTGTGCCCTCCTCCAGGGCATCCTCCCAACCCAGGGATTGAATCCAGGTCTCCTGCATTTCAGGTGGATTCTTTACCAGCTGAGCCACAAGGAAAGCCCAAGAATACTGGAGGGGGTAGCCTATCCCTTCTCTTGTGGACCTTCCCGACCCAGGAATCAAACCGGGGTCTCCTACATTGCAGGCAGGTTTTTTACCAACTGAGCTACCAGGGAAGCCCCACTAGCTGAGCCCTTTGTTTCTAAAACTGAAGGGCCATAGCTACTGAAACTTATCCTCGGACTCAAGGTTTGTTGCAAGGGTTGGTAAAGTGAAATTGAGTCCTCAAGACTGGGCACTCAAATTCTGGTTATTTATTTTTTTCTTTCCTTCTTCTCTTTTTTGGGGGAGAACTTGTATTTATAAAAATCCAAACCTTCAAACGGAGAAGGCAATGGCAACCCACTCCAGTACTCTTGCCTGGAAAATCCCATGGGCAGAGGAGCCTGGTAGGCTGCCATCTATGGGGTCGCTAAGAGTCGGACATGACTGAGCAACTTCACTTTCACTTTTCACTTCATGCGTTGGAGAAGGAAATGGCAACCCACTCCAGTGTTCTTGCCTGGAGAATCCCAGGGATGGGGGAGCCTGGTGGGCTGCCGTCTATGGGGTCGCACAGAGTTGGACATGACTGAAGCGACTTAGCAGCAGCAGCAGCAAACTTTCAAAATCTGTCGCAAACTCCAAGTTGCTGGCATTCTAAGTCTCTCCTAGGTGACTCAAGAAAATTCTAAGTCAGTAGTTTTTTTCTTTGGGAATCTGAAAAAAATGCCTGAAGCACTGGAGAGAAATGCCACCTATGCATCTCTGCAGGTGATTCCAGGGGCTCCTGGGACCCCCGATGCCATCTGCCCTTAGGTTAAAGGCCTCTGCTCAGAGGGCCACTGTACTGCCACTTCTGCACTGCTCTTCCCAGTGCTCATTTCTAGTCCGGGCTCTGTATATAACAGATGATCAGTAACTATTGGCAGGCAAAACTTGGGAGAGAACCAAGGCCTGGGAATTCAATTCTGGCTTTTTAGAAAACCACAGAAGAAAATTCTTTAAGCAGATAACTTCAGTTGGTATTAGACTAAGAAAAGACAGTGGCTCATGCTTGAAGAAACATCAGCAGATAGCTTTTGTTTATTTAGCTGCATCAGGTCTTAGTTGCCTCGTGCAGGACCCTTCACTGCAGTGCAAGGACTCTCTAGTTGTGGCCCATGGGCGTAGTTGCTCTGCAGCATATGGGATCTCACTTCTCAGCCCAGGGATTGAACCACTGTCCCCTGCAATGCCAGAATTCTTTAACCACTCTACCACCAGGGAAGTCCCATCAGTAGACATCTTGCTGCTGGAAAGCAACAGCTTAGAGGGACAACTGTTACACAGATGAGGGGCGGGGAAGCAAGGCAAGGCCTGGTCCCAGGAGAGAAGGCAGCTTGGGGTGTTTGTCCATCGCTAAGCTCCTGGGCTCCAAACGACTAACCCATGTGCTTCCTCCCTGTTGTTTCAGATCGCCCAGCTGCCCTTGACCGGGAGCACAAGTATCATCTTCTTCCTGCCTCAGAAAGTGACCCAGAACTTGACCTTGATAGAAGAGAGCCTCACCTCTGAGTTCATTCATGACATAGACCGAGAACTGAAGACTGTTCAGGCGGTCCTGACCATTCCCAAGCTGAAGCTGAGTTATGAAGGCGAACTCACGAAGTCCGTGCAGGAGCTGAGTACGGCTGCAACACCTCTTTGCTCTTGGGGAGGGTGGGGTTGAATCTTTGAGCCTTCCTTCCACCTTGCTACAGTGAAAGTGAGAGTTGCTCAGCTGTGTCCAATTCTGCGACCCCATGGACTCTACAGTCCATGGAATTCTCCAGGCCAGAATACTGGAGTGGGTAGCCTTTCCCTTCTCCAGGGGATCTTCTCAACCCAGGGACTGAACCCAGGTCTCCTACATTGCAGGCGGATTCTTTACCAGCTGAGCCACAAGGGAAGCCCTCCACCTTGCTAAGCAGAACGCAAAGCCTCCAGGGACTAGTACTGGGGCCCGGGATGATCCCTTCATTCTAATAGTGCTGGAGAGGAAGACTGAACTGCCTTCCTTATCAGACTCATTCCTAAGCCCTAAGACCATACATCCTGTAACAGAACTCTGAACACTGCCTTTCAAGACAGGTCCCTTGACCTCGTTTCTAATCTTAACCTCACTGGCTGTGTGCTCTTAGGCAAGTCACTTAACCCTTAACCAGCCCAGAACTCTACATATGTCATAGACAGTCAAAAGCAATGTTCCACCCCCACTTAGCTTGCCTTCTTGAGAATCAGGATTGTATTCTTCCTTGCAGCGTTCACAAGGCAAGGTTTTAATGGAAATCTTTCTCAATTTCTGCAGAGCTGCAATCCCTGTTTGATGCACCAGACTTTAGCAAGATCACAGGCAAACCTATCAAACTTACTCAAGTGGAACATCGCGTCGGATTTGAGTGGAATGAGGATGGGGCGGGTACTAACTCCAGCCCAGGGATCCAGCCTGCCCGCCTCACCTTCCCTCTGGACTATCACCTTAACCAACCTTTCATCTTTGTACTGAGGGACACAGACACAGGGGCCCTTCTCTTCATAGGCAAAATTCTGGACCCCAGGGGCACTTAGTACTCCAACTAAATGTTCAAATACCCCAGAAGAAAAAAAACACTAGAGGGATGGCAGATTATATATTATACGAAGGCTGCCCCTACATTTCAATGTATACTTTGCAATAAAAGTGCTTTATCCTTACCTTTTGTTACCCTGCTCCTCCTCCTATTTTGAGCTATGTTAAATTTAATGTGAAGACAAACAGCCCTTTAGGAATTTTTTGGTCCCATCTTTATAGGCTGGGTCTATCTAAACTGCAGAAAGTCACCATATGAGATATGAACTTTAGTTATCTGCACTATATGATGCTGGGACTGAGTCTCTGCTCTGTGGGGGTTCACACTTCAGGACACCAGTCCCCCTGGGAAGAGATTTCCTGTCTCTACAATCAGTGGAGCCAGCTCTTAAATACACAGGACTTTGCACACTAAGTCGCTTCAGTCGTGCCCGACTCTTTGCGACCCTATGGACTGTTGCCCGCCAGGCTCCTCTGTCCATGGGATTCTCCAGACAAGAATACTGGAATGGGTTGCCGCGCCTTCCTCCAGGGGGTCCTTCCCGACCCGGGGACTGAAGCCACATCTCTCTGTCTCCTGCAGTGGCAGGTGGGCTCTTCACCACTGGCACCACCTGGGAAGCACAGGACTTCAGGGTTTCATTTTGTGGCCACACTACACAGCATGCGGGATCTTAGTTACCCTGGGTCTCCTGCTTTGCAAGTGTGGAGTCTTAGCCACTGGACCCCCAGGGAAGTCTTGGACTTTAGGTCTTGAATCAAGCACAGATAACCCCCTTGTCAAGCTAATGTCACCTGACAACACAGGCTAACATGCAGACAGATCAGGGAGGAAGGCTGTAACTTCAGGAAATAATTCTTTATTTTATAGAGCATTTAAAGAAAGCTTTTAGTTCACATAAGAATGAGGTCTGTGATGTAAAATTCTACCCATATTCTTTTTAAGGAAGTGGGCCTCTTTTACAAAGTACAGCGGAACCTTTTTTTCAGGAACTTGAAACGTGCCAAGTGTTTCAAGAACAGAGCAACTACAGAAGCGGCCACAGGACTAAATTTTTCTTCTTGAAAGTCAGCTCTACCCAAACATCTCACTGGCCATGGCCTCTGCCACAGTGAATTAGCAGAAAGGAAGATAAACGAGATTCTGCCTGCCCTTCATTCAAAGGTTTGAGTGGAAACCATGTTCTGAACACTCAGCTTCTTGAAAAGCTATTGCCAGGCAGCGTCAAGGCCATTCAATTCCTGATTATAAATGCCAGGGCACTGGCATTATAAACTACCAGGCACTTCTTGGGCATGGTTGGGGTGGGCAAGCTCTCAAGGCAGTGTGAATTCTTTTCCACTAACTAACTCATCTGAACCACTTGGTCCCCAGTGGTGACAGAGAACCCAGGGTTCAGATCCAGAGACTCTGGCCTCCTCACGGGGTTTAGACTGGGGTCCCCAACCTCCAGAATCTAATGCCTGATGATCTGAGGTGGAGCTGATGTAATAATAATAGAAATAAAGGGCACAACAGACATAATGTGCTTGAATCATCCCCAAACCATCCCCACCCTGCTCCTGGTCTGTGGATAAACTGTCTCCCATGAAACCAGTCCCTGATGCCAAAAATGTTGAGAGCAGTGCTATATAGCCAGGCAGACAACAGTTCTTCCTATCTTGTCTCTTAGGTTTGAAACCACAAGCAGCCACGCCCACACCCTCAGCATCTTCTGAAGCTGTTTTTCCCCCTTTTCAGTACTTACATAGTCTGTATTTCATTTGCCTGCTTGGGGAGATAGGGAAAAAAAGCGATCTCTTTTCAGGTTTGCTAATAAACATAACTCAGAAAGGAGGTGTTATAAAGCCTTCGCTACAAGCTTGATCTTATTAGCGTTTGGTCAGTGAGTCAGCCAAGAATATACAGTGAAATCCAGAGAACAAGGACTGGAAAACTAGTAGAAAACACATTGAGAGATGCCATCCTAGCCCAACAGTAAAATGGCCCCATATTTATTTCTCTATTCATGATTTATATGCTACCGGTTTAAACAAAGGATTTGAGGAAGCTAGATAACGTAAATGAAACTGTCTCGCTAGAGGTAAGGAGCCTCACTGACTTCTGGCTTTATAACTATTTTTCAATTACAACACAACTATTAAGAGTTTAAGTTCCCACTGGACTGGTACACAACATTTCATTACTGCTAGAAACCATAGGAATGTTCCAGTGAAGCCGACATCATCATTTAGAGAGGTGGCGTCTAGCCAAAACCCTAGGCTAACATCCAGATGCCTGCAGACCAGCTAAAATCCTTTTAAAGGGCTTAGGCTCTCCAGATACCAGTTTGAAGTCTTTTCTGGGAAATGGGAGTTTGTGCTGGAGAGTAGTTAACTACTTCAAAAAACATCCATCAAAATAGGTGAGCCTGTCTCTGACTGCGATGCTCTCCAAGTCCTTCCCCATCTCGTACACCAGGCTTGTGACTGTCAGGCAGGTCCTGTATTTTAGGTGACAGCTCAGCAGCAACAGACCCTCTTTAACTCATCCCACCCTACTCCTTAGGTCCCACAGGGATGGGCAGCAAGTCCAATAAACAGGACTTCATCTTTTGTAGCTCCCGGATCTCGTCATTCCAAGGGCCATAATGTACCAACAGGACCTTCTCTGCCTTCTGTATTGTCTTCAGAGCTTCGGGTACTGCACACCTGAACCAAAAGCAGGTAAAGAGGAGTGAACCCATGTATTCAATCAGGCAAAGATTAGTGGAGGGCCTACTCACATCCTGCGAAGAATGCAGAGTACATAACTTTTGTTTTCAAGAACCTTATAGTCTAGAAGGGCAGATAAGACTCACAGAACACACTGAAAGGCAGAGTTTGAAATGAAAGTTACAAAAAAAGTACAAAGGTTCCAGGATACGGAGAGACGGGCAGGTCTCAAAGCACTCATCCGATATTTCTGTTGTTGTTCAGTTGCTAAGTCAAGTCCGAGTCTTTGTGACCACATGGTCCTATATTTACTTGAGGTTTACTCCGGAGTCTTTGTCTCAAGAGACACCAAGTCCGTCTGTGACCTGATTCTGCAGCTCTTTGCCCTCTCTCTGACCGAATGGGCTGCCTCTATGTCTTGGGTATCAGGCCCACCCACCACACACTCCCAGGACCTAGTTTCAAACATTTCACCACACCAATGGCAGCTTCATCAAGGCTGGACATATTCCATCCAGAAATACTGACAGCAGGGCCTCCTAATGGTCCCCGTTACAAAAGTGGATGAGGCCGTCAACTCACCAACCCTACTGTTCTTTCAACTTGTAAAGCTGGGTTTCTCAACCTTGACGATATTGACATCTGGGGGCCAGATAATTCTTAGCTGGGGGGTCGAGGTGCTGCCGGCCCATGCACTGATGGGTGTTTAACAGTATCTCTGGCCTCCACCCCGAGTCCTAACAATTAAAAACGTCTTCAGACATTGCCAGACGTCCCCTGGGGAGCAAGAAGACGCGTGCTTGATTACAACTGCTTTAAAAATAGGACCAGGAAGAAGGAAGAGGGCCTGGAGTGAGGGTGCTGAGAATGAGCACCCGAGGGAGGGAGGGGACTGAGAAGAATGGCTAAGAGCTGCTACGACGGTGGGCATGGGGTGCGGGGAGCCTGAGGCAACCTCTCCCTGGGAAACTCCCTTCAGAGCTAAGAGCTTCCCCGCATCTCCCAGGAGGAAATTCTAAAGCAACAAATGTGTCAGCAGGACAGAAGGAAGGGATCGTTCCTAAAGGGGAAATAAAGACGTTTCACTTTATTTTCATTCCAGGGGCCGCGTGACCTAATTTCCTAGAGAAACTGTTCGGCCCTCATCAGAGCCTCATCTCTTTTCTACAGAGCAGTGGGGTGCTGTGAGAGCAAAAAGGAACACACAAAAGAGCCTAGTATAAAATCAGTATGTGGCCTGGCGAAGTGCTACGAAACAAGACTTACCCACTGAAGAAGACCTGGGCCAGTTTGAAGAGCTCATGGCCCATCTCCACACTGGATGGCCCATGGTGGACCTCCACCACCTGAAGACTCTTCTGCAGGTGGGTCGCTGACTTCTCCCAGTCCCCTGCAAAGAGAGGAAGATCTGGATCCAGGTGAGAACCACAGTCAGCTGTGGATGAACTTGTTCTGGGAAAGGAAAGCTGAATGGAAGGGAGAGCAGCCTCAGATGGAAGACTGAGAGACACCCAACCAGACAAGGCCAAGGTCACGACCGCACACACAAGGCAGGTTCATTCCTCGGAGCGGAAGATACAGACACAGGCCATACCTAAGGCAGCATAGGCCTGGGCCAAGGCATCCTCGATTTCTCCCACCACGCTGTGTTCCGCAGACAGGAAGCTCTCGACATCACTCTGACACCCCAGCAACAGCTGAATGGCTACCTCTATCAATTCAAAGGAAAGTGGACTCATTACAGACACAAATCCAGTCTTAGAAATGAGATTCCAGCCCTTAAATCCTCTATGGGTGGGCCTGAATGTGGAAATCCCACTTTGTCTCCCTGGGTTGTGATCAACCCGCAATGTTGGGTCCAATAAAGCTGTTCTCTTACGTTTTCTCTTTCAACAGCACAAGGTGCTGGGTGAGGCCTCCCCACATGTGCTCTGGGTTTCCAACTTCAGTTTGAAGTGGGATGGCTACATTCCATGTATGGTCATTACTTCTCTTGACTCAGAAATCTAAGCAAAAAGGTCAACTTTCATAAAAAGTAGGGTAAATAAATTCCCATGACGTCAAGCCCCAAGGCAGAGCTTTCCAGGATAATGAGGGGTTTTGTAACTCCCTTTCTGGAAAAAGCAGGATACTTAAACCCACTGGGCACATGCTCCACTGCTCTGTAGATGAGAGACAGGCTCTGGTGAGTGCAGAACAGTTTCTCTGGGAAATTAGATCACGAGGCTCCAGAACTTAAATAAGTGACATTGAGCTTCTGGATATGCACAAAGATTACGGATGTCAGAGATAACCCGTTAGTCTTTAACTAACTCTCTGATGCCTAAGAGAACAACAGCTTAAATCAGTTGGCCCTTTTTCAAGGACATCATGCAAATTGAACTGGTAAGGGTTTGGTCTCACTGGCCTACATAGCCATCTTGTGGCTGGCAGGGGGATAATTAAATTCAACGCTTCAATCTTCACTGAGTATCCTTGAGATCAAGGTGAACTTGGACTGAATAAAAGAGAAGGGGCTGGAGGACCGAAGCAGGGAGCCAGTCTCACCTAGTCTGCCGTTTCTGAGATGCTTCTGGGCCGCCCCCACCTGCCGCTGAAGGTCCTGTAGCCGGGAGACCAGGAGGTCTCTGCTGACTGATTCCATACAAGCTGGGCCGCTGCAGCTCAGAACATCATCTCCCTGCAGAAGTCAGTATTCTCTTTATTGACCAGAGTCAGCTAGCGACACTGCACGTGCTTACCCTACAGCATCACTCCAGAACTTCTGACCCTGTGGGGCAAGGAGACTCCTGCCGTAGCATACAATGACCAAGGGGGACTGAATCTGGATTCGGTTTGATGGCAGCAACTTTAGCAGAAGCAGGAGCCGAGCCTTGTGGGAGATTTAGCTTCTGCAACCAAATTAAAACTGGTACAGACCACAGTCTCTTTCCATATTAGCGTTGTGTTGTGTGTTAGTCGCTCAGTTGTGTCTGGCTCTTTGCGACACCATGAACTGTATCCCACCCGGCTTCTACAGTTCCTCTTACTTCTCTCTGGGGCTAGGACTTTGGATGACAGACATATTTCCAGGGGTTATGAAAAAGCCACAAGGAAACCAACAGGAAAAGGTGCTGGGTGAGGCCTCCCCACATTTGACGCTGGGCTTGTTGTGACTTCAGCTTTACAATAAAACCAGTTCCATGTTCTACCTACAGGTCCCCTAAGACATTAGCTGTTTTTCAGATGCCAGAATCCGTGGCTCCATTTGGCAAGAGCACCCTGATTTCTCCCGAGGGTCCTCTTTCACCCTTCCTCAGTCAGTACCTGGGAGCTGAGCGGGGAGCAGGCAGCTCTGATATGGCCCATCCCTCTGGCCCAAATGGCTGGAGGGAATCTCTGTGCCTCTGATTTCCCTCCAGCCACAGGTATTGGGTTGATGAAACGCAGTATGATTTTTGCCTACATCTCTGTTAGAGTCTGTATGTTTTTATCCTTCTGGACTGGGAGGGTCTAAGGCTGGAGCTAAAGGCAGCCATCCGGCCACGGCAAGGAGGAAGTCTCTCTGAGACTGGGTTAAATAACAGAGAAAATGGAGCTGAGGGGCAGAAAGAAAAACTGGGTCTTGGTGACGCTCCCTGAGCCCCTGGGCCACAGTGTATTTGAAGCGCCCTTGACCTGGGACTTCCTCGCGATTCACTGGAGCAACCCTGACTTAGTTTAGGTGGGATTCTCTGCTCTTTGCAGGAGAAAGAGCGTGAATCCCAACCCTTCCCTGTGGTTCCTGTAGGGGGTGATCAAGGTGTGGGGAAGAGAGAGTATGGCTTTCAGCACCTCCAAGTCCCAAAGGCATCCTCCTAAAGATTTCAGGCCTTTCAGCTGGATAACTGATGTCCCAGAAAAGCCACGAGAAGAGAGAAAGATTCACCTGCAGGAGCGCTCTGCAACGGTGACAACGGAAGGCTCCCCGACCAGGCCCCGCCGAGGGTCTCTGCTTCTCACGTTCACAAGGTGGACAGTCGCAGTCAAAGAAATACTGAGACCTCAGCTTCTGGCGCCTCTCAGCAACGCCCATCCTGCTCTCATGCGGTCCTGCAGAAAGACCACGCTTGGCCAATATTGAAACCCAGAGAGCACCAAACACTGCTTAAAAGATTGCAGGGGACTTCCCTGGCGATCCAGTGGTTAAGACTCTGAGCTTCCACTGCAAGGGACAGCGGGCTGCCTCCCTGGTCAGGGAACTAAGATCCTGCACATCACAGTCAAAAAAAAAAAAAAAGACTTCAGCTTAGTGGAGGGTCTGGTAATCACACATCATGTGAGAAGTACCTTTTACTCAAACACGGGTGTAACTATAGAAACAGGCTTCACAGTCATGGGGACAGGAAGGAAAAGAAGCCAAGAAGTTGTTCCCAGTCCATTTTCAGAATAGGATGCTTATAGGGATCAAGCCGTGAGACACACCGTAGTGTAGACACAACAGGGCCTAGTGAGGAGCTCTGTGCCGCCTCCACCAGGAAACAACCCTCCCTGGGCAGATGAAGGCACCTGCTTTGGGGCCTGCCCATGCAAGTTCACCCCGTCCTTTTCTGCTGGAGAAGGTGGGCAGCGGGGAGGATGGACGGCTCACCATAGCAGTGCAAGATCTCTTGCCCACTTCGAATCAGCTGTGATGCCCGAATGGTGGCGATGGTGCCGATGAAGGACACGCTGGTGTTGGGGCTGCAGGAATGGTTCAGGAGGCTGACGACAGGGAAAAGGGCCGTGGCAAGGCGCACCCGCCGGGTGTCAGTAATGAGGCTCTCTTTAGATCCTGAAAGTGCAAGAGGAGACAGGGGAAAAATGTGTCAGGACATTCATCCTGGCCTCGCCCTCCATTCCAGCCCGATGAGCTGGGCGATCAGGCCTGAAGCCCGGCTGAGTCAGAGTTCCACAAGCCGGATCTGATATAAATCAGACGGAGCGTGACTCAGAGCTAACTCTGGTCCCCAGGAAGCAAAGCAAATGAGCACATGAAAAGTCCACCAGAATCCAGGAACCTAACCACTGTGTCTCAATTCCCCCAAAATAATCCAAAGATTAGAATTTGTAGAAAATAATAAAAAAGGAATTATCAGTAGGGAGCCTTCTAGACAAGACAGTTGCATAATGTTCATGACGACATGGAAACCAGAGCACCTGCTGAGGTTACTTCCTAAAGACTTTTATAGTCCAAGTGCTTTTGTTTAACTGGTCTTTGGGGGGTTAATAGAACAGGTAACCTAATGGCTATCTTAAACAGGCCTATCATCTATTTTTTTAAAAACTATAGTTATTTCTTATGCTCACCTCTTTACTCTGCTCTTTGTCCCAATTTGATGGGATATCAGTCAGTAGTAGTTCTCACTGAAAAAAATCTCTGGATCACTTTTTTTTTGGCTACACCTTGCCGCATGTGGAACTTCCCTGAGCAGGGATCAAGCTTGTGCCCCCTGCACTGGAAGTGTGGGGTCTTAACCACTGGACCACCAGGGAAGTCCTGGGCTATGTCTATTCAGTTCCATATCCCAAGCAACCTCTTCTTTGAAACACAATCAGCAATTTAACCACATGACTGAAAATTAGGAAGGAAGTGGTGGAAAAGAGTCGTGAGGCTATTTCTGCACCAAGGCTCAACCACTTATATTCATATGTGAATTCTTCTATTCTCCTGCAGGCCCACTTGCTCTTATTTTAGCCATAACTCTAATTGGCATAGCTATTCAGCTTCTCAGCCCACAACAGTCCAGAAACAGAGAACTAATAAGATGCAGGATTTCTGACAACGGCCAAGGAGACGGTGACAGACTGGGGAGGAGGCAGAACTTATACAAGGATAATAGCCTTGGGGCAAACAAAACTACTAGCACCACCGAGTTTTACTACAACTGTACATCTGACTTAACCAGAGGCTCTCAGACTCACACCATGCTTGCACGGATTTTTGTGACAGCCATACGTATCAGGAGAATGCACAGTACCCACAACCTTGAGTGTACGAAAGGTTTCAACTGTGTTCCGCAGCCTTGGTGTAAGCACGAGCAGATCGTATTTCCAACAAAGCTGGTTGAAATAGGAAAGATACTGGTACTTGAAAGGGAAATTTCAGTTTTCTGGAAAACTGATAAGCCATCACTTAATTGTGATATCACCATATAAGCCAGGAGTCTCAATCTACCAACCACCAAATAATGGGGTGTAGGCACATATGAAATAAAGAAAATATAAACCATCAAGTGAAAATGTTCTAGAAAGGAAAACATTAGCTATAGGGCTAATACTGTCTCTCTGCAGACAATTCTATTACCTGCTGCTGTGGAGAGCCAGAATTAGAACAAGTAAATAAAACTCACAGGGAATCCAAATGACTCCATTTTAGTCAACAGTTCTACACTGTATTGAAATCTTTCATTAGTCCGTCTCCTAAATGCATAACTGATTTTAGTATCCTTCCCCCCGCCTTGTCCAAGGCCTACCTTCTGGTAAATGTGCTAATGAGCAGTGGAAATGCTAAAAGGTAAGGAGGCCGCAGGAAGGAGCAGCACAGGGCACAAACAGTTTGTAGTCTGAATAATCAGCCTCTGCATAATTAAAAGTTGACTTGCATTGCCAACTACTGATAACTGGCAATCTATATTAGAACAGCTGCTAAAATTTTCCCAGAAAAAAATTATCACAATGCCGTGAGTAATGCCAGCTTCGTGAATTATTTATGGATTATCCTCTGACAGAAGTAGGCCCAGCAACTGAGTGGGGTGAGTATTTTATGTCAGAGTTGAATCTCTAATTATCTCGACAAAATTAAGTATTGATTTTAAAAGTTATTCAACATTTTGCATTAGTCATCTATTAGCAGAGATCAGAGAAAGTGAGAATGTGTAGGTACCTTAAGCAAATCTGTTGACATTTTGTGTACAGAACAAACAAAAAACAAAAAAAGAAGGACTGATTCTTTATCTTACGGAAAGGGCAGCTCACTAATATCCTTAGTACACTTAAAATGAGATTCAAGTAAAGAAAAAACATTCATTTATAATACTTTTGGAATATACCTCTCTTGGCAGATATTTTATGAAACTTCATAAAACTTATGGCAGATATTTATGAAATTTCTGTGTAAAACAAGTCATCAAGGATCCCCACGAAAGGTAGATTCCCAGTGGCTGAAGAGTGAAAGGGCAGTGAATTGACCTGAACCTCTGCAGAACTTCATTAATCCCCTTTATGACCTGAACCCAGACACACCATGAATATGCCAGTTTTACCCAGACAGATCTGCACATACCGAGGTCTGGAGTTTCATCGGTGGCCAGTTCTATTCCTTCAAGTAAGTGCCAAAGAGAGGTTCCTGAGGAACTATGATTAAATAGGATTTATGCAAAGATAATAACATACATTTTTATAGGTTTTTGTCAAAATCCATCCAAGTTAACACTTTAATCCTTCTTCTGAGCTACTGATGAAACAGCTGCTAATGAAATTCAATGAGAACACTAAACTGGGAGGTGTTGGAACCCCAAAGAAATAATAAAAAGGAATGAAATAAGATTAGAAATATTAGCAGACGGAGACAAAATTAGATTGACTTCAAAAATGAAAGTGAACATTGCTCGTGGGCGTGTTAACTGGTACAACTTTCCTGGAGGGCAATTTTGCAGTATGTATCAAGCGCCTTAAAAAATGCTCTTATCATGTGAACTTTTTTTATTGTTTAAAGAAACGAAATTACAAAAGAAACACATGGGAGTCCGAAAAAATTTACAATCTGCAAATTACAGAGAAAATAACATCATTTATAATACTCTCAGTCAGCTATAAGGTTTTGGAGCATTATATAAGTTTTCTTTCTAGCCCTAAATATGGAATTTTTAACATAACTAGCAACATGAGAGACTTCACTTTGACTTTGCACTTTCATGCATTGGAGAAGGAAATGGCAACCCACTCCAGTGTTCTTGCCTGGAGAATCCCAGGGACAGTGGAGCCCAGTGGGCTGCCGTCTATAGGGTCCCACAGAGTCGGACACGACTGAAGCAACTTAGCAGCAGCAGCAACATGGTACACATAGTGATTTGTAAGTTACTTCTCTTCACTTAGTATGTCATGGCCATCTCTTTATACTCTAACCTGAGATGTATACTATAATTAAAAAAAACACAAAGCAACTCTGCCAATCTGATAGGGAAAAAAATGGTATCTTGCTTAAATTACTAGAGAGAGGTTAGAAATGATCATCTTTATTACTACTCTGATAAAGTGCTTGCTTATGTATATATAAGATTTAACTTATATACCATAAAACTCACCTATTTTAAGTGTAATTCAACAATTTTAAGGAAATTAATCTAAGTTGTGCAACCATTACCGCAATCCAGTTTTAGAACATTTCCATCACTATGTCCATTTGTAAAAGTTGACTTTAAGAGTTGCACAGCTGCTGGGAATGTTCTCATTTTGTCACTCACATTCTCATTTTTCTTTATGGGTTTTGGGGGGTGGGGAGTGTTAAATCGACAACTATTTCATTTCTTACAATGCTGTGTGCCAACAACTTTGCTTGAGCTCAGCTGAATATTTTTTCTGCTAGTCTTGCCTGGGATTACCTTCAGGATTACAACCATCTGCATGTGGTTTTTTGAGAGGCTAGCCCAGGCTTGTTCACAGTCCACATCATCATTTTAAGAATTAACAATCGCAGCTGCAAGGTCTCTTAAGGCTTAGATTCATTAAGTCACATAACATCACTTCTACTGCACTCCACTGATCAAACTGAGGTTCAGCAGGGGGAAACAGGCTCCACCTCTGGATGGGAGAAAAAGCAGTGTCAAGTTCAAACGGAGTAAACATATAAGGATGGGACCACAGAAATTGTGGTCATGTTTGCAAACAGCCTCCCCTAGAGGCCTGGAGATTCACCTAGTCCTCTCATTATCTGTATCAGAGTACTGACCCCCACAGAGGTTGAGTAACCCACCCAAGTTCATACTGAGAGTTAGTGGTTAGAGTGAGAGAACAGGAACTCACTGTTCCCCATCCAGCACTTTCATTCCTTCAAGGGCCTCTTTCACCTACATCTGCTATCTTCTTTTCTGATTATAGTGTTTTTGAAATTTGGCATTTAAGTTAAATCTAGCTATCTTCTAATTACCGAAATTTGGTATTATACACTTTAGAAAGCTTCTCTGACCAGCCTAAAATTATGTAAAAATTCACTTATCTTTGTCTAGATATTTTATGGTTTAATTTTTAAATATTTAATTTTTTAACGACTTGAGGAAAGACTCTAATACTTTTGGGGGGCTACCATATCAGTACCATATTGCTTTTAATTATTGTAGCTCAATGCTGATAGGAAATCTAGTAGTACTAAGTCCCTTCAGTACTTTTTACAACAAAAAGGCTATTCTTACCCAGTTATTCAAGAAGAACTTTAGGACACTGTCAAAGTTTCAGAAAAATCCAATCGTGATTTCACTGGAAATGGCATTATACTGATTAGGTCAATGCAGGGAAATCGGCATTTTTACATTTTTTAGTCTTTCCTTCTCAGGACATGGCATGTGTCTGCATTTATCCAAGCCTTCTTTTATATCTTTCCAAATTAAAATATCCTTGCATTTCTGGAAGAGATTCTACTTGGTGATATATGATTGCTCCTTTAATAAGCTGCTGGATGT
This sequence comes from Bos javanicus, assembly GCF_032452875.1. Taxonomy (NCBI): domain Eukaryota; kingdom Metazoa; phylum Chordata; class Mammalia; order Artiodactyla; family Bovidae; genus Bos; species Bos javanicus. The sequence goes on from NC_083886.1 coordinate 24,178,112, forward strand.
GACACAGCAGTGATTTTTTTTTTTCAGGGTTTCTGCATCTATATTCACAAGTGAGACTGGTCTATAGTTTTTATTCTGGGCTTTGTAAAATGAGTGGGAAAAGGTACTAGGTTGTACCCATGTCCTGGAAGAGTTTATAATGTATAAAAATGATATAAAGTATCATTATATTTTTAGATATTTTTATAATGTTTATATTGTATAAAAAAGATAAAAATATCTTTCTGTTCCTTGAAAGGTACTTTTTAAAAGGTAGCTAAATGTGTTCCTTAAAAGTTTTAAAGAACTCACATAGAAAAGAGTGGGTCTGGCTTGTTTTTATGGAAATATTTTGATAACTTTTTCAATTTCTTCCATAATCATTGGACTTTTAAAGCATTTTCCTCCCTCTGGAAAAATTTAGGCAATTTCTATTTTTCTACAAAGTTGTCTACTTAGTATTTTCAAATTCAATAATCTAAAGTTGTACTAAATATTTGCTATAAACTTTAAAACAAATTTATATTCTTGGCTACACCCCTTCATTGTTTCTAATTTGGGGGCGTTTTCCCCTGCTGCTGCTGCTGCTGCTGCTGCTAAGTCGTTTCAGTCGTGTCCGACTCTGTGCGACCCCATGGACGACAACCCACCAGGCTCCCCCGTCCCTGGGATTCTCCAGGCAAGAACACTGGAGTGGGTTGCCATTTCCTTCTCCAACGCATGACAGTGAAAAGTGAAAGTGAAGTTGCTCAGTCGTGTCCGACCCTCAGCAACCCCATGGACTGCAGCCATCCAGGCTCCTCCGTCCATGGGATTTTCCAGGCAAGAACACTGGAGTGGGGTGCCACTGCCTTGGATTTCTTACTTAGATTTGCCAAACTTCTGTCTCTATCAGGAACCTGTAGACTGTATAGCCTGTGTGCCAAATCCTGCCTGCTGCCTCTTCTTTGTACATATGTGGCCTAAGAATGGCTTTTGCATTTTTAAAAATCATTTATTTTTATTTTTGGCTGCCCTGGGTCTTCGTTGCTGTGCACGGGGCTTTCTCTAATTGCAGGGTGAGCAGGGGCGACTCTCCAGCTGCAGTGGGAGGGCTTCTCACTGCGGGCACTTCTCTTGCTGCAGTATGTGGGCTCCAGGGCGAGGGCTTCAGCAGTTGCGGCCCACGGGCGTAGCTGCTCCTTGGCATGTGGAATCTTCCAGGACCAGAGATCGAACCCATGTCCCCTGCACTGGCAGGTGGATTCTTAACTAACCACTGGACCATCAGGGGAGTCTGGTGCTTACATTTTTAAGTAGTTCAAAAGAAAATTCTCATGAAATGAAAAATTGTAAGGAATTCAGCGTTCAGCGTCCATAATAAATTTTCATTGGCGCCCAGCCAGGCACATTCATTTGTGTGCTGTTTATCATCGCTTTCATGCTACAAGTGCGGCTGAGTGGCTGCAGAAGAGACCACGTGGTCTGCAAAGCCTGGGCATTTACTACCTGGCCCTTTACAAAGAAAGTTGGCTAAACCCTGGTCTATAGGACACAAGCTTTGATGACTATATCTCTGAATTCCCTGTTTTATTATGTTATCTTGGTTTCTATATCCTTATTATTAATATATTTGATCAGAGGGGCATATTAAACTTTCTTATAACCATGGAGTTTTTGCCAGTTTCTCCACATATACTCAGTCACTTTTGTTTTACAGACACAATCTCTATGTTCCTGAGAGCTAAGCTTGATGATACATTTCAGAAAAGTCTCCTTTACAAAAATAAAGTGCCTCTTTGTTTTACTAGATATCTTACCTTGGGTTCTACTGTTTTATATTAATACCCTGATTTGCCTGTGATTCCCGACATGTCTTGCCCAAACACTTCATGTTGTTTCAAGAGTCACCTGGAGGAGGGCATGGCAACCCACTCCAGTGTTCTTGCCTGGACAATCCCATGGACAGAGGAGCCTGGCAGGCTATAATCCATGGGGTCGCAAAGAGTTGGACATAACTGAGCAACTAGTACTTTTTGTAAACAGAATATAGTTGGATTTTAATCTTTTTGACCCATCCTAAAAGATTCATTTAATAGAGTTTAGTCCATTTATATTTACTGTTTAAGACTCATTTTTATAATTTTCCTACCTTTTGCTCTGTGAACTATTTTTTTGAATGTTTCTCATTTCCCTAGAATGAAGGGAAAGGTATACAACCAATTTTAAATTTGCTAGAATAATGTTACCACAGTGTGAATATGTGTTTTTAATTTTAAAAATACAGGTATGTTCAAAGAAAGCCATAATCACCCATATTTCCACTTTTAGAATTCATCACTGCTAATTAAGATTTTGGTATTTTTACTTCTAGTGTTGTTTTTTACTAATGTATATACAGTTAAAACATAAGTAAGAATAAATCATGCATAAAATACTAGAACCTCATAGATGAAGACAGAGTCTCCTTTTCCGATCACTTCAGGTGACCAGTATTGTGGTACGTATCTAGTCCTTTCTAGTCCTTTTCAGCCCAGAAGATACAAGTGTTCCTGACTATACATATTCTTCCTACCAAAATTCATTCTTAACAACTTGTGAAAAATTTTACCCCAAACTTGCCGTGTAAATAAAAAACTGACTGCAATGCAATACCATGAACAGGGAACAAAAACATTTAGGCGATGACTCTTTGACCATAAGGGGAGGCCAGTGAAGGAGGGCAGGTGGAAAACACGTTCGTCCCTCTGGCTTTGCCATCCTGCCTCAAGGACTCAGCATGAGTTAGTGGTCGCCACTACTGTTTTTCGCAGACAACAGTTTTCACAGTTTTGCAAGCTACTGACATTTATATCTTTTTCGTATGTTCTACTTAGTATTTTAGAGGCAAGACATAATAGAATCAAGAGGTAGTATCTTTCTGCTGTATAATCTGGAAGCTCTATATACTATTTTTTATATTCAGAAAAACAAAACTAAATGAAAACAGTATTTTTTAAAATGCCAGTGAATGTACCCAAGGGAAAACACAATTCTGTAGAAACACTCAACAGATATATTTTAGAAGGTAGCAATGGCTCAAAGCAGCAAAAGGCAGAGAGGAAAACGGAGACTGGCTTGCAGTGTGATTCTGTTGTATCATGGGATGAGGCCAGTGCTATTTTGGGATGTTTCCTGTGCTTCAGGATGGGGAATTGAGTCCTGCCCCAAAATATGTCCAATGAAATAACTATACACTGTATAACTTGGCAGCTGAATTAAAATTAGAGATAAAAAATATAAACAAAAGGTTGACAGGATTCTACATTACCTCGTGTGAGACAATCAAAAGAGCTAAGCATATATAGTTCAGTGAAGCCACATTTAATATCTGCCTATAAATACTAGGTGTAGATATGACCTCATTCCTCCCCTCCAGAGAGCTAATTAGGAAATTGAGAAAAGTATCCTGAGCTGACTGAATTGAAACACACTGTCTGCTAAAATGGAGATCAAACAACAGAAATGTTGGAAACACCATTTCTTTGCTAATAACAGTATCTGTTGTCAGTACAATCATATTAGAGGTGGCACTCAGGATGCTGGGCACAGGTAACCTCCCCATCTACCTTAACAGCCTCATCTCCAGGGTCTAGTTCAGGAAAACAGGGCTAGGCTAGTCTGTGTCTAGCAATGGCCCTGAGACCAAAGGCAGCCCAAACCCAGATAAGGTAATCCATGTTTGATTAGAAATAGTCATACAGCCCTGGAGAAGGCAATGGCACCCCACTCCAGCACTCTTGCCTGGAAAATCCCATGGACGGAGGAGCCTGGTAGGCTGCAGTCCATGGGGTCGCTAAGAGTCAGACACGACTGAGCGACTTCACTTTCACTTTTCACTTTCATGCACTGGAGAAGGAAATGGCAACCCACTCCAGTGTTCTTGCCTGGAGAATCCCAGGAACGGGGGAGCCTCGTGGGCTGCTGTCCATGGGGTCGTACAGAGTCGGACACGACTGAAGCGACTTAGCAGCAGCAGCAGCAGTCATACAGCCCACTATAGCAGTATTGCCTGAAAAGCTGTGCTGGGCCAGATTCCTCTCTTGGAAATTTAAAAGAGAAGAATGGAGGGAAAAATCTGTTGGCTGAAGAGAAGAGACAAGACTAGCTGTGTCACAGGAGTAAGTTAAGATTCTGATACTTTAACTACAGACCCTGCTCCGTCTGCAGTCTTGTTTGTCGTGATTGTTTTGTCTAGATTGTTTGAGCTTTCCTTCACAATAAAAAATTAACAGTGTAGGATTTCCCTGCTGGTCCAGTGGTTAAGGATCTGCCTGCCGATGTAGGAGACGTGTTTGATCTCTGATCCAAGAAGATTCCACATGCTCTGGGGCAATTAAGCCTGTGTACCACACCTACTGAGCCCTCGCGCCACAACTACTGAAGCCTATGCACCCTAGAGCCCATGCTCTGCAACAAGAGAAGCCACTATAATGAAAAGCCTCTGCACAACTAGAGTAGCCCCTGCTCACTGCAACTAGAGAAAGCCTGTGCACAGCAATGAAGACCCAGCACAATCGTAAATAAACAAAATTTAAAATAAAATTACAGTTAAAATTAAAACAAAAATTAACAGTGTAACAGAGTTTTTTTTGGGCAGGGGATAGGATTTTTAACTTTATTTTTAGAAATAAGCACATCAGCTTCACAACTCTGTAATGCTAGGTGAGATTAAACTACCCATTTTACAGATGAGAAAGCTGAGGCAGAGTAGGATCAAAGTAATTTAAAGTCACAGAGCTTCTCGATGGCATAAGCAGAAGACAGCTGTGTGTTCCCTTAAGCCACTGACTTGACTACTGTTCTCTTTTACAGTTCTTTCTCCAATGTAAATATTAGCTCTATCAAGAACAATATTGTAAGGCAGAATAAAGAGGTTTCCTCTTACCTGTTTGCTGGATGGTCGTTATTGCCTGAGCATTACACTGCAGCTGTAACATGTGTCTCAGCATGGCCACTCCCCAAACACTCAGCTCTGCACACAACACAGGAGGCTCTGCAGCTTTCAGCTTAGTTGGTTTCAGATCTGTTGTGAAGGCCTGTAAACCAGCTGCTTCGAGCTGCCTGCACAATGCAGAAACACTTAGAGCACAGAGGAATTTGTGCTCAGGGCTATGGTTTTCAGTATGGGGTAAAAGGTGGAAGATGGCATTATAATTCCTTTCATATTTCCCATTAATATCACATCCAGGAATTCGGGTCTCAACTGCTTTGTCCTTTTTGTCCCCCTCTCCTCCCAGGTCATATTTGAGTGTCTGCGCCGGATTCTTGCTTTCAGGTAAGCAGATGCCCTGGTTACTCATCTCACCACAGAGCTTCTTTGTGACTTTGCCAACATCCTCAAACCTAGCTAAAAGAGTCGACCTCAGGGCAACATGACAAAACACACCCAATGTGAGAAGCAGAGCCCCCAGAGAACACTCCACACTATGGTAGTGATCCCAGGCCTGCTGCATACACTCCTGGCTGCAGTACTTGGCATAGCTGCATCCATCACAGGGAACCGGGGCCAGAGTGTGCCTCAGACATCGGTGACAGTGAAGGTCCCCATTGGTAACTTGGATGTCCCACTTGCTCTCCAGGCCACGAGGCCGCAGTGGCACTTCTCCTGGGTTAAGGACACTCACAAAAGCATCCTCTTTCACCAGAAGCTCTCCTGGGAGGATATCTTTTGTGGCAACCAGATAGCGGCCTTTTAAAGGGTCTATATGTAAGCTGACAGAGGACGAGGCGCCAGGAATTTGTTCATTCTCTTCCCTTAGGTCCACACCCTCAAAGGTTTTGGTTAGAGCCTCTGGGAAGATTTCTGGGAGATTCTCCTTTTCTTGTACCTTCACTTTCACACGACAGAGGATTCTCCGCAGAATCTGAAACTGGGAAGCTGAGAGAGTTGGCTTGGCAGCAAAGCTACTTTCAAGATCAATGACGGTCTGGCTTGCCTCCTGTGGTCTCCCCAGGGTCACCAGACACTCTGCCTTACGCAACAGCAGCTTGGGTTGCAATCTTTCTGGATACCCATGCGTCTGTGCTCTGACGATGTCTTTAAGGCATGTCTAAAAACAGAAAGTAGATTCCCAAATGACCATTCGTCCCCACTCTATAAAATATTCACTTGGAAGTCTTAACAAAAATCTACAAGTGAGTGAAGGATTATTAAAAATAGAGCAACTACAACCCTGTGCTTATTTCTTTAAATCATATTGTACTGTGATCTTTTAGTTTAATGATTAGAAACACATGCTGAAGGTATTATGTTTAACTGTCATTAACTATTTTTGATTCTAAGGAAAAAAGTTTTACAGACAGAAGAGGCATATTATGGTGATTAAGAGGGCATCCCAGTACAGACTCCGCCTTTTACTAGTTGTATGACCTTGTGCAAATGAATTAGCTTCTCAGTGTTTAAGTTTCCACATCGGAAAAAATGGGGATAATAATACCTCACAGGATAGAAGTAAAGACAAAATCAAGGTAATATACCTGAAGTGTTAAAAAGATGCCTGGAACACAGTATGTGCTTAATATATGGGAATCATTATTGTAAGAAGTAATAATATAGGGAAGATATAAAGGGCTAAACGCTTCACAAGGTCTTCCCATCACTGCCTTCAGTAGCCCAGGCTTTTCTTGCTGGGGGACTGGAGTTAGATTCTTGCTCTCCTCTTTTGGACCAAAGGGCTTAAGTGTGAACTTGTGATTACTCAGATAGCTCTCTCCCCCACCCCCGCCACTTTTCCAGTTTTGGTTGTGCTGGGTTTTCGTAGCTGCTCAGGTTTTTCTCTAGTTGTGGAGCATAGGGGCTACTCTCTAGTTGCGGTGTGAGGCCTTCTCACTGAGGTGGCTTCTCCTGTTGTGGGGCACAAGCTCTAGGGCTCTCTGGCTTCAGCAGCTGTGGCTTCTGGGCTTTAGAGCATAAACTCAGTAGTTGTGGAGCATGTGGGATCTTCCCTGATCAGGGATCAAACCTGCATCTCCTGAGTTGGCAGACAGATTCTTTACCACTGAGCCACCCGGAAGCCCTACAGGGATATTCTTAAACCTGCTCATCTACTTATTAAAAAAAAATAAATAACCCAAACAAATAAAATAGTTTGCAAACACTTAGAACCTAAAGCATTATTAGCAGTAGCTGTGTGTATCACAATTGATCTTAACAACTGAGCACTGCTGACCCACTGGAGAGAGTCCATGGCCCTGGGGAACGTGCATGTCTCTTTCCTGCCAACCAACACCACCCTACATAATAATCTGTGACAAGTGAAGTGAACGATGAGAAAGAACAAGTTCGGGAGGATATCAATTTGCTTCTGGTTCAACCAGTTGCATAGGGCCCAGTTTTAGTGTTCTGAGGTGGAAGCAAGGATGGAGGTCTAGTCCCCCGGGGAACCCCCTGCAGATCCTCTCCAATCACACCAGGCATTCTGATACTCACTTCATACTGACCCAGGTGGAAGAGGGCTGCAGAGCGATTGGCATAACACAGTGAAATGTCCGTAGAGCTGGGCCCCGAATGCGATACTCCCTGAAGAACAATGAACCGGTTAAGGTATATACATGGAAACTAGCATCTTCAGAGTTTTTTTTTTTTTTTTCAGAGAACAGGGGCTCTGCTACAAAACACTGTATACGATTGGGAAAGTTACTGGATCTCTTTGTGCTTCATCTGCTTCATTTTTAAGTACCTTAGAGCAGAGCTGAGAAGATTAGGTGAGGAAATAAATATGTGAAGCACTTTGAAGACAGCAGCTTCAGACACAGGGTCGGCCACAAGACCACACTCAAGGTAAACGAAAACTGAGGAGTATAACCTGGCACATAACAAAGTGTGAGGAGAGCAAACAGAAAGTCACACAAGAAGAAACACTAATGATACGTGGGAAACAATTCCTAGACAGATAGTCAAATACATGAAAATGAAAGCAGACAAAGGCTGCTTTTTTCTACCACCAAATTGGCAAGCAATAATCATAAAGGTGGCATCTACAATCACTGGAGAAAAGATTGGGATTATTCAATGAAAGTACTGGGACAAGTAGCCACTGAGGAAAAATAAAGTTGGTTCTCAACAGATGATAAAACTTTCATTAGGATAAATTCCCAATGGGTCAAAACCTTAATGTGAAAACTAAAACTGTAAGAGCACTAGAACAGTCCAAAGTGATGCTGGAGTGAGAAATACCTTTCTAATTATGACACAAAACCCAGAAGTCATAAAAGGTTAATAAATATGGTCACATAAAAATAAAAAATTTCTTTGGAGCAAAAACCAATATCAAAAGACAAACATTGAACTGGAAAAAAATATTTGCAACTTCTATTATAGGCAAAGAGCTCATTTCTTTATGAACAGTCCTACAGATCAATAAGATGACAAGCAATAATTTAGTAGGAAAATAAGCAAATGATAGGAACAATTCTCATGGGAAACATAAACGGCCCTTAAACAAATGGAACATGCTCAACCTCATTCATAATCAGCAAAATGCAAATTAAAACTCTGCTGAGATGCTATTTTTCACTTATCAGATCGGCAAAGAGAAGTAAAATTGATAGGATACTCTGCAGGCATAGGAATGAGATACACTTTGTCTACATGGCTAGTGGGAATGTAAACTAGTTGCACGACTACTGAGGCGATTCAGCAATACATATATCTCTTAATATATACGTGCTGAGGCTTTCCAGTTGGTTAGTGGTAAAGAATCCACCTGCTGACGCAGGGGACGCGTGAGACACAGGTTTGATTCGTGGGTTGGGAAGATCCCCTGGAGCAGGAGATGGCACCCCACTCCAGTGCTCTTGCCTGGAAAATCCCATGGGCAGAGGAGACTAGCGGGCTACAGTCCATGGGGCCACAAAGGCTCAGACACGACTGAGCATATACACTATATTTATATATGTATCTGTATCTCCACTGACCCAGCAATTCCTCTCCTAGAGATTAATCCTACAGATATAATATTTTCAGAGGAAAAAGAGGCTGGCTGGATGTAAGCAAAAATGTTAACAGTACTTCATCACACAATTGTTTGAAGTAGCAAAAGATAGGAAACAAATATTGACCTAGAAGACACTAATAAATTAACATTACATCCATACAAAGCAACAGAAGTGCAAAAACTGCAGTGCTTAACAGTGTGTGCAGAATTTTATTTACATAAAAAGAGTGCATGTGTGCAGGGGTGGCAGATTACTTGTATTTATTTGTGTTTGGTGAGGTACCTCTGGAAAAATACCTTTTAACAGCATCAGTGCTACTCACTTCTGGAGATGGAAACCAGGTGGCTGGGGAACAAAGGAAGCAGACGGCACTGTATATTCTTGCACCTTTAAAATTCTAGCTATGTAAGCACATTTCCTATGCCAGAATAAATAGGTAAAATAATGATAATAATACCATAATCAGTATTGCTTAGGATATAGAGAAATGAACATCCCATGTTCTGGTGGAAGGGGAGTAACCAGCTTTTTCCTGGAGAAAGATTTAGCATCAAGTGCCAAAGGCCTAAAAAAAAAAAAATTACATTCAATTGACCCAGCAATTGCCCTTCAAGGAATTTATCCTGAGGAAATAATCAGGTGTGTACAAATATTTACATAGAAAGATGCTTCTTGCAGCTTTATGATACCAAACAACCTGCCAACATTAGGAGATGTTAAATCAAGTATAGTTCTCTGTAATGGAACACTAAGCCAGCCGTAAAAAATCATGTTCTAGCGGAAAATTTAATAACATGAGAAAACGGTCACAATAAATTGTTGAGGGGAAAAAAAGCAGGTTACAAAACACTAAGTACAGCATTATCACAATTTTGTACGAGAAAAACATATTTTCAGAGGAAAAAGAGGCTGGCTGGATGTAAGCAAAAATGTTAACAGTACTTATCACTGGTTATGGGATTTTTTTCTTACTCTTTATGCTTCTCTGTATTTTCCAAGTAAACATATATTACATTTACAATCAGACAAAAATAACAAATAGTATTTCAAAAAAGAAAGAAAATAGCAACTCTATGGGAAAACGGCAAAGTACTATAATCACCAAAATTCTAGCTTCATGAAAATAGGAAGGCTCATCTCCCTCTGCATTCAGAACAAATCTTAAATTTTAATCTGATTTTACTTTTTTTAGTTTATTTTCCTTGAACAACTTCCCTGTGATCACATTTATGACACGTATGCATGAAAGATTAGCTCTGAAAAAGAACTATTAAGGCATTTATCAGTGATCATTACATCTAGTGGGTTTTAGTTCTTCGGCAATCACTAACACGTTATTCAGATAAATACTTTCTTGTAGCATCATAAAGCAGAGCTTTTATCAATTTTAGAAGATACTGCTGTTAGTCTGATAGCTGGAAAACTAATTCCAAACTTTAAGCATCGGTCTGTTTAAGATGCAGAGTAGGGGGTACCCACTTCAAAAGCACTGGCTTCCCTGATAGCTCAGTTGGTAAAGAATCTGCCTGCAATGCAAGAGACTCCGGTTCCATTCCTGGGTCAGAAAGATCTGCTGGAGAAGGGATAGGCTACCCACTCCAGTATTCTGGCTTGGAGAATTTCATGGACTGTATAGTCCATTGGGTCATAAAAAGTTGGACATGACAGAGTGACTTTCACTTTCACTTAAATTGCACACTAACTATAAACTGCACACTATTTCAATAGACAAGGTTCACAGACCTGATTCAAGGGATTGATACATTCTTGCTTTAAACCCATATTTATCGCTAAAAAATTATGGAAGGAAGTCTCTCAGGAATCTTTTTCAAGTTCCTACTCTGGAAGCCTTCTCATACTGTTCATGGGGTTCTCATGAACAGTAGATCACAATAAACTGGAAAATTCTTCAAGAGATGGGAATGTCAGACCACCATACCTACCTCCTGAGAAATCTGTATGCAGGTCAAGAAGCAACAGTTAGAACCAGACATGGAACAACAGACTGGTTCCAAATAGGGAAAGGAGTACGTCACCCTGCTTATTTAACTTATATGCAGAGTACATCATGAGAAATGCTGGGCTGGATGAAGCACAAGCTGGAATCAAGACTGCCGGGAGAAATATCAATAACCTTAGATACACAGATGACACCACTCTTATGGCAGAAAGCAAAGAAGAACTAAAGAGCCTCTTGATGAAAGTGAAAGAGGAGAGTGAAAAGCTGGCTTAAAACTCAACATACAAAAAGACGAAGGTCATGGCATTTGGTCCCATCATTTTATGGCAAATAGATGGGGAAACAATGAAAACAATGAGACTATTTTTTTGGGCTCCAAAATCAATGCAGATGGTGACTGCAGCCGTGAAATTAAAAGACACTTGCCCCTTGAAGAAAAGCTATGATCAACCTAGACAGCATATTAAAAATCAGATACTTTGCCAACAAAGGTCTGTCTAGTCAAAGCTATGATTTTTCCAGTAGTCATGTATGGATGGGAGAGTTGGACCATAAAGAAAGCTGAGTGCTGAAGAATTGATGCTTTTGAACTGTGGTGTTGGAGAAGACTCTTGAGAGTCCACTGGACTGTGAGGAGATCAAGCCAGTTGATCCTAAAGGAAATCAGTCCTGAATATTCATTGGAAGGACTGATGCTGAAGCGAAACTCCAATACATTGGCCACCTGATGCGAAGAACTGACTCCTTGGAAAAGACCCTGATGCTGGGTAAGATTGAAGGCAAGAGAAGGGGACAATAGAGGATGAGATGGTTGGATGGTATCGCCGACTTGATGGACAGGAGTTTGAGCAAGCTCTAGGAGTTGGTGATGGACAGGGAAGCCTGGCATGCTGCAGTCCATGGGGTTGCAAAGAGTCGGATATGACTGAGCAACTGAACTGAAATGAACCTTAATCTAAGTCACACTGGCTATAAGCTAACCTGGTGGCTAGCCCCCAAATCCAACTTCTCTCTAAATTGGGACTATCACACACTAACAGCCTCATCGGTTATTCAGACAAAAAAGGGCACACAATTCAGTGAGAGCTGATAGACACGGGTGAGGGAGGCCAAGCGTCCAGTAAGGCTTGCTACACTTGTGCCTGAGGGAATACGTGAAGAGAAGTTTCTTGGTGGAATTTAGGACATATAATACAAACTCTCCTTTGTTTCAGAATATGAACAGAAGCAGAGTTGTACCAGTTTTTTTTTCAAATCCAATCCAGAATTAATAGACAAAAGTTACTAGTGGCTATACCACTTAGCAAGAACGGTTCTGTCTTTTGAAGAAATATGCACTGTTGAATGGTTGAGACAGCTCCTCCTGCTCGGCTGGGAGTGGGTCTTACCTTAGAGTACAGCACTGCGGCTCCCATATAATCCTTCGCCTGAAATTTTTGGTTTCCTTTTTCTCTGTAGAAAAGGGAAGCGTCGGGGTCCTTTCCAACAAGGTAACCTCCAGAAAGCCTTTTTAAAAACATCTCATCCTCAGGTCTTCACGAAGAGAGAAAAAACAACGACAAAAAAAAAAAAAAGCACAGACTTGTTATTTCAAGGAAAATGAACGACTGCACCTGAAACAGGAGTGAGTGCCTATGAAACACTGGGACGCAAGAGGTTGGATGCGTTATGTAACGTGACTGGGGAAACCAGCTTTGGTCTCAGAGACAAAGGGACTAGAATTTCTATTTAGAGGACAGAATACAATTTATTTATTTGTTTTGGGGCTGTGCTGGGTCTTCACTGCGGCGCAAGGGCTCTAGAGCTCGTGGGCTCAGTGAGCCCACATCACGGGGGAACTAGAGCCCACATCACGTGGGACCTTTTAGTTCCCCCGGCAGGGACTGAACTTGAGTCCCTTACACTGGAAGACAGATGCTTAACCACTGGACTTCCAGGGAAGTCCCGTACACTTTTTATTCTATATCTCATAATTACTGGCCAATAAACCATTCCTTGGATTAATGCATTATACAGAAATTTGGGTGTGGAGAATGACATAATACACGAGAGTCTGTACTAAGACGTAGTCTCCACCTAAACTTTATTGAAAATACCTGGGTGAACAGCTGACAGAGGGGAGAGAGGGAGGAAGGGAGAGAGTGAGAAGAGGGAGGGGGAGAGAAGCCTGAAGAAGAGGAAGAGAGGAGATGAATCATAAAGTTAGTGTAATGAACTGTGAACATCTGGAGAATCTGAAAGAAGGGTGCTGCACAGCAATTCTTTACCTTATTTTTGCAAGAAAATCTGAAATTGTTTCAGTCTGCCAAGTGTTTAAAAGTAAGTATATGAATTCTCTAATATAGAAATATACAAACATACACCTTTCTTCCAATAAAGAAAAATAGTATAGAATAACCTAGCCTATGCTCTGACTATACAGTGCAATGAAACAAAATATGAACAAAATGGGAACTAAAAATCCTCTTAAGCAACTCTTGGGTTAAAGGGGAAATCAAAGTCAAAACTGCAGAATGTTCAGAAAACTATTTTTCAAATTTTTGTTTACAAAGATCTACCATAAGAAATACCTTTCACGTTGCGATTCAGTGTGATGCATCTGCGTATATACGGAAATTTCACAAAACATTATCTTTCATTTAATGTCAAATATGGTTTTATTAATATTTAAACACAATATAAAAAAAACCCTCAAAATAAATAACAGAGAAAGAAAAATAAGGAAAGATTTTATTTAATTCAGAAGGTGTGCTTGCCTGTTCAAAATTTATTCCAGTCCAGAAAATCTGAGGACAATAACCCACGCATATCTGATACACACAGATCCTATTCTTTGTTCTATTTGTTTTTGTGTTGTTTTAAATTAGGTTAAATCTGCAAATCCTATCCAAACAAAAAAGTTGTGATGAACAGTAATAACAGGAAAACTCTTCTTGCCTAACAATGACTATTCTTTAATCTTAATCCAAAATGATGACAAACTCAATGTTATTGTAATTGGTCTTCAGTGTAATTAAGAACTAAGCTGTAATAACTCATTCTTTCTTGCAGAACCAAGTTTAACTCAGTAATTAAAAGTTTTGAAAAGCAAATGGATGGTCTTTTTTAATATTTCAAATTTTCTTTTGGAAGGTTAGGATAAAAAATGTGTGGAAGTGAGATGAAAAACGTTTTTCTTTTGGTGTGGGTGCACTCTGTGGCATGGTAGGTGTTAGTTCCCCACCCAGGGATTGAACCAGTGCCCCCTGCTGAGGAAGCTCAGAGTCTTAATGGATGGACCACCAGGGAAGTCCAAGATGGAACAATTTTCTGGTTAATTTTTTTTATTGTGGTAAATATTTTAAAAATTATCATTTTAACTATTTCAAAGTGGACAGTTTAAGTACATTCATAATGTTGTGCAATCGTCACCACTATCCATTTCCAGAACTTTTTCACCAGCCCAAACTAGAAGTCTGTACTCATTAAGCAGCAACTCTCTAGTCTTCCCTCCCTCCAGCCTTGGTAACCTCTATTATGCTTTCTGTTTCTATGAAGTTGTCCATTCTAGGTACTTCATATAAGTGGAATCATACAGTGTTTGTCCTTCTATGTCTGGCTTGTTTTACTAAGCATAGCATTCCCAAGGTTCTTTTTTTCACCGCTGAATAATATTCCATTGTATGTATATACCACAGTTTCTTTATCCATTCATCTGTTAGTGGACATTTGGGCTATTTTCACTCTTAGGCTATTGTGAATAATACTGCTCTGGACATTGGTGTGCAAGTAAATCTGTTCAAGTCTCATTTTCGGTTCTTTTGGGTATAAACCCAGAAGTGGTACTGCTGGATTACACAGTAATTCTAGTCTAAAATTTCTGAAAAACTGCCATATTGTTTCTCATAATGGCTATACCATTTTACATTCCCACCAACGGTGAACAAGGGCTCCAATTTGTCTGCATCCTCACCAACACTTTTTAATTTTTTTTTGGATAGTAGCCATGTTAACGAGTATTAGGACAATAAGGTATCTTGCTGTCGTTTGACTTGCATTTCCCTAATGATTAGTGATGCTAAGAGCATCTTTCCATATGCTTATTTCATGTGCTTATCTTCTTTGGAGAAATGCCTATGCAAGTCCTTTGGCCATTTTTAATTGGGTTTGTTGTTGCTGTTCTTGAGTCTAGGATTTCTTTATATAGGATATTAATCCCTTAGCAGCTATATGATTTGCAATATTTTCTCCCATTCTGTCGGTTGCCTGCAGACAATTGCCAACAGAATAAATACTCTGTTGGTATTGCCACTTGAGGCACTAAATATCCCACTTTTCGTGGAGTCTGATTTGCTTGTTTTTTCTTTTGTTGCCCATGCCTTTGGTTTCAGAGCCAAGAAAAGATGCCAAATCCAATGTCATCAGCTTTGGGCTTATGTTTTCTTCTAAGAGTTTTATAGTTTTAGCTCTTAAATCAACTAAATTACTTGAGTTATTTTTGAGTTAGCTTTTGCAGATGGTTTAAGGTAAAGGTCCAACTTCATTCTTTGGCATGTAGAGTCTAACGTGAAAGCAGATAGAAAGAACCAAGCTCTTTCCTCTAGCCATGCCTTCTCTTTCTAGAGCCCTAGACAGGTAGAGCCTCTTATTCGCTTGATAGGCAAAGCAGTAAGGCCCAGCCCCAGCAGAGCGTACAGAAGATAAGAGCTGAGAAGCTATAGCTTAATAACTAGCATCCATTCACACGTGCACATTTTTTTTCCTGAAAATAAGTGCAGTCATCATGGAAGTTCACCTCTAAGTATTTCACCATGCCTCTACTAAGAATAAGGACATTCTCCTATATCTTGATATTACAATATCATTATCATGCCTAAAAAATTAACTCTAATTCAAATATCATTTAAAATTTCTCCATTATTCCTAAAATGTCTTTTTTTTTTCTTACCCCAACCTGATGCAGGATCAAGGTTCTAATTACTGCACTTAGCCATTATTTCTCTTTAGTGTCTTTTGATAGTTTCATGATTTTTGTTTTATTTTTCATGACTAAATTTTCTGAAGATTCGGGCCAGAAAAATGTTCTACATTCTGGTTTTGTCTCATTGTTTCCTCATGATTAGATTCAGATCAAACAATTTTTGCCAAGAGTATTAGTACATTATTAAATCTGTATACTTTTTGCTGTTTCAAACCAGGAGACACATAATATCAAGCAGTCAGTCCGACCACCACTGGGGATGCTGTTTGGTCATTTGATTGGTGACTGTTAGATTCCTCCAATATAAAGATAACTTACCTCTTGTAGTAAGTAACATTAATAAGTAATCTGTGGGGCTTTGAGGCCATGGGAATAATCTGTTTCCAGTGATCTTTCTTCTAATGGTTTGAGCATCCATTGATGATTATTGCCAGAATTCAGTTATTACATTGGGTGTTACAAAATGGTGATTTTCTAATTTTATCATTATTTTTAAACTTATTAATTAGCATTCTTATGTAAAGACAAATGTTGCCCCCTTTTCTTCTTTTACTTATTTATGTATTTATTTGAATATCACCATGAACTTAAAAAATTCATTTTTATAAACCATTACCATCATCATACTTTTTGATGCTCAGACTGTCCTAAATTTGGACAGTGGAAACTCTCCAGACTGGCTCCTATGTTATTTTTATTTACATAAATCCATTAGTCTTTGAGCATTTCCTTGATTTCTGGAAAGTAGTCCAGCTGTACCAGTATAAAATCAAAACAAATGGAAAGGCAGTGAGTACAGATAATAACTCTGTTAAGGATTCCCTAGGACACTGCAGATTATCAGTGGGAGAGGTTCACTTGTCTCAGGAGGTCTTGATATTGACAAAAGGCATCTAATTGGAGAAAATATTCCTCAAAGACTGTAAATGGCAAAAAAGAAAAGTGCATGCCTGGCTTTAAGCTTTAAAGGCCCAATTCACATTTTCCTTTAACAGGCAAGCATATGGGAATTAGAAATTTAAATCTTTTTTGGTCATTTTAGATTATGATTGGCTAATTTTACAAACAGCTCTCCAGAACTAACTTGTTAAGTAAAGAAGTTTGGGGATGAAGTAGTGAGAGATACACAGAACAAATAAAAACAGGGGGAAAAATTAACTTCAGGGAAAACAAGAGTTGTATCAGAAAGGAAATGTAATTCAAAATATACTTTGTGGTTCACATGATATCTACAGAGACATAATGATATACACAGTGAAAACTGGTTTAACCAGTATCATATTCTATTAGCTATACAATTGTGGATCACAACAGACTGTGGAAAATTCTGAAAGAGATGGGAATACCAGACCACCTGACCTGCCTCCTGAGAAACCTATATGCAGGTCAAGAAGCAACAGTTAGAACTGGACATGGAACAACAGACTGGTTCCAAATAGGGAAAGGAGTACGTCAAGGCTGTATATTCTCACCCTGCTTATTAAACTTATATGCAGAGTACATCATGAGAAATGCTGGGCTGGATGAAGCACAAGCTGGAATCAAGATTGCTGGGAGAAATATCAATAACCTCAGATATACAGATGACACCACCCTTATGGCAGAAAGCAAAGAAGAACTAAACAGCCTCCTGATGAAAATGAAAGAGGAGAGTGAAAAAGTTGGCTTAAAACTCTACATTCAGAAACCTAAGATCATGGCATCTGGTTCCATCACTTCATGGCAAATAGGTGTGGAAACAATGGAAACAGTGACAGACTACTTTTTCGGGCTCAAAATCACTGCAGATGGTGACTGCAGACGTGAAATTAAAAGATGTTTGCTCCTTGGAAGAAAAGCTATGACCAACCTAGACAACATACTAAAAATCAGAGATATTACTCTGCCAACAAAGGTCTGCCTAATCAAAACTCTGGTTTTTCCAGTGGTCATGTATGGATGTAAGAGTTGGACTATAAAGAAAGCTGAGCACAGAAGAATTGATGCTTTTGAACTGTGGTGTTGAAGAAGACTCTTGAGAGTCCCTTGGACAGCAAGGAGATCCAACCAGTCCATTCTGAAGGAGATCAGTCCTGAATATTCATTGGAAGGACTGATGCTGAAGCTGAAACTCCAGTACTTTGGCCACCTGATGTCCTTGGAAAAGACCCTGATGTTGGGAAAGACTGAAGGTGGGAGGAGAGGGTGATGACAGAGGATGAGATGGTTGGATGGCATCACCAACTCAATGGACATGAGACTGAGTAAGCTCCAGGAGTTGGTGATGGACAGGGAAGCCTGGCATGCTGCAGTCCATGGGGTCACAAAGAGTCAGACATGACTGAGAGACTGAACTGAACGAATACATTGTGAACTATAATATAGTTATGACAACAGAATGAGGGAAAAACAAAAATATACATGGAGAAGGCAATGGCAACCCACTCCAGTACTCTTGCCTGGAAAATCCCAGGGACGGAGGAGCCTGGTGGGCTGCCGTCTATGGGGTCGCACAGAGTAGGACATGACTGAAGCGACTTAGCAGCAGTAGCAGCAGCCTGCATGTGAATTGGGAGTAAGAGAGCTAGATTTGGCATCTAAAACTAAAAACTCAAAACTAACATTATTACCATACTGTTTAGCAATATGAAATTAAATACTGGAAGAAACAGTGAAAATAATTTTAAATATCAGTCTTTGGGGAACAGAAATGGGGGAAAGTAAGACAGAGAATTGCTGTTTTTCTTTATAAGCTTTGAAGTATTATTTGACTTCTTACATTATATGCATATTCTGCTGTGCTATGCTTAGTTGGTCAGTTGTGTCCAACTCTTTGCAACCCCATGGACTGTAGCGCACCAGGTTTCTCTGTCTGTGGGATTCTCCAGGCAAGAATACTGGAGTGGGTTGCCATGCCCTCCTCCAGGGGATCTTCCCAATCCAGGGATCAAATCCAGGTCTCCCACACAGCAGGGAGATTCTTTACTGTCTGAGCCACCAGGGAAGCCTGATATGCATATTACTCTGATGAAACATGAACTAAAAAAGGAAAATATTTCCACTTAATAAGGTACCATGTCTACACAGTTTTACAAGATTTTCTACCCGCTTTAAAGAATCAAATAATCCCTACAATACATGAATTATTTCAGAGCACATAGAAAGATGGGAAACTCTCCAATTCAGGCTATGAGGCTACCATAACCCTGATACCAAGAGCTGACAAATAGAGCACAAAAAAGAACATGCCATCTAATACCATTTCAGAACACAGATATAAAAATCCTAAAAATAACATCAGCAAATTGAATCTAGCCATGTGTTAAAAAAAATGATAGATAATAACCAGAGTTTACCTCCAAAACAGTTCAACTTTAGTACATCTACTGATACCAATTTTGCATTAACAGATTAAAGGAGAAAAAGAAAATGATCATTCCTCTTAGAAGACACTAATATATAAAAAGAAAGAACTGATAAAATTCAGCACTTATTTATGGTGGAATGTAAGGCAACTTCCATAAACTGAAAAGGGTATTATATAATACTATATCCCTGTAGCAATGTCCTAAATGGCTATTACTATTCAACACTGCACTAGAGGTCTAACTAATGCTATAATTAAAAGGTAGAAGAGCTACAAATATTGGAAAGGAAGATTACTGCTTGCAGATATACTTCCTAAAAATTCTAACTGGACTGGCATAAAAATGATGAAATAATGTGAAAGCAGTTAGGTGGCCTGTTACGATTCCTAGGTTATGTTTATACCATCGATCATCAGTTAGATAATTTAATTGGGGGGTAAGTCTTATTCACAAGAACAACAAAAACCTTGTAAGAAGTAAGAATAAATCTGAGAGGAAATGTACAAGATCTGTATAAAGAAAATGATAAAAAAATTTTACTTATGGACATAAAAGAAGCCCTAAACATGTGGCAAGATATACCCTTTACTTGAATGAGGAAATTTAATATTGTAAAGATGTCAAATCTCCCTAGATGAATCTATAAATCTAACACAATTCCAAAAACCCAATGACACTTTTTATTGAACTTGACTGTCAATTCTGAAGTTCACATGGGGGAAATGTATATAAGAATAGCCAAGATAGTCTTGAAAAAGAAGAATGACCCTGTGTGTGTGTGGGAACTTGGCTTAACAGAGAGCAAAGCCACATTTGTACCAGACTTTTCTGCCTTCAAGTGCTCTTTCTCACTACATCTGGTAATAAAATCTCAGGGGAAACCATTCCTTGTGGTTGGAGGAGGACTGACTCCAATTTCACAAGAGGGTTGGGCATGTGGTACAGGCCTGGCCACTCAGAGGAGCCCACGCCTTTGGTTGAAGGGGTATGCATGCCACCAAAGATAGGTTGATCAGAGTCCCACCCATTTTTTTTGGCCAAAGCTCTTGGAAAAGATGACCTCTTTTCTTGTAGTTATTAAGCTATTATCAGGGTGTGCTCAAGGCTACCAATGGCTATCCTGAGTACCAGGGGGAGAGAGTGCCTGACAGATGAAGAGATGGGAGTCTGATGACATCTTCTGAGCTCCTGGACACAACTTTGCGAAAAAATAGGCCTGCCTTTCTGCACATCCTAGTTTCATAGCCTGTAGATTTCCTAATTTGGGCTGGGTTCTGTCACTTGACTGAAAGAATTCTAATATTATACTATAAAATCACAGTAATTAAAACCCTTTGGTTTTGGCACAGAAATAGAGCCTAGGAACACATTTACAGATAAGTAGGAATTTAATTTTTAATAAATGTGGCATTTTGAAGCACTGGGGAAAGGATGGACTATTCAATTAATGATGTCAGGAAATCATCTGGGGAATAAAACTTAAAACATTCCCTCACATCGTATACAAAAAATAAATTCCAGATGGATTAGAGAGCTAAAACTAAAACACAGAGCTACCAAAAGAGTTAGAGGAAAATAAAACATTTTTTATAATCCCAGGGAAGAGTAGACTACCCTAAGACACATAACCCAGAAGCCATAAAAGAAAATGACAGATATGGCTGCATAGAGGTTAAAACACATACACACAATTTATGCACGAGAGACACCATGAGTAAAAATTTTAAAAAGATAAATAATAGACTAGGAGAAAGATTGTAGCATGTACCATAAAGAAATACATAGCCAGAGTCATGAAGACTTCTTATGAACAAGAGAAAGATAAATGATCCACTAGAGAAATGGGCAAAGGACAGGAACAAAAAATTAACAGAAGAAACAGAAATGGGTAACATCGCAAATGGTGTTACTGTAACTAGTCATCAGAAAAACGGGAATTGAAACGTTATTTTGTCCTTAAGGGTGCCAAAAATTAAAGACTGTTGCTTTCTAATGGTGGTGAGAGTATGTTTATGATAAATGGGTAAAGCCTTCTTGGAAGACAATTTGGCAGTTATTTGTTAAATTTTCCGTGCTTATAACCATTGATACAACAAATCCTCTTTGAACAATCCATCTTAAGTTCTAAATATATGTACAAAAATATACATATAAGCTGTTCACTGCAACAGTTTTTTAACAGTTAAAAAAAAAACAAACCCACAACACTATTTTACCATTTCCCAAACACAAGAATCTTACAACAATTTAACACCATTTACTCATCTTGCCCTTTGAACTACTGATGTCATGTCTTTGAAATGTTTTAAATCCCATAAGACGTTAACATCATTGTTTTATTTTTGTCATCATTTTAAATAATTAATTCAAAACTATTTACCCACATACATACCTTTTCTGGTGCTTTTCCTTCCTTTCTGCAATCACAATGCTTCCTAACCTGAAGAACTTACTTCAGTATTTCTTAAATAAGCTCTGATTTGCCAAAGAATCTCTCAGATTTTTCTTTTGCATTTATTTTTGAAAGGTACTTTAATAAGGTATAGAATTCTAGGTGGGAAAGTTTTGTCTTACTTTGTTTTTCTTTCACCACTTTAAATGTGCCATTCAGGTGTCTTCTAGCTTCTATAGTTTCACTGAAAAAAACTAGCCATCAGTCATATTCTTACACCCAAAAGGACAATGTACATTTTTTTTCTTTGGTTATTTTGCAGATTTCCTCTTTTTTTCACCTTTAGTTTTGAGCAGTTTGAGTCTGATGTCTCTAGGTGTGATTCTATTTATGTTTACACTGCCTGGGACTTGCTGGGCTTCTGGAATCTGTGGGTTGATGTCTTTTATTAGTTTTAGAAAATCTTTGGTCATCCTTTTAGAATATTGCTTCCATCTGCCTCTCTTCTTTACTGACACTCCAATTACAGGTAAGTTAGACGTTTGATTGTATCCTATATATCTCTGTATGCCATACAATTTTTTCCATTCTTCTTTTCTTCTTGTGTTTTATTTTGTTTTTCATTAACCTGTAAACCACTTTCCTAATCTAATTTTCCACTGCATTCAATTTTCTGTCAAGCTTGAGAATTAAGTTGATTTCAATTACAGTATATTTTGAATTCTGAAAAGTCTACTTTTTTGCCTCTATTATTTAAAAATTACTTTTATTGTGGTAAAATACACATAGTATAAAATTTACCATCTCAACCACTTTAAAGTATATATTCAGTAGTAGTATATACATTCATAATGTTACATAACCATCGTCAACATCCATTTCCATAACTTGTAAAACTGAAACTCTAAACTCATGAAAACAATAACCCTCTATTTCCCCCCACCCTCAGCTTCTGGCAATCACCATTTTACTTTCTGCCTCTTTGATTTTGACTACTCTGGACTACCTAAATTTGATTTTTTTTATAGATTCTGTTTCTTTGTTGCAATCTATTTTTTCATCCACTTAGTCCATCTCCTCTAGTTTCTTCAACATGTTAATCAGAGTTATTTAAAAGTCTGTATGTAGATATCAATCGATCTATTTCTAATGTTAATTTTTTTTCCTCTTCATTATTGGTTATTTTTCTGCCCCTCTGCATGTTTAGTAAATCTGTCTTCCTGACACTGTGTACAAAAAACATAAGGAAGCAAGACAACATCTTCCACCGTCAAAGTGTCTCCCTAGACAGACAGAGTATGAGGGCTGGCCTACATTTACCCAATCAAGAGTTGAACTGGATCAGTGTTGGGCTACAGGCTTACTAAAACTCAGTACATCTGTGGTTTCCTTGGGTGTGGACCTCCTGAGCTTTTGGTTGAGAGACTAGAAGGTCTCTTGTCTCCTCATGCATGAAAGTTTTGGTCTCTGCATGTTTTGAACTAAGATTTTCTTTTTAATAACTTTTTTTTTTTTTTGGCTGTGCCACGCAGCACGTGGGATCTTAGTTCCCCAACCAGGGATCGAAAATGTATCCCCTGCAGTGGAAGCAGAAGACCACTGGATCTTCGCGGAAGT
This sequence comes from Bos javanicus, assembly GCF_032452875.1. NCBI lineage: Eukaryota > Metazoa > Chordata > Mammalia > Artiodactyla > Bovidae > Bos > Bos javanicus. The sequence goes on from NC_083886.1 coordinate 24,201,325, forward strand.
CCCTAGGATTTTCAACTTACCACAACAGAGATGCAGAATCCAGCAAATGGCTTGAGAGGAAGATTGTATGTGTGTTTTTTGTGTACAAAAAGAACACAGGAAAGACCTATGGCCAGTGATCTGGAGGGCTTCCCTGGTGGCACTAGTGGTAAAGAATCTGCCTGCCAATGCAGGAGACACTAGAGACTCACATTCGATCCCTGGGTTGGGACGATACCCTGGAGGAGGGCATGGCAACCCACTCCAGTATTCTTGCCTGGAGAATCTTATGGACAGAAGAGCCTGGGGGCCTACAGTCCATGGGGTTGCAAAGAATCAGACATGACTGAGTGACTAAACCACCACCACCTGGATGTCTACTGGACATTGCCAACTGGAATATGAATCGTTAAAGTTCCTTCCCAAGACAGCTCCACCTGCAGCTTTCCCAGGTGTGGAAATTTCATCCTTCTACCTTTGCCCTGTAGGTCTACATCACGAGAGCCACTTTTGACTTCTCTCATTCTCTAATACACCATATCCCATGTGTCAGGAAATGCGATTAAGTCCACCATTGGAATTCAACCACTTCTCATCCCCACTACTACCACCCTGGCCCAAATTACTATCACCTCCTCTCTCACCTGGATTAAAGCAATAAGCCTCCCAACAAGTCTATCTATTTCCATTCTTGCTCCTCCTATGAAAGTGAAAGTCGCTCAGTCATGTCCGACTCTTTATGACCCCGTGGCCTATACAGTCCATGGCATTCTCCAGGCCAGAATACTGGAGTGGGTAGCCTTTCCTTTCCCCAGGGGGGGATCTTCCCAACCCAGGGATCGAACCCAGGTCTCCCGCATTGCAGGTGGATTCTTTACCAACTGAGCCATCAGGGAAATGTTCCTCCTATAGTATACCCTCAACACAGTGGTTAGAGCAATCCTTTAAAACAGGGATCAGCAAACTTTCTCTAGAAAGCCAAAGAATAAATATTTAGCCTATATGGGCCAAGAGGTAAAAATCAGGCTGTTACATACATACTTCTACAACAAAAGAAAAAACATGCTTTTATTGACAAAATTCAAAATTAATAGTAATAACTGAGCACATTTTAAAACAAGGTCTACTAATGAGAAAATGAAAAACAAAAAAATTTTAAAGGATCGCATTTTGCTAAACTGGAGCTCAAAGCCAATGTCCCCCATCATCAAATTGACTACAAATGTTTATCTGTAAAAACCATTCTTAGCTGAAGGCCACACAGAAACAGGCAGTGGGATGGATTTATCCCGTGCGATGTTGTTTGCTGATATCTGTTTTAAAATATAATCAGATCATATCATTCTCATCTCAAAACTCCGTTAATAGTTTTCTATTGTTGTGTAACAATTACCACAAATTCAGCAGGTTAAAACAATACCCATTTATTATCCTCAGTTCTGTAGATCACAAGTCCAGGTGGGCTTGCCTGAGCTCTCTGCTTAGGGTCTTAAGAGGCTGAAATCAAGGTGAGCTCTTCTACAGAAGGTCTGGGAAAGAATCTGTGCCTAAACTCATTTAGGCGGTTGACAGAAGCCAGTGCCTTGCAATTGTGTGTCTGAGGTTCCCATTTCCTTGCTGGCTGTTAGCCAGGAAGCACTCTGGGCTTCCAGAAGCTGCCTGCATTCCTTGTCATGTGGCTCCATCTTCAAAGCCAGCCAAAGCGCATTCAAATCTTATGCTTTGAATCTCTCTGATTTCCCTTTCTGCTACCAGCTGGGACAAACTCTGCTTTTAAAGGTCTTGCTTGATTAAGGTTATGCCCACCCGGTAATTATATCTCAAAGTCAGCTGGCTTGGGACTTGCATTCCATCTGCCAAATCCCTTCCAAGCAGTGTTTAGGTTAATGTTAGATTAAATAACCAGGGGACAAGGATGGTGGGGGTGAGGGGCATTTTTAGAATTCTGCCTACCACATGCTGCAATAACTTCCTATTCAGAGTAAAAAAATAAGGCACTAATAAAGGACCCACTTGATTGGGAAACCTGCTCCCAACTCCCATGCATGTCCCATTACTCCTCTGATGGTATTTCCTACCACTCGCCCTCTGGCTCACTTTGTTTATTCACTACTACCTGTTCACCCAACTTGCTGTTTTTTAAACCAGGCCAGATACTCTCCCACCTTAGGCTCTCTGCCTAGAATTCTCTTCTGTCAGACATCTACTTTGCTAACTCCTGTATGGCCAAGACTCTGCTCCACTTTTGCTCTTTCAAGAGGCATATCTGACGATATCATTTAATACTACAACCTGTGCTCTTGTTCCTAGCACTGGCTACTGCCCCCAACCCATTCAATTTTCCCTTTTTCAACTGCACTTATCACTTTTAACATATTATACACGTTATGATGTTTATTTCTGTTCTTCCTTGGTAGTAAGGATCTTTGTCTGTTTTAAAAAATTCATTTTATCTATTTTTGGCTGAGCTGGGTCTTTGTTGCTACCTGGGCTTTTTCTCTACTTGAGGTACGTGGACTTCTCATTGCAACAGCCTCTCTTGGTGCAGAGCCTGGGTTCTAGGACAAGTGAGCTTCAGAAGTTTCGGCACACAGGCTCAGCAGTCGTGGCTCCCAGGCTCTTGAGCACAGGCTCAACAGTTGCGGCTCATGGGCTTAGTTGCTCCACAGCACGTGGATTCTTCCTGACCCAGGGATGGAACCCGTGTCTCCTGCATTGGCAGATTCTTTACCACTGAGACACCAGGGTATTTTTTTTAATGATGTGCTTTTGGTTTACTAAGCACCTAGCACAGTAGTTGGCATGAAACAGATGTTCAATAATAATTCACTGAACGAGGTTTTGGGAAATTGTTTCAGTTTCTTATACACATGTGTGTACTAGGTCGTGATGTACAATATGTTTCTTTTTTTTTTTTTAAATATGTTTCTTATTGAAGCGTGTAGTCAAGAGTGTTTTAAAACTACTTAGGTTAGACTATATGACCTCCATGGTTCTTTCCAAATAGAATTTTTTAATTTCTATGTGCAGCCACTGAATCTGCACTGTATCCTTTGGGATATGGCAAGGTGTACAGCCTAGTAACTACCTCAAGGCATGACTACTGAGACATAAAGCTGACACTGACAAAGCTAACAAGCATCCATCCACCTGCCAATGCCGAAGACTCAAGAGACACAGCTTCAATCCCTGGTCGGGAAGATCTCCTGGAGAAGGGAATGGCAACCTGCTTCAGTATTCTCGCCTGTAAAATCCAAAGGACAGAGGAGCCTGGCGGGTCGCAGAGAGTCTGACATAACTGAGCACACACATACCTGTTCTATTGATATAATAGGTTAGAAAGAACTGTGGAAATAGCAAGAACTGCTGAATGCCCCAAAAGAGAAAAATCTGCACTTAACTCTTCCATCAGAAAGAGATATAATCTGAGAGGAAGTCATAAAAGAGAACACCTTCCAGATCAAAACTTCCCTGACTGAAGCTTTCATTCACTTACTGAAGAAGCGGAGATGAGTGAAGAAAGAGATCGTGCAAAGTCTCTGCTGTAGAAATGGTGACCTGAATGGACTTGGGGAGCAAAGACCACTTCTGAAGTATGTATGATTTCCACTCATCCACGGGCAGATCCATGCTACTGTAGATCTAAAAAATGAGTAAGAAAACAAGGAATTCAGTTTTCTACAAATGCATAATTTCAGAAAATCGGTTTCATTCAAGCAAGCATGAAGCAACAAAATCAGATCTTGTAGTCTCTTCCTACAGTTGTTTACATGCCAAGCAAGGATGTATCCTCTCCCGCACCAATTCACATCCCTTCATTCAGAAATATTTACTGAAAACTGACTTTGTTCCCGGCATCGTATTAGGAAACCGTTATACATGATGAATCAGATTTCTTACACAGTTCAGTTTTTTCTTTTCAATCCCGAGGTCACTCCTTTAGTTCAAGCCCTCACCATTTCTTGTCTGGCATTCTTTCTCGAGTGTCATTAGTCTTCAGGCCCTCTGACTCCCCCTCCCCGCTCCCCCTTCCCAATTTAGTCCATCCTCCATACTGAGACAGATGTCAATTCTCTGCCTTAAATTCATTGATGCTCCTCCTAGAACTTAGGGAAGCCCAGTGCAAACCCTTTATTATTTGACCCCTGGCCCACTTTCTGATCAAGTCTCGCTTTTTCCTCTATACCCTACTATCCGAATTTCCACACATCCTTCAAGATGGTGGAAATGGTTCCTACTCCGGGAAGCCTTCCCTGATTTTGCCACCTGTGACGACAGGAGCACACTTTGCGTCTCTCCTGGGGCCCAAACCACGTCTACACTGAGTTAAGGCTACGCACAGCAGAAAACTCCCTCGACGTACTGTGCTCCCCTCTGGGAGTAGAGACCAGGTCTTATTTACCTTGAGAGACCCCCCACTGTGCCAAGCTCAGGGTCTGGCACCTGCGGGAGCTCAGCTCGGGGTTGCTGAAAGAAGCGAGTCACTGCTTTGACTACATTCAGTAGCAGAATTATCAGGGAACCCCTCGAACACGCCTCTGGGCCAGCAGTCTGCGGCTGCCAGCCAAAGGCCGAGCGCGGTTCGTTTCCTAGAGCCCGAAGGGAAAGCTCCCGGAACCCCTCCGCCCTGCGCCCTTGGCGGCGTCCGCGTCACGCTTCGCGCGCCCCGCGGCTTGGCGCCCCGCCCCCAGGCCTCCGCCATCCCGCAACAAGGCCCGGGACCCGGACTCCGGTGGGTCACGTGAGCCGTGTGCCGCGCCTCAGCCAATGCGGTGGCTGCTCGGCCCTCAGACCGCCCCGTGCCGTGCGCACGCCGGGAGGCGGGGGCGGTTCGCGCAGCTCCTCCGGCCAATCGCCTTGGAGCGCGCGGGTCCCCGGGAGTAAAGCCAGGCTTGTGTTGGGGGAGCCGGAGCGCGGGAGTTGTTGCGGCGGAACCATGGTGGGCCACCTGAGCGAGGGGGCCATTGCGGTGAGGCGACGCCTGCGAGCTGGGCGCGGTCCGGGGTGGCTGTGGGCCCTGGGGCCGTGCGGGTGGAGAAGGGGGAGAGAACACAGGAGCCGGAGTGATAGCGGGGGCTGGGGAGGAACCACCGGATGACTCCCTAGAATCATCAGTTAACGTATTTTTATCGTCATCTTTTTAAACATGCTCATGTTTTTCCTGCTTAAGGAATTGAAACAAAGTAAACTATTGATTTCCTCCCATCTCTCTCCTGCAGCCACTTTTTCTTCTTCCCTTCCCCCATCCGCAGCGAAACTTTCTGCAAGAGTTGTCAGTTTTCAGTTCTTTTCCTTGCCTCACATTCCCCTTTAACCGACTCGAATTAGGCACTCCCCTCCCTGATCAGTGTTCTTGCCTGGAGAATCCCAGGGACGGGGGAGCCTGGTGGGCTGCCGTCTATGGGGTCGCACAGAGTCGGACACGACTGACGCGACTTAACAGCAGCAGTAGCTCCCTGATCGCTGTAACCCTGGCTGAAGTCAGCAGTGCCTCCTGGGGTTGTTAAATCCAACAGACACTTTTGAGATCTAAATTTATCAGTTCTCAGCAGCGTTTGACTATTGGGCAAAGCTTTCTTCCGGTAGCATCCTCTTTTTTTGGTTTCTATGGCTCAGCTTGGCTTGTCTTTCCCCGTCTTATTTTCAGATCCTTCTGTAAATTTTTGTTGACTCAAGGCTCAACCCTAGGCCCTCTTCTCCCAAAACAATAAAATTACCGTCTCTATGTCAGTTGCTCACAAGTTTTATTTTTTGTCCAGGGCCAGCTTTACTCTGAAAGACAAACCTCTATCATCTGTGTACTTGATATCTCAAAGACATGTTCCAACATGTTCCAAAGCAAATCTAATATCTTCCTAAATTTGGGCCTCTGCTGTCCCCTGGCTGGATGCATGGCACCATTATTCATTAAGTTATGCCAACCAGAAATGGTCGAGTCATTCTTCCTATAAACTCTGTCACCCTGGCTGTCCAGTCCGTACCTAAGTTTGGTCTGTTATGCCTTCACCTATGTCTCAAATCCAGCTACTTCTCTCCAGGCATACTGGCACCCTTGTTTGTGCCTGGCCTTCTCGCTTTTACCCAGCATAATCTTCCTCCTGCCATTCCTAACACAGCATATTCCTACCTGGTCTTTCCTTTTTTCCAGCTTTTTTTAAAGTAAATTGTAAATTCCTGGTATATTTCATACTCCTGCCTTCCACAGGGGCTTTGAACATTCTTTAACCTGTGCCTACTGCCTGGGTGGTGCTTTTTTAAAAAAATTATTATTGTTATTAGATTTTTTTTTTTTATTGGAGTGTAGCCAATTAACAATGGGTTGTTCTTCATTCTTCTCCTGTTGATTAACATAATCTTCCAAGTCTCCACACAGTTACTTCCTCAAAGAACTCTTCCTTGACTCACTTTGCTAGGCTTAAGTCAAAGTATTTTCAGATCCTAATTCCTGTTTGTTCACCTATTATCTGTGATTTCAGGCAAGATATTAAAGTCTGTCTTTCCTCTTCTGTCACAGGCTAATCATACCTAGTACCTGTTGCCTATGATTAGTGGAAGGATTAAATGAGCTATTAAAGTGCCTAGTCCATGTCTGATACATAATAAATGTGCATTACTTGTTACTTTTTATTAACAGTCGCAGATATGATTTTACATTAAATATAGGTCATTTCATTAATGTCAGTTCCTTTCTGTCTCCCCCCCACTGGATTGTAAATGCTCTGAAGCCTGAAATCTTGTTTGGTTTTTTTTTTTTTTTTGCCCAACACAGTCTGCCCGATTCCTGGAGCAGTGCTGGCCAGTATTAGGTGCCCAATAAATGTTTACTACTTGCGTGTGAGGCAGTGAAAAGAAAGGGACAGAGGTGGATGAAGAGGCACAGTTGGCAAAGTGGAGTGAATATTTTAATACATTAAAAATAATTAACCTTGAGAAGTGATTGCAAATTGTAGTCCTTGTTTCCTTTATAGCCGCAACCCTGCATCTTTAAGACAAATCAGGAATTGTTCTTTACTTTTAAAAACAGTGACTAAGGTATTATTTAAATAATTTGCTGAGTTAGTTTTTGTCACGTTCAAAATTGTAGTATTACTTAGATCTTGTTCATAAACGACAATGAAAATTTATATGTGTGTTTTGGTAGAGAACCTTTGTCAAATTTCTCATCTAAAGCAAGTAATATTTTAGTTCAAAAGACATAGACCCCCAAAGGGCAACTAATGCACACAAATAGTAGGGACATTTTCAGCAAGAGCTAACATGAGAGATTATTCATGAAACTATTGTGGTAAATAGAACAAATAGTATTTCTATCTTAAGTAATTAGGTAATACAAAGAAGGGGGAAGGGAACTAATATTTTTGATCATTTCCAATGTGCCAGATATTTCATTATAGTCAGTACTTACAGTAACCCTGTAAAGTAGATTTTTATCATTAACCCCGTCTTACAGACGAAGAAATTAAAATGCAGAGAAGTAGTTTGTGCACGAGCTGAGGATTTGAACGCATACTTTTGAGCATTGCATTCTGTTGCTTTGTGTTTTTTTCCTTCCAGTTTTACGGAGATATAATTGAAATACCGCACTATGTAAGTTTAAGGTGTAGGGCATAATGATCTGAAACCATTACCACAGTCAGTTTAGTGAACATCTGTCACCTCATACACATGCAAAAGAAAAAATAGTATTTTTTTCCTTGTGATGAGAGCTCTTAGGATTTACTCTCTTAATAACTTTCATATTTAGCATCATTAATTATATTAATCCTGTTGTACATTACATTGAGCCTGGTACTTATCTTACAACTGGAAGTTTACCTTTTGAATAGATTTGTTCGGTTCCTTCTCCCTCTACTTCCTGCTTCTGGTAACCACAAATCTGATCTATTTTTTTCTTTGAGTTTGTTCATTTTTGAAGTGTAATTGGCCTACAAGGTTAGTTCCTGGTGCACAACATAGCGACTTGATATTTCTGTACATTACAAAATGATCACCATCGTTGCTTTGTATTTTTACTAGCAATGGTAATTTGGAATGTTTAAGTCAGTTCTGTCTTAAGTGTATATGTCATGTTATATGTCCCAGAAGAGTAAGTCTTATATTCACTATTTATTGATGGCACAAACGTTAAGAGTAGTAAAGAAATACATGTATTCTGTTTTAGACTCAGATAGAACAGAAAGGTGCTTGATGAAATTACTAACCTGCCCCTTCCCCTAATTCTGTTCCCCAGTAATGGCCACTTAAAAATCAGACTTCTTGGCAGTCCAGCAGTTACAGTTCTGTGTTTCTAGTGCAATGCACGGGGCTCAGGTTCAATCCCTGGTCAAAATCTAAGGTCCCACATGTTGTGGGGCATGGCCAAAATAAAGATCCCATTTACTGAAGTTTAATTAGATTTACATAAAGTAGAAATTATGTTGCATAAGATTTGCACACTATTAGTCTGTAATACATCCAACTGTACACAGTAGTACATCAAGCCATATGCCGTTTGATGAATTTGGACAATTCAAAAAGTATAGAAGGACACAGTGCAAGGTCTGCCTCCAACTAGATGATGTATCCCCCATCACCCAGTTCCTCTTACAAGAGGCAACTAGTGGTATATAAACATTTTCTTGAGGCTGCATAATACTCTGTTTTAAGGGTTTGCTATACTTATTTGTCTGATTCCCACTTAATGGACATTATAGGGAAATAAATGTGCTGTTATGAATAATGAGTACATATGTGATGCCAGTATTTTATGAATACATACATGAAGTAAATGTATATTGTTGGTAAGTATGAATCCCACTGTTATAATTTGTCCAGAGTGATAAAGAACTTAAAGTGGATTCTCAAATGGTAAGCTCTGAAAGGAATCTTTTACTAATGTTATCTGTGGTTTGTTCCAGATACCAAACTAAAAATACGTCAAGTTTTAATCATGATTTGAGCACCTGTCTCACAAGAATCCGTTTTTACTTTTTCAGGCCATCATGCAACAGGGAGATACATCTATAAAACCCATCCTCCAAGTCATTGTGAGTATCTCCATATTTTTATGTCAAACATTTTTTGAACTTACATATAATTATAAATTACATTTCATAGAGGACATACAGTCCACTTTAGGAAATTTGTCCACTCTAAATTCTCTTCATCATCACAAAATTAGTCCAGTCCATGTTGTAACTCTGAGAGAGAAACTGGGCTTTATTTTTCTGTTATGTTAGTCAGAGTTTGATCTCTGGAGGTTCCAATTTGAAGCTTTGCTTTTCTCTTATACTGTATTGCTACCCATTTTTATTTAAGAAAAGTATCATTTCTGTTTTTGCTACAACATTGTTGTTATTCCCATTTCACAGATGATGAAACAGGCTCAGAGAGGAAGCAACTTGTCCAGTTTATACAGTAGAAAGCAGTAGAACCCTGATCTGTACCCAGGTGGTCTGACTCCAGAGCCCACCTGCTGAACCCCTGCTCTTGATTATCTCATCTTAGGAACAGCTTTCTAACCCAAGTTCAGTGCGTCATCATTCTGTTATTCATAAATCTTGCCTTTGTACCTGTCATTTTTTAGCCTTCTAGATAAAGTATTAGAATCTTATAACAAGAACACCTGCTACCTGTGAGCATCTGGAGATTAAAGGATTCCTATAAACCCTTCAAAGTCAGTAGAGCCCAGAGTGAAATAATCTCTACATAATATAGAATGTAGGCTTTCCTGGTGGCTCAGCAGCAAAGAACCTGTCTGCCCATGCAGGAGACTTGGGTTCGATCCCTTGGTTGGGAAGATCCCCTGGAGAAGGAAAGGGCAACCAGCTCCAGTATTCTTGCCTGGAAAACCGCAAGGAGAGAGGAACGTGGCGGACTAGTCTGGTTACAAAAGAGTCAGGCCTGACTTAGCGACTAAACAACAACAAAAACACACCATTACTTCTTCCTCCTTGGTGGTTCTGCCCTGGGGTTTGTCTTGCTCAGATCTGTCTCATATTTGGCTTCTGGAGCTGTCTACCCAAAAAAAATTCTTCATTAACCCTATCAGTCGTTTAAGGAGTTCTCAAATTTTGCTGAGGATTTTCAAAATCAATAGGAGCAGAAATCTGGACCACGATTGCAGATTCTGAGTCAGTAGGCCGGATGGTTTATCTCCCTGTTGCTCCCAAACTCATTGCCAGTCTTCTTAAGGCTGTTTTCGTATTTCATGTTCTTCGGAAAGCTGCCTCTGATTTTCTTCAAGCTGAAATAAATGTCTTGGCTCTGCTCGCATGTCATTATGGGCACACCTCTGCTATTCTCTGCCTCCATCTTCACCCCAATTGTAAGCCTCTTCAGGGGAAGGATTTCCCACCCCCCACCTCCCCACCCCCCGTTTTGTATTTTTGTCATGTTTCCTCAATAGTACCTTACCTATATTAGCTGCCTTGTTGTATGATGTTTTTTTTTTTTAATTAAATTTTCAATCAAATTTGAGTTAGGGGAGAGAGAATACAAGAGTATTGGTAACTTACTTTGTTTTTATCTGTGTTGTGTTTAATAATGTTAGTAGAGAGAGGTTGGTGGGAGAATCATCAAGTCCAATTTTCTTTTGCTTGGATTTAGGTGTCAAGAGAGTGGGCAAGCAGCTCTGTTTCTGTGGGACTAATGGCAAAGCCACTCTCCTGCTGCTTAGGTTTACTTATCCCTGGGGACTGGGCAGACAACATGGCTAATGAATCGTGTTTTCTCTCCTAGAACATCCGTCCCATTACTACAGGGAATAGTCCACCCCGTTATCGACTGCTTATGAGTGATGGATTGAATACTCTATCTTGTACGTATGATGTATAAATCTAGGAGTTTGTATTTTAATAATGAAAGCGCACCCAGCAACCTGATTGCAATCATTGGAACATTCCAGAAGTCTACATTTGCTTGGCTGTGTCTTCAGTCAGACAGAATTGCAGCTGCCAGAGAGCATTCTAACAATAGACTGGGTCTAGTGGAAAGCTGCCACTTGGCTTAATTAATTTTCTCTAAGTGGTGCTCTGTGCTTCCTTTGATTAATTTCCCTTAGGATGATATTGACATTTAGTGGGTATGATGGGTTAGCTGTCCTATACTTGTCTTTTTGGGGTTTTATTTCTGCATTGGAAACTTTACAGGGAGAAAGAGAATTTGCAGAATATATACTTACTATCTCTAGTCACAAGGTGAAGGACCTATAAGAGATTTTTTTTTTAGTCTTTGTCATGAAACCTGAATGATTGAAAAGATAATTTGAGGCACTTCAGGAAATACTTAATTTCATCAAAGCACCAGGTGTTAAATGCACAGCAAATTATTACTGTTTTTTTACCTTACAGAGTCTGAGTAGTTTTAATTTCAGGAATGTCTTTTAAGGCGTTGTTTTATCTTTTGCTGGTACAAGTATGATCAGCTTTTAGACTGTCATGACTGAAATGTCTTAGAGACTAAAGCAATCTCTGTGCTTTCAGCATTCATGTTGGCAACACAGCTGAACCCTCTTGTTGAGGAAGAGCGATTGTCTAGCAACTGTATTTGCCAGATTAACCGATTTATTGTGAACACGCTGAAAGATGGAAGGTATGTGGTTTTGTTTTTTTTTTAGTATTTATTTATTTGGCTTCATCAGGTCTTAGTTGCAGCACCCGGGGTCTTTCATTGGGGTGCTCAGACTCCTCAGTTGTCGTGAGCAGGCTTAGTTGCTCTGTGGCATGTGGGATCTTAGTTCCCTAAGTAGGGGTCGAACCTGTGTGTCCTGGACCACCAGGGAAGTCCCTGTGGTATGTTTTTTTCCTGTTGTATTGTGTTGTAAAATGGGGGCTAATTTTATTTAAAATAGAAGTTTACTGGATGCCAAAATTCAATTAGGAATCAAAGAGACAGTGGTGAGCTGTCAGCCAGGAGTTCAGAGCTATTGAGTTCTGAACTCAGGCAACTGAAAACGGGACACCGACAGGACAGACGTATGGAACCAAACTGGAAATCTCAGAGCAGGAAATCGAAGCCGAATGTAGAACTCACATTTCTAATCTCTTCAGCAGCACTGATCCTAGGATTCTCTCTTGAAGTATCTTTTAATGAAAAAAGGGTCACTTTTTAGGGCAAAAGAAGATGCATTTCATTCTGTAACACTGCCCCTTTTCTGCAGTCTTGAATCTTTCATAGTAAACAGTTTCTTCAGCCAACAGAGAGTACTGTAGAGTACCTACATGATGCTCCATGCTATAGACACAGCGGTGAACAGAACTGTTAGTCACACCTGAGTAACCATTGCTGAAATACTTTTTTTGGTGGCATGCAGAGTCATACTTGCCAAATCTAGGGCAGTTTAAAAATTAAAACTGTGAGTTTCCTGGCAGTCTAGTGCTTGATGCTCGGTACTTTCACTGCCATGGTTCCAGGTTCAGTTTCTGATTAGGGAACTAGGATCCTTCATACTGTACGGTGTGGCCAAAAAATTTAAAAAAATAAAAAAGCCAAAGTAAATAAAAATAGTAGCATTATAAGTTATTGAATAAAGTAGGAATTCGTACATCCTCACTGAATAAATGAATACATGAGGGGGAACAGAAAGCTTTTCTTACGATGGAATGCCATCTAAAAATGTAGATGGATTGACAGAATTAGAAAATCACCATTTGGCGACCGTCATACATGCAGGAAACATTTAATAGGTGCTGTGTAAGTTTCCTATGGCTGCTCTAGCAAAATACCACGTGTTTGATAGTTTAAAACAAAGAAATTATTTCTGGAATAATTTCTGGAAGCCATGAGTTGACATCAGTTTCACTGGGCAGAGATCATGGTGTTGGCTGGGCTAGACTCCTCCTAGGAGGTCTATGGGAGAATCCATTCTTTGCCTCTTCCAGCTTCTGGTGGTGAATAGCATTCCTTGGCTTGTGGCTGCATCATACCAGTCTCCCTCCACGGTCACGTTACCCCTTCTGTCTGTACCAAGTCTGCCTCTACCTCCTCCTTTTTTTTTTCTGACTGCACAGTGTGGTTTGTAGGATCTTAGTTGGCCAGTCAGGGATCGACTTTGTGCCCCCTACAGTGGAAGTGTGGAGTCCTGACTCTGGACCACCAGGGAACTCCATCTTCCCTCTTCTTAGAAGGATATATGTAGTTGCTTTTAGGGCCCATTGGATAATCTGGGATAAAATCGCCACTTCAGTCCTTAATTAAATCACACCTGCAGAGTCCCTTTTTGCCATAGAAGGTTGCAGGCGTTAGAATGTGGATGTATTTTTGTCGGGGGTGTTCATTCAGCTGACTGCAGATGCTGAAACAGGTAGTGAAAGTTTGATGAGGAACAAGTTATTTTTAGGGTTAAAGTATATCCCCCTGCCCCACACAGCATAATTATTAGTTGTAAAAGGAAAAGAAGCAATTTACAGCGGAGAAAACTGGCAGATGGCACCTTATTCCAGTTGTTGACATTAACTTTATCAATAATGGGGCAAAGAGAAGTCAGCATGTTACCTGATTGGATGCAATGAGAACATAGTGTCAGTTCAGTTCAGTTCAGACCTCAGTCATGTCCGACTCTTTGCGACCCCATGAACTGCTGCACGCCAGGCCTCCCTGTCCACCACCAGCTCCCGGAGTTCACTCAAACTCGTGTCCATTGAGTCAGTGATGCCATCCAACCGTCTCCTCTGTTGTCCCCTTCTCCTCCCACCTTCAGTCTTTCCCAGTATCAGAGTCTTTTCAAATGAGTCAGTTCTTCACATCAGGTGGCCAAAGGATTGGAGTTTCAGCTTCAGCATCAGTCCTTCCAATGAATATTCAGGACTGATCTCCCCTAGGATGGGCTGGTTGGATCTCCTTGCAGTCCAAGGGACTCTCAAGAGTCTTCTCCAACACCACAGTTGAAAAGTATCAATTCTTTGGTGCTCAGCTTTCTTTATAGTCCAACTCTCACATCCATACATGACTACTGGAAAAACCATAGCCTTGACTAGACGGACCTTTGTTGGCAAAGTAATGTCTCTGCTTTTGAATATGCTATCTAGGTTGGTCATAAATTTCCTTCCAAGGAGTAAGCGTCTTTTAATTTCATGGCTGCAGTCACCATCTGCAGTGATTTTGGAGCCCCCAAAATAAAGTCTGACACTGTTTCCACTGTTTGCCCATCTATTTGCTGTGAAGTGATGGGGCCGTTTGCCATGATCTTAGTTTTCTGAATGTTGAGCTTTAAGCCAACTTTTTCACTCTCCTCTTTCACTTTCATCAAGAGGCTCTTTACTTCTTCACTTTCTGCCATAAGGGTGGTGTCATCTGCATATCTGAGGTTATTGATATTTCTCCCAGCAATCTTGATTCCAGCTTGTGCTTCATCCAGCCTAGTGTTTCTCAGGACGTACTCTGCATATAAGTTAAATAAGCAGGGTGACAATATACTGCCTTGATGTACTCCTTTTCCTATTTGGAACCAGTCTGTTGTTCCATGTCCAGTGCTAACTGTTGCTTCTTCACCTGCATACAGATTTCTCAGGAGGCAGGTCAGGTGGTCTGGTATTCCCTTCTCTTTCAGAATTTTCCAGTTTGTGGTGATCCACACAGTCAAAGGCTTTGGCATAGTCAATAAAACAGAAATAGATGTTTTTCTGGAACTCTCTTGCTTTTTCGATGATCCAATGGATGTTGGCAATTTGATCTCTGGCTCTTCTGCCTTTTCTAAATCCAGCTTGAACATCTGGAAGTTCATGGTTCACATATTGCTGAAGCCTGGCTTGGAGAATTTTGAGCATTACTTTGCTAGTGTGTAAGATGAGTGCAGTTGTGCAATAGTTTGAGCATTCTTTGGCATTGCCTTTCTTTAGGATTGGAATGAAAACTGACCTTTTCCAGTCCTGTTATATTATTGCCAAAGATGCATAATCTGTATCCAGTCACGAGGAAGCCTAGGGTAAATTGATGGACATTTTATAAAATAACTGATTTTCAAATTTCAAACATTGAAGAAGTCTAAAGAGATAGGGTAGTTAAATATAACACGTGATCCTGGATCCTTACACTGTTAAGGGCATCATTAAGACAATTTATGAAACGTGAATGAATTCTGTGCATCAGGTAGAAGAATTCTTTGGTTTTCAAGTTCAATAACCAGGTCATGTCTCAATGTCAATTGTTCCTCTTTTTTTCTTTTCTGGTACATGATGTACGCTCTTTCAGTCCGCAATCAGTTCTTTCTGATGAAAAGTTTCTGTTGTTATTCCTTAATGACCTTTTCTATTTCATTTGAGCTCCAGTTTTCACTTATGTTGTGGATAACTTTGTTCTCCGTATATGTCTTCAGATTGCTCTAGTCTTTTTTTTCTAAGGCATGCCTTGGCTTAAGATTTTCTAACACATCACATAGTTTGGTCTTTGTTAGATATTGCTTCTGTTCTCTCTTGCCCCTTAACTTTTTTTTTAAAGATACACACACACACACACAATCTTAGTTATTTTTTTCAGCTGTGCTGGGTCTTCATTGCTGCGCGAGCTCTTCTCTAGTTGTGGAGAGCAGGGGCTACTCTCTGGTTGTGCTCAGGCTTCTCACTGCGTTGGCTTCTCTTGTTATGGAGCATGGGCTCTGGGGCACTCAGGCTTCAGTAGTTGGGGCACGTGGGCTCAGTAGTTGCTGCTCCTGGGCTTCAGAGCACAAGCTCAGTAGTTGTGGTACTGGGGCTTAGTTGCTCTGAACATGGAATCTTTGCCGATCAGGGATCAAACCCGTGTCTCCTGCAATGGCAGGCATATACTTTACCACCGAGCCACCAAGGAAGCCCTCCCTTAACTTTTCAAGCTCTCTTTTTTTCTCAATCTCTTGTTTCTTCTCATCTTTTGACTTTTACTGAATTCTTAGTCTTATTTTGCAAGCCACACTTGGAAAGCATTCCCTTTCTTGGCTTATGCTTTTCTCTGGATTGGATTCTTAATTGTCTCTGCCCCCTCTGTTCCGTTTATTTTTATGTACTGTTGTGTGTTACATTGCTGCTGTGTTATTTCTTTTTATCTTATGCCTGCCAATGCAGGAGAGATAAGAGACTCAGGTTCAGTCCCTATCGGGAAGATCCCCTGGAGGAGGGCATGGCAACCCACTTCAGTGTTCTTGCCTGGAGAATCCCCATGGACAGAGGAGCCTGGTGGACTACAGTCGACAGAGACGCAAAGAGCCAGACTCGACTGAAGCGGCTTAGCATGCACACACACACACGCTTAATGTGGACAGCTCTGTCCAGACTTCATTTGCTCTGACGTAGTCTAGGCTAGGTCCATCTCCTTGCCAACCTCTTCACTTGGGACCTGTTATCTGCCACCCCGGGCTGCTGTGGATTGCTTGAGTGGTGCCTTCTATCCACTTTCTCTCCTCTAGAACGTGGGATAGGGGAGGGTGGGGAGCATTGCTGTGATTGAGTACAAAAACTCGAGCTCCATTCTCTCCCGTCGCGGGTGATGCCGTGTGTTCCTTCCTACCACTGCTGAAAACTTGAGTGTGAATGTGCGACCAGGTTTATTCCTTATCTTATTGATGGTCACTGGTTTATTCCAACCAGGGCTTTAGCAGTCATCCTTATACATTTATCTTTACAAGCTCATGCTGTTACTTCATAAGAGTTGATTACAAGAATTAGAATTGTGGGGATCAGGAGACATCTGTTGTAGAAATTAAACCAATTAACATACTCTTGATCCTTGTATAAGAGGACCTGTTTTTGAATAGGCAACACACACGGGTTAGATTCCTGGTTCCCCATGGCGGGGGACTGGAGAGTTACTGCCATGGAGCACAGGGTTTCTTTTTAAGGTGGTAAAATGATCAGAAGTTAGGTCATGGTGATGCTTGCCCAACTCTGTAAATATATGAAAGACTGCTGAATTATATTTTTTTAAAAATTTATTTATTTTTGATTGAAGTATAATTGCTTTCTGGAGAAGGGAATGGCCTTCTCCAGATCCCTGTATGGGAGACAGGGATCAAGACCATCCCCAAGAAAAAGGAATGCAAAAAGCAGAATGGCTGTCTGGGGAGGCCTTACAAATATCTGTGAAAAGAAGAGAAGTGAAAAGCAAAGGAGAAAAGGAATGATACACGGATTTGAATGCAGAGTTCCAAAGAATAGCAAGGAGAGATAAGAAAACCTTTCTCTGTGATCAGTGCAAAGAAATAGAGGAAAACAATAGAATGGGAAAGATTAGAGATCTCTTCCAGAAAATTAGAGATACCAAGGAAACATTTCATGCAAAGATGGGCTCAATAAAGGACAGAAATGGTATGGACCTAACAGAAGCAGAAGACATTAAGAAGAGGTGGCAAGAATACACAGAAGAATTATACAAAAAAAATCTTCACAACCCAGATAATCACGACGGTGTGATCACTCACCTAGAGCCAGACATCCTGGAATGTGAAGTCAAGTGGGCCTTAGGAAGCATGATTACAAACAAAGCTAGTGGAGGTGATGGAATTCTAGTTGAGCTCTTTCAAATTCTAAACAATGATGCTGTGAAAATGCCGCACTCAATATGCCAGCAAATTTGGAAAACTCAGCAGTGGCCACAGGACTGGAAAAGGTCAGTTTTCTTTCCAATCCCTAAGAAAGGCAATGGCAAAGAATGCTCAAACCACTGCACAATTGCATTCATCTCACATGCTAGCAAAGTAATGCTCAAAATTCTCCAAGCCAGGCTTCAACAATACATGAACCATGAACTTCCAGATGTTCAAGCTGGTTTTAGAAAAGGCAGAGGAACCAGAGATCAAATTGCCAACATCCACTGGATCATCAAAAAAGCAAGAGAGTTCCAGAAAAACAGCTATTTCTGTTTTATTGACTATGCCAAAGCCTTTGACTGTGTGGATCACCACAAACTGAAAAATTCTGAAAGAGAAGGGAATACCAGACCACCTGACCTGCCTCCTGAGAAATCTGTATGCAGGTGAAGAAGCAACAGTTAGCACTGGACATGGAACAACAGACTGGTTCCAAATAGGAAAAGGAGTACATCAAGGCAGTATATTGTCACCCTGCTTATTTAACTTATATGCAGAGTACGTCCTGAGAAACACTAGGCTGGATGAAGCACAAGCTGGAATCAAGATTGCTGGGAGAAATATCAATAACCTCAGATATGCAGATGACACCACCCTTATGGCAGAAAGTGAAGAAGTAAAGAGCCTCTTGATGAAAATGAAAGAGGAGAGTGAAAAAGTTGGCTTAAAGCTCAACATTCAGAAAACGAAGATCATGGCATCTGACCCTATCACTTCATGGCAAATAGATGGGGAAGCACTGACAGACTTTATTTTGGGGGGCTCCAAAATCACTGCAGATGGTGACTGCAGCCATGAAATTAAAAGACGCTTACTCAATAATAGCAAGAAGAGATAAGAAAGCCTTCTTCAGCGATCAATGCCAAGAAATAGAGGAAAACAACAGAATGGGAAAGACTAGGGATCTCTTCAAGAAAATCAGAGATACCAAAGGAACATTTCATGCAAAGATGGGCTCAATAAAGGACAGAAATGGTATGGACCTAACAGAAGCAGAAGATATTAAGAGATGGCAAGAATACACAGAAGAACTGTACAAAAAAGATCTTCACGACCCAGATAATCACAATGGTGTGATCACTGACCTAGAGCCAGACATCCTGGAATGTGAAGTCAAGTGGGCCTTAGAAAGCATCACAATGAACAAAGCTAGTGGAGGTGATGGAATTCCAGTTGAGCTATTTCAAATCCTGAAAGATGATGCTGTGAAAGTGCTGCACTCAATATGCCAGCAAATTTGGAAAACTCAGCAGTGGCCACAGGACTGGAAAAGGTCAGTTTTCATTCCAATCCCAAAGAAAGGCAATGCCAAAGAATGCTCAAACTACCACACAATTGCACTCATCTCACACGCTAGTAAAGTCATGCTCAAAATTCTCCAAGCCAGGCTTCAGCAATATGTGAACCGTGAACTTCCTGATGTTCAAGCTGGTTTTAGAAAAGGCAGAGGAACCAGAGATCAAATTGTCAACATCCGGTGGATCATTGAAAAAGCAAGAGAGTTCCAGAAAAGCATCAATTTCTGCTTTATTGACTATGCCAAAGCCTTTGACTGTGTGGATCACCATAAACTGTGGAAAACTCTGAAAGAGATGGGAATACCAGACCACCTGATCTGCCTCTTGAGAATGTGTATGCAGGTCAGGAAGCAACAGTTAGAACTGGACATGGAACAACAGACTGGTTCCAAATAGGAAAGGGAGTTCGTCAAGGCTGTATATTGTCACCCTGCTTATTTAACTTATATGCAGAGTACATCATGAGAAACACTGGACTGGAAGAAACACAAGCTGGAATCAGGATTGCTGGGAGAAATATCAATAACCTCAGATATGCAGATGACACCACCCTTATGGTAGAAAGTGAAGAGGAACTAAAAAGCCTCTTGATGAAAGTGAAAGAGGAGAGTGAAAAAGTTGGCTTAAAGCTCAACATTCAGAAAGCGAAGATCATGGTATCCGGTCCCATCACTTCATGGGAAATAGATGGGGAAACAGTGGAAACTGTGTCAGACTTTATTTTGGGGGGCTCCAAAATCACTGCAGATGGTGACTGCAGCCATGAAATTAAAAGACGCTTACTCCTTGGAAGGAAAGTTATGACCAACCTAGATAGCATATTCAAAAGCAGAGACATTACTTTGCCAACAAAGGTCCATCTAGTCAAGGCTATGGTTTTTCCTGTGGTCATGTATGGATGTGAGAGTTGGACTGTGAAGAAGGCTGAGCGCCGAAGAATGGATGCTTTTGAACTGTGGTGTTGGAGAAGACTCTTGAGAGTCCCTTGGACTTCAAGGAGATCCAACCAGTCCATTCTAAAGGAGATCAGCCCTGGGATTTCTTTGGAAGGAATGATGCTAAAGCTGAAACTCCAGTACTTTGGCCACCTCATGTGAAGAGTTGACTCATTGGAAAAGACTCTGATGCTGGGAGGGATTGGGGGCAAGAGGAGAAGGGGACGACAGAGGATGAGATGGCTGGGTGGCATCACTGACTCGATGGACATGAGTCTGAGTGAACTCCGGGAGTTGGTGATGGACAGGGAGGCCTGGCGTGCTGCGATTCATGGGGTCACAAAGAGTCGGACACAACTGAACGACTGATCTGATCTGATCTACTCCTTGGAAGCAAAGTTATGACCAACCTAGACAGCATATTAGAAAGCAGAGACATTACTTTGCCAACAAAGGTCCATCTACTCAAGGCTATGGTTTTTACAGTAGACATGTATGGATGTGAGAGTTGAACTATAAGAAAGCTGAGCGCTGAAAAATTGATACTTTTGAACTGTGGTATTGGAGAAGATTCTTGAGAGTCCCTTGGACTGCAAGGAGATTCAACCAGTCCATCCTAATCAGTCCTGAATGTTCATTGGAAGGACTGATGCTGAAGCTGAAACTCCAGTACTTTGGCCACCTGATGCGAAGCGCTGACTCGTTTGAAAAGACCCTGATGATGGGAAAAATTGAAGGTGGGAGGAGAAGGGGATGACAGAGGATGAGATGTTTGGATAGCATCACCAACTCAGTGGACATGAGTTTGGGTAAACTCTGGGAGTTGGTGATGGACAGGGAGGCCTGGCGTGCTGCAATTCATGGGGTCGCAAAGAGTCGGACAGGACTGAGTGACTGAACTGAATTGTGTTGGTTTCTGCCATATATCAACACGAATCAGCCATAGGTATACATGTGTCCCCTCCCTCCTGACCCTCCCTCCCACCTCCCACCCCTGAATTATACTTTTAAAGGGTGAATTTTATGGTATATGAGTTATATTTCAACAAACCTGTTTTTAGGGCAAAAAAATAACCATTTCCCCTTAACCTTGTTGGCATATTATACTAGGTATTACGGATTTTTAAAAAATAATTGCTAATCATTTTAATTTAAAATATAATAAATTCTCCTGTTTGTGAGGTCAAGTATCTTTTCATATATTTATTGATATTTGTAGTTCTTCTCTGAATAGCATTTGATTATATACTTTGTCTTTTATGTGTGTGCTGAGGGTAGGGTAGGGGGAAGCTTTTTATGAATGAGGGATATCAACTAATTGTTTTATCTCACTTTATCATAGTCTGTTTATGCTGTCTTATGATAAGGAGTTGATAAGTTTTTTAAAATATAGTTAGTTTTATCCATTTTTTTCTTTATGGCTTCTGAATTTTGCTTAGGAAGCTTCCTGACTGGGTTATAAAAACATTTCTTTGCTTCAGACACTTCCGGTGAATTTTTTTAAGTAGACGTCAGTTCATCTAAGATTTTAGTTTGTTTCTGCTTTTTAGTTTTAAAGGCACTTGGCTTATTTTAAGTTATTTAAGGTTTGGGTTTTTGTTATTATTGAAGTATAGTTGATTTGTAGTATTAGTTTCAGGTGTACAACATAGTGATTTAATATGAGGTTTACTTTTATATGGGATATAAAGAAAGAATTTAGCTTAGTTTTTCCCAAATGGATGGTGCATATCATGGGAGGTCTACAGGAAGGAGTTTATTCTGAGTATGATGGGAAGCTATGGACTTTTGAGCGGCAGTGTGTGTGATCTGATAGTCCATTCTAAAGGAGATCAGTCCTGGGTGTTCTTTGGAAGGAATGATGCTAAAGATGAAACTCAGGCCACCTCATGCAAAGAGTTGAGTCATTGGAAAAGACCCTGATGCTGGGAGGGATTGGGGGCAGGAGGAGAAGGGGACGACAGAGGATGAGATGGTTGGATGGCATCACCGACTCGATGGACATGAGTTTGGGTGGACTGCGGGAGTTGGTGATGGACAGGGAGGCCTGGTGTGCTACGATTCAAGGGGTCGCAACGAGTCGGACACAACTGAGCAACTGAACTGAACTGATTTAAATATTTTAAAGTATCCAAGAGATGATTTTGATAGCTATGTGGAGAATTGGTGGTTGGTGACAAAAGTAGATAGAGGCTGCTGCTGCTGCTAAGTCGCTTCAGTCGTGTCCGACTCCGTGCGACCCCATAGACGGCAGCCCACTAGGCTCCTCTGTCCCTGGGAGTCTCCAGGCAAGAAGACTGGAGTGGGTTGCCATTTCCTTCTCCAATGCATGAAAGTGAAAAGTGAAAGTGAAGTCGCTCAGTCGTGTCTGACTCTTAGCGACCCCATGGACTGCAGCCTACCAGGCTCCTCCGTCCATGGGATTTTCCAGGCAAGAGTACTGGAGTGGGGTGCCATTGCCTTTTCCGAGATAGAGGCTAGTATTCCATTTATCTTGCTCTGTTCTGTTGATCATCTTTTCCATCTATCTGTTTGTCTAGTCCTGTGTTTGTGCCAGAGTTGGTCTTTCTCTTTCTTTTTCTCTACCTTTTTTGTGACATCTTCTTGACATATAATTCATATACCACACAATTCATCTATTTAAAGTGTAAAATAGTTTTTGTTATACTCAGAGATGTCCAGCCATCACCACAATTAATTTTAGAATATTTTGTTACCCACCAAATAAACCCTGCACCCTTTAGCTATCACCCCCAAACACCCCATCCTCCCAACCCTAGACAACCGTGCATCTACTTTCTTTCTCTATAGGATTTGCTTATTTTGAACATTTCATAGAAATGAGACCTTGTAATATGTGGTCCCTTGTGGCTGAGAAGTCCCTAGTATATATTTTTAAAAGGTAGTAGTTCTTTTTTAAAAACTCTTATTTTAGTGCCTAAATATTCTGTCACTGTTCAGTATGCAAGTATTCGTGTGTGTGTGTGAATAATTTATCTGTATCAGGATCCAAAGGGAAGCGCACACTGCAGTCGGTTGGTAGTTCTTTTAAGTCTCTATGAGTATAGGTTCCTCCTCCATCTCTTTTTCTTCCCTGAGTGTTGATTTGTTGAAGAAACCAGGTCATTTGTCCTTTATCCTCATGCTGTTTCCCACAGTCTCAGTTTTGCTGATTATATCTGTATAAAGTTGTAATGTGTCCTTGTCATCTGTGTTTTCTCCAAGTTGGTATTGTGTGTATTCTTTTCATGTGCTGCTGGATTTATCTTACTAATATTTTATTTAGGATGTATGTATATTACAGAATAAAGTTAGTAGTTTGTTTTTTTTTAGGTTTTGGTATTGGGATAATACCAAATGATTAACAAGACTTCTGTTTTTTTCTGTGTTCTGGAGTAATTTGGATAATTTTGGAAGGTGTTAAATATCCACCACTAAATACCTATCAGAGTTTTTAAATAGTGAATCTGTATGTGATATTCAGGAACAGATAGTTTCAAGCTTATTTTATTGAAATAATATAGCCTTGATATGAAAACCTGCTAAAGGTTGCACGAACTGATGAGTTATATGTGAAAATGTAAAATACAGCAGACCATTTAAAGAATACATCACAATAAGTTTGGGCTTGCTGTTGTTTAACTACTACTCCAGACTGACTACCTTTTTTTTTTTTGCTGTGCTGTACAGCATGTGGGATCTTAGTTCTATGACCAGGAATTGAACCTGTGCTCCCTGCAGTGGACGAATGGAGTCCTAACCACTAGCCTGTCAGGGACATTCCCCGTCTGATCTTTTTAATGTCCATCGAGACTGTGCTAATTCTGGCCCCGTCAGTTCTTCTGTTTTTCTCCCTGCCTCCAGTTGTGTTCCCCTCAAAGTCTTTCATACTGCAGTTCTTTTTAAAATACGAACATAGGAGAAGGCACTGGCGACCCACTCCAGTATTCTTGCCTGGAGAATCCCACGAGACAGGAGCCTGGCGGGCTACAGTCCATGGGGTTGCAAGAGTTGGACACAACTTAGCAACTAAACTGCCAACCACCACCACTACCACAACTAGAGAAAAGCCCGAGCAGCAATGAAGACTCAGCACAGCCACAAAATAAATAAATACAATTAAATTTAAAAAGATTTAAAAATACGAACATGATCATGGCATTCCTGTTCAGGCACATATTGAGAACCACTGTGGACCAGTTGCTGAGGTGAACCCTGGAGGATGCCTGCCATGACTGAAAGGGCAGCTTAGTAGGAGTACAACATAGTCAATAATGAATATACAAGTAAAATATATATGTGAGTAAATAATCAATAATGAACATGCAGTTAACCCAGATATTAATCATTGTCAACCTGTATTAATTAAACCTGAGAGATGTGATCTGAAGGAAGGAAATGATGGCTGTAGAAAAGAGTACAGCCGAAGACTGATCTAAAGCAAAGATTAAAGAGGCCTCTCTTAAAGACCTGATGTTTGAAATGAAAATTAGATGAAGCAGAATGAGAGACCCTCACAATCAGAAAGAGGCACGTACAGAGCCCTGTGGCAGGAGAGAGCATGATACACACCAGGACCTAGAAGGAGACAGATGGTGGAGGGCAAGGTGCCAGGAAAGCAAGATCAGCTGGAGAGAGAGGCGCGAAGCCAGAGCTGGCCGAGCCTCATCGGCTATGTGGAAAGGTTTCTAACTTGTGGTCGTTGGTCCTTGAGAAGTTACCGAGAGGTTTTAATCAGAATGAAAGATGGACAAAGAACTGAAAGTTCTTAATTAATTGTAATCACATGAAAAATATCTCTGGGGACTTCCCTGGTGGTCCAGTGGTTAAGGCTTCGCCTTCCAGTGGAGGGTACAGGTTCAGTCCCTGGTTGGGGAATCGAGATCCCACGTGGCTTGTGGCCGAGGAACCAAAACAAAAAACATGTGACATTGTAACGAATTCAACAAAGACTTTAAAGTACTAAAAAACACCTTAAAAAAGAGTAAAAAAAAAATCTATAGTCATATTGGTTTTCACAGGGAAAGGGCAATTGTTCAGATAAGTATATGTTTCTAAAAACAGATCATCTCTTGTTGTGCCACATATTGTCGGATTTAGTAATCTAAATTCTTATCATGTCATTTGCTCCTTGAGATACGGTATGTAGTAAGGACTCTGCATTTTAATTAAGGAACTAGATGGGAAACGAGAACCCTGCAATCATAAAAGGCCTTGATAATGATGCAGTGAAAGATTAAGGGAAATATTTATGTAAGAATTGATATCATATACTTCTCAAGTTATTCAGTAATGAAAAACAGTTGACAAAGGGAAATAGTTTTTATCACTGTGATTATTGGGGGAAAGCTTTTAAAGTAGCTTGTCATTTTAAGGGCTTCTGAATTTATTTTTTCTAACATGTTTCTATTCCTTTGCCTTTGTAGGAGAGTGGTTATTTTGATGGAGTTAGAAGTTTTGAAATCAGCTGAAGCAGTTGGATCAAAGATTGGCAACCCAGTGCCTTATAATGAAGGTAAAATGTTTTTTATAGGTTGTAGCACTCAGCTGAATACCTCTTAATAGATCTGGAATACTTCCTTTTGCTATAGTTTCATTTGTTCCTCTATGGGGGGGTCTTACTCTAGGAAAGAGTAACAGGTTACTCTTTCACATTTTTTTTTTAATACTGAAAAAATGATGGTAGGACTCTGTAAAGGAAAACCTCTCCTCTGTTTTTCTCTGCATGCAACAATCATACATATTTCTGGCTGTGACCAGATATGTGGGTTTTTTCCTCTCTAATAAGCCATTCTCCAGTTCTCTATGGACATCAGCTGGGTCTCCTACAATTCAGTTTAGTTCTGACACTGGGTATCTGGAGTTAGCATCAGATCTCCCAGGGTAAGGGCTCAGGCCCACCAGACTG
Organism: Bos javanicus; assembly: GCF_032452875.1. Classification (NCBI taxonomy): domain Eukaryota; kingdom Metazoa; phylum Chordata; class Mammalia; order Artiodactyla; family Bovidae; genus Bos; species Bos javanicus. The sequence continues at coordinate 24,226,978 of NC_083886.1, forward strand.
CCTTATCCCCGCCCCCACCCCTCCCCCCACCGCTGCTCCCTTCAGTCGAAAGTCCTGCTTGTTACCTGTGCTTCTGACCAGCTGGCTGTAAATTGTAGATTCCTCCAATTCCCTCTTCTGATTCAATTAGATTAATTTTTAAGTTGTATTTGTTAATTTTTGGCACGGCTGGGTCTTCGTGCTGTGCGTGGGTTTTCTCTGACTGCAGCTAGCGGAGGCTACTCTCTGGTTGTGGTGCTTGGGCTTCTCTTTGCAGTGGCTTCTCTTGTCGTGGAACACAGGCTCTGGGGCTTGTGGGCTTCGGTAGTTGCAGCACACGGGCTTGATTGCTCCACAGCATGTGGGATCTTCCCTGATCAGGGATTGAACCCGTGTCTCCTGTATTGGCAGGCAGATTCTTTACCACTGAGCCACCAGGGAAGCCCTCAGTTATAATAATTTGCTACAGTGGCTTCCAGAACTCAGAGAAACAGTTTACTTACTTTGTTGTTGTTCAATCGCTCAGTTGTATCTGACTCTTTGTGACCCGTAACAGGCTTCCCTGTCCTTCACTATCTGGGAGTTTGCTCAAACTCATGTCCATTGAATCGGTGATGCCATCCAGTCATCTCATCCTTGGTCATCGCCTTCTCCTCCTGCCTTCAATCTTTCCCAGCTTCAGGTTCTTTTCCAGTGAGTTGGCTCTTTGCATCAAGTAGCCAAAGTTTTGGAGCTTCAGCATCAGTCCTTCCAATGAATATTGGAAGGGGTTGATTTCCTTTAGGATTGACTGGTTTGATCTCCTTGCTATCCAAGGGACTCTTAAGAATCCTCTCTAGCACCACAGTTCGAAAGCATCAATTCTTTGACCCTCAGCCTTCTTTATGGTCCGACTCACATCTGTGCATGACTACTGGAAAAACCATAGCTTTGACTATACAGACCTTTGTTGGCAAAATGATGTCTCTGCTTTTTAATAGCATCAGTATCAGTTCTTGGTCTCTTTTAATCAGTTAATTTTTTTTTTCCATATTATCAAGAATATTTTTCTGCTTTGTGTGCCTGATAATCTTGGAATGAATTCAGGCATTGTGATTCATACTCTGTTGGGTGCTGGAAACTTGTATTCTTGAATTTTTTTCAGGGATACAGTTAAATTATTTGGAAACAGTTTTATCTTTTGGGGTGTTGCTTTTAAAATCTGTTAGATGGGATCAGAGAGTGGCATTTATTCTGGGTCTGGTTTTTCATAGTACAGAGGCAAGACCCGTTAGCGTATCCTACTCGATGCCCCATGAATGTGAAGTTTTCCATTCTGCCTGTTAGGTACAGGTGCTATTTCTAGCTTGTTGTAAGCACCGGACACTGATCCCTGAGGTCTTCTCAGATGGTTCTTTCTTTCCCTGGCTTCCGATAGTTTCCACACACAGATCAGCCAACCAGTACTCTGCCGACTCCTCGAGGGGAACCTTCCATCGTCTCTGGAGGTCTTTCTTCATCCTGAGAACCCTCCATGTCTTGATTCCCCACATGCTCAATTCCATCTCCTTAACTCGGTTCTTCCATGCCCACTTCCTGTGTCACAGCCTGGAAACCCTCAGGGCTTCCAGTAATCTGGTGCAGTCACACTCACCTTGTTTGTTTCCTGTCTCAGAATTATTGTCCTTTGTTGCTTAATGTCCAGTATCCTGAGAATCATTTGTCTCATAAATACTTGCCTTCTTTTTGGTTATTTTTGGTGGGAGGGTCATCTTGGTCTCTGTTATTCTGTCATGTCCTGTACATAGTTTTAAAAGTCAAATAGTTTTGCGAGTGTGTTCTTTGAAGCAAAACCAAAAAAGCATTTCCCTCCCCAGCTGTTCTTTGTCCTCTGGCTCCTATCCAGGGGCAGTTTATTTCAAATCTTAGAGCTGTTTCTCTGCTTTGTGTTCACGTGTTTGTCCATTAAAACTTGTATACTTTTCAAAGTTGAAATATTAAGATAGACATATTTTTTTAAAATAAACATTTTTGTTTTAAATTTTGAGTAGATAATAGAGTTACATCTTTTAGAAGGCAAAACTCTAAAATTAAGTATTTAGAGAAATCTTAACTCCTGCCCCTGCCTCCTCTTGTCTTGTTCGTACTCACTGCTGCCCTCTGTAGGTAACCAAATTCAGTGGTTTCTTTTTGTCCTTCAAGGGTTTTCTTAATGAAAATACAACCAAAAAAAAGAAAATATAACCAAGTACGTAAATTACGTATTTTCACTCATAATCCACTTTGCTTACACCAAAGGTAGGATTAAAAAAAAACAACACTGAACAGCTAGACAAGTATGTACACTATGTTGTCTCTCTTTTTTTCAGTCCTGTTTTTGTTTTTTAATTTCAGCTTAGAGATATTTTCATATATATACTTAAAGATCTTCCTCCTTTTTATTTATTTATTAACAGTATAGCATATTGTGTTGTGTGGCTGTTGCATAGTTTAAGCAGCCTTTTATTGATGGGCAGTTGGGTGTTTCCATACTCTGGCTATTAAAACAGTGCTGCAGCAGCTAACTTTATACATATGCAGGTATATGGGCAGAGGGGCTTTGATTGTTAAAGGTGAGATTGTTGGATCCGTGGATAAATGCCTTTGTGGTAGGTAGATATGCTTGCGTTCCCTTCATAGGATAGCATTATTTTGCATTCCCACCAACAGTATGTGAAAATACATGTTTCTTCACAGCTATGCCAACAGAGTATGTTGTTAATCTTTTGATTTTTTTTTTTAATCAATCTGATAGATGAAAACTCAGATCTCAGTGTAGTGTTTAATTTGTATTGTGAGCAATATGAGCATCCTTTTAAATGTTTAAGGGCTCTTTATTCTCTGAACTGTTGTGTTGTCCATTTTTCTTTTGAGTTGTTTATCTTTTTCTTCTCAATTTTTAAGAGATCTTTAAAAAAAAATAGAATTAGTTCTTCGTCTCTGATACAAGTTACAGTGTCTTTCAGACTTTGCTTGTGGTGGTTTTTTTGCTGTGCAGCAGTTTTCTTTTGTTTTTATGAACTTGTATTTTGCAGTTTTTTAAGACTTTGGACTTTTGAGCTGTAGTTGGAAAGATCTTCCCCACGCCAGAGTTACAAAGGCAGTCACCTGTGTTTTATTCTAGTACTGCCGAGATTTTATTGTTTGTATTTGAATCATCCATGCTGCTTCTCTCTTACAGTTGTGATGTCTTTATTTGTGGTGTTTTGGGCTTCACTTTCGGATAATTTGCAATTTGTCTCTTTCCCCTAGCTTCACTAAAGATGCAGTCTGTATATGGGATGTTAGTTTATGGTACGAGCATTCATTCTTCTCGTCACTCTGTATGATTTTTAGGAGAAGGGAAGGCTTGGGACTTGGTCATCACCATGCTTCTTTCAGAAGTGGAGCCTTCTAGATTTTAATTTTTACCTATACCAAACGTATTAATTTGGTTATTTACATTGGAAAAGGGAAGCTGCAGCCTATTCAGGTAAAGTTTCAAGATGTTAAATAGGAACAGCACAGTTGTTTTGCAATAGTAAAGTGTTTTTAAAACGAGCATGTAGGTTGTCTTATTCCCAGCTTTTAGGAAGGCAAGCCAAGACAAAGCAATACTTAGCATTTCTATGAAATCTCTGGATGCTGTAGGCTTGAGGGAGAGGTGATTTGCCCAACTTACTACCTTTGGCCGGATTTCTTATGTTTTTTATGTTGTATTTAATTGACTGGCTGCTTTGAACATGTTGTCTTTCAGGGGCAGAGTATTTGAGGTAAAGATGGAGTTGAAAGGGGTGAAGGATAATCACCCCTTGGGGAGAGGACCTGGGAGTATGGGAAGCACTCCTTTGTCCAGTGCTCAGTCGCACTGGCTCGTCTTTCTTTAGGCTCTGTTAAAGTGCAGAGGAATGAGGCAGAGATTTTGCTGCTCAAGAGTATTTGCTATTGAATTTCATTGTAACTAGATCAATAACACATTGTTACTTGGGCCATCATGAAATAGCTTTGTTACAGTGACTACTACCTTATGGGTGTATTTCACAGAAATGGTTTCTAATTGTTTATTGGAAAGCAAAGAGACTATTATTAGTGAGTAGAGAACTAAAGTTAGAATTGTATCCTCCCAGCACCTAACCCAGACTTGTAACATGTCAGGTGACCAGTAAAATTAACTCATGAGACCCAGTCCAGAATTAGGCAGAGGAATTCCAAAAGGTGCACTGAAATCGTCTCATGGTACTAGTACCACATTAAGTAAAGAGTGAAGATGCTTAGAGAATTTTTAAAGCACGAGAAGTAAAATTCAAACACAGCTCATGTTTCATTCAATATTGGGTTGGATGATTTTACATATCCCGTATTTACCATTATGTATTTTTTTAAATCAGTATGTATATTAGTCTTATGTACCTGCACTGTTTCTAACCATAATATCTTACTTAAGACTTAAATTGCTTAATATGTTGCTTAGTTATTGGTGTCACTCATTACTGAAAGATACTAGTTGGAATTTTTTTCCAGCCTCACTCTGTTTATTTTCTATCAACAAGAAATTGTATTTATTGGATTGACTCTTCCTTATATTCTTTGTGGTTATTGTTAAGAAAGTAATTACTGGTAGAATCTGAGGTTTTTGTTAATCTGTATACTCTATTGTCTGTTGTCTGATTTTTCTCAGCTGTTATTTTACTATTAGTGGCTTTTTGTAACTACTGGATATTGTAGTTATTAGTTATGTTCTTTATAATTATATTTCTGCCTGCCAGAATTGGTTGTTTAGGGTTAAAAATTAACTGGATGGTAGTGAAGTTGATGAGATCTAGTCATACAGACCTGGGTTCAGGACAGGGTTCTGCCTCTTCCTAGCTGTGTGACTCTGGGCAAGTTACTTGACCACTTCAACCCACTTTTCTCATCTGTTAATTGGGTACAATAATACTGTTATATAGAGGGCTTAAGAGTAAGTGGAATAACGCACTTAACCTTGTACCTGGTGCATTAAGTAAGCATTCAAAAAATTGTAGCTATTATGAACTTGTCTATCACAGGGCCTAATTGGAGTCTTATTAAAATATACTAAAGTTCATTGACTCTAAGAATCCAATGGTTATAAAACTATGGTATTATATACTACTAAAAAGAAATTTTAACATTAATTTTAACCCATATGTTAAAATGTTTTAAAATACTGATCTTGCAACAGGTAAATAGATAAGTTACATTTTTAAAACATTGTGGTAAAATACACACAACATAAAATCTACATCTTAGTCATTTTTAAGTGTATCATTAATGACATTCAGTCCAGTCACATTTGTGCAGCCACCACTTCTATCCACCTCCAGAACTCTTCCATCATCCCAAACTGAAACACTGTACCCATTAAACAATCACTCCCCACTCCACCAGTCCCTGGTAACCACCATTCTACTACAGTAGGCATAAAAGTTAGTTACATTTTGATAGACATTAACATAAGAGATTGGCAAGATCCTGTGACCATGTCCTATTTAGCAAGATGCTTGGAGAAGCAGGCACGGTGGCGAGGAAGGGACTTGAGAGCGTTGATGTGTTTGAGGCTGTGGGAGCACTGGGGGGACTAGGCTGGAATACAGAAGGGCTGGTGTATCTTCATGGTTCCATCTTTAACTGTTTAAATTATTTGGTTCATTTGAATAAAATTTCCCGAAGCAGGTAAAAATGCAGATTAATTTTTTCCCAGTTATTTGGACTCAATACTGTCTGTGGAGCAATTCATCTTTTCCCTACTAATTTAAAGGAAAGTTCACTGTAGAATTTCAGAATGTTCCTTCGTAAGACACACTGTCAAAGGAGAACAGTTCTCCTGTGCAATCTCTTGTGACACTGGAAGTTTAGAGGTAATGGAAAAGCTGAAAAGCAGACACAAAAATTCATTGTCGATAATCTTGGCTCTTTTTTCTATGTAAATAAGGCCTCTCAATTCTCTCCATAGGAAGAACTAAAGAGTTCTGTTTAACCCTTTTAATTTGATGCTAAATTTGTTTTACTCTAACGGCGCAGTTAACTCTCATTTAGTGGTACCAGTTAGGAGTGATATGAGCAGAAGGAAGTAAAATCAGTGCGCAGTGTGCCCATTTGCATTAAGGCCTCGGAAACCCAGTGGGGAACAAACCCAGGGATGGAAGAAGCAGAGGCAAGGCGGCAGGCAGGGAGCTATTCCAGGGGTGCTCGCCGCGTGTCTGTTCTTACGGCTCTCTAGGAAATGTTTTGAGCTGCGCTTGTGTGCCGCAAGCACTCTTGGTGATCAGCCCAGATTAGGTTTAACTTCTGCTTTTAGTGCCACTCACAAAGGCCACATCAAATTCCATAAATTTTTTTTAATTAGCGTATTTTAATATTCTTCAGTTTCATCAACGTTTGTAGAAAGGATGAGGGCCAAATAAATACTCTGATGGCATGGCCTTTTTTATTTCCTGTTTGAGAGACATGTTTGTTTCCCCTTCTTTTTCCTTTTAATCTCCGTCTCCCTGACACACCTGCTTCTGAACTCCATCCTCATCTCTCCTGCTGTGACAGTTCACTCGCGCTTCACGGGACCTAAGGCGCTTTCAACTCTTATTTTCCACCAACTGTCAGTTGCAAAATAAGGTTGCTTTGTTTGGAAGGGAAAGGGTAGAATCCTTTCTGAATGTCTTCTTTCCCTTTGAAGCAGGAGCACTTCAGAGACAATTGAACTGCTTTTAGGTTTTTGTTACCACCCAGCTTTTTCTTCTGATAGATCCTGCCGTGAACACAGTTCTGTTGATAACATCAATTTGTTGCTATGGAAATAGTGGTAATGTCACCGATTCAGCCCAGTGACTTTACTTCAGGTTCACACAGGAGAAATGGGCAAGGCTTTAGGGGAGAACCTCATTAAAACTGAAAGCCATCAATTATAAGCAGGTGAAAGGTAAATGGAGCCAACCTTTTAGGTAATGAAAACAAAAGTGAACCCCCAGCACTTTCACTGCATTCGCTGCATGCAATCAAGTGCCCCAGCTTGAATTCTGACCCAGGAGAGTCTTTGACAAAAATCACAAATTTACACTTTCTCAGAATATTTCTTCTGCTTAAGTTTAAATCTCTTAATCCAAATTATTGGCACTAAAATGGTCTTTCCCTTTTGATCATCAGGACACGGACAGCAGCCAGTAGTTCCTCCTCCTGTCTCAGCAGCCAGTCCACCAACCAGCAGGCCCCAGCAACAGAATGGGAGCCCAGGAATGGGTAAGGCTGCCACCCAAGGACGCGTGCTGATTGTGTGCGGCAGGCTTTTGAGTGATGATTTGAAATTTAATCTGGGACTAAAGGGAGTTTTCACAATGCTGCACATGACAGTTGCTTCTTGCAAAGAATAATTCCAATTTTCATTGTAAAGTGTGTGATTGAAAAAAATGATTAAAGACAGTCTTTGAAAGATACTTAATATGCTTTTCTTTAAAAAAAAATCAAAATGATACACTATTCTCTGTTAATAATTTATCTGGTAGTTTCTCACTTAACGTCCTCTTGACTATGTGAATTACATAACTTTTAAATTCTCGCCTTTTAACTCTCCAGGATCCACTTACTCATTTGGTTTGTCTTGCTCCAGGTTTCCCGTTTGGGGCTCTTGGGAGTATTTATCTTAGCTTGAAGACAGTATCATTTATGTTGGTCATAGGTCTTGCTTCTGTCTCGTGGATGAGAAATAGTTTCTTCTTTCTGACTTTCTCTTCAGCAGGTCCTGAGAGACTATAATGGAATCACTTTGTTTACTCTCTGGCCTCTCCTTTAGGAACCTCTTCGTGTGGGATGTCACCAATGAAAATTATGATTTGTAGAATTTGGTTGGAATTTATTTTTAGAGTTTCTTTTTTCTGTCACAGCTTCACACACACTTCCTCCCTTCCCCTCCCCTCAATGATGAGTTTCTATTCCTCAGTGCTAAGGTTCTAAAAAAAAAAGCAGGGTTAAGACGTCACTAGCATTTCTGTGAAACTTTCAGGAGGTATGTCTTTTTCCCCACTAGTCTTTGATGTTTTTATCTGCCTTGTAATAGCTATCTTCTAGCCATCTCCTTTTACAAGTGGATCTATTTATATTTAGCTGTCAAATTATGTACTGTTGGAGGGAGACGAGGAAATAGATTATCTAAAATGGTAAGTACCCCCAAAATATTCACTTTCTTAGGCTGAAATACAAATAGTATGTTATTCTTCTCCCCACTCTCTGACCCCTGACAGATTTATCCTTGTGTCTGTCTTTGGCTTATATTGAGATCCATTTAAAAAAAAAAATCAGTTAACGGTCTCTAAACACGTAACTGGATGCCGAAAGGAAAAGGACTGGAAGTGTATTGAGGGGGAATGGCCAGCATGCAGACTGGATGTGTATGTGTTTTTATAATTGAGTATTGTATACCAGATCGATATTCTACACGTACACATAAGATGTTCTACAGAGAGCCTGTGCTTCCTCGACTTACCTTGAGGTAATTGTTACTGCTGTGTGTGTGAGTCGTCTCTTGACTCCCGAGTTCGAAAATTTTAAGATCTGGGACAGTTTATGTCTATTTTTTTACCGAATGCTACAAGTACCCAGAATAGTGTGGTGCTTGCTGTGGAAACTCAGTAAATAAATTCTGAATATGGAAGATACACATTTCTACCCGGATGCCATGTTGAAGAAATATTTTGGTATAGAAGATATGAAATCATTGGACTAAATTATTGCTTCTGAACTTGGAGGTTGAATCTTAATAGAAACAGCGTGCATATAAAGGCATTCATCTGCTTATAGGTGTTACATAATGACATATTCTTCCCAAGTGCAAGGCAGCTGCATAGGCTTGGAGGAAAAGGAGGCAAGAAGGGGCCGTGATAGCCAGTCCCCCCCACCCCTGTTCATCTTAAACGAAAGACTGATTCCTTGGCCTTTGCTCCCAATTAAACCCAATCCCATAAACTTCATTCTAGATGATCTGTTCCTGTAAGACCAGTTGAGAGCTGGGAGTTTTCTGGGGGTGTTTTGAGGAGATTTGTTTGTAATAGGTACTCTTCACCTCAGATGGTTCACCCACTGTGTCCCTTAATTCCCAGTCTTTCCTTCTTGCTCTTTCTCTTAGGCAACCAGTGGCTTGTCTTCACTTCTCAGTCAAGGTTATTTTCTTTCTCCAACCTATTATCTTGCCTACTGATAGAAAAGTTTAAAGATTCATCTCTGAAATAGCAGAGTCTGGATTCATTACCCTAATTATCTCAACCTCAGGATGTAAGTCAGCAGATACAGTCCTGAACATCTGTACACCCAGCCTTCATTTTAGACCTCACTCTAGTCTCCCGTTTCAGTCTGTGTTTGATTTCCAGATCTCTTGATTATTTAAAAGGAAAAACTAGGCTTCTCATTTTATATGATGTCACTAGTAGATTAAGAGTTCTTACAAAACTTACCATAAAATTTAAATAAAATAATGATTGTCCTTCTTTGTATTTGATTTTAAAGCTTCCACTGCATCTAAGGCTTTTGGTGCCTCAAAGACATTTGGAAAAGCTGGTGGTACCAGCCAAGTGAACAGCTCTGGGGGAACACAGGCCAAAGTGGTACCCATTGCCAGCCTCACCCCGTACCAATCCAAGTGAGTTATTTCATAGAATACATTTAGAAGGGACTTAGAAAGGAGTATAAGAGGTTGTTATGGGCTCTTGAGTTACTCATATGTGAACTTCAGGGTTACCATGCATAAAATAGGTTTCCTCTGTTTTTGTTTTTTTTTCCAGAAGGGGATGAAATTGCAAATTGTGGCAACCTTTAACTATTTCATAATAAAATAATGGCAGAAAGAGCAATCAGCCATAGCTTATGGAATTTCATTCATTTTAAAAGAGTTTGAAAATTAAAAGATTTAATGTTTTAAGAGGGTGGCTCAGCTGTAAAGAATCCAACTGCCAATGCAGGAGACATGGACGTGGGTTCAGTCCCTGGGCCGGGAAGATCCCCTGGAGAAGGAAATGGCAACCCACTCCAGTATCCTTGCCTGGGAAATCTCATGGACAGAGGAGCCTGGCGAGCTACAGTCCATGCGGTTGTAAAGAGTCAGATACAATTTAGTGGCTAAACAACAACAACAGAGTTTTAAGAACCAGTTGATAGTCTTAAGAGTAAAAATAAATCTTTGTTCTAATGCAGAAGGCATTTCATCTTCTCATCAAATAAATAGATGACTTTCAGTCCAGAAATTATTACTACAATTTTGTTGGCTCAAAAGAATATGTGTGTACTGGAGCCTATTATACAGAATGAAGTAAGCCAGAAAGAAAAGCACCAATACAGTATACTACGCATATGTATGGAATTTAGAAAGATGGTAACGATAACCCTGTATGTGAGACAGAAAAAGAGACACAGATGTATAGAACAGTCTTTTGGACTCTGGGAGAAGGCGAGGGTGGGATGATCTGAAAGAATAGCATTGAAACATGTATATTATCACATGTGAAACAGATCGGCAGTCCAGGTTTGATGCATGAGACAGGGTGCTCAGGGCCGGTGCACTGGGATGACCCAGAGGGATGGGATGGGGAGGGAGGTGGGAGGGGGGTTCAGGATGGGGAACACAAGTAAACCCATGGCTGATTCATGTCAGTTCATGGCAAAAACTACTACAATATTGTAAAGTAATTAGCCTCCAACTAAAATTAAAAAAAAAAAGAATATGTGTGTGTGTGTGTCAACCGTATTCCTATAAACTGAACAGATACTTCTTTTATATGATTTCTTTCCATTAAAAATTTTAGCAGTTGAAAATTAGTGCTCTTTTCAGAATTCTTTCAGATATCATTTACTTATTTATTCTTCAGTTGTTGGCAATGTGAGGAAGGGCTGTTCCCCTGTGAAGTGATGAGTAGGGTAACTAATGTGTCTGGGATGGGCACCAGGATTGGATATCAGACCTCGTGCCCCCTCTCTCTAATGGCTTCTGTCTCAGATCATAGTGCTTGAGAGTGTTTTCCTTTGGTGGCTTACCCAACACCATGTTCCATACCCTTGTGTTTACATTCCATGTGTGCTGGAAGTGAGACAGAAGTTTGACATCAGTTATATCAGTTCCTATAATTGAAAATAGCGGCAAAATATAATTGCTGGTATTACTGCATTTTCTAGCTTAGAACCTTTCATTAAGGGGATAGTGTTGCCTTGGTGATGCCTTTTGGAGAAGAGAAAGCGTTTATAAATTTACTTATTTGACAGGAGAATGAGTCAGTGTTAAATCACCTTGTGTGTTTTACTATTTGCTTATTCTATAAACTGTCAAACCTGGATGTCATCCTGGGGTTTTAATTAGCTGGATTAAAATACAGCTTCCCCTGGAAAATAGAATATGCATAAGGTAAGAAAGTCTCTAAGAAGATAATAGGGAGGGAACATTTCAGATCTTTCCCAAGTAAGACTCCTGACACTAAGATTATCTGTTTTTGATTTTTAGGTGGACTATCTGTGCTCGTGTCACCAACAAAAGTCAGATCCGTACCTGGAGCAACTCCCGAGGGGAAGGGAAGCTTTTCTCCATAGAACTGGTTGATGAGAGTGTGAGTATCTGTCAGGTGGGGAAAGAAGAGTCCTCAGCTCTGGGAAACAGAGGGCTCACCTCTGTGCAGGCCCATAAGGTGAGAAAGAACAGTAGGCCAAGAAGAAACATGCTTCTTGCTGCTGTTTTTCCTCTCTTGTAATCTTCTGATGCCATCTGTGGGCACAGGGTTCAGTCATAAGTAAAATCCTTGGTCTCAGACGGAAGCATTTATAGCAGTTGACATTAGTTTTCTAAATGTGAGTAGCCTCACGGGCAGGAGAAATCAGAGATGTTGTCTGACTTGCCAGGAGGCTTAGTCAAAGCCCCAAGAGGTGATGTCTCCTTGGGAGCCTCATGGAGCCCTGGGCCACAACAGAAGGCACGTGGCAGCCTGGACTAGTGATAAGTGGTTGGTTTTGCGAGACATGCTTTCTGGTAGCGCAGACTTCCTGTGCTTTATGTAAACGAAGCCAAACCACGATGGAGAGATGAAAAATCCAAGTAGTGGCATCTCAACAAGCGTCTTGTCATGCTATATTTCTGTCCATTCATTTTACTTATAATCCCTAGTATATACTTCAGGCATTCTTTTCAAACAGCTGTATATTTCCTATTTGTTCACACCTCTAAGAGGGCAGAAAAAAATTGTTTGTTTGTTTTTTTATTTGTTTCTGTTTTTTTTGAAGATGGGATAACACCGCCAATGACTGTGTCAGAATCCAAATTTTTTAAACCAAATTATTGGTCTCATCTGTCAGTTGGCTAAAAATTCAGCTGTTAATTTAAGTTTCTTCTCCATCTGTAGCGTTTTGACTGACAGGAAAGTACAAGTGAAAATCCAATCACAAGCAACCTGAAAGTATGATTTATTTTAACATTTTTGGCAATGACTCTTGAGTATGAAGTAATTCCTTGATCGGTGCAAATGCGAGGGAAGCTGGTGAATCACGGCGGCCCAACACACTTCCCTGGGGGCTTCAGTAATGTCACTCACGTTCAAAATACATTTTTTAAGGTTTCTAACTTGAGGTTTAATGAGGCGCAGTAATGGGGATCGGCTAGTTAAACCTGGATTGTTTCGCTGGAGTTAATAATGTGAATGTGTGACTGTGAACTGTGTGTCTTCTGTGTGACTGTGCTGCTGTTTCCAAGATGTCACCTTGACACCAGAGTGTCCCGTTTTTCACTGGTAAAACGAGCTCCATAGTTCTAACCTGCTCTCTCTCACACGCTTCTGCAGGGTGAAATCAGAGCGACTGCTTTCAATGAGCAAGCGGACAAGTTTTTCCCCCTTATTGACGTGAACAAGGTATGGCAGCGTGGCGTCTAGACCAGAAACGGCCAAGTGATGGGGTGGGCACTGCTCTCCAAGAGCAGTGTGATGGTGAAGGCTTTTGAGACCCGATTTGATGGCACATCCCACGTTCCACGGCTTGGCTTCTTTTGCAGGTCTATTATTTCTCTAAAGGCACCCTGAAGATCGCCAACAAACAGTTCACAGCCGTCAAAAACGACTACGAGATGACCTTCAACAACGAGACTTCTGTCATGCCCTGTGAAGACGGTCATCACTTACCCACAGTTCAGTTTGATTTCACAGGGATTGGCGACCTGGAGAGCAAATCTAAGGACTCGCTTGTAGGTAAGTCTGTGCGTGAGAACCAAGATTGGTCATCATTAGTCCGGCTTGCACCACACAAGGGGATGGCATGAGACGAGTCCTTGCTGCTTCACTTTCGGTTGTGCTGTCACGAGAGCCTCGACCATCTTTTTAATTTTGTTTATTTATTTTTGGCTGTGCTGGATCTTTGTTGCTGTGCAGGCTTTTCTCTCATTGCAGAACGTGAGGGCTACTCTCTAGTTGCCACGTGTGGGCTTCTCATTGCATTGCAGGGCTTCTCTCTCTGCAGAGCACGGGCCCTAGGGCATGCGGGCTTCAGTAGTCGGTGGCTCTCGGGGCTCTAGAGCACAGACTCTGTAGTTGTGGTGCACAGGCTCAGTTGCTCTGCAGCATGTAGGATCTTCCCAGACCAGGGATCGAACCCATGTCTCCTGCATTGGCAGACGAATTCTTTACCCTGAGCCACGAGGGAAGCCCTTGACCATTTCTTAGTAAAATGCCGTGCTTGTGTCTTAGACATAATCGGGATCTGCAAGAACTACGAAGATGTCACAAAAATCATAGTGAAGTCTAACAACAGAGAAGTCTCGAAGAGAAATATCTATCTGATGGATATGTCAGGGAAAGTGGTGAACGCTACCCTGTGGGGAGACGATGTAAGTGCTCGCGTTGAGTGGCGGGAGTGTGTGCAGAAAGGTGGGGACACAAAGCTTCCTGGGTGGTGGTCTTGCCTCGGGAGCCGTGGGGTGTTGGCCATGTCGGCCGGGTGGACCCTTCCTCGTGAACGTTTGGGCTCTCTGGGGAATATTTGAAAGCCTTTATGGTTTACTTCTGTGAGATTTGCTGTGATTTAGGTTTTACGTAGTGAAATTTGCTCTTTCCTCTAACTCGGTTAGCTTTGCTGCATCTCTGAGCAGATTCTTGTGTGCGAGGTTACCTTGTGTTGAGTCCATGTAGCGTTTATTGCATTCACTCTACATGGCTGTTTTCTTTGTTTTTTATAAAAAAACTTTCTGTGTGTCCTTCCTGCCATTGACACTTGTTTGTTTGTTGTTTCTGTTGTTATGCAGGCTGATAAATTTGATGGCTCTAGACAACCCGTGATGGCCATCAAAGGAGCCAGAGTTTCTGATTTTGGTGGACGGAGCCTCTCTGTCCTATCTTCAAGCACCATCATTGTGAACCCTGACATCCCAGAGGCCTATAAGCTTCGTGGATGGTAGGCTTTTTGGGGCTCAACACGGGCTATTTGAACTTGGGCTTGGAGAAGAACTGGTTCTTTTGGTTCCTATAATCAGCGTGTGATCTGTCTGCCAAGCAGAGGGCTCTGTTACTAAATGAAGCAGTTCCTATATTTCTTGGAGGCATTATGCCTTCTGAGAGGATGGCTCTAAAGCCCTTAAACTGACAAACCTGTAATCCCATGACAAACCTGGAGAGTCGCAGGGAGCAATTAGGACAGGAACGCTGCCCGCCAACCTTGATCCTGCGAAGCAGGTGAAGACGGGCTGTAGCAGCTTTGTGCTGGAGCTCCGTGAGAGGAGGTGTCTTTCATTTCACGGCTCAAAGCCGTGGGTCTCTGCGGGTGGAGGGGGTGGTGGCTAGGCGTCTTGTTCCGTCTAGACTCCGGTGCCGATTGCATCTTCTAGTGTGTATTCACCAGACTCTGATCGAGTGCAGTGGGCACAATGGGCTTTTGTGGGCAGTATGTTGTTATTCACAAAGCACTCGGGATGAGGAGAACCTACTAAAATCTCCTTGCTGTGTCTAGCTATTTAGGGTGTTAAAACTCTGCCTCAATAGAGCACTTCAAACTGAAACCTGGTATGCAAGCATTGATGTGGTCAGGGGAACAAAGCCCTGGAACTCACTTGAGCTTGCAAGCTACAGAGTGGGGGTAGGTGGGTGTTGATTTCCAACCATGTCCTAGGGTTTGAGTGACTAGAGAATTGCCTTGTATTACATACTCCCCTCTTTCATTTGAGCTTAATGTGAGCCAGTAGCACTACTATTTGAATAGTTTCATGACACATCTAAGGCTTCCCTGGTGGCTCAGTCGGTGAAGAATCTGCCTGCAATGCAGGAGACCTGGGTTTGATCCCTGGGTCTGGAAGATCCCCTGGAGAAGGGAATGGCTACCCACTCCAGTATTCTTGCCTGGAGAATCCCATGGGCAAGGAGCCTGGTGGGCTGCAGTCCATGGGGTCACAGAGAGATGGACACGACCGAGTGACCGACACACGTGACACATGTACTGGCATGGCCATGTCGCTTAAGCCAGCCTTGTGCGTGTGGTCCGCGTGGATCCCTGTTCCGCTCTTCTGGTAGCTGGCTTTGCATTTTAGCGCAGGGCCCGTTCATCAACACGCAACCGGAAGGAACCACGGCTTCGGTTTGTCCTTGCTGCTTGATTTCCCGTCAGGCTCTGAGCACGACCGCAGCTTAATTGCCCACGTTAAGGTCTTCATAGTTTACTTGTCCATAACTGTGATCCCAGTCAACGTAAGAAGACATGGCTGTCCTTGAATAAGGCAGCTTGGTGTTGATCAGAAAGGAGCTTGGCGTGTCCGCCCCCCCAGGCAAGGTCTGGGGGTGTCTAGATCTCAGTTGCAGCAACATGGACTTTCTGCTGTAAGAAGGGCTGCCTCTCTCCCTGTTCTGTTGTTTCCTGATGCGCTGTCTTTGGTGGCAAATGTCTCCTCAGAGTTTTTGAAACTGTAAACTTGTGTTGCTAGTCGAGGTGAAATAGATTTACGGACCTTGCTGTGCCTCTGTGACGGATTTAGCCGCTTACCTGACAGAACAAAAAGGCAATTGTCTGCAGCTTAGGGCAGCATCCATTCTGTCCCATGCTCTCATTTTACGGAGCCTTTTCTGTACGTGGTTACTTTTAGTTATCCTCCTTTAGGGTGACATTGGTGTGTTTTTAATCTCAGACTGCCTCTTTCTTGACACGAGTGTGTTTCTGACACACTCCTCTTGGGTGTCCTTTCCTTCATGTTAGCTGATAATGTGATCAACTTTATAATTTAACATAATTAAATTTCAACTTTCATTTTGGCATAAGTAAAATCTCACTAAGAAGGTCAGTCTACAGGGAAACAGGTAAATACCTTCTAATAAATTATTTTCAATTATATAATCTTTTAAAATTATACCAGTCTTAAAAGATCTGGGAACATTTTTTGCTATGCCATTAAAATATGTCAACTGTCCCTTTCTAGCCTGGTACATTTCAGCGATGAGAAAAATGCAGCTGCTGAGCAAGAATGAGCATCAGTAGCCCAGAGAAGTACACCAGGACTCTCCATTGTTGCTTGTTTTGTTGTTGACTTTCCAGGTTACTGTTTTTTTAGGCACTTGGGCCATCTGGCTAGTGTTGATAGCAAGGCTAATTTAAGAAAAGGTTCTGTGGCAGTTTGGCACTGTCTTTCGTGACCACTGGGAGGCGTCAGAGCAATTGAGATTTAAAAGAGGTCACTCCATTTCTTCAGTAGACTTGAGATACAATGAGGAAGATGATACCTTCAGCCCCACTTGATCATGACCTGTGAAAAGTTGGACGGGGAGCACATAGCCTGTACCTGGCATATAGAAACAAGTATCACATTCAACATGCATATAAAGTACCTGTTATTCTTTGTTTTTCAGGTTTGACTCAGAAGGACAAGCCTTAGATGGCATTTCCATCTCTGATCTAAAGAGTGGAGGAGCAGGTGGGAGCAATACCAACTGGAAAACATTATATGAGGTCAAGTCGGAGAACCTGGGCCAAGGTGACAAGGTATGTGGTTCCTGACTTTCTCCACAAAAGCGTGTATGATGTGTGAGAGGGTGAGTTTCCAGGTCCAGTTTCTGATAACCAGCTGTTAGACCTTAGTCCAGAGCCATGATTCTTACCTGGGGTGATGGCTAAGGATGCCAGCCAGAGTGAGGGAGCCATGCTTTCTAATAGGAGTATGTTATATCCCTCAGGTCAGTTGAGGCAAAAAGATGTTCAGAGCTCTGACTTAGAGAGTTGTGTAGTTCTTGGAGGAATCTTAATGAAGCAGTAGTAATCAAGTTGTGTATTAACATGAACCGCATTCAGGTCCATATTCCTTTTCTGTGATTGTTCCTGCAAGCTGAAATGCCTGCAGACCAGAAAGGCAGCTTTTGAGATTACAGTTCATACTGAGTGTTAGTGAGTTTCGGCGTCAGACATGGAGTGGTTCACGTGTACCGTCACTGGCTATAGAGGATTAACCTCTTGGGGGCTGAGCACCCCTGGTATCCTCTGACAAGAATTGACTGGTATTTGACTGGAATTGCAACTTCCCTTTCAGTGTTTGTGTTTAATGACCCCCGCCCCCCATCTTGCTCTGAATCTGTATTCTGTCAGCAGTTCAAGATTTAAATCATTTATTTCTCCTTTATGTTCCCAGAACCAGTAATTCCTGCTTTATTTTCATATTGTACAATATGGTTTTTATTCCTTACTGTCTCATTCCACAATACTTTCTTATCCATCACTGTCAATGACTGCAACTCATAATGCTGTTACACAATGTCCTGAGACTTAAATGTTGGACAGATCTGTGTCACTCTGGGTTTTCTTGTTAACCAGTTTCTTTCTTAGACCTAAGGGTAGACAGTAGGTAACAAGGAATCGGGCCTAGAGAGTACCTATTCACACCCAAACTTTCAAGTCACACTTGGAATCGGGCCCTTACCTGGAAATACAGAAAAACCTTTCAGGCATTCTCCTGGAAGACTCCCATTCAGTAGAGCAGGAGTCCCCAACTCCTGGGCTACAGACCAGTACTGATCCACAGCTTGTTAGGAACCGGGCCACACAGCCGGAAATGGGCTGCTCCCTGTTGCTTGCATTGCTGCCTGAATCATCCTGTCTGTGGAAAACTAGTCTACCAGAATGGTCCCTGGTGCTGAAAAGGTTGGGGACCGCTGCTCTAGAGCCTTTTAGAGTGAAGATTCATCTGGCCCTGAGTTCAGAGTACACCCAGAGGGAACTGCTCACCCCCCCAAAATTATTCGTCCTGTATCCTTTCCATGACAGTTAAAAGGCAAAGCAAATAGCAACAGAAAGCCTATGCTTGTGACTTGGTCCTTGTCACGTTTACTTATCAGTGATGTCTCCACTTTGAAGGCGCTTGTTCAGTCTTCTTGCATTCTACTGAACTTGGTGACTTAGACCGGGGGCCCACAAGCAGGCCCATGGGCCATGTCTAGCCTGCCGCCTATTATAAATACAAATACATTGAAACCAGCCTCCCGCTCTCATCTCTAGACTGTCTGTGGATGGTCTTGCACCCCAGCAGCAGGGCGAGTAGCTGCAACAGACTGTGACCCAATGGCTTGTAAAGCCTGAGATAGATACTGTCTGGCTTTTTACAGAAAATGCTTGTTGACCAAAGACAAAGTTGAATCTAGATGATCGAAATCACTGCTATTGTTTTTAACATGGGAGGAATGGTTGAAGATAACTATGCTAGAGTTCACTGTGTCCTGGTTCTGTTACCTTCTGAGGGGTAGAGGAACAGGAGCTTGCTTTCATATAGTCATATAGTCTATTTCAGTTTTAATTAAATAGTTTAGTCTAATTTAGAATTAAGGACTTCCCTGGTGGCTCAGACAGTCAAGAATCCACCTGCAATGCAAGAGACCTGGGTTTGATCCTTGAGTTGGGAAGATCTCCTGGAAGAGAACATGACAACCCACTCCAGTATTCTTGCCTGGAGAATCCCCATGGACAAAGGAGCCTGGTGGGCTAGTCCATGGGGTCACAAAGAGTCAGACACCACTGAGTAACTAAGCACAGCACAGTTTAGAATTAACTTCTTTATTATTAAGGAGTAATATGCTTTAGAACTTGGTTTGTTACCCTTCTGGATTTTGTAGTCAGCTCAAGTAACTTCTGAAACTATAGAATGAATTATCCCTTGTAATCACATTGTGAGAGTATGCAAACACCCTCATATGTCAGGGCAAATCCAGTCCTGAACTTTGGTCTGTACTCTTTGCCTCATACCACTCTCTTCTCCTGAAGCCTGACTATTTTAGCTCTGTGGCAACTGTGGTGTATCTTCGCAAAGAGAACTGTATGTACCAGGCCTGCCCAACTCAGGATTGTAACAAGAAAGTGATCGACCAGCAGAACGGATTGTATCGCTGCGAGAAGTGTGACAGTGAATTCCCCAATTTCAAGTACCGCATGATCCTGTCAGTAAGTAGAATGGGTGAACAAGGACCGCTCTGGTGTTTCTTGAGTCCCTGCGAAGCTCCCGGCACTGTGGAGACTAGCTTGTCTCTTAGTTCAGGCTTTCAGATTGTCTGGGATGCTCAGCAGTGACTAAAAGCTGTCTTAGGGAGTGCCTCCTGGTGACTGAAGGGTGTACGATTTAACATGCAGACGACATTGGAGACTCATTCGAAACCTTTAGTCCAAAGGCCATTGCAGCTGGAGGGCCACTGAGTCCAGTGTGCCCGGATCCTGCATCTGAAGGTGATTTTTGTTGGGCTGTATCTCCCCTGAGAACTGAAATCACAGGTCCACACCACATGTTCCTGCTGTGATCCACACTTAACATTTTGAACTTCTCTCTTGGATACTTTTTACATTCTTTGGAAAGAACATAGCTATTTAGTGGAATCGGCTTTTTTCCCTAGAAACTCTTTTAAGGAGTGGAAAAAGTCAATCTCCCAGTCTCCTTAGTGTGTCTTCCTTTTGTTATTTCTGTGGTGTAATGATGTAAAGTTGTTTTTTAGGTCAATATTGCCGATTTTCAAGAGAATCAGTGGGTCACATGTTTCCAGGAGTCTGCAGAGGCCATCCTTGGACAAAGCACTGCTTATCTTGGGGAATTAAAGGAGAAGGTTGGCCATTTCCTGTATTATTACTGTGGTAGTTCCCATGCTGTAACACTTACCTGTTTTTTGCTCTGATAATTTTTGGTCTATTGCTGGTGGGTGTTGTATAGCGTCTCTCACTGCTGACTGTGAAAGCTCATCTAATTCTAATTGTGTCCACCTTGTGCTAACAATGAGGTGATGAAGTAATGTGTATAAAATTCTTTAAAAACAGCCCTTTCTAAGTAGAAAGCACTTTTTCCTCCTGTTCTAAGAGTCAGTGTGCCTGAAGTCACTTGAGATCTGGAAGTATCTTCTGAAGTAAGCTGAAGTCCAGATACTTTTTTTTTTTGAGTCTATAATAATAAACTTTAAGTCCATTATGGTTTTCCTGTTATAGTTTATCCTGGGATGTTGACTAGTTCCCTGTGCTTTACAGTAGGACCTTGTTATCCCCCCATTCTATATGTGATAGCTTCTATCTACTAACCCAAGCTCCCCGTCCATCCCTCTCCACCCACTCCCCCACCCCCGCCTTGATAACCATGTCTGTTCTCTGTGCCTTGAGTCTGTTTCTGCTTCCTAGATAGGTTCATCTGTGTCATATTTTAGATTCCACACGTAAGTAATGCTCTGTGGTATTTGTCTTTTTCTGACTTTGCCTAATATGATAATCTCTAGTTGTATCCGTGTTGTTGCACATGGTATTATTTCATTCTTTTTTATGGCCGAGTAGTGTTCCATTGTGTATCCATACCACATCTTTATTCAGTGTGCCTTTTTAAAGTAATAAACACTTTTCTGAAAAGTTGAGTCAAATCCTGGTTTAAATTCACATATAAGGTATGTGCTTATTTCATGTTGTCAGATGCGTTCTTACAAAGTAACTTTCTTTCGTAAGGTCACTTTCTCTATTTTATTTTTATAAAAGAGTATTTTCACATAGTAGTTTTGTTTAATTCAAGGACTAATTACTAGTTATCCTAAAGTTAAGAAAGATGTTTGCTCAGATAAAACATATAAAGACCAATAAAAGCTATAGTTTCTGAGCCACACAAATTAGTATCTGTCTATAGATTTTTCTCCCCCATTGTCCTCCACATCGGTTAGTATACTTGTAAAAGCCAGTAGCGAAAAAGGATTTGTCATTTGTTTTGGTGTGTGTGTGTGTGTGTTTTTTTCTTTCCTGTCTTTTGTTCGTTTAGCTCTGCCCTTTTGTCTCTTTGAAATTGTCCATGAGCTCTCTGAAAATAATCCCAACAAGCCCTTTTACAGAAATAACTGGAATTGACTTTAAAGTATGATGGTATCTTTTATCTGTTTTGCCTGGTCCTCTATTTTCATATCAGCTTTTAAGGCTCGAGGCAGCCTTTCAGGATTTTTTATGGGCTTATTACATTTGACTGGTTTTACTGCCAGTGAATGAGGACATATAGGAACTCTCCCCTCAGGAATCATAATATTCTTGGAGTATGCACTCCACGCTTTCACTAATCTTGAAAGAATGATGGCAGCTGGTACAATTTTCTGAGGGTTTAACACATTGTTTTATTTACATACCCAAAAGCCTGAGGACTCTGTGTGCGTGTGTGCGTGTGTGCGTGTGGTAACCTTTATACAAAGAGTTCTATATATAACAAAGCTATTTTCATGTTCCAAGTGGCATGCAAATAATACTTGACTGATATGAACTATTAATTTTATTAAAAGTTCTTGTACATTTATTTTATGCATATTTGTGTAAAATGCTTTCTCTAATCCCTCCGTTTACCAGACTCTTTTTTTAACTCAGAAGCTTAATCAAGTGATATTTGAGAGGCCAGTAAGAGAGAGAAAACTGTGGATTTTAAACTTCTTCCCAAACCTTTGCCCATTTCTGTCTTCTTCACTTACCACATCTGTAAATCCAGAGGCTGAAATAATGTATATATGACAACTTGAACTTTTTTCCTGAGTCCTCGCCCATTCTTAATTTGTTCTGAAGATTCTGAGCCTCAGATTTATTCCATCACACATTTTGAAAGTTTAGAAATGTATTTCCTAAGAGTGTTTCAGTTTTTTTCTATTGTGATAAAATATACATAAAATTTACCATTGTGAGTGAGTGAGTGAAAGTCGCTCAGTCGTGTCTGTCTCTTTTGCGACCCCATGGACTATACCAGTGAACCAGTGAAGTTGCTCAGTCGTGTCTGACTCTTTGCAACCCCATGAACTATAGCATACCAGTCTCCTCCATCCATGGAATTTTCCAGGCAAAAGTACTGGAGTGGGTTGCCATTTCCTTCTCGAGGGGATCTTCCTGACCCAGGGATTGAACCCAGGTCTCCCACATTACAGGCAGACGCTTTACCATGTGAGCCACCAGGGAAGCCGCATGGACTATCCAGTCCATGGAATTCTCCAGGCCAGAATATGGAATGGGTAGCCTTTCCCTTCTCCAGGGGATCTTCCCAACCCAGGGATCGAACCCAGGTCTCCTGCATTGCAGGTGGCTTCTTTACCAGCTGAGCCACCAGGGAAGCCCACGTATACAAGTTCAACGGCGTTAAAATACCTTCATATTGTTGTGCAGCTGCCACCATCATCCAGCTGTAGAACTTTTTCATCCTCCTCAACTGAAACTCTGTACCCATCAAACACTAACTCTCTGTTGCCCCTGGCAGCCATCATTCCACTGTCTGTCTGTATGAAATTGAGTACTCTAGGTAGAATATTTTAATTTTTAATAAAATTCTACCTAAACAGTTTTATGCGATGAAATGTCACCTATATATTAGTCATTCCTAAGAAATTTCAAGCCACTGGGAGGTGATCATTTTCTCGGGTTTTCCTCCAAGTCTTTTCAAAACCCGTACAGATAAGTTCAGGTGGTCTGGTAGTTTCCATGCCGACAGTTTTACGTTTTGTTTCTGCAGAACGAGCAAGCGTTTGAGGAAGTTTTCCAGAATGCCAACTTTCGATCTTTTACGTTCAGGATCAGGGTCAAACTGGAGACCTACAATGTAAGTAACGTCACCCACGGTGCATGAGGGTAGCAGCACAGAACTGCTGTTTGTCACCCACAAGCCCACTACAGCGTTAGCTGTGAGTTCCTCGTTCACTGTGTTCCAGACGGAACCCGTAACACCCTGCATTTATTACTCACTGAGTCACACCAGCACTAGGGTACTGTTATCATCTCTGTTTTCAGATGAGCAAACAGACCAAGAGAGAGGTTAAGGGTCTTGTCCAGTATTAACATCCAAGGAAAACATGCTGTGTGGCCTTTTCAGTTAAACCTGGGGGATTTTGGTTTGTGTCCTGACAGAATGGACCCACATCTTCCCCATGGTTTGGGTTCTAAAGTCAGTATATGAAAGAAAGACCACATGTGGTTAAAATTACCTTGAAAATTCCTGTAATTGCTCATAACATCATACAGTTGTAAAATCATGAAAAAACAGCCTTTATTGAGTACTTACTGTCTGCCGGATACTGTTCCACACCCTTTGCATACTTTGTCTCCATTCATCCTGGCAGTAACCTTGTGTGAAGGAACTCTTGTTGCCCGCGATTTGGCAGTGAAAAGCCGTAGGCTTATGGAGAATTGAGTAACTTGCCTAAATTCATATGCTGGCAAGTGGCAGAGCTAATCATTGCACACAGGCAGTCTAGCCTCAGAGTTCTACTCGTGCTTAGAAATCTGACTGAGTTTTGTAGATACAGAGCTGGAGTGTGCAGGCCCTGAGCTGGCCTCACCCCAGTCTGCCTCTGAAGGCACTGTCCAACCTAGTGAATGGGCAGTGGGAGAATTCAGGAAACCTTGCTTGTTTCAGGGTTTACTTGCTCTGTTTTTTTGTCAGGCCTTAACTCTAATGCCTGCTAACAGCTGTGTTTGATTTTGTGAGCATTAAATGAACCTCTCAATGTCAGCAGTGTGGTATCAGGGTGGGGTAGGGGTGGTCAAGAGGGAGGGATGGAAGGGTCTCTGGTCCCCGCGTGACGTGGACGGGGTGGTGAAGGGTGGCGAGGTCGCCTCTCGCGGGGCTGAGACAGGCCACGGCAGGCCTCGGCCTCTGCTGCGAGCACGGCTGCTCTCCCCCAGCCCGCTCACAGAGCCCGCGGCGTGGCTTTAGCAAGCCACTGTCTTCTCTGGGCTCCCGTTTCTCGCTCTGTAAAGAGAACAGATTGAACTTGAAGAGCCCTCTATAGTCCGTCACACTTGGAATCTCGGTTTCCGAGTGTTTGGGACCACGAGGAACCGGTACAAGGACCTGTGTGGAAGGGAGGCCTTTGTTGCACCAGAAACCCTGGCCTGGGCACTCGTCATCACGGCTCCTTTACTGGCATCACGGGACTCCGAACCACCAGCGTGTCTTTGTGCTTTCTCCTGTTGGGATCAGTGAAACCAGGAACATGGCCACAGGCGTTTATTCGTTCACAAATCGTTCTTCTCTTTTCAAAGGATGAGTCTCGAATTAAGGCCACGGTGGTGGACGTGAAGCCTGTGGACTACAGAGAATACGGCAGAAGGCTGGTCATGAACATCAGGAGGAACGCGGCGATGTGAGAGGATCGTGCCTATGGGGCAGGAGCTTGTGGATAGAGGGCTGAAGAAAACCACCCCCCCCCACCCCACCTCCGACCTCCACCCGCACCACCATTCCCGCCCTGACTGACGGCGGTGCAGAGCGCCCCTCTACCATGGACTAAGCCATCACCTCTCGTCACACCTGGGAACCCACTGGCAGCAAAGGCACACAGTGGAATACGCCTAAGTGAAAAGGGAAATACGCTTGTGGGGCTGTGGTATAAACCGTGTCAGACCTCGGGGTCAGCTGCGCGGAGCGTAGTACCACTCACTCCCTGTCTTTAGGTTTTTGTCAGTTTTACTAAGAGCTCATTATTTTCAACCAGGAATTATGTCACAAGTAATTGACCCTCAATCTGTAGACAGTGAAATAAATTATGTAAGTCGGGTTCCTGCTTCTCCAGTGCTGACACCTTCTCAGCTCGGGTCCCTTCCCAAGGGGGAGCGCTGAGAAGTGGTTTTGTGGAGGAACTTGAGTGTTTTAGGAAGCCCGTCTTCCTCGATTTCAAAGGCTCCCTTTCTAGAGGGGCCACACAGTTGTTAATGCCTGGATTGGCAATAGGGTAGAATTATTAATCAAAGTCATATCTTTTATATCTGAAGAATATCCTTCCTTCAGGGTTTAATAGACTGAGTCAGATGGGTCTGATATTAATCAAAATGGTCTCTTCTGAGGAAGGCTGATAAGCATTGACTTGCTGTCCCCTAGAGACATCCCGGCAACTACAAAGCATCGCTTTCGTCTCCCCTTCAATTAATGTTGCATTTCTGTTGGTACGCCTTTTCTACCTGTACATGTTTCTTGAATTTGTATGTTTTCTTTTCTTGATTAAAGCTGTATTAAATAGAAGGGATTCTGAAGGGAGAAGCCCTTTGTTGCCATTGCCTTGTTTAATAAACAGTTTATTCTCTGCTTATGAATCCCACTTTCTTTGAATGCAAAGTGTTCTTGTAACTGGAAAGCAATTAATTAGCCTTCATAATAAATGTTCACTTGGGGAAGATGTTAACTCATTACAAACTCTAAGATTAGTCCAAAGCATAGAGATCATTCTTCCTAATGTCTGCAACCTTGAAATGCATCCTTAAAAGAATGAAAACACCAAAAACAAAAAGCCATTGTGCCCTGGAATGCTGATGATCCGGCACTTTGGGATTTTATTGATGTTTACACAGCGGTCTTAACACCAACCAGGCTTTGAAATGTGAACAGACAGTGAGCTGGTAAGAAAACAGTAATTATGCTACTGGGCTTTTCAGTCGGCAAGAACATGCTTGCTCTGTGTGTTCCTAATCATATTAATTATCTATCCGGTCGCTGCAGCCCCTCATCTGGCGTTCGCAGCACACCTCTGCAAGCGTCCAGGCGGCATTGCCGTCTTCCCGTGGTGCTGGGCCCTGGTTTTTAATGTGGGCAAGCGCGGCACATGGAGGCCCTTGCTGGGAGTGAGCACGTCCTGCCTGTGTCATCCTTAGCCTTCTTCTTCCGGGAGGAACCAGCTGGCGTCAGGCAGGATGACTTCCATGGCTCAGAACCTAGGATGGCCTTCTCTCAGGCCCTCTAATTGTCTGGACACGGTCAGGATAGCCACTGGGCCACACTTGATTCTCCGGCCAAGGCCTCAGCGATTTTTTACGGAAGCTCCTTTCTGTCTGACCTTGCTCGTAAAGCGCTGACTAGAAAATTACAGTCTTCAGTGCTATGGTGGATTGACAAATTGTGGGTTGGAAGTGGCAATCTAGCTTTCAGCCTGGTAACCAGTCTTTTATATCTACCGCTCCCAGCATCCCCTCCTCTCCCCATCATGGCTCCCACCCCACGAAGAGCACTGACCAGCAGCGTGACCCCGACGCGTCTCCCGGAACATGGTACCAGCTGCCATGCCTTCTCCACGACCATGCGGTGACACCAGCACGTCTCCGCGGATGTGATTAGAAGCCCACAGAGGGATGCTCTGAGGTGGGGCGGCTCCCTCGAGGGGGCATGTAGAGCAGATTCCCCACTAAAAAGCAGATCACCGGCAGAGGAGCATCAGAAATTGGCTCCACTGTTTGGCTTTTAAGAGCTTCAGGTCCCTGAGGGTCACCTAAATAGATTCTGGCCCACAGTTCTTAGAATTCTCTTGGAGATAGTTTAACCTCAAAAGGCTGTTCGTGTTCTATTTCTCATCTTTCACTTAGAGATCAATGTTTATTTTGTGTACACCATGACATCAGCGTTAGACAATTAGGGAAAAATCTAATCATTTTGTCTTTATTTTAAATGGCTCTTGGATCCCTTCCAGTCTCATTGTGATGGAGGCAGTGGGGGGGGGGAAAGGGTAATAATCTGATTTCTGTCCATATTTTCTGTGTTTTATGCTTTCCATTAAGGCCTTGCTAATCTCTGGTGTGCTCATTCTGACTTTTTGAACTTCAGGATCAAAAACTTCCCCTCCCCCACGTTCTTTCCTGAGTGGCCCATCTTCAAAAAGTATAAATAATATCGATTATGGCGTTTAATACCCTAATGAAACCCATAGTTATTGACTACGTAATTAATACACTGTCTAAAAGTGAAGTTTGGTAGCCCAGTATATAAAGGTTTAGATATTGACTTGTGTTTCTTTGGCAATATGCCTTCTCGGATTTTATTTATAGAAAGTGAAACTGGTTGTTCAGTCTCTTCTCGTTGTTACTTGTTAGAAACCCACTACTCCCCCCCACCCCTAGTAAATTGATGATTTCCTTATCTCAAAGAGGATTTCCCCCACCCCCAGGGCTCCCACCCACCCTCTTTTATGTGGTTTGTTAGCTCATAGTGTTATAATCCACTCTGCTGCTAGAGCTATGGCTTTCAGAAACACTTTTAGGAATAATCTCTTTTTTTCCCTCTCAAAAAAGACTTTAGATGTTTAATTTTCATTGTTTTGAAAAAGAAGCCAACTGAGTATGTTTTATTATTAAGCTGATAAGTATTGTTAATGTCAATTAAAAAAAAAGAATGGGTACTATTTGAACCATTGATTATTTCTTAAGTAATCCATGTTCATTGTAGAAAAAATAACCTGCAGACAAGAAAAAACAAAATTGTCCTTAATCCCGCCTGTCAGCAATAATTGCTTATATAGCTGACTACTTTTCTCTCTGCTTTTATGTGTGTAATTATAGTTTTAACTTAAAAATGGGATTATATTATGCATATTATTCTGTAACACTTTGCTCCCAGCACTAAAGAATGGACCTCTTTCCTGTTTCAATAGAAATAGATCTGCATTATTTTTTTGTAAATCTGCATAATTTTAATTGGCATTTGGCTATGTGTATGCATGGGTAAGTTTATTGAGCCAATTCTACTGGATGTGCGTATTTTCTAACTTCTAAACTTTTATTTTTATTTAGACCTAATTGGCATATAACATCACATTAATTTTCTCTTTTAGACTGCATTGAGTCCTCATTGCAGCGCACCAAGTTTTTCTACTTGCGTTGGGGCATGTAGGATTTTCGTTCCCCTACCTGGGATTGAACCCGCATCTCCTGCATTGAAAGGCAAACTCTGAACCACTAGACCAGCAGGGAAGTCCATTAGTTTTAGGTATACACATACTTTCTAATTGTATTTTAAAAACTCAGCTTTTGAGCTTTTGATGGGCAGGAACATTCTCCTTTGCTCCAGTGTGAAACTGTGTGCCTCTCTTGTTCTGTACAATTCTCTGATCGTGCTTTCTTTGCCTTGGTTCAGCAAGGGCTCCTCTGACCCTGTATACCATCAAGAGCTGGCAGGTGGTTCAAGCAGGCACTAGAATCCTCTGGAGCAAAAGCAGGTGGTTGACTTGGGAGGAGAGGGCTGGAGCCATGGTGGCTTCTTCCTACCTATCACATGGACATGGTGGTGGCCAAGAAGAGGTCTGAATCCTCTTGTTTTCTATGAGAAATGGGCTTTTGAGAACACATCTGACTTGCATTATAAATCAACCTGATTTTTTAAAAAAATTTTTTTGACCACACTTTATGGCATGTGGGATCCTAGTTCCCCAACCAGGGATTGAGCCTGCACCCTTTGCCTTGAAAGCTCAGACTCTTAACCACTGGCCCACTGGAGAAGTCCCAAATTAACCCGCTTTTTATCTAAAGTTAATAATGATTATTAAAATCTTTTCATTATATTTGCGATGGCAGTTTCGAATCATTGAGAAAAGTACATAGCACCTGTCTTCATTGACCACCTGTGCCATTTTCTCCCTCTAGGTGACTTTTTCTTTTTTGGGCACACCGCATGGCTTGTGGCATCCTACTTCCCTGACCAGGGACTGAACCCATGCCCTCAGCAGTGAAATCATGGAGTCCTAACCACTGGACCACCAGGGAATTCCCCTACGTGACTACATCAAAATACCTTGTCCCCAAGAACTGCAGTCTATTTGGAGCAAGGCTTGGGGCTAAGTAGTAGTATCACAACTCAAATTAAAATTCAGTAGATGGAGAGATCACTGGAGACTGGAGTCATCAGAAAAGATTTCACAAAGAATTAGGTGATGTGAGACTCACAAATTGTAGCCTTCATTTAGGTCAGGGGCTGTCTGATCTATATGGAAAATGCGTGCAACCCCTGCTAACAGCTATTCATTCTATATTCACCACAGGCAGATGAAGCCACGTAGATGCCATTAGAGTTTTAAGTAGCATCAAAGGAAACAGGGTTCCTGTGGAAGTAATGTTTGACCATGGCTGGTATAGAAGGACTTGCTTGTACTATCTCTTGCCAGGCCCGTAACTCTTCCCAGGTGGCACAGTGGAAAAGAATCCACCTGCCAATGCAGGAGATACAGGAAATGCGGGTTAGATCCCTGGGTCAGGAAGATCCCTTGGGAAAGGAAATAGCAACCCATTCTAGTGTTCTTGCCTGGAGAATCCCATGGACAGAGGAGCCTGGTGGGCTACAGTCCATGGTGCTGCAAAGAGTTGGACATGACTGAGCAACTGAGCATACATAACTCTTCTTGCATTGGGCTTGCAAGTCACATGAGTTTGTGACTTGCCCGTGACCTTGTGGCTGAGACCCAACCCACCACCTGGCCATTTTTGCAGCCCTCCAGCTTTGCCAGGCTCTTGATAGCTGTCTCCTTGGACCACCCCCTCCTCCTTAGCTCTTGATAAATCTCAGAAAAAGACTTTTCATTTCTTTTTCAGCCTTGAATACAGACCACATGAAAAACAATCCCACCTGCCTCGTGAGATATATTTATATCCAATTCAAAAGTAATCGTGTAAACTTTTAATAATTTTGAGCCATTCTTATAAAAAAATCATACCTGCTCCCTGGGGTATTACCCGGTTGGTAATTGGAAGTTTGTGCTGTCATTAAA
This sequence comes from Bos javanicus, assembly GCF_032452875.1. NCBI lineage: Eukaryota > Metazoa > Chordata > Mammalia > Artiodactyla > Bovidae > Bos > Bos javanicus. Next base: position 24,256,911 of record NC_083886.1, read on the forward strand.
AATGACAGCTTCCTCAGTTAACATTCTTGGTGCTTGTAAAATGCAGATAAGTCAGCCTATATTTAACTTGTGTGGGGCAGCTTCCATTCCTTGGTTAGGTAACCAGGGGCTGGTGCTGGGAAAGCAGTAGAGCTCACTGCAGGGAGCGGCAGCTTTGTGTCCATGAATGCCTCCCCCCGAAACGCAGTCAGAACAACCAGGACTTTTTAAAAATAAGCTTGGATTGGGCTCTCATCTCCCCTCTCACAGTTGACACTGCTGTTCATGTTGAAGTTTATTTATATCTTCAGTCAGCCATGGTACAGAGGTCATTTCTATTGGCCTAAAATTTTAGAGGCTTATGTTTGCCTCGGAAAGCTGATCTCCAAAGCACTTAGGCTTGGAATGCAAAGCTGGTCTTCTGTGGAAGTTTTCTGTCTCCACAGCAAACCTCTCCCCTCCTGCTTCTATCACTACCACCACCAATTCCTCTCTCCATCATTTATTTAAAATTTGAATAGCTTTCGGAGGTGCATTCCTGTAAATGAGCTCCCCACCTCTAATGGGCTCTCTCCAGGCAGCAAACCTTCCGTAAAGGAGCCACTAATTAAGCAGAAAACAGTTTGTCTTGCTTAGCCATGTTCCATGAATCTAGCAGTCAATTTAGAAGATGGCAACATCCTTCTTTATGGCTATGATTTTAATAATATTCTTTTGTCTTTCTGCCAGCGGTTAGGGTGTTTGTGTACGCGTCTTCCTCTCCACCTTGAAGACTCGTTGCCGTGGACTTTTTATGAATATCCTTATTAAAGTTACTCTTGACGGATCAGACCCTTGCCGAGCCTTCCTGGTCGGAGAGCCGGGCGGTGGGAAAGCTCGTCCATTTGCAGTGAAAGCACGCACCCGGGCTCCCAGGGAAGATGCCTGTCAGTCAAACGGCTCTCTTGTTGTGAGAGGCCCCCAAGGCTCTCTGGCCTTCTCCATCTGAAGGTGTTAGCAGGCTTCCCCGTTGGCAGATGTGCACACCCCGGCCAAGCTGCACATGCCTCCTATTCGAACCTTTAGTTCCTGGAGCTGAGTCTCCTTGTGTGTGTGTTATTCAAGTGCCGGGAGGCTAGGAAAAGCAGGGCCTTCTTAATTAGAAAGCAACATTCTTGCATAGTAGTGGTGTTCCGTTCGTGGCATAATTGTCACAGCAAATTACCAGTTAGGTTAAATATTGAGCTGGTAGTTCTCCGAGCTTCAATTATTTGCTCCACCCCACCCTCCCCACCCGCCCCTACCCTCACCATCACCTGCTATCCTGCACTTCTAACTTGATCTTCTGCCAAGTGGTAGCTTTTAAGTGAGGCTTAGAGAAGATACACTTTACAGCAGGAGCAATAAATCTGGCTTTGGGCAAGTTATAGGACGCTGGGAACATCTAAATGAGGGGTGCAATTTTTGCTCTGCGTGAAAGCGGGGGATAAGCTGGGTTGTCTTTCCTGACTTCTCACTCCAGCTATAAAACCGTTAGGTCAGTCAGTATATCTAGCAAGGCTGTCTCCTAATGTGAAAACCCTATTTGAGATGCCAGAAGAAATGCAAAGGAAATATAAGACTCAGTCCGTTCTCTCTAAATTTTCATCGGTGAGGGGGAAGGCCCACAACATGGTAGAGTACTTCTTATAAAGAAGCAAAGTAGGAGACTTCTCTGCAGGTCCAGTGAGTGGTTAAGACTCCTAGCTTACACTGCAGAGGTCACCGGTAGGATCCCTGGTCAGGGAACTAGGATCCTGCAGCCAAAAAAAACACAAAATGATAGCTATGGGAAAGGAGCCGGTGGAGAGGAGGGAACAGACTCTGGCGGAGGCAGTCCCAACACATGTGAATTGTCATCGCAAGGGCAGGAAAATGAATTGGCAGGGAGAAGAGATCCATCTCCAGCTGAAGGAAGAGCACACAGTGTGGGCGCAGGAGAAAGGGAAGTGGGTGCAGTGTTACCAAGGAAATCAGCTCGGTTCAAGGGCTTGATCTTTGTAGAGAAATAGGAAGTGAGATTGCTGAGCATCAGGAGAGCGGCCTGGACCTTGATTTACAGGGAGCTTAATGTTAAGCCTTTTGGAATGTGAGTCCCAGCTAGCATCCTTTGTCTTTAATTGACCGATTGTCGGCTGCTTCCTGAGCCGGCGTTCAGGCCAGCCAGAAACCCTGGCAGATTGCTCCAGTGCAGCCTCTCTGCTTAGCCAACTAAACCGCCGAGGAAATCCTGCAGGGAATGTTATTGGAATGTTGTACACTCCATTCCTCACCAGCTTCATGCTGGGCGGCTCATTTTCTTTGGACAGAGATAGACTGGCTCCCTCTCTTGTTGATGGAATGAAAATTCTCCCTTGCATTATGGCTCATGTGATAGCTTTGGTGGCGGTGCCATGGGGGTAATGAAGAGCCTCTTAATGGCTCTAGTTAAACCCAGTAATCTCACTCTATCAACCTTCAGCCGGCTGTGGGACTCTAACCCAGTTTTGTATTCTTTAATGCCTAACACCCACCACTGGCATCCGGAGCACATTTATAAATGGGTGCTCATTCCTTGACTCTGGGATTGCGCCTCCTTCAACTCCACTTCTTGGCCAAGGTCAACCTCTCTGAATAAACCAGGGAAGGTGAAGTTATTTTGGCCTCAGCATCACCCTTCTCAGTCTCTCAGCTACTGGGCTGCTGGTATAGTGTCCCCAAGGCGAGGAACTCATTTTATCCTGGAAAATGGGGAGCCGAATTTGCTTCAGGACCTGCCTAGGTCTAATTAGCCCCGGTCTGTAAGCAGGTGTATGAGCACGGTTTGTGAGGTGGTGTGTGTGCACATGTGTGCCCTTGGCTATAGGAACCTGGGCTCAGCAATGGCTGCTGCTCCCTCTGGGGGGCTCAGTCCTCTTGTTCTCAAGAGAGCTGGTGCATGAGTCCACCTTACCCGGGTCTTCCTGAATTTCCCAGGTTCACCCCCAAATGGAAAAGCATTGATGAACTTATTTGTAGGGAAAGGAATGGAGACGCGAATGTGGACACGGTGGGGGAGAGGAAGAGTGGACGAGTGGAGGTGGCATCAGTGACATACAGACACTCTCCGGTGTCAGAGGGACAGCAGGTGAGAAGTTACTGTGTAGCGCAGGGAGCCCAGCTGGGTGCTCTTCAGTGACCTGGAGGGATGGGATAGGGGGACGGGATGTATGTATAATTATGGCTGATTTTGTTGTTGAATTTCAGAAACCAACACAACATTGTAAAAAAATGTTTTAAATTTAAATTAAAAAACCGAAAAAAAAAAATGGAAAAGCGGCCAAGTGGATATGAATGTCAAGGCAACTTTCTGCTGTGCCTGAGTGAACTAGGAAATGCACCCCCACACATCCCCCGCCCGGGGCCGGAGTAAAGATATAGGTGCGGAGAGAGGTCATTTTAACCTAAATTAAATAATGGAAATGACAATTATGAACAGCACTGAGAGCAATGACTAGGCAGCCAGGGCTACCTGACCATGACAAATGGCTCTCCGGGGAGGGGGTGGGGGGCGCAGGGCTGCTGCAGGGCGCAGCCTCCTGTCCTGGTGGAGCCGAAAAAGGGTCCCTCCACCCGCCGGGGCGAGAGGCAGGGCGGGCGCTGCCTGATTTAGCCTGGAAGTTAAAATCGCTGGAGCAGTTTATAGAAACAGAGGAGTGAGCTGTACCGCACAATCAGTAGGCAGGATCCAGAGATGATGGCATAAACGTTTCAAATGTGCTCAGGGTAATTAGTTTTGAATTACCATGTGCATATTTTAAACATTTAAATGATCATCCCAGGTTTTCGAAAAACAGTTTCACACGGCCTCATGTCGCTCCCCCTCCCGGAGCGGCCTCCCCGCGGGAAGGCAGCCGGCGCGGGGCTGGAGATGGAGCCAGGTGGATGGAGCGGAGCGGTTCTGCGGCAGCTTCGGTGGAGAGAGCAGAGCGGGAGCCGCGCTAACCCCGCGGATCAACGGGGATTAGGCCTCAGCCCAGGTCCTGGCGCAGACAGCTCGCCCAGGACTCTCCTTCCTCCAAGCCACTGTCGTCTGTGCCAGTTTTTTTTTTTTTTTCCAAAACGATTTGTTCAGCTTTCATGTTTTCCATTGTGCGTGAAAATGCAATTCCAGTTGGGTAGCTTCTCCCTCCCCCGCCGCCGTCCCATTTTATTTTATGAAGACCTGGACAGCTGGGAAACTTGAAAGATGGTTAGCCAGGTAGGAATAACATGAGGGGTTGTACACTCGGGTCCATGTCCACCAGTCAACTTCCAGCAACTTCAGTCGACCCCTGTGTTTGGGCCAGAATGCCAGTAGAAGTTTCTAAAATCCCTAATTCGGTGGAGAGTGGAAAGGGCAAACCTGCAGTCTCTCTCCTCTTACAGGAATTGCTAAAGGAGGTGCACGCTGGTGGTATCTTTCACAGGACCTTCCCAGGTCCTTCCCGTTCGAAGAAGCGGGTATTTATAAAGTCAGGTCTCTAATAAAGGACCTGAATTTGGAGCAGAGGCTTAGAAAGCAGCCCCGGCATCCTTTTCTCCCTGTTAGATGCTGTTCCTCCAGCAGGGGGAGCTGGGAGAATAAAAACTAGGAGCCCTTGTCTAGGACCTTTGGAGTGGGAGCTATCTTTGCTGAGATCCTGATTGAATGAAAATTGTTCATTATGCAAACTGTGTGGTGATACACAGAGGCGGCCCCCAGGCACAAACCCCAAGTAGTTGCTTTTTCTCTCTGCAGATTAAAACATATGAATTGCTTTGATGTAATCTTATAACAAAGCCTAATAGAAATTTTATTTCTTCTGAAGTTGCCTGTCATTTCTTATTGCCCCTCTTCTTATGTCCTATTAATACCCTTACAGTCAGGGATACGCGGCTGAGTTTAGACTGTATCTGAGGATGGGAACAGTGTGCTTTCCTTGGCAACGGCCAGGGTTATTTAAATACACGTACACTGCTTGCGATATGTTTAGTCTCTTGGTTTTTCCCGCCACCCCCCACTGCTATTTATCATCTTAATGGAATGCTACAGAATATCACATTATGCAATGTGTTTAAATTGATAAATTATATTAGAAAAATATTAGATCGGATTTTTTAATGGTAAGTGGGTTTTGTAGAAATATTTCCTCATTAGTAGATCAGCTGCTTGCAGGGTAGACATTGTAAGGATTTGGGAATAAGCTATATTTATGACCTATTTGGCTAATTAAAATTAAAGCATAATTTTAGCATGAAGTTCCTGCAAGACTTTGCAGAGAGGGTGGAGGAAGAAACTTGCCCAAATCCAGTTACTTTTAAATGTCAGTTGCCATAACAACTTCACATGAGCCATATTTTTGCTTGAAAATTCCTTTTAGGATTCGGTTGCTATAATAATTTGCCTCAGCTCTTTTTAGGAGGCATTTTCCTGTTTTCCTTTTGTGATCATTTCAAGGCTTTCAATCCTGTAACAAAAATGACCATGTAAATAGCTCCACTCTTCTTTCCTTCTACAGGAGCAGAGTACCCCCCTCCCCAAAATAGAAGTGTAGGCTACAGGGGATTCTTTTACAGGGAGGGGTCTCCCAGACCACAGGGGAAGAGGGCAAAGTTCTAGGGCTCCGTTGCTGCAGGAGCCTGTGTCCTTGTAGTTGGGAATCATTAAGCCCACAGAATCTTCTGAAGTGTCACTGTTCAGCTTTTCTGTGTCCTGGGGGTTTTGCATAAGGCAAAAGCAGATCTGACCCTCTGAAGGAAGTCTAGGTCCGCTCATGTATTCTGGATGCCTATCGCCTGTCATCAATTTGTTGTTCAGAGGAAATGCTGGCATTTGATGACTGAATGAGGCAATCCCCAAAGTATTCACTTAGAAGCAGAGTGGTAGCAGAGTCAAGTTCTGTGGCCTTTCTTTAGCTGTTTAGCTGTTAACTTTAATTCATTAGATGATGTGACCTCAGAGAAGCGCTTGCATCTAAGATCTTCTGGCCACAGGCACACCAGAGGGGACCAGTTGCCACCAGCCTTCCAGCTCTCTCTGGGGCCGACACTGTCTTTGCTGAGGGCAAGCTTGGGGTCCCAGGGAAAAGGTGTTGCAAGTGGGAAGAATATTTAATTTCAAAAGGCTTGTGGTCCTGTCTCCTTGGAGGAGCTCTGCTGTTCTTACTCACTTCCGGTGTCCCTTCCCTGGGGCAGAAGTTGCGATCGAGTCTCTGAATTGACCCCACCATGACTTTAGTGACCCTAGCCTCTCTTCTGGGTTCTCCCCATGGTCCTTCTTCTCCCCTGACCATCTTTCCTATTCTCGCTCCAGCTCTTTGGTGGGATCTTGAATTGTCATATTTTTCCTGTGACTTGGAGGCTTGCAAAGGAACTGTGGGACTCCTGCTAGGAGAATAATAAAGAAAAGAGAGGACTTGATGGCTCCCCTATGATCCCCGGGGACTCCACAGTGGGCAGCCCACTTGGCTTTCTGCTGTCCATGCCTGTGTGGGGAGGGGAGGGTAACCCCTGCCATGACCCCCACCTCTAAGGGTGGAAGTGAGCATCAAATGCAATGATTTGTGACAAAGAGAAAGCGTAAAACCCTCTATAAATGTGCCAGGGATAAAAAGTATTATATTTTCTCCTCGGAGTGAAAGCAGACTCTGGAAGTATGGAACTTATACTCTAGAAAAATCAGCTGGGCTGGAGACATGAGCTTCTCTTTCCACATCTTGGCGGTGTGTCTCTGAAGGAGACTTTGGTGAAGGTCTGCGTCTGTTTGGGGATGTTCAACCTTTTGATTGTTCTGTACACGTTCGCTGAAATGTAATACTTGACATTTCTCAAGCACTGGTTGTGCTTTTTTCTTGTTTTTCAATCTGAATGTAACTGAACTATACGTTCAGGGAAGTGGAAATAAAACATGATTGCTTGGTTTCGATGTGAAGCTGGAGTTTCTGCTTCACTTTCATCCTCCTTTTAAGGATTTTCATCCTTTCCTCAAGTTTCAGTCCCCAGGCACGGAAAGCAGACTGTTCCTTCACACAGGAGGAAGACAGAGATGGGGTGGGCACAATCTGAGGACTCTGTAATTAGATAGATATGAGTTCAAATCCCACATCCTCCACTTATCCGATGTCAGGATTCATTCCCTCATGTGAAAAGCATGAGGGATAATGACCCACACCTTTCAGACTGTTGTGTAGATTAGAAATAATATTTGTAAGTATCTAGCATCAGTTCAGTTCAGTCCCTCAGTCCTGTCCGAGTCTTTGCTACCCCATGGACTGCAGCACGCCAGGCCTCCCTGTCCATCACCAACTCCCAGAGTTTACCCAAACTCATGTCCCTTGAGTCGATGATGCCATCCAACCATCTCATCCTCTGTCGTCCCCATCTCCTCCTGCCTTCAATCTTTCCCAGCATCAGGGTCTTTTCAAATGAGTCAGTTCTTTGCATCAGATGGCCAAAGTACTGGAGTTTCAGCTTCAGCATAAGTCCTTCCAATGAATATTCAGGACTGATTTCCTTTAGGATGGACTGATTGGATCTCCTTGCTGTCCATGGGACTCTCAAGAGTCTTCTCCAACACCACAGTTCAAAAACACCAATGCTTCTGTGCTCAGCTTTCTTTATAGTCCAACTCTCACATCCAGACACGACTACTGGAAAAACCATAGCCTTGACTAGATGGACCTTTGTTAGCAAAGTAATGTCTCTGCTTTTGAATATGCTGTCTAGGTTGGTCATAGCTTTTCTTCCAAGGAGTAAGTGTCTTTTAATATCATAGCTGAAGTCACCATCTGCAGTGATTTTGGAGCCCCCCAAAATAAAGTCTGACACTGTTTCCCCATCTATTTGCCATGAAGTGATGGGACCAGATGCCATGATCTTCGTTTTCCGAATGTTGAGCTTTAAGCCAACTTTTTCACTCTCCTCTTTCACTTTCATCAGGAGGCTCTTTAGTTCTTCTTCACTTTCTGCCATAAGGGTGGTGTCATCTGCATATCGGAGGTTATTGATATTTTCCCGGCAATCTTGATTCCAGCTTGGTCTTCATTCAGCCCAGCATTTCTCATGATGTACTCTGCATATAAGTTAAATAAGCAGGGTGACAATATGCAACTTTGATGTACTCCTTTCCTGATTTGGAACCAATCTGTTGTTTCATGTCCGGTTCTAACTGTTGCTTCTTGACTTACATACAGATTTCTCAAGAGGCAAGTCAGGTGGTCTGGTATGCCCATCTCTTTCAGAATTTTCCAGTTTGTGGTGATCCACACAGTCAAAGGCTTTGGCATAGTCAATAAAGCAGAAACAGATGTTTTTCTGGAACTCTCTTGCTTTTTTGATGATCCAGCAGATGTTGGCAATTTGATCTCTGGTTCCTCTGCCTTTTCTAAAACCACCTTGAACATCTGGAAGTTCATGGTTCATGTATTGCTGAAGCCTGGCTTGGAGAATTTTGAGCATGACTTTACTAGCGTGTGAGATGAGTGCAATTGTGTGGTAGTTTGAGCATTCTTTGACATTGCCTTTCTTTGGGATTGGAATGAAAACTGACCTTTTCCAGTCCTGAGCCATTGCTGAGTTTTCCAAATTCACTGGCATATTGAGTGCAGCACTTTCATAGCATCATCTTTCAGGATTTGAAATAGCTCAACTGGAATTCCATCACCTCCACTAGCTTTGTTCGTAGTGATTCTTTCTAAGGCCCATTTGACTTCACATTCCAGGATGTCTGGCTCTAGGTGAGTGATCATACCATTGTGGTTATCTGGGTCGTGAAGATCTTTTTGTACAGTTCTTCTGTGTGTTCATGCCATCTCTTCTTAATATCTTCTGCTTCTGTTAGGTCCATACCATTTCTGTCCTTTATTGAGCCCATCTTTGCATGAAATGTTCCCTTGGTATCTCTAATTTTCTTGGAGATCTATAGTCTTTCCCATTCTATTGTTTTCCTCTATATCTTTGCACTGATCAATGAGGAAGGCTTTCTTATCTCTCCTTTGCTATTCTTTGGAACTCTGCATTCAGATGCGTGTATCTTTCCTTTTCTCCTTTGCCTTTCACTTCTCTTCTTTTCACAGATATTTGTAAGGCCTCCTCAGACAGCCATTTCGCTTTTTTGCATTTCTTTTTCCTGGGGATGGTCTTGATCCCTGTCTCCTGTACAATGTCATGAACCTCCATCCATAGTTCATCAGGCACTCTATCAGATCTAATTTCTTGAATCTATTTCTCACTTCACTGTATAATTGTAAGGGATTTGATTTAGGTCATACCTGATTGGTCTAGTGGTTTTACCTACTTTCTTCAATGTAAGTCTGAATTTGGCAATAAGGTGTTCATGATCTGAGCCACAGTCAGCTCCCGGTCTTGTTTTTACTGACTGTATAGAGCTTCTCCATCTTTGGCTGCAAAGAATATAATCAATCTGATTTTGGTATTGACCATCTGGTGATGTCCATGTGTAGAGTCTTCTCTTGTGTTGTTGGAAGAGGGTGTTTGCTATGACCAGTGCGTTCTCTTGGCAAAACTCTATTAGCCTTTGCCCTGCTTCATTCTATACTCCAGAGCCAAATTTACCTGTTACTCCAGGTATTTCTTGACTTCCTACTTTTGCATTCCAGTCCCCAATAATGAAAAGGACATCTTTTTGAAGGTGTTAGTTCTAGAAGGTCTTGTAGGTCTTCACAGAACCATTCAACTTCAGGTTCTTCAGCATTACTGAACAGGGCATAGACTTGGATTACCATGATGTTGAATGGTTTGCCTTGCAAATGAACAGAGATCATTCTGTCATTTCTGAGATTGCATCCAAGTACTGCATTTCAGACTCTTTTGTTGACTATGATGGCTACTCCGTTTCTTCCAAGGGATTCTTGCCCACAGTAGTAGATATAATGGTCATCTGAGTTAAATTCACCCATTCCAGTCCACTTTAGTTCTCTGATTCCTAAAATGTTGATGTTCACTCTTGCCATCTCCTGTTTGACCACTTCCAATTTGCCTTGATTCATGGACCTATCACTCCAGGTTCCTATGCAATATTGCTCTTTACAGAATCAGACTTTGCTTCTATCACCAATCACGTCTATAACTGGGTGTTGTTCTTCTTTGGCTCTGTCTCTTCATTCTTTCTGGAGTTATTTCTCCACTGATCTCCAGTAGCATATTGGACCCACCTGGGGAGTTCATCTTTCAGTGTCCAATCTTTTTGCCTTTTCATACTGTTCATGGTGTTCTCAAGGCAAGAATACTGAAGTGGTTTGCTGTTCCCTCTCCAGTGGACCACATTTTGTCAGAACTCTCCACCATGACCCGTCCGTCTAGGGTGGCCCCACATGGCATGGCTCATAGTTTCATTGAGTTAGACAAGGCTGTGGTCCCTGTGATCAGATTGGTTAGTTTTCTGTGATTGTGGTTTTCAGTCTGTCTGCCTTCTGATGGAGAAGGATAAGAGGCTTATGGAAGCTTCCTGATGGGAGAGACTGACTGAGGGGGAAACTGGGTCTTGTTCTGATGGGTGGGGCCATGCTCAGTAAATCTTTAATCCAATTTTCTGTTGATGGGGGAGCTGTGTTTCCTCTCTGCTATTTACCTGGCATATAATGGGCTAAATTTAAAAACTGCAGTAATGATTGCTGTCCATGGTCGTGGAAGGGTTGAAATTCCTTTGGTCAGTCTGGCCCAGCTGCCAGCGCCCTGTGTCCTCTGGGCGGAGGGTATATTTTTCACCCCCTCAACTGATTAGAATAAAACCTGAACTCCTGAGCCCAAGGGTGACCTTCATTTGCAGAGTTCTTGAAGGAATCTGGGACAGTAGGAGGACAGCATTCCAGGTAGGTCACTTAAAAAAAAAAGTCATTTATTTGGCTTTGCTGGGTCTTAGTTTTGGCATATGAACTCTTTGTTGTTCCATGGGAGATCTAGATCCCTCACCAGGGATTGAACCCTGGTCTCCCGCTTTGGGATCAAGGAGTCTTAGCCACTAGACTACCAGGGAAGTCCTCCAAGGAAGTCACTTTGAACTCAACCAAAGAAAGCATTTTGTAATGATCAAAACTAATGAATGACATAAGAGGTCACTTTAGAATATAATGAGCTTCTATCCATTTTCCATGAAGAAAAGGCTGGTAAACATTTGCAAAATCCCTGAAGGAGAGGAGCCCTGGGCTTGGCCCTTGCGGCTCAGAGCTTGGGAGAGGACAGACTGTGAGCAGGAGCATTTTGGCTACAGGGTTCAGCAAACACTTCCCTTTGATTTTCTTCCTTCCTGGGGATTTCTGTGGGGAGATGCTCTGTGGTGGCTTCCATCTTAGAAACTGCCTCCACGGTTTCTAAGGTTCTCATGGCTGAGTAACAGTCCAGGGACATGGTTTAGAAAGATGTGGCCTGGCTCTGAGGAAAGGCTTGGTGTGGTGGTGGCTTTGTTACAGAGCCAAAGTCCCAGGCACCTCAAGGGTAGGCAGAGGGTACAGTGGGAAGTGGACTAGAAAGTTTTGCCCCGGAAGCAGTTCCCCAGATGACTTCTAATGTCACTGTGAGTTGAATGGTGTTTCCCCAACAGATATATCCAACTGAATCTGTGAGTGTGACCTCACTCAGAAAGAAGGTCTTTGCAGATGAAATTATGTGAAGGCTCTTGAGATGAGATCATTCTGAACTAGACGGTGAAAGTGTTAGTCACTCAGTCGTGTCCAACTCTTTGAGACCCCATGGACGATAGCCTGCCAGGAATATCCATGGGATGCTCCAGGCAAGAATATAGGAGTGGGTAGCCATTCCCTTCTTCAGAGGATCTTCCCCACCCAGGGATCGAACCCAGGCTCCCTGCCCTGCAGGCAGATTCTTTACCATCTGAGCCACCGGGGCCATTACCATCCTAAACTAGAGTGGACCCTAAAGTCAATGACAAGTGTGCTTAGAAGAGAAGGCTTGAGGGCACAGAGGAAGTAATGTGAAGATGGAAGTAATGCTGCCTCAAGTCCAGGATGGCAAGGATTGCTGGCAGCTATGAGAAACTTAGAGAGAGGCGTGGGGCAGCTTGTCCCTCAGAGTCTTCAGGAGGAAACCAGACTACTGACCCCCAGATTTCAAACATCTGGCCTCCAGAACTGGGGAGAATAAATTTCTGTGGTTTTGAGCCACGCAGCTTGTGGTTATTTGCTTCAGCAGCCCTATAACACTATGCAGCTGCTATTCTGCTATCTGGGGCAGTGAGGGAAACCCTGGACCCAACCACCCAAGTGTCCATCATATCCTGTTAACAACTGCCTCCCTTGCTCCTGGGGCTGTTCTGTGAGGTGCCTCAGCTCAACTGTCCCTTCTCTATCTCCAAATGCTCCCTGGGATCTGATTCCTTCTGCACCAGGTACAACTGTATTGTATTCTTAGTGGCTGGGGTTTTATTACTTAATGATGTCTGAGCCAGGCATGAAGAAACACAGGGCCATCGCCACAAGGCATAAGCCCCATGCAAAAATCACCAGCAGAAATAACATTTTTGAAAATCACCTAAAAAATAAAGGTAGCACCAGGCATGCAATAAACAGCTTCCAGCCACAGTCTGCCAGCCATAAATTTAATCTGTTTTGACCTGGACACAGCTGTTTTCCTCTCTTTTCTTCAGCATCTTATTCTGAGCTGGCAGCGTCCAAGTGCCCATTGTCATTGGCAGTGAGTTTTCATGTTGAAAGACACTTTAATGAGAGAGTTGGCGCCACATTCCGCACCTCGGTGGGTATTGTTCCCTCAGCAAAGTTTGCAGTTAACGAGTTTGGGGTTTTGATCTCAAAAGCACTAGGGAGATAAGCTAGGAGGCCTGGCAGTGACATTCCTTTGGAGACAGGCAGGAGCCAGCACTGTTTTCCAGGAGCTGCTGATCAGCCTGGGAGGGGTCTGCAGGCAGACCACACAGAAGGGGTGAGCATGCTGGGCTATTTCATCCCACTCATCACAGCACCCACCCGAGCTCCTGCTTTCTCCTGGGAGAGAACACCAGAACCCCTGGGTCTGCTTCCTTGAGCTATGGTGGCCCATCTTGCTTTTCAGAAGGATGCTTTTCTTCCCAGGGCAGCCCAGCATTAGCATGGAAATTGAGACATCATTCTCGAGGGGACCTCTGTTGACATGTTCCTCACACATCAGTGCTGGGGAGCCAGTCCCTCGGCTGTGCTCTGAGCAGAGAGGATACATTTATCCTGTCTCCTGGCAGGTGGTACCCAAGGAGCCCTTGCACTGGACCCTGTCACCACAGAATGTCAAACAACGTGCCGACTTGGATTCTCCAAGCCTGGCTTGGATGTCTCCGGAGGCAGCCTTTCTCCTTCCTGGGACTAATGAGAACCTTTCAAACCATCTTTTTCTCTTTTTTCTTCTTCCTATTTTTTCCTTTCAATATTCTTTTCTGTCTGTGTGAAAGTACCAAGTCCTGAGTGCTGCTGAGAATGGAGTTGTCAAAAGTGAAAAAGGCAAGGAAAAATCAAATGTTACTCTCATCAGCCACAGCTGAAGGCGTATGACGACTGTCTCCCACCGAGGGCCCATGCCAGGCACAGTGCCCCCTGTCTGCAGCCCTGGGTGGTCACGAGGAACTCAAGCACCAGGTACACTTGAAATGACGGAACAGTTAAACCACGGCCAGCTACCGCCCACGCACCTCTGCTTGGCTTTTCTTTTTTGACCGTGCCATGCAGCATGTGGGATCCTAGTTCCCCAAGCAGGGATCAAACCCGCATTGGAAGGACAGAGTTTAAACCACTGGACCATCAAGGAGGCCCCTCTGCTTATCGTCCTCACTTGACTTACGAGGAAGCCTCTCGTGCCTGAGGAATCCATTTCCCATCTTCGTGTGGACATGTGGTGGCCTCACGTACAGAGCAGGGCGGCGTGTTTGGTGGGCAGGGGTTATGATTTGGAAGAGAAGGTTGTGATCTGTGAGGCCAGAGAGAGAGAGAGGCTGGGAGGGAGGAGCTGTCCTGGGCAGAAAGGCAACTTGTCTTTAATGGAGTCCTTCGCGGGAGCAGAGGAAGGGGGGCTAGAGGGAGACGCGGAAGCTGCAGCGCAAAGTGTAAATAGGATGATTGTTGTCTCTTTCTCGGGAAGTAAATAAATCAGCTCCGTGTAGATTCGAGAGGTGGCTGGCGATGCTGTGTACTTACACGGCGTCCTGGACCCGGCCTCTTCATCGCGTTCCCGACGTTGATTCATGACGCCTTCACCAGCCCACCGAGGGCGGGAGGTGGAGAGAGTTATTATCCTTCCTCTAAATCCAGAGACTGAGAGAGGTTAAGAGGCAGTAAGTTGGGAGTCGAAGGCGGGGTCCCCGCAGCCCTTCCAGCATTTCCTCCACTAGATCATGCTCCACTTAGAAGCAAGTAATTGTCAGGTAACCTATTTTTCGGGGGCTAATTTCAGCGTATGAGGGTTTTGTCTCCCCCGTATATTTCTTTGCCTGAAAAATGTATGAGCTTATGGAGCAGGAAAGAAGAATTTTAATCATGTGCCCGAGCTCATCTGGGGACCAAAGGTCCGAGAGACAGAGAGCAGAGGATGGCATTTCCCGCCCCACCCCACCGGAATGGAGTACCTTTGGCACCCAGGTGAAATGTGGATGGGGAAACGCCTGCATCGGTGGAATCACGGGGCTTCTGGCCTTGGGTTTCCTGAAAATGTGGATCTGAAATGATTTTCTCATTAAGAATCTGTTGACCAAGTGTCCTGGGGGAGGGCTCAGTGCGGGAGAAGAAGTCAGACGCTTTGGCTGTGGGTTTTTGCTCAGCAGTGGTGCTGTGGCGGTGCAGCTGGCTGCTGGGGTTTGCAAATGGGTGGAAAGTGCATAAGCCTCTGTCATCCCAGGCCTGAAGTTCAACCCCGGCTGGAGGATGGAAAGCCAGGCAGTTAGGAAGGGATGAGACTCAGATCTCAGATGCCAGAAGGAAAAGTTCTTTGGAATAGTTCTCCGCAGTGCTACTGCTATAACAAGACCATCCGGAGCTCTTCTCACCCCAAACCCTGCAGCTCTCCCCAGGTTCCTGAGAACGGGCGGGGGTAGCGGGGAGCAGGCGAGCTGCCAGTGGAGCTCTGTCTTGTGTGTTACCAAGGAGCAGGTGAGCAGAGGAAACTGCCTTCTGTCCCCAAAGACCAATTTCTTCCAGCACTAGCAAGTGTGCAGAGCCTCCACCGGGTCCCACACGTCAGGGTGGCCCCGGCTGGAGCCTCACGGACGGCTCAGCAGATGGATGCAAACTCCGCATCTTCAGGCCCCCCTGGGGAGATGCATGGCTCCTTCTACGAGGGAAGGCACACCTGGGCATGCCTGCCCGCCATCTCCTCCGCCCCCCACATGTACACCATGGGGAGAGGAAGCTCTAGGCAGCCTGGGCCCTGTTCCCTTATCCTGAAGCGGCAGGGCCCACACCGATCCCTGCTATATTGGGCAGGCCCTGCGGGGACGTAATAGTATGTGTTTAGCACCATTGCAGGGACCTGCCACCATTATAGCCGTCTGACGCAGTCTGGCGCCCCCCACCTTCCATTGCTTGCCTTCATTCCCTTCTTCCCCTCCCTGCCTCGCTTCTCCATCTCTTTTTTTCTCTCACTCAGCCTCTGCTGAATTCTGCATTGACATCAGCACTTCCAAAAACAACAACAAAGGAAAGTAGGTCACTGGCGGTTTCAGGTCGGAGCTGGGCCCCAGTGCCAGCTGAGTCAGGGGGTATGACTCCTCCCATGCAGAGCAGGGAGACACCCCAAACTCTGCGCCTGCTGCTTTGTAAGTGGGGCTGGGTTCCCACCCCTGCCCCATATTCTCTGGGAAGGGTAAGTCCAGGCACATATTCCGTGTGTTTGCACACTAGCTCGCTGACAAGGCAAAGTTGGGGCTCTGGCACTGAGAGCCATGCTCCGATCCTGGTATAATGTTGGGGTTCAGGGACCCCGGGGTGTGCACAGCTGGTCTTGTGAGTGGGAAGGCAGCCTGAAAATCCACATGTTTATTCACACATGTGTACATAGGCCCGTTGCCTTGGCCTCTTCTGCCCTCTTCCTCGGAGGCATCACACGTAATATTTCCTCTGCTCTCTGTGGTCATGGAACTCCCAGTTCTACTTGAAAGATACCCAACATGCTAATTGGGACTCCTGCTATGATTAAAAAGAAATTTCAGATTAGAGCCACCACACTCTAGAGCCGGGGAAGAAAACAGCTCTTTATAAACGCAGCAGGAGCAGACTTTAGAGTCTTTTTTTTTTTTCTTCTAACTTTGAAAAAAATTGCATCTTGCTGGTGTTTTGCCCATGACGGCTTATGTACAAATAGCCACTGGGTAGGGCCCAACCCATAAAGAAAGGGGTGCTTACAAGGAGATGAAGTTGCAGCTTCCCCCCACCCTTTCTAATACAACAGCTGCAATGGAGTTCTTTCTGTGAGCCTGGATCCTGCCTCACCAGCATCTCTGGCCTCCTGACTTGGGAGATGCCAGCATCCATTCCAGGGCAGCCTTTGCCCAAGATAAAGCGTTTATGAGCAGCCAAGGGTGAGGTGCACATTTCAATCAAGCTCCCTGAAGCGATTAGCTCGGGAGGTCCCCAGGGCTGGCCGGGGGGCGATTTAAGCTGTGGTCAGTCACCGACAGGAGGCACGGCAACGAGGGCAGCGCTCCTGAGTGATTTCACTGCAGGGCTGAGCTCATCGCATGGGTACTTTTAGATCTCATTAGCTTGGGGAGAGCAAGAGCACACTGTACTGGGTCCCCGGGGCTCCTTACCTTTCCAAGCAGCTTCTCTTGTTTCAAGAGGGATCAAGTTCGCCCCATCCCTTCCTACCCCCAGCCCCCAGGTACGATGTTTAAATTTTAATGTTGAACTCAAACCCTCCTCAAAGGGGACCATCTGACTCTGTAGATGAAGTGTCTCCTTTATATTGGTTTCATTAAAAGACCCAAGAAAAGAACATCAATGTTTGCTGATAGAAGAGTATAATTGTCTTTAAGGGTAATTGGCTAATTATTGCAGATAATTATCTGCAAATAACGGAGAGGCAGGTAATAAAGAGAGAGAAGGCTGAATGGAGGGGCTGGGGCAGGTAAGGAGACCTCACTGCTTCAGTGGGATGAGGTTGAGGCTAGGAGAGTATAAGGCCAGGACTGCACTGTCTGACTCCTCCAAAATCACCTTTCTCAGGGTCTTGCGATTCCCCAGAGCAGGAAAATTCCAGAAAGAATTTGGAGGGCCTCCCTGGGATGGCCAAGGAGAGACGTGGAGAAACAAGAGCCCCTGTGCACTGATTCTATCAGTTCACAAAAGGAGGGGTCCTTTCAGGACACCCCTCTCCATCTCCCAGCCAACACCAGGACTCAATTTCAGAAGAAAGGATTATCTTTATATTGAATAACTTTGGTTTAATGAAAAGTTCGCTACATTAATGTTTCATCACAAATCAGTAATATCACAATCACAGGCTCCCCTTGTCTTCAGACCATTGTTTCCCAGAAGCAGTTGCCATGTCTTTTGGAATGAAGAGGAAGCAGAGAACCTGGGTTTGGCGTGTGGGATCTTAGTTCCCTGACCAGGGAGGGATTGAACTCGTGCCCTCTGCAGTGGGAGCATGGAGTCTTAACCACTGGACCAACAGGGAAGTCCAAGAACCTGGGTTTGAAAGGCTGTTGCCATTTTATTCTCGTAGTCTCTCAGTCTTCCCTGCCCCCTCCCCTCATTTCCTTCATGTGAAGTAGACGATTTGGTCAAAGCCAAGCTGGTTAAGAAGGACTATTTCCACTACTGCCTTAGCCTGATCTCCGGCCACTGCTGCCCTGAGAGCCAGGGATGGCATCTGGAAGGCAGAGCGCCACCTATGGGGCAGGGTGGAAAGTGCAGCAAGGATTGCTGCTGCTGCTGCTGCTGCTGCTGCTGCGTCGCTTCAATCGTGTCCGACTCTGTGTGACCCCATAGACGGAAGCCCACCAGGCTCCCCGGTCCCTGGGATTCTCCAGGCAAGAACACTGGAGTGGGTTGCCATTTCCTTCTCCAATGCATGAAAGTGAAAAGTGAAAGTGAAGTCGCTCAGTCGGGCCCGACTCAGCGACCCCATGGACTGCAGCCTGCCAGGCTCCTCCATCCATGGGATTTTCCAGGCAAGAGTACTGGAGTAGGGTGCCATTGCCTTCTCCGGCAGCAAGGATTACTTGAGGCTTTAATTAGACTCCCAGTTTTTAACTTTTTTGAGGATCTGATGAAAAGCTCTCTGTAGAAACTTGCACTTCCCCAGAGGGCCTTGCATCAGAGCCACACAGTTTAAGGACACACTCCCTCATTCCCCAGCTCTGTTTCAGAATCCTGATTCTTGACAAAGCTCTCATCTTTCTCATTTCAGTGACATATTTACACTTAAAATCCCAGTGTTTCATTTAGAAACATCCAAGCAAAAGTGTAACCATTTATATCATTGTCCCTAAAGTTGAATAAAGTTCCAATAAAGTTGAAAACTTTGTTTTCCTAATCAAAGTTGTTTAAATAGAAAACTACCTAAATATGTAATAGCATGAATTGAAAATAAATTTAGAATTGAAAAAGCAAAATAACCTGAAGTTATACAAGATGTTACCATTGGGGTAAACCAGGTGAAGTCTATACTGGACCTCCTTGTACCCTTTTGTGGTGGGGTAGGGGATGGGAAACTTCTGTGAACCTATATTATTATTTTTTTAAATGTTTTTTAAAAATGGAAAAAAATTTCACCAAGATAAATTATAAAAAAATATACTATCATCTACGAAAAATTATTACTTGAGCTAGTGATTGCCTGTTCATGTTTTAGCCAATTTTCTATTAGGCGATTTAATATTGGAACCAAACTTTCAAAATTCATGAAAATACTCCAAACAAACAAAAAGCAGATATATTTGACTGAAAATATTATGATGATGGTAAGTTAATTTTCCAAATGAACAAAAACAACGAAAAGAAAATCTAAATGTCCAAAACAGTCTCAACAAAGCTCTGAGGAGAGGCCAAAAATAAATTATCAAAAATGCTGAAGGGGGATTTCCCCGGTGACCCAATGGCTAAGACTCCATGCTCCCAATGCAGGGAGCCCAGGTTCGATCCCTGGTCAGGGAACTGGTTCCCACATGCTGCAACTGAGACCCGGTGCGGCCAAATAAATACATGAATTAAAAAAAATGAATACTGAAGAGACTTCCGTGGTGGTCCAGTAGTTAAGACTCTGCTTCCACTGCAGGAGGTGCAGGTTTGATCATTGATTGGGGAACTAGGATCCCACATGCTGTGCTGTGTGGCCAAAAAATAAAAAAATACCGAAAGCACAAAAAATTATAAAAAATGCAGGCACTTGAGAGGAGCAGCTAGGAAGGTACCTGTTTTCTGTTTGTACATAGGGACCTCCACATTGTTCTCGCAGGTCTAATTGTCGACTTTGAGTGGCTCTTACCCACTGTCCTCCTGTACAAGGCGGGAGCTGCCTGCAGGGGAAAGGAACATGGGGCAGGCTCTTCTTTCTCTGCCTTTACTAGTGGGATTGCCCTACTATCAATATGTGGGGTCCTTTCAGAAATGGGGACCCAGAGACCACTGTCAAGAAACTGGAGAGGGGCTTCCCTGGTGGCTCTATGGTGAAGAATCCGTCAGTGCAAAAGACACGAGTTCGATCCTGGGTCTGGGAAGGTCCCACATGCCGTGAAGCAACTAAGATCATGTGCCACGACTTCCGCGTCTGTGCTCTAGAGCCCGGGACCCAAAACTACTGAGCCCATATGTTGCAAAAACTGAATCCCGTGTGCCCATGCTCCGAAACAAGAGAAGCCACCCCCATGAGAAGCCTGCTCACCGCAACTAGAGAGCAGCTCCCACTCTCTGCAACTAGAGAAAAACACCCGCACAGCAACGAAGACCCAGCACAGCCAAAGATAAATAAATAAAATTATTTTTAAAAAAAAACAAAAAAAGAAAGAAATTGGAGAAATAACCGTGCCAGCGTGGGAGTTCATTGTAACTGTACCCCGGTACTTGTGGGGGTGTCTGCCAGCTCCTCCAGTCACTGGCAATCCCAGTGACCCAGTTTGGGAAAGTTTAGGGGGTCAGGAATGCAGAGAGAACATCTAGGGAAAGATTCTGCCTTTTGATTGATTCTGCAAATCAGTTCTTCTGAGGGTAAAATTCCTGAGGGTGGGAAGAAAGAGTTGAGTCCCACCCCACACAGGTTGTTCCCACTCTTAGCCTTGGGTCATGTGGGAGGGGGTCTTCCACTCGGGGAAGAAAGCCCAGAGCTGTATTGGGGAAGACCCCAGTCTTGGGCTCAAACGCATGGATTTGAATTATCAGGAGACTATTTTTTTCCATCTGCAAAATGGGGATTGTGATCCACTCTCCTCAGAGGTGACACTTCCCAATTAACTCTGAGGTTGTGTCTATAAGGGGACTTTAAAAAACTCTGAAATTCCACCCAGTTCTAAGTTGCTTTTTTGTTGTCAGTCATCACTGGTCTTAGGAGAGAAAAACAGATGTGGAGGAAAGATTCCCAAGAAGACAGGGCCATGGCCTTGCTGGAGCTGGCCTCATGGGTTGAAGTGGGTCAGCAACTCTGAGAGATGAAGCTGTCCCTGAGTGAGGAGGCTGAGGGGAGTGGTGGCCGCTGGCGAGACCAAGGCCAGGCTGGGCCCAGTGTTGGGCTGGTAGGGAAGGAGAGAGGCGCTCCAAAGACAGCAGAATGGTTGCAGGGAGAAGCCCCCCACCCCTGTCCTGGGAGCATCACCTGTGAGGCCAGGAGGGATGTTCGTCTGGTCTAGGGAGTGGGGAAGGGCCGCCGCAGGACAGGTCCAGCCGATCGGGGACAGCTTGGGGGTGTGGAGTCCACAGCAGCCTCTCCTACAGCACCTTCCACCCAAGATATCCAGTCTCCACCCTTCCTGCCTCTGTGGGCACAGAGCTGAGGGCATGTAGGGCCCCCAGGGTGGTCTGAGTCACCTTTCCGATGAACTCTGTTCACAGCCAGTAGAGACACAGATGAGATGAGCCTGGAGTGGCATCGGGAAAGGAGGCTGGTGCGGAAATTCAGAAGAGCCTGTGCCTTAGACTTGCAAAGTGCCAGACACTCAGTGGCACTTTAAATGCCACAGATGAAACAGTGAGAGACTCTCTGGGCGGCAGGCGAGACGAGGGGTCAGGGACCTCCGGGCTTCTGAGGCTCAGACGCTGGGATAAAGAATAAAAACACCTTGGAGACCTCAGTGATCCCGAGCGTGGGGGCGGAATGCCAATACGGAGAGGCACCTGCCACATGCCCATGGACACGGCCTCCAGAAGATGCAGGACTCAGTCCTCTGGAGCCTCCTCGGGGCTGGGAGGCACACAAGCACTTTCAGGGTCAAAGCTCAGTGGGAAATGCTGCCCCCCAGGGCTCAGACCAGATTCTGTCTCTGGTCACATGCCTACCAGTCCCTAAAGAGTGGTCACCAGCGTGCGGGCAGGACTCACCCCACCTTCCACTCTCCCTGGGCAGTGGGGAGTGGTGTCTACATGACAACCCCCTCCACCCTGCTCCTGACTATGCTCCTTGTAATCCTCCCTGGGGGCTCAGACAGCAAAGAATCTGCCCGCAGTGGGAGAGACCCAGGTTCAATCCCTGGGTCGGGAAGATCCCCTGGAGGGGGCATGGCTACCCACTCCAGAATTCTTGCATGGAGACTCCCCATGGACAGAGGAGCCTGGCAGGCTATAGTCCTCAGGGTTGCACAGAGTTGGACATGACGGAGTGAATAATATTGTCACTTTTTTTTTCCCAAACAAAGGGGGATGTTGGTGGCTGGAAGGTAAGTTCCTCATCAGTGCATGTGGTGGGCATCCAATCTGGGGACCATGTGAATGTCCCATGCTCGGATGCACAGGGGCGGTGACAGGACACAGTGCCCGAGAGATGCGGTTTTCTCCCTACTGCACCTTCCTGTCTGTCTGTCTGCATCTTCCCTGCCTCTGACTCTGGCTTCATGATGCCCCAGAGGGTTGTTTTTTCTCTCCAAGTGACACTGTGTGTGTGTCTTTCGGGGTCTCTCTTGGACTGCACCAGTCCACACCGGGACCCCATCCCCTCACCACAGTTCCCTTGGTGGGTTTGGCCTGCCGGCCCTGGTCCCTGAGAACGTCTTATTTGGTGCTGTCCCTTGCATCTCTCTCTGGCTGGAGCAGTGAGCAGACACCTGGATGCTGCCTTGCCTCCATCTCTGGTCAGCTGCCACTCGGAAGGCATCCTTGTCTTGCCCATGACCGTCCCTGAAGCTGGGGGGGTTGGGTGATCCAGAGCCTCTTGCCTCGGAGGCCTCCCACCTGTTTAGGTCCTGAGCACTTGTGTTTCCTTCTCCCTTAGTCTGTCTCCTGGGAAATGGTACTTACAGAGATTGAAGAGTTTAATACATCTCTCGCTTCCTCTATTTTCTGAGAGGGAGCTACAGAAACTGTGGTTGGCAGGGGCTCCCCAAAATGCCTGAGTGAAGGAGGAGGTGGGGGTGGGGTGGAGCCTCAACCAATTTGGACAGCACTGTGACCCAAGCCTGCTCTGCAGCAGCAGTGTCAAATTCTGCTGTTCAGACATGCCATTAATGTGCACGCTGCCACACAGGAATCCGTGACACAAAAGGCACAGCCTTCCCCACCCTCCTGGTGCTTAGAAACGGAGAGCTGTAATGAGAAATAAGAGCTGAAAGCAGAGAGATGCAGGGCAGGCCACATCCGTGCAGGCGGGTGGCGTACCTCGGAGGAGGCTGACCCACTTCTTTTGGAGGTAAGGGGCCTTGTGGGCCGGCTCACTGAAATACCACTTAAATTAGCCACTGCTACCCACACAAGGGTCCCCTTTGTTCTCACCCCTCCCGCATTGCTTTTGGAGCATGTCAACATGGACTCACAGTTATCCTGTGCTCGCTCTCCCTCGGGGCATCCTCTGCTGCCTCGCCCAGTGGACATTTTAAGACCACAACCCACCCTGATTCTAGGGGCCCTCTTAAAAGAGACAGACAGAGAGACAGCACAGGTAGGCAGGTCTCATGCTGAGCCTCCCTTTCTTCCTGGCTTTTTGGTTGTACTGTGAGTTATTTAGCCAACAGTAGATGTTTATGTATACTTTTTTAGAGCTTGTATTTATTAACAGCCTGCAAAGAAGGGAGACGGGGAGATTTATACTGAAAGCACAGTGAGTTAAAAGGGACAATTAGAGGAGCAGAAAGAGATATCGAGTAGAGTTGAAAAGGATATTTTAATGCACAAAGGTTCTTGAGATATTTCCCAAGTAGACAGAAGGTAAAAGAAAATTGGCCCATTACAAGCTGATGGTGGGGAATTGGTAACACGGGATGGGAGTAATAGCTGATGGGCTAAACTCCTACTTAGACCAGAGAGCCAGGGTGGGAGGAGGTGAGCTGTAATGCTACCACAATTGCGTCAAGAGGCTGAACATTAGATATTGAGAGGGACCCCATCAAAAGGTACACTCGCTGTGGATCCAGCAAAGAAGATACACAAAGCAAGGCTGACATCTTCCAGGTCAGGGTGGAAAAGGCCCCTGAGGAGCTGGGTCCCAGAGTCAGGTCCACCCAGGGGCTGGTGGGGATAGTCTGAGTGGTGGAAACTCAAGGGCAGATTTGCTGGGAACCACCAAATCCCTGAGGCTCCCAGCCGACTTCAGGGAGCCCCACTCCCAGAGCAAACCTGTTCCCTCTGACCCCGGATGCTGCAGCTTGTCCTCCAAGAAGCCTTCCTGGCTCCTCCCAGCCCCCTCAAACCTGCCGACAGGCCTTCTGGAACCCCCCATTTGCCATAGTGGCAGAGTGCTGAGTGATTAGTTAGGTGGCAAGTAAACATTTGCTAAATGGGATTCTTGGCTCCCTGGTAATGAACAGCCCCAGCAGGAGAGGAAAAAAGGGAGGTGCAGTCTGGGGGAGTTCTGGGGATCACTGATGGTCTGCTGGAGCAAGCGCATGCAGAGGTGTCTGGGCAGCCCTGTGGAAGCGAGGAGAGGGGCTGAGGGGTGAGCCCTTTGCGGATAGGGAAGGAAGGAGTCTGGGAGATAAAACAGCTCTGGGGTATTTCCGAGCTTGGAAGCAGCAGGTGTCTGGGAATGGGACTGTGGCCCAGGCACACTTCCAGGGAGCGCTCCAGCCTGCTGGCACGAGGGAAGGATCTGGCTGAGCAGAAGAGGCAAGGTTTCGATGATGAAATCCACTGTTGAGGAACATTGGCAAGTGTGCCACGGGTGCGGGCCACGTGCTAGCAGAGGCGCTGGGGGTCTGGAGCAGGGACGAGGACCCCAAGGCAGGGGGCTCACACCTACACTTTTGGAGTAGAATCCAAGTTCCCCAAGTAGGATCCCTGGGCCTTTCCCTTGCCAGGCTCACCTCCCACACCTCCCCCAACAGCATTCCCAGTCTTCAACTCACAGTTGGTTGCAGATAGCCCAAACGTGGTGCTATTGCATGCCTCCAGCCCTCTGCCTGGAACACTCCCCACACTCTTCTCTGGCTGCCTCCTTATCCTCTGAGACCCATCGAGTGTCACCTCCTCCCGGAAGCCCTCCCTGACAGCCCCCACCTTGCCTGAGTTTCTCATGGTGGTAATGGGGTGCACTTACAGAGACACCAGTCCCACTCTGATTTCACCCATCCCATACTTGTTTCCACATCTAGGCTCTGAGGTCCTTTTGGCAAAGCCACATCTTCACACTTTTAGGTCCCCAGAGCCTGGGCCAATAGTTGGCATAAGTAGATCCTTGTTTAAAGCTTGTTGAATGAAGGGTAGGGAGCTGGCCAAGCTCTGGGGTCTGGGGAGGAACTTGTGGAGAGAAACGCTGAGACCACTGGTGGCAGATGAGCAGATGGCTCCCTCCTGGGGCCTGGGGACAGCAATGAGGGAAGACGGCAGAGGGGCTGGCCCCACCAGGAACAAAGGGGTGGGGGATGGCCCTAGCCTCTGGGAGGAGGATGGAACTCTCCGGGCAGGAACCCACCCCTCTTTGCCCTGAACCACCCAGAAGAGACGCCGGGTCTGGTGAATTGAGGGGCCTTGGCTTAGCTCCCAACGTGTCAGCTTGCTCCAATGCTCTGCACAACGGTGTCATTGTGCCTGAGTAGCGTATGAGCCACTGAGTGACAAGTGATGTCATCCACCACAGAGCTGCTTTTATTCCTTCTACTCTTAGAGGAGCAAGCTGCTGAAACACACCTGGCATCCTGGGCCCCTCTGCCTCAGCTCTAATAACAGTCGGCAACCAGAGACTGCGCTGTGCTTGACAGAAGTGGATCATTTATAAAACATTAGCATTTCTTGTCCTGACATTTCACTCCCATATTACAGGACTTACAAAGTCTTTTAAAAAAAAAATGTAATAAAGTGCTTGGACCCTTGATTTTCCCGCCGAGGGCTGTGCTGTCTAAAGTTGGAAATGAAATCAACAACATAACAGCATCCTCAGGTTCTAAAGGGGACAGCTAGGCCTGGCACCGGCCTGGGTAAGAGCAGGCAGACCACTGGGAGCAAACGCAGATAATTTGTTCTGCCGCCACCAGACTCCCTTTAGGGCACATTTCCAGCCCTGTAATTAGGAGGATTTGTCCAGGCCTGGAAACACAGCCTCTTTCTTCTATTTGGGGAAACTCACTCCTTTCTTCAAAGCCAGGGAGGTGGGTGCAGCCTCCAGACCCCACACACATCCACTATTCCATAAGTCAGTCTCTGGCTTCCTGGAACACCCTCTGGGTCCTGGGAACTGGCAGTTCCCTTCCAACTACCCCCCAGAGCCCACTTAAGAATCGACAGCTCAGCTGCTGCGGGTGAAGCTCTTAGGAACAGGCCAGGAGTGATCCAGGGCCAGCCTGCTCTGGGGACAGCCACAGAAATGGTGCCGACCCAGTGCAGCCACAGCATGGGAAGTAAGTCGCATCCTGTGTCAGAGAGTGAAGAACCGAGAACGTGTGCGTGCATGCATGTGTGTGTGTGTGTGTGCAGGCACACGTGTCCCAGTGAGTCAGTGTGCCCCTGCTTCAAACAGCACCTCCCACCGACAAACGTGCTTGTGTTTTCAGAGCTGAGCCTAACCAAGCTCGCCCACCCCCACGAAAGCCTGGGATCTGCCACTCCTTTAGGAATGCAGGGTTAAGAATTGAGAAACAGGGTTCTTTCCAAGAGAATTTTATTATTATTATTATTTTTCTCTCTTAATTGGATTCAATGTTTCTTGCACCTGACACACAGCTTCTCTGGTGGGGAATTCGGGTTTGTGCAAAGCCAAAAACAATTGCTCCTGCTCGGACCCCAGCCAGCAGCATGGCTGACCTTGACTTGAGCCCCTCTCCCCTGTCTCTGGGCTTTCCTGCTCCCTTCCCTGCACATCCCCACTTCTGACCCCTGAGTCTGGCCACCCCCCTGAACTCTCCCTGTCCCCGGGGCACCTTCAAAGGGTCCAGGAGGGATGGGGCCTCCGTAATGCAAAAGTGCCTGAGATGGTTCTTGAAATGCCCTCTTTGTTCCCCTTCTGCTAAGGCCGCCTGATGCCACCCTCCTGCCACCCTACCCAGGACCTTTGCTGGGACGCCCACCAAAGAGCCTCAAGGAAAAATTCAGCAGCTGAGCCATGCTGGAGGCCTGGGCTCATGCCCAGAGTCTCCCTGGCCTGTCCAGACTGTTGCTGGCAAAGCCCTAGGCTGACGACACTGCCCAGCCTGTTGGACTAACACTGTGAATGCTGCCTCGCCTGCTGGCCTAAGAAACCCAAATCGCCTTCCTGCCCCTTCTCCTTCCAGCCCCTTCCCAGAGCCTGGCTCCCTGATGTCCAACAAGCTGCTTCTAGCTTCTCACCCTGATGCCAATTGCTGCTGTACTGGGAGTGATAGGGTGCTCTGGGGTGGCAGACGGTCTTGTGTTGCATATAAAAACATGGTGATGTTCTAAATATCTAAGAATATTGGTCCCCTGAAGTGATTCTTATGGCATCCCCTTCTCTCTGACCCTCCCCACTGCCCTTTGGCCCCAGGCCCAGGAAAGCCCAGGTTACGCGGGGACTACCGTTGCCAGGTTGGGATTCTAGACAAAAATCCTAGAACTCCTTTCTTGCTAGAAATCACCAATACAACCCTTAGTTCCGCAGATACAGTTTTCCATATAGTTTATAAACATGATGAGACATACAGTTAGGTAAGGGACTAGGGAAAGGACCTGTGCATTTGTGTATATATATGTAGAGAGTGTGTATATATATATAAGTGGACATAGTTATAAAACTGCACCTCCTGTGAGAACCCCATTGCACATGATGAAGTTCTGAATTTCAGCCTCTGATGATCTTGCCTTTGGTAATTGGTTCTTGGAGCCCAGCAGCTGGGCCTGGTCTGCCAGCGTTGCCTGAGACATCAGGAATGAGAGGCATTACCCCCAAAGGAGGGACTGAAGGTGGCACATGGTTGGATTCAGGGCAGGGTGACTAAGTGGCCTCAGGCAAGAGCCAAAGTGCCACCTGCTCACATGCCCCCACATAGCTGGCGGGCCCAGCCTCTCGTCTGTTCGCTGAGTCCTGCTTCCTCCAGGGGTGGCGGGGCCCCTTCAGACATCTCCAAATGACCAGGATTCCACAGAGCTCAGCTCCCGTGGGGCACTGTCCCATTGTTGCTAATGAAGGATTCACCTTGCGGCTTTAACTGCCTTGCTGGGTGGATGCTGTCCATGGTTGCTCGGCGAGGGGGCTGGCTGGGAACAGCTGGGTGGGATGAACTAAACCCCCCTCTGCTTGGGGCTGTACACTTTGGGTTTATAATCCACCGGCCAGGGCCCAGACAGCAGCCGAAGCCTCTACCAGCCTTTGCCTGAAACCCAGCAGATCCTCCACTTGTAAAAATAGAAAAGAAATCCTGTTCCTTGGTGGACATGTAGCAGTGCTGGGTGCTGGCACCCCGCTTCCTCAGCGGAGAGTGACCACCAGCCCCAGTATCCAGGCCAGGAGCGAGGCCCTCAGGGAGGTGCCCAAGGAGGCCTGCTGCACCCCGCTGGGGGCACGGATGGGGGTCCTTCGGGCACACTTGCCCTTCCTCTTGGGCCGTGATGTGGGCATGAAGTCAAAGCTGAACTTGTGCTGGTAGTCAGGGGCGTAGTCCTGCAGCTCGGGGGCCTGCTTCCCGGAGCCCGCCTTCGAGACCTGGTTGCGATTCCTATGGCTGGTGCAGTTCTTGCCCGGCTTCTTGGAGCCTGACCGAGAACCGGGCAGATGGCCGTGTGGGTGGCCCTTGTCCCTGGCAGGGCCGTGGTGGGGTGGGTGGTGCTCCTTGCGGGCGGCCCTGTCGGTGGTGGTGAGCGTGTGCGACTTGATCTGGTGCGGGGACGCCGGCCCCGTGCAGTTCCGGAAGTCCTCAGCCCTCAGCAGCTTCAGGTCCTGGCCGTGCAGACGCTCAGGGGACACGCAGGGGACCGCCGAGCTGGAGCCCCGGAACCTCTGCAGCCATTCCCACAGGGAGCGCGCCCGGCAGCCACAGTCCCAGGCGTTCCCGTTGAGGCGGAGGAACTCCAGGGCCCCCAGGGGTGCCAGGCAGTCACCTGGCAGCTCAGAGAGACTGTTGTTGAAGAGGAAGAGGGTGGTCAGCCTGCGGAGGTCGTGGAAAGCCTTGTGATGGACCCACTGCAGCTGGTTCTCATGCAGCAGCAGCCGGTCCAGATTCACCAGGCCCCGGAAGGTGTCCTGGCCCAGGCTCCACAGCTTGTTGCCGTGGAGAAACAGGTGGCTGAGGTTGACCAGGTCCACAAAGATGTCATCCTGGAGGTACTCGATGTGGTTGTCCTGCAGATAGAGGTACTGCAGGCTGTGCAGGCCGCCAAAGATGCCGGCCGGCAGGGCGCTGAGCCCACACTTATAGAGGTAGAGGGCGTGGAGCTTCACCAGGCCCTGGAAGGTCTCAGGGGCCAGCGTCCGCAGCTGCCGGTTGTCGCCAAGGTCTAGCTCCTCCAGGTGCACGAAGCCCTGGAAGGTGTTGGGGTCGATGAAGGTGATGTTGTTGGAGTAGATCCACAGGGTGACCATGGCGGGGCTGAAGTGGCCCTGCCGGAGGAGGGTGATGTGGTTGTTCTGCAGGAAGATGCGCTCGCTGTCCTCCGGGATGCCCTCGGGGATGGCGGCGAAGTTGTGCGCCTGGCAGCTGACTGTCATGGGTGCGGGGTAGCACACGCAGTCCCGCGGGCAGCCGCTGCCCAGAGGCAGCTCCCCGGCCAGCAGCAGCAGCAGCAGTTCCACACAGCACCCTGGAGGGGAGAGAGAGAGCACAGCCAGGTCACAGGGGGCTGCCCGGGACGTGGGAGACGGTCAGAGAAGCCGAGCTCCACGGGTATGTGAGCCTCCTTGGTCACCGGGGCTCTGTCCTCGTCTTAGCCACACAGCGATCTGGGGTCTGGGGTCATAGCCCCCTGACTCCTGATGGCTTCCCATGCCCTGGCGCCCCATCTCTTCTGGGGGTTTCTATTCCAGCCTGGTTTGTGAGGTGCGTTGGTGTAGAGGCTGCGGTCCCCCTACATCTGGCGGACTTCTATAGCCCCACCCTGCAAAGCCCTAGCCCCGCCCACAGCTTCTGAGCCCCGCCCCCTTAGGCCCTGTCATCCTGGCTAGGATTGGGGTCACAGCCCGTGGACTCAGCAGCCAGCCTCGGGGGTCCTGTCCCCCTGGGGTCTCAGCTCTGCCACTTACTTGCCTTTATCTGCATGAGCAGATAGTGGGGCAGGCTCCTGTTCTAACAAAGTAAATATCTCATATGGGCTCCTGAAGAGTCTTTTTATTTCAATTATTCCCAATAACAAACAAAGCGAGCAGGCATGTCACCAAAGTTTTATCTTGAAAGATTTCTCATTTACAGTGCCTTCCACGTCCTCAAGCATGCATCATCCCCCATGACTTAAGATTCCTCATTTCTAAGTAATAATAGTTTTTCTCTGCAAAGGACACGTGTGTGTATGCGTGTGTGAGAGAGAGAGAGAGAGGGAGAGACAGAGAGAGAGGAGGACTGTGGGAGGCACCAGGACTGATGGTTCTGGGGTCCTAGGAGTAGCCAGAGAGAGACTGCCCCCCACTACGGTCCACTGTCTGGTCCCTCCCCTCTCCCCAGCTCTCTGGAGATCCCAGGCTACCACTGCAAATCAGGCCTTGCCTCTCGATTGTCCAGAGCATTTCCTCTGTAGCTTCTCTCTAATTGGGCATTAATTAGGCATTCGTTAATGGATCCTTAAAATAATTTATTTTCGGATGTGTCCAGCCTGTGGTCAGATAACAGCCACGCACTCATTATCACAGCAGCCTCATTATGGATGATCGTCATTACCTGCCTTTTTCCAGGGTCGCAGCTGCCCCGGGCAGCCTGGCAGACACGCCAGTGTTGTGGGGACCGGCTCTAGGCCTGTAGACCCCCACCCTGCAGGGCCAGGCCGTCATCTCGTTCCTGCTGGGGTTGGCTTCCTGATCCTTCCCTTCCAGCTTGGCTGATCACAGGCCTCTGGGGAGAGCTGGGTGCCTGGGGCAGCTCGGCTGGTTCTTCCGGCTGCCAGCTGTACCCAGAGCATATTGGATGAGAGAACTAACCCTCCCAGCCACTCTCGGGCGGGCCCCTACTCCCGGTCTCGGGCCGGCCGCTGCCCTAGAGCTGCCTGCCCGGGCTCCAGCGGACCTCACCACCCCTGCCACCCTCTCTTTCCTCCCAGAAACGGCGTCGTAAATAAGCGACAGCTCCCAGCTGTTGGGAGTTATGGGTTCCCAGAGAGTGGCAGCTGCTTCCTGTCCCCCTGTAATCACCCGGCTTCAACGTTTCCAACACAGAAAAATCATCGCACATAATTCGGTTTCTGCATAATTGTGTTGGGTTGCGATTTCAGAGCAATTATGACCTCGGCAGTTGTGGCGATGGTGGCAGAGCAGCTGTGAGTTCCCATTCTGGGCTAGGCCATGCTCTCTGTGGCCCCTGCCCCGCTTCAGTCATCACCACCATTGAACAGTCATCACCACCACTGAACAGTCTGCAGCCCCAGCCCCAGGCAGGGGGTCCTTTTCAGCCGCAGTTTCCCCGCAGTTTCCCCGTGTGTAACAAAAGTAGGAGAGGATCGCTAGGCCAGCACTCCCTGAGTGGAGTCTGACCTCAGGGGGCCCCAGCCCTTCAGTAGTGGGAGGACCCCCTAGGAGCCTGGCCCCCAAACCCAGGCTGACTCTCAGGGAGCCTGCCCACTGCCTTGAGCCTCCAACACCAGGGCTGGGAGGAGGGCCCAGCAAATACCGGTTGCATCTTCCACACAGCCCACCACCCCATCTCCCCTTGCTCATCTCTGCTCCTCCTCCTGGCCCAGATGGCCCTGGGGAGGCGCCCTCGCCCTGGCACCATGAGGGAGCCCAGGGTCCCCTTCCTAGCTCAGGGACATTCAGGGCGCTCACTGTGCTGAAGAGGACAGGGCCACAAAAGACCCCCACCCCCACCCCCACCCCCTGGGGTCCTGCAAAGACAAGGCACTTCCTTCCTTTAAGTCAGGCAGGGAGCGTGGCCCGCAGTGGGAGCAGGCTGAGCCCTGGCAGGCTCAGTGTTAATACCGCCGACATTTGTGCAGCTTACAGAGTTTACAGAGTGCTCTGCTCACATTCCTCAGAGCCTCAGAACCACCCTGTGTGGTGTGGGGGTGAGGGAGGAGGTTTCCTGCCCCCTGACCTGGGGTGGGGCAGACAGCCCTTCTGCCTGCTGCTGTGGCTTCGTCTTTGAAAGGCTGTGGGTGGGGATTTTCTGAAGTCATCCTCAGAGAAGCTGGGGGTGCTCCATAAAAGCCACACCCCTCCCTTAGGCAGGTGCCCCTGGCTGGAGGTGTTGGGGTACAGGGGAAGCCAGGCAAAGACCCTGGTTTGGGTAAAGGAGCCAAAAGTCCAAAAATCTAGGTGTGGCCTTAGCAGTCAGCATATGAACACATTTTGGCAGGTGGGAGCGGTCAGATATCGTGGGTGGGGGAAGGAGTATAAAGGTGGCACTCAGGGCAGGAGCCTGAGAGGGGCTGTTCCCCTGAGAGGGGCCCAGGAGGAGGCAGGGACCCCAGGCGATGCTTAGAGCTGCTCTCCATCCTCGGGTACTATTGAGATGCCAGGGGACCCAGGCCAGTGACCGCTGCTCCCTACCACAGTGGGAGTGGTCTCAACTGAGTCTGCTTCTCCAACCTGGAAGCTGGTTCCATCTCCAAGGCCTTGGACCAGCTCTCCCAGCCTACCCCGCCTCCTCTGCCTGAGCCAGCATGTGCCCTGGTCATGGATCATCACCCTGCCTATTTCTTCCCAGGGAGGCTGGCACTGCTTCGCCACAGCTCCTCCTGTGCCCCCGTGCCCGCTCTGTGTGGCCCATGGGAGCCCCGACCCACTGATTACTGATTAATGTACTAACAATGACACTGGTGCCTTTGCTGTGCATTTTAAGATTGCAAATTAGCATGGATACAAGTCTCCGTGGAGGAGCCTTATGCTTCCTCCCATCAGCTTCCTTGCCATGTCCTGGGGAACAAGGAGGTCACTCTACCTGAGTGGGCTGGAGAAAGTAAGGTGCAGACTCAAACTCTGGACCTCCTCTGGCTCTCATCCTCCACTGTCTCCTCTCCTGCTCCCCCTTCCTCCCCCTGCTCTCCGCCTACTCCAGGGGCATCCACCTGATTGTCTACTCGGCTGCTCCCAGACCTCCTGGCCTCCCACACACAGATTTGCAGCCTCATTCATTCCTTCCTCCATTCAACACTTGTCACCAAAGTCTTGGAGTATGCAGAGTGCCAGGGTAGGGAGGGGCCTGGGAAGAACTTGGCAGGTGGGTTCAATTCCTGGGTTGGGAAGATGCCCCTGGAAAAGGAAACAGCAACCCACTCCAGTATTCTTGCCTGGAGAATCCCATGGAGAGTCAGACACAACTGAGTGACTGAGCACACACACACAGCAGATGGGGGTCTCAATACCAGACTGTCCAGCAGGTGCCAGGCCCAGAGTAGGCGCCTTGGTGTGTGATGGGAAAGGCACTTGCTGCCTTGTGCCACTTCCTCCATGAAGTCTTCTTGCTCCCCTGCCAGCACAAAGGGTGTGCAGAAAAGGAGAGCCATTAGTGTCTTCAAGTCCCGTGTGTGTGTGTGTGTGTGTGAGTGCGCGCTCAGTTGTGTCTGACTCTTTGCGGCCGTGTCTGACTCTTTGCGGCCCCATGGACTGTAGCCCACCAGGCTTCTTTGTCCATAGAGTTTTCCAGGCAAGAATATCAGAGTAGGTTGCCATTTCCTACTCCAGGGGATCTTCCTGACCCAGGGATCAAATCCGCATCTCTTGCATCTCCTGCGTTGGCAGGTGGATTCTTTACCACTGTGCCACCTGAGAAGCCAGTCTTCATGTCTTCTTTGCCTCAAATCCCCAAATCCCTCACCTGCTGAGCAGGGACCTGTGAGGATCTGGGTGAGTAGCCTGGGCTTGGGCAGGCCCCTCACCCAGACTCAGCAGCCCATTCATAAGCTGTGCCTGTGAAAATTTCCATAGGGGCTGGACCTCGTGAGTTGGGTGGAAAGGGCATTCCAGGCAGAGGACAGCACGTGCCAAAGTACTGAGGTGGGGAAGTAGGCAGCAGGCCCTATCTTACCGCAGCCCTTCTCTTAGCCTCTAAGTAGCCTGAACTCCCTATGAGGCTGTAACTACAGCTTAAGCTGGGTAAGGGCTACCCAGGGCTGGGGAAGCCAGTGAGCTCCCACTGGGACCAGCACCACTGATAGGGCCCCTGCTCCTGTCTCAGGGGCCCTGCAGCTTCCCTTCCCCCAGAACAGGAAGGGAGCTAACCAAACGGGACCCAACCCTGTACCAGAACCGAGTAGCAGGTTCCTTACATGGTATCCTCCTGCTACCCCACAGGTGGGAGGCACAGAGGGGAGGGGCCGGCCAAGGCCACACCGCTGGCGAGCAGGACAGCGAGGGCATCCTCATCTGAGGCCTGGTCTGCCCTCCTTGGCCCCAAGGTCTCGGGCGTCACTCTGGCCTGAGTCTGGTGCCTGCCCTTCCCCACACCCATGCAGGGCGCCAGCCCAGTGGGCTGATATCCCCTGGAGCCACCAGGCAGCTCCGTGGGGCTCTGGAGGCTTAGAGACCGGTCAGCCGTGTGGTCAGTCCTCCTGCTTCTGCAGCCTGCCCCCCCTGCCCGGGGCTCAGCTCCTGGCCCCGCTGCTGCCCCAGCCTGGCCTGGCGCTCCTCTCTAAGCCAATCGATGCTAACGGGATGGCTCTGTTGCCAATAACGGCCTCAGGCCAAGCCTCCTGTGCTCACAGAGTGACTGGCGCCTCCAGCCACACGGCACTGCCCCTCTGTGCCACACCCAAGCCCAGGTCACTTCTGGAGACAAAGAAGCCAGCCGGGGCGGAGCTGGGTTTCCCTGCTCTTGTCCTTTCCATGCCGGGCACATCCTGTCTCCAGCCTTCTGCACGCACCGTCCACTCTGCTGGAAGCTTGCCCCAGGACACCTGCAGGGTTCCTGCCCTCACCTCTCCATTCAAGCCCCTCCCCATGTCACCTGCTCAGGGAGGCCTTCCCCAGCAGCCTTTGAAAATATTTGTTTATTTATTTAGGGGCTTCCCTGGTGGCTCAGACGGTAAAGAATCTGACTGCAATGCAGGAGACCTGGGATGGGAAGATCCCCTGGAGAAGGGCATGGCAACCCACTCCAGTATTCTTGTCTGGAGAATCCCATGGACAGAGGAGCCTGGTGGGCTACAGTCTATGGGGTGGCAAAGAGCTGGACACAGCTGAGTGACTAACACTTTCAATCCATTTATATTTTTGGCCGCACCACTCGGCTCGTGGGATCTTAGTTCCCCAACCAGGGATGGAACCCAGGCCCTCAGCAGTGGGAGCACAGAGTCCTAACCACTGGACTGCTTGGGAATTCCCTCCCCCCGCAGCCTATTTTAAATGACCCCTTCCCTGTTTTACTTTTCCCCATAACATTTCTTCTTTCCTAATAAATTCCCGTCACTTTTTAATTGATGTTATTTTCTGTCTTTCCTCACTTGAGGGGCAGTTCCATGAGGAGTGATCTTGTCTAGTGTTCCCTGCTGTGCCCTCAGGGCCTAGAACAGTGCCCGACACACAGTAGGTACTCAGGAAGAAAACTCTAGGCCCAGAGCCTGGCTCATAGTGAAGTGAAGTCCTCAGTCATGTCCGACTCTTTGCGACCCTATGGGCTGTAGCCCATCAGGCTCCTCCGTCCATGGGATTCTCCAGGCAAGAATATTGGAGTGGGTTGCCATTTCCTTCTCCAGGGGATCTTCCCAACCCAGGGATGGAACCCAGGTCTCCCGCATTGCAGG
The DNA here is from genome assembly GCF_032452875.1 of Bos javanicus. Lineage (NCBI taxonomy): Eukaryota > Metazoa > Chordata > Mammalia > Artiodactyla > Bovidae > Bos > Bos javanicus. The sequence continues at coordinate 24,292,232 of NC_083886.1, forward strand.
CAGACGATTTAACCTCTGAGCCACCAGGGAAGCCATAGTAGGTGCTCAATAAACATAATGGTCTTGATTAGTGCACAGGCCTCTGGGGTGAGCAGAGACTCAGCTGTGGCTCTCTTTCAAGGGGCCCTTGGCCAGCACGGAGGTGACAGAGGAGGACTTGGGGAGGGAGGGGACACGCCGGGCCTGCCTGGGGCCTGGGGCAGGCGACCAGCACAGGTTTGTCTGGGATTCAGGAGTTTCCCAGGACACAGGACTTTTAGTGCTAATATCTGAAAGTCCCAAACAAATCTCAGTCAACCTATCTGGGGGCCAGGAGTGCCATGGCCCCCCAAAAAACTTCTGGCCACAGGATGAGGGGCGAGTAAACAGGCAGGCATGGGGCATGATCCTTCTTCAGACCCACACCTCAGGCCCTGTGGCTGCAGCCTGGGACCTAGACAGAGCCTGTGTGTGTGTGAGTGTCTGCACATCTACATGTATGTTTATCTATGTGTGTGGACGTGGCCGTGTGCACATACCTGCGTGCCCGCATGTGAATGTTTCAGCACACCTTTGTCTCTGGAGACCATCGAGGGGGCTGGCCACCCAGCCCTTTCATCCTGACCGTTCCTGAACTCCACCCCAGGGAGCGGGCAGGGCCCTCTTCCAAGGAGAGGCACGCCCGCCCGTGACATCCCCGTCTTATCTCAGCGCCCACTCTGGCTTTGCCTATAGCTCCTGCTCTCCTCCTGACACGCTGAATTATGTACCCACTCCAAGCCCCTCCAGCACACCAGGATCACTCTCAGCTGGGAAGTGGGCGGCACCTTATTGGAATAACCTTTCAGCTTTCATCTGCTGCAGCTAGTCCCCCGAGCGGGCCTGGCCGGGAACCGTGCTAATTGGGCCGCCAAGCTCTCAGGAGGCCTTGTTGGAGCAAACTCAGCCTCCTCTCTCCTCTGCCTAACCGTGTCTATCACCTCCTCACTGCGGGGGTCCCTGAGTGGGATGGAGAGGTGGGGGGCTACACTGGAGGCCGGCACAGGCAGCTCTGTGTCCATGAACTGCCTGGGCCTGGGACCAGTCCCAAAGGCAGCACGTTTCAGCTGGACAAGCTCAGACAGGCCACCAAACCTCTGCAGCCTCAGTTTCTCAGTCTGGGAATGGGGACTTAGAGCACCTTCCTTCTTGGGTGTTGGCAGCACTCACTGAGGCTGTGCTCTGAACTGGTACCCAGACCGGCTGCAGGGCGGGGCATCCCCAAGGCTGAGGGCTGGGCATCCCCAAGGCTGAGGGCTGCATTACCGTTATCGCTACTCCATCAGAGGAAGCCGCTGCCTCCCCGCCCCCCACCCCGTGGACCCTGGCTTTCACCCCACCCACTTTGGCGCTCCCAGACCCCAGAGGCCTGGCAGAGGGACCTGATGGATTAGATTCCAAGTCAGGGCTCAACCTCAAGTTCCTGCCAGGCCTTTGCTGCCCCAGGGCATAGCAGGTCGGGGGTGGGGGTGGGGCCGCGGGGCGGGGCGGGGGGGACGAGGTCTTGACCTTTGTACTTGGCTCTCTCTCCCAGTCCATCCCCCGACACATGGCCAGCTCTCTGCACAAAGCCCTGGTCATATGAGCTCTATCTTCACTTTGCAAAGCTGCCCTGGGGCTTATAATATGTGTTCACTGCTACTCAAATTTGCTTCCCAGTCTGTGGGCCCCAGAACCCGGGCTGTGGCCTCCAGGACTCCAAGGCTGAGGACAAGGGCCTCTGAAAGCCAGCCCTTCCCAGGGGCTTCAGAGAAGGCTCTGTGCCCTGTCTCTTCCATCTGGAACCAATTGTCTGTCCCCACAAACCCCAGAAAACTGTAGGCCCACCTGCAACCAGACAGGCCCCCTGACACCCTTATGGTGTGATAACTGGGGCTGGGAACCTCTGCAGGGTTGGGACAGTCCTCAGGGGGCAAGTGTCCATTGAGATGCCTTCCTAGGGGGCTCCTGAAGGCGTGTGAGAGAAGGGAGTTGCGGGGGTTGCTCTACCAATCCCTGGAGGAAAACAGATGGAACCCAGCCTTTGAGAAGCAGGTGCAGAGCTCTCCACCAAGACCCCTCATTCTGAGTCCCTGGAGCAGCCACTCCTTCCTTGCTGTTTGTGAAAGGCCTTCAGAACTCACGTCCTGTTTATCGATCACCCCTTTCTGAATCTGCCTTCCAGTTCTTTCATTCATGTGAGGAACAGCTCCGTGCTTGCTGCTACAACAGTAAGAGACGTAACTCCTTCCCTCGTGGAGCTTACAGTCTAGGGGGAGATGATTTAAACAACCAGAGACGCCCAAACTGACAGAGCGGTAGGCACTGGGGACACAGGAAGGAGGTTTAAGACAGATGAATGAATGAATGGCCTCTTTGAGGAGCGGGTGACACTTGGGTTGACACCTAACATTAAGAAGGAGCTGAAGAACAGCTTTCCAGGCAGTGGGAACTACAGGTGAATAGGTCCTGGGGCAGAACTGAACTTGGTGTGGATGAGAGGGACGTGTGATGGGGTCAAAAATGGCTTTAAAAGGCTCAGTCAAGAGTTTAGTTCTGGGACTTCCCTGGAGGCACTGTGGATAAGAATCCACCTGCCAATGCAAGGGACATGGGTTCCATCCCTGGTCGGGGAAGATCCCACAGGCTGCGAAGCAACCAAATCTGCGTGCCACAGCTATTGAGCCTGTGCTCTAGGGCCTGGGAACTGCAAGTAGTGAAGCCTGTGTAACCTAGAGCCTGTGCTCCACGACCACTGAGCCCACGTGCTGCACCACTGAAGCCTGTGCGCCTACAGCCACGTTCCGAAACAAGCCACGTTCCGGCCACTGCAAGGAGAGGCCCACACTTGTCGCAACCAGAGGAAGCCGGCGCACAGCAATGAAGACCCCGCACAGCCATAAATAAACAGATTTTGGATCTGATTCTGTTTCTGGCAGGAAACCGAAGTACTAGCAACCTGATCAGATTTGGGGGGAGCATGGATTTGTGGGACCAAGAAGGGAGGCAGCGAGGCCTATGGCTGTCATCCATGAGAGACATGGAGGATTCAGAAGGGGTAGGGGCCATGGAGACAGACAGCAGTGGACAGGCCGAGAAACATCTGGGTTGCAGAGCTGACGGACATTAGGATGGACCGTTGTAAGGGAGACAGGAGGCTGCAGAGCGTAAGAGTACAGCAAGATGGGAGGAGCCTAGGAAAACAGGCGCCGGGGCCGCGAAGAGCTCCGCCTAGGATGAACAAAGTCATAAATCTTACAAAGTTGTACAAAACTGAAGCCCAGAGGTGAGAAGCACACGTGGGAGGCACCAGCATAGAGATGGTATTTCCATCCATGGGAATGGATGAGGTCACCTCTGAGAGTCAAGAGAGAAGTTAGAGTCAAGACTTCCCTGGCGGTCCAGTGGTTAACACACTGCACTTCCAACGCAAAGGGTGTGGGTTCAATCCCTGGTCAGGGAAGTTCCACATGATGCATGGCACAGCCAAAAAAAAAAAAGAGAGAGAGAGAGTGTGAGAAGATAAAGGATTGCGGACTCTGGCAACACAGCAATTCTTAAGGTGTGTAAAGGAGAAGGATGGGCAATGAGGTCAGAGGAAAGCCTGGAAAGTGTGGCATGACCAAAGCCAAGAGTGTTTTGAGAAGGAAGGAGGAATTAGTCGTGATGAGAGTGGCTGAGAGTTTCCTTGAGGACTGGAGAGTGTATTTGACAATGTGGAGGTAATGGGTGATGCTGGAAAGTTCGTTGCTGGTAGAAAGCAGGGGCAGAAGGCATGTGGGAGTGGGATGAAGAGTGAATGGGAGCTGAGGAGGGGAGACAGCACTGTATCAGTCAGGACAGGCTGGGGCACGCTGATGTGACCAGGGACCCAGAATCTCCACGGCCACAGAAACAAAGACTGGCTTCTTGCTCAGGCAGGGCAGCTGCCCCTCTGCTCAGGGATGCAGAGGGGACAGAGGACTGGCACTTGAGGCTTTCGTTTCCAGGGGTGCATGTCACTCCAGTTCACGCTTCACTGGTCAAGGTCCTTCAAAGGGCCCAGCCTGTTGTCAGTAGGAGAGGGATGAAGGCTCCCAGGGGACTCCGGGATCAGCAGCTGGGAGCACCCAGAGGCCACTCACTAGGGAAGCTTGGATGCGAAGGGAGCAGACAGTCTGGGCAGGACCCGAAGGGGTGTAGGGTCCAGGGAGGTTGTTTGTTTTCTAAGATGGAAGAAAAGACACTAGAGTCTGTTTGCATGCTCCTGGGGGTGATCCAGGAGGAAAGGGAGAGAGAAATTGATGGCTTAGGAGTGAGAGGACCAGAGAGACCAAGATCCAGAGGTCCAAAGAACACCTCTGGTGCAGGTGTTCCTCCTGAAGAGAGGGGGATGTGTTAGCTTCTGAGGGCTTCTATTTTCTCCCGGAAGTAAGTGGGGTCATCAGCTGAGAGCTGAGGGAAGGAAGAGGGAGGGAGTTTGAGGAGGAAGAAAACGGAATGAAACAGGCCCTCTGTGTGGTGAGAAATCAAGACACCCTGGTCACACACAAGGTTTGTGGGAACAAGAGGACAAAGTGCCTGCAAACCCAGGCTTCCACGGCCACTGCCCCAGGCTCTGCCCAAGATCCCCTTACCTTTCACTGGACAGGTGGGGCTGTCTGGCCCCTCCCGTGAAACCTGCTCAGGTCACTCCCCTGCTGACATTGCACTGTGTGTGTGCGCATGTGTGTGCTCAGTCGTGTCTGACTCTTTGCAGCCCCATGGACTGTAGCCCACAAGGCTCCTCTGTCCATGGAGTTTTCCAGGCAAGCATACTGGAGTGGGTTGCTACTTTCTACTCCAGACCCAAGGATGGAACCTGGATTTCTTATGTCTCCTGCATTGGCAGGTGGGTTCTTTACTACTAGCTCCACCTGGAAGCCCTGACGGTGCATTAGCTCAGCAAATATTTACTCCCCTACTTTCCTCTGACCAGGCACCATGCCAAGAGGGCTCTGGGAATAAAAGAACCAGTTCCTGGCTTCCATGAACTGACAGTCTTCCCCAGATGCCTTCAGGAGAGTATGTTGTGGACATCTGTCACTCTTGTCAGCCACCCAGCAGCTAAACCCTCTTCCTGTACTTGGCAGATCTTCCAGTTTATGTAGATGAGCCTTTCCTTCCCCGTGGAAGCTGAAAAGGTCCAGCCCTCCCTTTCCCAGCCTCCCTTGCAGCTCCACCAAGACCCAGGGTCGGGGCTCTGCCACTCGACACTACCACCCCAGACTTCTGAGCTGGGAGTTAATGAGGCGGATATACAGGGGGCCGAGCAGGACACATGCTTGCCAGGATGGCAGCAGTGGCAGAGCCAACGGGGGCAGAGGCTGCGGTGAGAACCTTAGAGGTGCTCACTGGAGGTGTCTTTGCCTTCCCTTGGGCTGTTTTTCCTACCTGTGGAGTCCCCAGCCCTCTGGGAGATTCTGTGAAGGACTCAGTATACTCCCCCAAAAATTGCCTTTTATTTAAATTAGTCAAGGCAGGTGTCTGTTGCTTGCAAATAAGAATCCTCACAGATGTGAGGTCCCTCCTGCTGAGCATGACTCCCAAGCCCTCCATGGTCTGGCGCTGCTCCCCCAATTCCTGCTCTTCTTGTGGGAGCAGTGCCCTAAGTTTCCTTGGGGTTGGGGGGAACCACCCCCAACTAGTGCCAGGTATGTGGAGCTTATCCAAGCTTGTCTGGTGAGTGCATGATTGAATGATTTCGCTGATGTAATTCTAGCCCAAAGCAAGGAAACCAGGTGCTAGAGTTGGCTGAGATGGCTTGTTATGGGTAAACACATGCGTGCGTGCTCAGTCACTTCAGTCGTATCTGACTCTTTGTGACTCTATTGACTGTAGCCCACCAGGCTCCTATGTCCATGGGATTATCCCAGCAAGAATACTGGAGTGAGTTGCCATTTCCTCCTCCGGGGGAATTTTCCCGACTCAGGGATCGAACCTGCATCTCCTGCATTGGCAGTCGGATTATTTATACCACTCGAGCCACCTGGGAAGTCCAAATATATACAATATATATTTTACAGTAAGTTTTAGCAGCAGGAGAGACCTCATGCCGAAGAGAGTAATTTACCAGGCATTTCAGGCCTCACCTCACAGACCTTTCTCTTTTGACCCTTTTGCAGAATCTCTCGATTGGCTCCTTAAGACACTCGGCAGGGAATGCTTCACATGGATCTGTGGTGTTCTATGTGTTAAACTGAGCAGCGGGCTCAGGGATGTTAACTTTCTTATTTTTTATACCTTATATTTGCTTACATTTACTCTTCAATAAAATAAATAAATCCTACAGAAAAAAAAAAATACCCTGCTGAGTTTAGCTGAGAATCTTAGGTCCCAGGCCTTGAACTGCTGTCTCCTCCCTGCTGGTAGAGCCCCGTCCTTTCTTCAGGGACCCTCGTCTGGCCAGCCACCAGCACAGGGCAGCTTCTGACCCTTATCCAGAGAGCTTTAGTCCAGGTGGCGGGGGGCTTCCCGGTGTCCCCAAGCCCTACCTATTTTCCCCCACAAGGTTTTCCTTTAAAGTCACTCTTCCTTACTTGTTTTAGCTTTAAAATAATACTTGCCAATTGTGGAAAATGTGAAATGTATAGAACTAAAAAGGAAGAAAAATCACCACAATCCTATTATCCTTGACAATCATCCACGGGGCCTTCCTGTACCTTCTTACGAGAGTTCCTTCATTTACGTAGGGATATATAAAATTTAAATAAAAATTTTATTTAAAGCAATAAAACTGGGATCATGCTATATATGCAGCTCTGTAGCCTGCGTTTTCTGCCTAACTTATTCATTCGTTCAGCTGCTCTCCAGGTGCCTCCATCTGTGAGTCTCTGCTCTAAAGCAGCCTTGGGGAGCCCAGCAGACAGACTGACCCCACCCTCCAGGAGAATACAGTCTGATGGGAAAACAGACCCTCACTGAAGGGCCATATCCATATCTAATCATTGGATGGTGTCACCGACTCAGTGGACATGAGTTGAGTAAACTCCGGGAGTTGGAGATGGACAGGGAGGCCTGGGGTGCTGCAGTCCATGGGGTTGCAAAGAGTTGGACATGACTGAGCGACTGAACTGAAGGAGGAGTATAAGGAGAGAGATCCAGGTAGCCAGGAGAACTGTGGGGGCTCCCCTTGTCCACGGGGGTGGGAGGGCTGGGAGTCTGAAGGTTGAGAAGGACTCCACTGGGTGAGTGGGCATTCCAGGCAGAGGGAACAGCAGATGCTGAGGGTCAGAGGCAACCACAGTCAAGTGACGAAAGATCAGGTATGGTTTTTAGAGACTACAGAGGATCCTATTGTATGGACAGACCATAATTTATTTTTCTGAGACATTTAGATTGTTTTCCGTTTTTCGCTGCTATAAATTATCATGGCAAAACTGGTAATATTATTTGCCTCCTGGGAGACTCTCCTGGAAGCTTAGGGACTGGTGTGAAGGGAAATTCACTTGTATACCTGTCAGGAGTTTCCAATTTATTACCGTGTGAATGTACCTATTGATTCTTTTAAGAGTCAGTTAAGCTAAAACTAAATAATATTGAAATGAACATCCTTATGCATAACGCTTTATCCAAAAATTTTTTTTTTTACTCTTTCCCTAAATCAGAGATTCATTATCAGTCCTCCTGATACACGATGACAAGTCACCCAGAAAGGTTAGTCTATACAGACTTACGTTCCACGCCCAAGAAGTCACCAACCACAGGGTTTTCTTCCCATCTAGGCTGTGAGCTACTCAGGAGACAAAAGCTGTGTGCCTCCTACAAAAAGGAGACCTCTGGGGTGGGGAAGCACAGATAAACACATGTTGAATCCCTCCTGTGTGACAGATATACCATCCTGGGAGCATCCACATATACTCTTTAGAAGTGTATGTGTGTGCTCAGTCGCTTAGTCGTGTCTGACACCTTGCGATCCCCTGGATTGTAGCCGTCCAGGCTCCTCTGTCCATGGGATTTTCCAGCAAGAATACTGGAGTGGGTTGCCATTTCCTCCTCCAGGGGATCTTCCCGACCCAGGGATCGAACCCTCAACTCTTTCGTCTCCTGCATTGGCAGGCAGATTCTTTACTACTGCATCAACAGGAAAGCCCACTCATTAGATATTCCCCCACAAAGATTATTTATTTATATTTGTTTATTTGGCTGCATTTGGTCTTAGTTGCAGCACACAGGCTCTTCGTTGAGTCGTGCTGGATCTTTTGTAGCGGTGCACTAACTCTCTAGTTATGTGGCATGTGGGCTTAGATTCCTCTTGGCATGTGGGATCTTAGTTCCCCCACCAGGGATCGAACCTGTGTACGCTGTGTTGCAAGGCAGATTCTTAACCACTGGACCACCAGGGAAGTCCTCCCCCAAAAAACTATTAGGAAGGTATTCATATCCTTATTTTACAGCTGAGAAAAATAAGGCTCAACAAAGTGCAGTGATTCACCCGAGATGGGGAACCAAGACCCAGACAAAGCTGGATCTGGCATTGATCGATGGGAAGACAGCTCTCTCTCTTCTTAGAGACCCCTGGCCCCTCAGGGACCCTCACCGCATCCCACAGACACTGTCTCTGCTCCCTTGCCGACAGCTTCACCAGCCCTCTCAACCCACCCCATCGTCGTTATTTATTTCCTCTCCTTGTGCTTCTCACTTGCAAGGCTGGGGAAATGGAGGAGGCAGATGGGGAAAGAAGTGGAAATTCTGTGTAATACCATTGACTGTTATCACAAAACTTGTCTTAAGTGCCAACCCTGGGGATTTGCCGGAGTTGGTGCGACAGAGGCAGGGCCAAAGGTCAGATTAAATTGGGCTAGTAACCCCAGGGGGATGCTTGAAAGGGGTAGCTAAAGAAAGCATTTCAGCAGGAACGCGAGGCAGCCGAGGCAGGCAGCAAGCCGGCTGGCCAGGTCAAGCCTGCTTAGAGAAGCTTAGTGGTGACAGGCCTGGGTTCACACATCCTCCTCCAGAAACCTGAAATCTTGCCTTTTCCCCCCAATAATGAGTTGGTATAAAAATGGATCCTGAATAAAATCGTCTGCAGTTTTCAAATTTCAAACTGCATTAGTCAAAATATATCAAATTTCCGTGTACTGACTTACCACCTGCTCAAAATCGGATCCTTTTTCAGCTGGAATATATTGAAATATGAATCACCTCCTGAAGGAAAAGGGGAGATGTGGAGAGAAGGCCCTCACAAAATGTGCGGATGGGCAAGCCAGCATCCTGTGCTCCTTGGGCTCCCCGGCTTCCACCAGCCTCCCAGCGACCCTCAGCCTCCCTGTGACAATGGGCTCCCCAGTGGCCCATGCTCCTCAGCCACTTCCCCTTGATAGATAACTGATTTCTAGCTCGAACTCTGATGCTCTGGGCAGTCTATGCTGCATAGTCCAGAACATGCTCATTTCAAGTCTTCCAACCTTTAAATAAGCATCTACTATGTGCTGGGTGACACAACTGAGCGACCAAGCACAGCACAGCACACATGTGCTGGGTGCTCAGACTCACAGGGAAAAGTGAAAGTGAAAGTCGCTCAGTCCTGTCCAGCTCTTTGCGACCCCATGGACTGTGCAGTCCATGGAATTCTCCAGGCCAGAATACTGGAGTGGGTAGCCTTTCCCTTCTCCAGGGGATCTTCCCAACTCAGGGATCGAACCCAGGTCTCCCGCATTGCAGGCGGATTCTTTACCAGCTGAGCCACAAGGGAAGCCCAAGAATACTGGAATGGGTAGCCTATCCCTTCTCCAGGGGATATTCCTGACCCGGGAATTGATCCAGGGGATCTTCCTGACCCAGGAATCAGACCAGGGTCTCCTGCATTGCAGGCAGATTCTCTACCAACCAAGTTATCAGGGAAGTTGGACTCACAGGGAGCCCAATCTCTAGTTACACTGCTAAGTCCTAAGATGACTCCTCTGTCCCCATCTCCTCATCCTCTCAGCAGCACTCACTGAACAGTGTGGGCCCTCCCTTCTAGAAACACTTTCTCCACTGCAGAGGTAGAACTGCCGTTTTTTTCCTCCTGCCTTGCTGGCTGCTTTTCTTGGTCTGCTGTGCTGGGGGCTCTTCTTTGGCTTGATTTCTACATAGCCTGACTCCCTAGGCACAGCCCTGGGATCTTCTCTCTTCCATACCCACACCTATCCCCAGGAAGCTCACCCAGGCTCAGGTTTTAAATACTGTCTCCATGGGATGAAGATCAGACATGTGTCTCAGTCCTGAACTCTAGACCAGCCCACCCAACGGCTCCCCTGACATTGTGCGTGGATATCTAATAAGCTGCTCAAACTCTGAGTGCCCCAAAGGTGTTCCCTCCACAGGCTTCCTCATCTCAGTAAACGCCAACCCCATCCTTTTAGTTGCTCAAGTTGAAAATGTAAATGGCATTCTCCATTCTTCCCTAGCCCTCAGTCTCTTTCCCTTTAATCCATCAAGTCCCACTAGTTCTACCTTCAAAATAAACCCTAAGTCGGTTCTCATCACTCCATCCCCACGGCCCGCACTCTGCCCCAGGCCACCATCGTCTTTCCCCCGGACCCCAGCAGCAGCCTCTCCACCCAATCTCCCTGCTTTTATTTAGGTCCCCTCACCACCCACGGCCCACACACAGCCACCAGCATCTTTAAAAATGGTAAGTGCTATCTTGTTCCTTTCCTGCTTGAAGACTTCCCAGTGGCTCCCCCACTGTACCAGAATAAAATGCAAGCTTCTCACCAACCCAGCGCTTCCTCATGATCAGCTCTCATCACATCTCCAGCCCCATCCTCTACCATTTTTCCCACACTGGCCTTTTGGTACCTAGAATACAGCAAGCTCATTCTTTTTTTTTTTTAATGTATTTATTTATTTGGCTGCGCTGGGTCTAATCTGTGACACGTGGGATCTTTGATCTTCATTGCGGCAAGCAGGCTCTTTAGTTGTGGCATGGGGAATCTAGTTCCCTGACCAGGGATCAAACCTGGGCCCCTTACACTGAGAGCTTAGAGTCTTAGCCACTGGACCACTGGACTTGCAGGAAGTCCCAGCAAGCTCATTCTTTTCATCATCCCAAAAGAAACCCCATAACCATTAGCAATCATTCCCATCCTGCCTCCTGCTCCCCACCTCCCTCGCCACTGCCCCCCCGCCGCCCACCCCCGCCCCAGCCTCTGGCAACCATTAATCTGCTTTCCGTCTCTAATTTGCCTATACCGGAAGTTTCATACAAATGGAATGATACAATATGTTTGCCTTGGCCTTTTAGCTCTGACTATTCCTGCATGTACCACCCTGCCCCAGGCCCTTGTGGGACCACCTCCCTCTCAGCACTCAAGCCACAGCTCCAGCATCATCTCTTTGTCTAAAGCAGACGCCCCCGCCCACCGCAGTCCCTCTTGATTGCAGAAGTACATTGCGCCATTGCCCTCTTAGCCCTCTTAATTATCTGTTTACATGTTTATCGTCTTTGCTCTCATCTGCTCGTTCCCTGTCATGTCCCAACCCCCAGGATAGTGCCAGGCACCTGGGAGGCACTCAACAATTATTTGTGGATTGAGTTAAGGAGGGCAGCATCAGCGCCATGATGGAGCATTGAAAACGCTCTTAGAGACATGGGTGAGGGTGGGAGCCAGTTGTGCTGCCGGGGAGTGGAGGGGTCACAGTGGAAAGGCTGCCTCCAAGGGTGAGTAGAAGCTCCCCCTGGCCTTTGTGCTAGGTGGAAGGAACCGCCATGGTCAAAGGCCTAGAGGCAAGAGACAGCCTGTCTGGTTTGGAGTCCATGATGTCTCCTCTGGTTTGCAGTTTGTCCCCTAATTCATCGGTCTCCCAACCTTTTTGGCATCAGGGACTGCTTTCATGGAAGACAGTTATTCTCTGGACCAGGGTGCAGGGGATGGCTTTGGGATGACTCAAACACATTACATTTATTATACTTTATTTCTAATCCAATGCCACCGCTGACCTGACAGGAGGTACCTGTCTGCAGCCCACAGGTTGCGGGCTCCTGCCCTAACTCTTTCCCTAGCTTCCCACAATAAGGAGACACAGATATGTCTAGGAGTTGGGTTTGATACAAGATGCAAGGTACTGAGGAGAAAGAAAAGATGGAGTCTTTTTCATGTTTCTTCTCCCCCAGCTTGGTCCTGGCATGGGCTGGACACCCGCACAGATGCAGAGAAAAACAGACCGGTTCCAAGTTTTCTGATTCTGAGTCATTCGCAGCTACCTTTCAGAGACATGGGAAGGTGGGAGGAGATGGCGATGTATATTACAGACACTTGCAACGGCGTTTTGAAGATGGGTCTGAGCCAATGGCCCCTCTGGGCGCTGGACTGTCTGTGAGTCCCACATTCTTTATTTCTCCTGATCCAATCAGGCCCTGCCAACCTAGGCCCTGTGGCTCTGGGAGTCCAACTGGGCTCCCAGAGGAGAGGCCCTTCCCCAAAGCCAGGAGGCTCAGGAGGGCAAATTGAATTGTGTGCAAGGCAGGAGCCATTAACCTGTCTGTGGACCACAGTCCCCCCTGCCTTTCTCCGCTTGGCCAGCCAGGCCTGTTCAGGCTGTCTCTGCCAGAAAACAGCCTCCCAACCATCCCGAAGGCCCCCTGCTGCCCCGGGGCTGTGCGAAACCTTTCCTGTCCCTTGGTGCCTCATAGCTCCCATCACCCCTGCCTCTAAGATCAGAGCAGGTTCTGAGCTAAGAAGAAAAACCAGTCCATGTGGAACTCACTCTGTAGTCAGAGGCAAGCCTGTATCTTGATGCTTCCTGCCCCTCAAACTTCCAGGTGGAATCTGCCCTCGTGTGTGCATGCTCCGTCACGTCCAGCTCTTTGCAACCCCATGGACTGTAGCCTGCCAGGTTGGGGATTCTCCAGGCAAGAATACTGGAGTGGGTTGCCGTGCCCTCCTCCTGGGGATCTCCTGATTCAGGGATCGAACTCAAGTCTCTCACATCTCCTGCACTGGCAGGCTGGTTCTTCACCACTAGAGCCACCTGGGAAGCCCATCTTGGCAGGGATACCCAGCGCGTTATGCGGGAGGGCGGGCTGGGAGCACTCTGAGTGGGTCCGCCTGCCCCTCGAGGGTGCAGAGGAATTAGCTCAGAGCAGGACTGGCCTGTACCTCTCCCAGGTGGCTCTCCCGAAAACTCCGGGCCCCTCTCAGCCCAATCTCAGGCCTCGGTGGGCCTTCCTGCCCACTGCCCTGCCAGCCACACACCCAGTCCACACTCCAGAAAGTCTGGCTCCTTTACCCCACGATTTTCCGCCCTTACCTGGACTCAATTTATCAAATGGCTGCATGTCACCATGGATGATTGTGGCTTCTGTCTTTCCCCCACCCCAGAAACACACAACTTGCTCGCTTTCTTGTTTCAAAGCCCAGATTACCGTTTCAGGCTCTCCACTAAATCTGCTGCTTTCTGTTCAGGATCGGGCCAGCTTATTTAGGCAGCTGGAACATGAACAGGAGCAGGAACAAATCAGGAGCACCTCCAGAGCTAATGAATGATCTGAGCCTTCGGCTCAGGTCAGCAGCCCCCCGCCAGCCTCCTGGGTCCTCTGTGATGGCTCATTATGCCAATATTCCCAGGAGACAGACGGAATTTTTCCCCAACATCGCCTAATTACATTCCGGCTCTACGTGATACTGTGACATGTGTGCAAGCTCACACCGTTCCCCACACGACGCAGACCGGAGCCCTGCAGAGGGTGCGGACGGCATGTTTTCATCTCAAGGTGTGCGCTGAGAGCTGCTACCTGGGGAGGCTCGGGGATGATACCCACCCCTCTCCTGTCAAGAGCAAGCCCCATCCCAGGTGACAGAGAACCAGCCGCAGAGGCACAGACAGAAGGGACTTCAAAGGGCGGACAGCTGTAGGGAGGGGACGTGTGTTTCCTGAAGGCCTGCCGCAGAGGATTGGAGATGGCTCTGATGTGGAGTCTCGGGAGCACTCGTACACAGGCCCTTCTGGACTTGAGTCCCTCGGGGTGCCATGTTGAGCTTCCCAGCGTGCTCCCAGCCTGGGAGGGTCCCTAGGACAGAGGAGGGCAGGCTCTGTCTTCTGGGGCCCTGTCTGTGTGGCCCCAAGGCTTGGGGACAGCCCAGACCCACTAACAGAGCCAAAGGACACGGAGGTGGGTGCAGAGGCTCCTGGAGGACAGAGCAGCCTCCTTCACGCCCTCCCCTCCCTCCAGCTTCTGTTCCATCACCCGGGGGTGTAGGCTGGACTGCAGGTCCCTGCCCCCCAGCCTCACTCCATGTAACCTTCACAGCCTCCTCTCACGTCCTCCTCATGGCCTTTCCAAACCTTTCCCACTCTCCCTAAATCACTACCCTTGGCCTCCGGGCCTGCCTCCTCACCTTCTCAGCACCCTCCCACATCAGGCCCCCTGCTGAGGCTGGCTCTGGTCTGCCCTCTCACCTCTCCTCACCCCGAGGTTTCAGTGTAAACGTCTGTGCTGTGCTCAGTTGCTTCAGTCGTGTCCAACTCTTTGCGACCCTGTGGACTATAGCCCACCAGGCTCCTCTGTCCATGGGGATTCTCCAAACAAGAATAGTGGAGTGGGTTGCCGTGCCCTTCTCCAGGGGATCTTCCCCACCCAGGGATCGAACCTGCGTCTCTTAGGTCTCCTGCATTGGCAGGCAGGTTCTTTATGACTAGCGCCACCTGGGAAATGTCTCCTGGGGCCAAACAGGAAACACAAAGCGTGAGAAGGGCAGGTAGGATGAACAGGTGGCCACCTGGAAGCCAGGCCCATCTGGAGAGGCCCAGGCTCCAACCCCTGCTGCCTGTGGAAAGGAGAGGAGGGGAGGGCTTTGATTTTTCCGGACAGTGGGAATGGGAATTTTCACATGTCATTGTTTAGCAGCAAATTCCACCCAAAACAAAACACGCTGTGGACCAGCGCAATCCCACCTGCAGCCCGATTCTGCCTGAGGCCGTGGTTTCTGACAGCTGCCTCCTTGTCTGGTGTGTGCCCTCTCAGCTACTCCAGTTCCCTGCCCCCACTATCGACTGCTCCCTCTCCGCCTTGAGACTCACTCTAGCCTCTCCCATTGAACAACAAACCCTGCCAAACCAACATCGCCCTGCGGCCACCGCCTCTTTCCTCCCGACTCAGGCCAGTCAGAGGCAAACCACTTGAAAAGTCTCTCTCCTCGCAGTCAGCCCACTTCCTCTCACTTCCAGCCCCTGCCCTGGGATTCCACCTGCTTCTCATGCACAAACTCCCTGCTTCTGCCCAAATCCAACTGTTTTCAGTCTCTCTCTTGGATCAATTGCCCCTTGAAATCTCCTCTGCCCCCAATTTCCTCAACACAGCTCTCTCCAGGGTCAACGCCAACTCGGGTCTACTCCGGACATTCCTTCTCAGCCCCTGCCACATGTACCTCTTCCTCTTCCCATTCTATCCACAGTCCTTGGGGGGCCACCAGAACCCCCACAAATTCATCCCTCCCTTAGCTCACTCCTAGCTCCAAATCCGAATCTCCAAAGGCTCCGTGCACGTCCCCTGGGGTCATCCAGACTCTTCCTACTCAGCATTCCCCAAACGACTATCACCCCCCTCCAAACCTCCTCCCCTCTCCCTGAGTCACCTTCTCAGTGACCATTGAGTCTTCAGTCTGCACAAAACCTGGACTCTGCATTTCTTCTCTTCTCTTCCCTTGAGTCCTGTTCACCCCTGTAGCTTCCACTTTCAAAACTCCTTCCCAAGGGAGCAGCTGCCTGCTCATCTACCTTCATTGTTTCTCCCTTCCAGCTCCTCCTTCTGACCCTGTCACTCCAATGGCTGTGACCCTCTTTGTCCAGTGCCCTGGATCCTGAGCCAGCATTCAGCTCCTGTCACAAGCCAACCTGGTCCACCTGGCGCAGTGTCTCCCCCATCTCCAGGCCTTGGGTCATGCTCCCTCGCCTTGAGATGTCCCTCCTTCCCTCATCTACCTGCGAGTTCTCACCTGTTCTTCAAGCTTAGTGCAAGCTAAGTGTGATTTTCCTTGTTTTGGGCTCACCTAGAAAGCTCTGTTCATTCCACACGGCTTCACTATCATCAGTTCACTTGCAGGAATCTGTTGTCATATGAGAGACTGAATATACAAACAGGTAATGCCAAACCACATAGAAAAACAGAACTCTGACACTCAGTCTGCAGTAACCAGCCCAGGAAACTGTCCCCTTACCTACAGTAACCAACCCAAAAAGGCAGCCTGCTACCAACAAGTCAGACTTGTAGGAAATCAGTCCACACCTCTAGCAAACAGTCCAGGAAGCCAAACAGTAACCCCTGTGACAATCAGCCCCAACCAGCAAGAACTTGACTAGCTTCCCTAATTTTTGTCCCCGCTTGCAACTTAAGGTTAAGCAGGGAAAACCAAATATGCTCCTAACCACACATAGAAGATACCTTGCTTCTTTTTTAAAAAAATATTTATTTATTTGGAGCTGCACTGGGTCTTTGTTGCTGCTCAACACTTTCTCTAGTTGCGGTGAGCAAGGACAGTGTGCAGGCTTCTCGTTGCGGTCAGTGGCTTCTCTGTTTGCAGAGCATGGGCTCTAGAGCTCTCTGGCTTCAGTAGCTGTGGCACACAGGCTTAGCTGCCCCGAGGTATGTGGAATCCTCCCTCCCAGACCACGGATTGAACATGTATCCCCTGCACTGACAGGTGGATTCTTAACCACTAGACCACCAGGGAAGTCCAAGGATGCCCTACTTCTAATGAGTCCATCCCTAGCTTCCCCAGGCCAATCAGGGCACAATTGAGGCCTTCCTTTTTTTCCACTGTAAAACTTTCCCACTCCTCTGCCTGTCTTGGACTCTCTGCCAAAACGTAAGTGATTGTTACTTCAAAAGGCAAGCTCTGAGTAAACTGTCTTTACATGTTCTCATTCGGTTGGTCCATTTATTTCCACGTGTGTAATAAACTATCCCAAACTTGAGCCATTAAAACAAAACTCATGACCTTGTGGCTCTGTGGGCTGCATGGGCTCTGTGGGATGGTTATTCTGTTGTTCTCGTTCAGGATATCTCTTGTGCTTGCAGACAGATGATGGAGAGCCCTGGGTCCTCTGGGCTCAGAACTAAGAAGCTGGGACTCTTGAACCCCTCTCTCCTTCTCCATATGGTCTTGGGGCTTCTCCTCTCAATGTGGTCACTGCCTGTGATCTCTCCAGAGGAGCCAGGGGACCCAGACTTTTCACCATGGCTCAGATCTCCCAAAATCTTCTTCAGACTTGGGAAAGTGAAGATGCTGGCTTTGATCAAGAACTGGGGATGGGATTGGATGGGAACAGCTCCACTTCCACTGCATCCAACTGGTTAAACCCAGTTGTGTACCAGCCTGATTCCATGTGGGAAGGGACCCTTCCAGGCTATGATGACGGGAGGCATGGGGGCCACCTTTGGAGACTGGCTTCCACACATCTTCCCTCTCACTGATGTTGTTCTTAGTCTCTGGGTGTCGGCATTGAGCAGGGGCTTGGCTGAATTGGGGTTCAGCAAGGCTTGATGATCGGGTATGAACTGACAGAGGGTTGGCGTGTCCAAGAGATGAACAGAAAGACTCTGCACTGGAGGCCCTGCCCCCAGGCCCACACCACCAATGTGTCATTCACATAAACACTGCTCTCTGCTGCTCAGCACACCGCTATTTTTAAACCTCTCAAGCAGTGAGTGGTGCTTAACATTTTTTGAATCAGAGACCCCTTAGGGAATCTCATGAAAGCTGTAGGAGACCCTCTCCCTGGAGAAGTCACTCACAGTTCTGCAGCATATTAATGACAGCTGCCCTTTACCGAGATCTTTAGAGCAAGCCAGTGACCGTGTGCAATGCAGCATGTCCATGATCTGGACTTATTACCCCAAACATACTGCAGGCTAAATACTACCATTTAGCACCATTTCATAGATGAGAAAGCTGATGAGAAAGCCAGACTCAAAAAGGTTAGGAGTGGGACTTCCCTGGTGGTCCATTGGCTAAGACTCCGAGCTCCTAATGCAAGCTGCCTGGGTTCAATCCCTGGTCAAGGAACTAGATCCCACATGCTGCAACCAAGACCCAGTGCTGTCAAATAAATAAAAACAAACACTAATTTTTTTAAAAAAGCATTCTGGAGAAGGAAATGGCAACCCACTCCAATATTCTTGCTTGAAAAATCCCATGGACAGAGGAGCCTGGTGGGCTACAGTCCATGGGGGTCACAAAGAGTCAGACACAACTGAGTGAGTGAGTGCACGCATATTAATTCCTACTTGTAGATGCTTTATGCCTTTCAAAACTAAAGCCTCCTCTTAACAAGAAAAACTTCACAGACCCCTGTGGTAATTGTGTGCTTTAGTCCCTGATTAGAAAAAATGGACAGTGACAAGAAAGCAACTACTCAGAGACATTTGCAAATGAGAACTATTTCATCATCTGCAACAGATCACACTTACTTGAAAACAGTAGTCTAGTAAGAACGGGCTGTATGGTGCAGGGACCTCTATTCGATGCTCTGTACTGACTTAGATGGGAAAGGAATCTAAAAAAGAACGTGTGTATGCGTATGTGTCACTGATTCACTTCGCTGTGCAGTAAAAGCTAACACAACATTGTGGACCAACTGCACTCCAATAAGAATTAATTTGGAAGAAAGAAAGGTTAAGGAGTAACTAGAAAACAGCACTAGAACTCAGTGCAGGAAGGTCTGAAGACAAAGCCCAGACCCTTCAACCACGGCACCCTACAGTTTCGGGGTTTCTGGGATGCTCTGAGTCCATCTGGGAACCCCAGGTTAAGAATCCCTCCTCTAAGGGCTCCCAAAGTCCTACTTCCTGATCTAAATACCCTACCTGTATTTAAGGCTCTGAATAAGCCGGACCCACTCCTTGCTTCCCCCTCCCCACCCCCAACACCCGGATTTCTGGCTACTCCCAGTCCACACTTAACTGCTGTTTCAGCCTGGCTACCCCAGACTCTGAGCTGGCCTCCCTTGAAATGCCCTCTCCACACTGTCCTCACCCAAAGGTCAAGTACCCTTCTCTCGAGAGCTTTCCTTGACAGCCTGCCCTGGACTAGTGCTGGCTTATCCCTCTCCCACTTGGGGCTCTCATCACTTCCTGAGTAACTGCTATTTTCCCAACTTAGCTCTGATCCTCTTGAGAGCAGAGACCCATCCTCCCTGTCTTTCTCACCTTCCTAGATAGATACTTGCATAAACACTAACGGTTCACAGACTCCTCACCAGGCCCATTTCCTCCACTCTCCTTTTGATCCCTGGACTCTCAACCCCAAAGGCTGAATGAGACTCCAGAGTAGACCAGGTCAGAGAGCCGCTGCCTAGACCCAGACATGTTTCCTTTATGCAGAGAAGCAGCTGCTGAAATACAGTTTTAGGACCCAGTCCAGGGTCCAACCCACACCTGGCTGCTCCAGCAGGAATATCTGGTATCATCTGTTTCTTTCTTTTGCATTCTCAGGGGACACCATGTTGCATGAAATCTGTGACTGTTTTGTTTCCTGATAACAATAAATAAAGACTGAAAAGAATGTGCATGTATCAGTCGGATGCACAGCGTCTATGGAGCAAACAGGACAAGAAAGCAGGAGACATGGGTTCAATCCCTGGTTGGCGAAGATCCCACATGCCTCGGGGCACCTAAGCCCATGCACCACAACTCCTGAAGCCCATGCATCCTTCAGCCCGTGCTCCTCAAGAGAAGCCACTGCAATGAGAAGCCTGTGCACTGTGACTAGAGAACAGCCCCCACTCACAACTAGAGAAAAGCCCGCACAGCAACAAGACCCAGCACAGCCAAAATTAGGAAAATAAATAAATAAAATTTAAAAAGAAAGAAATACCAGCTTCCCAAGCTCCATGAGAGTCTGCTCTCCTGGTCCCCCACTCCTAAACCAGGCAGTCAACAGGCCCTGGCCTGTGGATGGAAAGCTGACAGCAGGATGTAAGACCGCCACAGGCAGACCAGGACAGACAACTCCCAAGGACAGAGATGATTGACCAGCCCCCCACACACACCATTTCTGTCCCCAAAGGCTAAAGTTACTGTCCTCCAAGCCCTGGGTCAAGCACTTTGTGCTTGTTTCAACCACATGAGCAAACTGTTGAATAATAAAATTCATTTTATAGGTGTGAGAACCAAAGCTCCAAGAGGGAAATGATGTGCCCAGGACCACTGAGTCCATTGGGTGCCATTAGGTACTTTGAGGATAGTTCAATAAAGGGACAACTGACCAAGGTGTGGGCGGGGCCTCGGCAATCCTCAGGGATGGCAAATAGCAGGCAAGTGTCACCACGCCTAGGCCTGAAGAGGGGACAGAAGGGAGGGGATTGGAAATCAACCCAGAACACAGAATCTGCGTGAGGAGGGCAAGAGCTGAGACATTCGGTCAGGGATGAGGATAAATACCCAGCAAGCACTTTCCTCCCCGCCTCTAATTGCCTTCCCTCCCCATGCCACCTGTCGGCTGGGCAGGAGGTCACAGTTGGAAACAAATAGGTCAGACTCCAGGGGTGGGGTGGGGGAAGGGCTAGCACCTTCACCCTCTGGAAAGGGGCACATTTCTATGGGGTGGAGGCCAAAGAGGCCCAGAGGGGCTTGTGCACAAGTCTGGGGTCCTCCACTGCCCTGGGTGTTGGCACTCCCATCAACTCCAAGCATTGAGGTCTCACCCCTCATTTGTTCCCCGCATGGTCCAGAGCCCAAAATGAACCTTCTAGTTCTTTGAGAAAATATGGTGCGGAAGGTTTGAGAAGTCCCTGGCAGAGGGGACCTGTGGTTTTACAATTAACCTAAAAGCCTCTTATTAGCATCTTGGCCTAAAAGTCTCCAAACACCCACGCAGAAACAGGTCTTCCCCCACACCGCCTGGCTTTCAGCTTTCGGGTAAAGAGAGGGTTTCAGCAGAGATGTGGGCTGAGGCTCTGCAGTTCAGCACAGCCCCTTTGGCGGGGGGGAGTGGGACCAGGCTGCACCCCTGTGACAGGAGGCTCAGGGGTGGCTAACATCACATCAGCTCATCAAACCCTCCTTCATTTGCAGGTTTATTAAATCAAGAGCCAATTCTGACACAGTTTCTTTCAAGCCATTCTACTTTGCAGGTGTGCAAAATTTATCTGAGATAAAGAAAACCATTACAGAGAGAGCACAATCTTCAAAGCCCACCTCTGAGACCAGGAAGAAATAAAAACAGTAGCCCATACAAATGTGCAATTAAGTTTGCAAATACTTGGGAGCCAGGAGAAACACCTTCCCTGTGGAGAGCAGGTCTTTAAGGCAATTTTCTTGAACTCTATTCAACACTTACTCAGAATGCCTTTTAAAAAATAACATATGATTTTCTTCTCTCTCCAAAGACTCCCTTATTCTTTCTCTTCCAGGTAAGAATAAGCCAGCTCTGGAGTGAGAAAAGCAGTTGCTCATATTGATAAGGGATGATGGACTATGTTTCAGGGGAGGTAAAGAAGAAAGACAAACAAACATCCTTGGCCAGGGAGCAGGGTTTTGCTGAGGTATAGGGAGGCCCAGAGCCTAGGGGCTGGCCCTGGGGGTCTTTACCCACCAACAGAAGGCCACGGTTCCAGAGATCAAGACTCAGCTCAGAGGAAGTGTCTATCCATAGCCTGGCCTGGGCTCCACAAATGCTCAGTCTCCCCAGGTGGGGATTTGATTCCTCGTGAGAGGCAGAGGGCTTGTTTCTGCTATAGTGTTTACTAAGCATTAGATTCATTTTTCTACATGAAGTTGTGTGTGTGTGTGCTCAGTCGAAACCAACTCTTTGCGGTCCCCTGGACTGTAGCCTGCCAGGCTCCTCCGTCCATGGGATTCTCCAGGCAAGAACACTGGAGTGGGTTGCCATTTCCTTCTCCAGGGGATCTTCCCAACCCAGGGATCAAACTCACATCTCTTGCATTGCAGGCACGTGAAGCAGAGCTACAAATAGATGCAAGATGGAGTCAGCGCCGCAGAGACAGGACTCACATTCTGGCCCTCCACTCAGCAACAGTGTGACTTTGGGCAAGTGACTTGGCCTTCTGAGCCTCAGTTCCCTGAGCTGTAAAATGAGACACTTCATAGGGCTGTTGGCTGAATATGTGGTTTAACTACAAGAGCACCTAGCAGGTTATACGTCCTGGACCCAGGAAAAAACCACTGCAGCTGGGGCTCAAAGCATTGTCCTAATTCCAGAAAGGGCCACCACCCAGTTACCAGTGCAGAGAACCAGAGGTATCACTCTGTAGAGACGCACAGTTTTTGGATGCTGCTGCTGCTGCTGCGGCTGCTAAGTCACGTCAGTCGTGTCCGACTCTGTGCGACCCCACAGACGGCAGCCCATCAAGCTCTGCTGTCCCTGGGATTCTCCAGGCAAGAATGCTGGAGTGGGTTGCCATTTCCTTCTCCCGATGCATGTAAGTGAAAAGTGAAAGTGAAGTCCCTCAGTCGTGTCCGATTTTTCGTGACCCCATGGACTGTAGCCTACCAGGCTTCTCCATCCATGGGATTTTCCAGGCAAGAGTACTGGAGAGGGTTGCCATTGCTTTCTCCGAGTTTTTGGATGGGACTCAGCCTTTTTTTGGCTGTGCCTGGTCTTAGTTGTGGCACATGGGATCTTCGATCTTCGTTGCAGGGATCTTTAGTTTCAACATGCAAACTCTTAGTTGTTGCCTGTTGGATCTAGTTCCCTGACCAGGGATTGAACCTGGGCCCCCACCTTGGGAGTACAGAGTCCCAGCCACTGGACCACCAAGGACTCACATTTGAAACTTAGTTCATAATTTAGTGTCTATATGTCCCTCTGCCGAAGCCCTTAGCTTCTCTGTTTCTCAGTCTCACCGTCTGTGCAATGGGAACGTGAATAATATCTGATTAAAAGAGCTAATCCATGTAAAGTGTTTAGCTAGTGTCTGGCACAGAGTAAACATTAATAAGCATTGTTTTGTTGTCATTATGGCTTTCCCAGATCAGACTCCATGTGCTAAAATTTAATAACATTTTGTTTTTTTGTATTTATTTCTGCAGTTACTTTCTATTTATGGCAAGTGTTACTGTCTCCATTTACAGAGGTGTTATCAAGTTTCCCTTTTAAATACATCTATTTAAGCTAAAGTGGGTCAATATATAGAAGAGAAAAGAAATGAAAAATTAGTGCAGGTGGATCACAGATGGGTGAGACGCTGAGAAGGTGTGAAGCAGAAATTGAAATTTGGGAAACACCCAGATAATAAGCCGTGTGTAAAGCCAGAAGCAGACCCAAGCCATGCCCCACGCCCACCCCAAGGCCATCCCAAGGTCGTTCGGAGGCCAGCAACCTTGAAGCCTGCTCTTCCCTGCCTTCAGAGTCTTCCCTGGATAGGCCACTCTGCCTCAGGCAGAAGTCCCCAGCTCCCCTGAGGATGACTCCCAAAATGAGGGTGCTGTGAGGAGCTCCCAAGGCCCTTTGCATGCCTGACTCCCAGGGGTGCCTGGGCCCCAAGAGGGAACCATGGCGCCGGAATCTAGGGGCAAGTCTGGTGGAAGACCTCCAGGCTGGGGGCTGGGGGCTGGAAACTGGGAGGTTGGGGGGTGTGGTCCCTCTGAGGAGGTAAACCGAATGCCATTTTTCTACAACTTCTAAGGAGAGACTTGGAACAGCCTGGAAAATAAAAACAGAATTCTGACTCTCTCCGCCGAGGTGTTACAACTCAGTCCCAGTTGCCTGGCAACTGTGCAGGTGTGTGATTGGGTGAGCGGCGCTCCCAAGGAGCCAACCAGCGCCCGCCGGGCCGGCCAAGGTGGGAGCAGGTCCGGGAGCAGGCCAGCGGCCGCATCCGCATCCCGCATCCGATCGCGCCCGCCGCCACCCTCCTGCTGCCCCTCCTCCTGCCCACTCGGCGAGAGAGGAATCGCTATGGCCTCTGGGGGTCGCGGTTTGGGCGGCTGCCAGGTACAGGCACCCGTGCTGCGGCCTCCACTGCTGTCTCTAGCCCAGGAGGGGTCACCGACTTCAGAATCCGTGTCCGAGTCCTGACCCGCTACAGACTGGCCCCCCACTCCAGCCCAGCCCAAACCCAGCATTTCAGAGAAACCCGAGAATGAGAACGGGTGGGACCTCCGCCTCCGGGATCTAGGCTCTCTTTTGGCACATAAATACACCTTCTGTCCCCAGAGAAGGTGCTAAGGGAGCAGAAGCTTTCAGAGGAGGGTTTTGGTGGACTTCTTTTGGTTGGCGCCACTCTCCAGGTGGGTTCTCCCAGCACCAACAACCAGTAGGAATAGTGGCTAAGACGGCTGTTTGCAAGCAGGCCTGCATTTGAATTCCAGCAGATGACCAACGGGGCTGTGTAGCCCTGAGCAAGTCACGTCGCCTCACAGTTTGCTGATCTGTAAAATGGGGGAAAACACCTGCTTCCTAGGGCTGCTGTCATGGTTAAGTAATAAACATAGAACATTTAGCATGGCGCTTGACAAATTCTCAGCCCTCAGTCCCGGAAAAATAAATAGTTCTATTAGGACCTAGAAGCTGGTGCCACGAGGCATAAGTCACTGATGCTGGGGTGCCTCCCACTCAGCACATGGCATTCCAATCTCCACCCCTTTTTCAGTAACCTGTGCAGGCGGCCTCTCAGAGGTGGGTCCCTGTGATGAAAGATGGGCTGACTACCTCCAGCCAGCATCCTTGCATTTACCGCCTGGAAAATCCCATGGATGGAGGAGCCTGGTAGGCTGTAGTCCATGGGGTCGCTAAGAGTCGGACACGACTGAGCAACTTCCCTTTCACTTTTCACTTTCATGCATTGGAGAAGGAAATGGCAACCCACTCCAGTGTTCTTGCCTGGAGAATCCCAGGGACGGGGGAGCCTGATGGGCTTCCATCTATGGGGTCGCATGGAGTCGGACACGACTGAAGCGACTTAGCAGCAGCCGCAGAGAAATGCTGAAGAACTTCTCTGGTAACCCAGTGGTTAAGAATCCACCTGCCAATGCAGGGGATACGGGTTCGATCCCTGGTCCAGGAACTAAGATTCCCATGCAATGGGTGACTAAGTGTACCACAACTACTGAGTCCATGC
Source organism: Bos javanicus (assembly GCF_032452875.1). Lineage (NCBI taxonomy): Eukaryota > Metazoa > Chordata > Mammalia > Artiodactyla > Bovidae > Bos > Bos javanicus. Next base: position 24,317,252 of record NC_083886.1, read on the forward strand.
TCTAGAGCCACCCCAATGAGAAGCCCATGCACGGCAACTAGAGAGTAGCCCCCACTTGCTACAACTAGAGAAAGCCCACACGCAGCCAGAAGACCCGGCGCAGCCTAAATAAATAACTAAAAAGGAGTGCTGAGTCAAGGGGCAGGGGGTGGGGGCAATCAAGTCTTCTGCCTGGCTCCACCTGCTGTTTGCTGCACCCGCCCCTGACTCTGCCTTTTCACTCTCCCCCTAAGGCCGCGCTCTCCATGGGGTCCTCTGCAGCCTGCACTAAGGACTCATCTTCTCAGGGCAGGTGCTGCTCACTTGCAGTTCAGCAGGACTGGGCGCTCCCCACCACCCCTATCAGGAAAAAAAAAGGGGAAGCAGGCCAGCTGACTCCACCCCTTGGCCAGTGGATAGCTCTTCTTTGCGGAGAGTATCACTCCCCCCTACCCCGCCAATCCCTCTCTTCCATCCTCTACCCTTCACTGCCTTCCACAGACCCCAGGCGGCAGGCGGAGAGGCCAAGTGTGAAAGCGCTCCTGCTGGGCAAGAATGTAGAGAAGGAAATCTCTGAGATTGAGGCAAACCCCATCCCACCTTCTGGGAGGCTCCTGGAAAGACTTGCTGAACCCCAGGGGCTGAAGACCCAGACTTTGTTCACACTCCCCAGCCTGGAGGGGGGTGCCTGCAAATCCCCTACACTCCAAATGCACTTGGTTCAGATGTGTTTTCTTAAAAAGATTAATTCCATGAAGTCCCAGGCAGCCTTTGACACTGATGTTTACATGGGGTTTTTAAAAGCTTCTGCTTTTCAGCCAACATATTAACATGTTAACAGTTGTGCTTGACTCTGCTTTGGTGTCTGGGCTTTTTCTCCTGCTTCTTTAGAGTTTTCTATACTTTTTTTTTTTTTTTCAAATTTTCCACAGATGGTGTGTATTACTTTAATAGCAAAAAATTAAAATAAACAAAAACAAAAGATTAATTAGTGGGCCCGCTCAACAACCTGTTTAAATCCTTATCGGAAGGGTAGCAGAGTTTCCCCGAGGGCCAGAAATGGCCCCTGTCTCTGGATCCACGCTGCTTTCTGAAGCCACCCTGGGCAAGAAGGGCAGGGAGGCACTGGTGGGACAAAGTGACCCCAGTGATTCTCCTGGGACCCCTCCAGGGAATGGCTGTGGTCCTACCAGGGAACAAGTGGCCAGCAGGTTCCTGGAAGTCACCTACCCATGGTACCAGACAGAAACTTCCCTCTTAGGAAACTGGCAAATGAAAATTCTGGTTTTCCCTTTGTTCAGCTCTGCGCTTCCAGGAGAGTTTCCCAGGTTGTTCAGTGGTAAAGAACCTGCCTGCCAGTGCAGAAGACATAGGTTTGATTCCTGGGTCTGGAAAATCCCCTGGAGAAGGAAATGGCAACCCACTCCAGTATTCTTGCCTGGAAAATTCCATGGACAGAAGAGCAGGGTGGGCTAAACCATCCATGGGGTCGCAAACAGTCAGACTTGACTGCGTGACTGAGCACACATGCACCCCCTTTCAGAGACATTAGGAAAACAGGCTGGAAGGGCAGGGTAGGGAGATGGGTTGTCCATCCCTCATTCCTGCAGCTTCCTCATCTGCCCATCCTGACCCAGCTCCACCCGAGTTACCGACCCCTTCCAGCTTGGCCTGCTCCAATTTGTTGCAACCAATACTGCCCAAGGCACTGCCCTGGGAGATCCATCCATGCCTTGGCCTTGACCAGTCTTCTCCCAGGAAGCTCTAGGACCCAGCAGAAAAGGAGACTTGCCAAGATGCTAGAGAGAAAAGGGTGGAAACTCCAACGGGGCAGGGATGACTCTTCCAAAACAATAACAGTAAGTGAAAATTTAGAGCCACTGACCTCAGGGTCAGCACTGTGCTCAGCCCTACATGTGTGAAATCCCTAACCTTCTCAACACTCCAGCAAGGCAGGTGTTATTACCCATCTTCTAGATGACAAACTGGAAGTGCAAAGAGGTTCAGAGGCCTCCACAAAGCCCGCAAGTACAAACTGGCAAAGCGAGAGCCAGATCCGGGTCCTGTGGGGTCAGCCTCTTGCTCCCAACAGCATCTTTCTTGCCATCATATCTTCAGTGTCGTGCAAATACAGGTGAATAGATAAGGCAAGGATGGAGGGAAGGGACTTCCCTGGTGGTCCAGTGGCTAAGACTCAGCACTCCCAATGCAGGGGGCCCAGCTTTGATCCCTGGTCAAGGAACTAGATCCCACATGCCTCAACGAAGCATTCATAGGCTGCAAAAATAAAAAAGATCCCTCATGCTGCACCTAAGATCCAGCACAGCCAAAAAAAAAAAAAAAAGATGGAGGGGACTTTCCTGGTAGCCTACTGGTTAAAATTCCATCTGCCAGTGCAGGGGACACAGGTTCTATCCCTGGACCAGGAAGATTCCACATGCTGCCACAGCTATTGAGCCTGGCTCTACAGTAAGAGAAGCCACTGCCAGGAGAAACCTGTGCACTGCAATGAAGGCTAGCCCCTGCTTGCAGGAACTAGAGAAAGCCCTTGCAAAGCAGTGAAGACCCAGCACAGTCAAATAAATTAAATTTAATTAATACATTTTTTTTTTTTAAAAAAGGATGAAGCTAGCTTCTATGCCCCCTAACCCTCCATCTTCCAAAGGGCCTGCCCCAAACCTGGGCCTGAACAAAGCATCATACTCAGCTCACCTCAACAGAAACTATGGGAAGAGGCCATGCCACAGACACTGGGACCCCTCCTTGGAGGCCCTGCAGACAGCCCTCTCCTCTTCCTGCACAGAAACAGACGGCCAGGACCCTTTTTATCTGTGGGGTAACCCTGAAAGTGAAGCCGGGGAGGCCCCACCACTTGCTGAGCTGGGGGAATGAGGAAGATGGTGGCTCAGCAGGCAGCAAAGCAAAAGCAGGAGCTGCAGTGGCCATCGGGTCATCATTTACCCGTAAACTGGGTCTTCTGTTACTGGGAGCTCCTTGAGGGCAAGCTGGTCTTTTCACACATCCATCTCAAGCACCCAGTGGAGCAGCAGCCAGAAAACTGGGTCAGCGCCCCTGGGAGGCCACAGACCTGGTGGCTGAGCTATGCTGAGACCCCATATTCTCTTGAGGACACTTGTTTAGTAACAACACCAGCAGAGGCAGATTTACAGGGATCCTGACAAAGCATCCACAGTCCTCCCAAGGCCCTGCACCTAGTTCTGTATTCATGACTTATTTTTTTTTATATTTATTTATTCATTTATTTGGACTTCCCTGGTGGCTCAGTGGTAAAGAGTCTGCCTGCCAATGCAGGAGACACAGCTCGATCCCTGGGTCAGGAAGATCTCCTAGAGAACGAAATGACAACCCCCTCCAGTATTCTTACCTGGGACACCCCATGGACAGAGAAGCTTGGTGGGCTATAGTCAAAGGGGGTCACAGAAGAGTTGGACATGACTTAGAGATTAACCACAATGATTTATTTGTTTGTCTGCCTCAGGTCTTAGCTGCAACACATGGGATCTTCCTTGCACCATGTGGGATCTTCCCTCAAGGCATGAGGGCTCTAGTTGTGGGTCCCGGAGTGCATGGGCTCAGTGGCTGTGGAGCGTGGACCTAGTTGCTCCTTGGCATGTGAGATCTTAGTTCCCCCACCAGGGATCGAACCTGCATCCCCTGCCTTGCAAAGCAGACTCCTAACCACTGGACCACCAGGGAAGTTTCTCATGATTTGTTACACTTTTTCATAAAAAGGGGAGTCTAAATTATGTAAACTCCACAAAATCTGGAACCAGCCCAGAATGTCAAAACTTGGAACCGCCCCCCCCCCCCCACCACATACACACACCCTGCTCCTAGCTGGCACATGTAAGCTGGTTTTCCAGGGAAAGAATAGGAAGAACCAGGGTAGAATAAGAAGGGCTGGTGGGGCCCTGAGGCCAAGGAAAACCCCAGATTACAGTCAGATTTTGATCATGATTGAACCTGCGTAGAACATCAAATGCAGGTGGGAGGGTCGGGCAATACCCCCACCTCCACCCCCCAATAGTCTCAATATCAGAGTCCAAAAAAGCCCTCAATATTTTTGAATTTTTTAAATATTTATTTAAAAATATAGAAAGGGGAACCTTTCTAACGTTACATGACTCTCTCTTTCTTTTTTTAAAAAAATTCTTATTCATTTATTTTTGGCTGCCCTGGGTCTTCGTTACTTTGTGCAGGCTTGCTCTAGTTGTGGTGAGCAGGGGCTACTCTTCATTGCGGTGCGTGGGCTTCTCACTGTGGTGGCTTCTCTTGTTGCAGAGCACAGGCTCAGTAGTTGTGGCACACGGGCTTGGTTGCTCCGCAGCATGTGGGATCTTCCCAGACCAGGGATTGAACCCATGTCCCCTGCATTGGCAGGCAGATTCTTATCCACTGTGCTCCCAGAGAAGTCCTTGAATGGGGGCACCTTTTGAGAATCTGATGAAAACTCTGGAGGCATTAAAATGCACTCACACACAGAATAGTGCATATCCTTGCAGGGGGTTATGGCTGCTGAGGGCCATTGGTTGGCCCTGCAGGAGGCAGCGAGGCCCAGGTTGAGGGCCCTGCAATGGAGGCAGTATGATGTGATGATGTACAATGGTGGCTGTCAGGAAACTGGGTTCCATCCAGCTTCTGCTGCTGCTGCTGCTGCTGCTACGTCACTTCAGTCGTGTCCGACTCTGTGCGACCCCATAGACGGCAGCCCACCAGGCTCCTCCGTCCATGGGGTTTTCCAGGCAAGAGTACTGGAGTGGGGTGCCATTGCCTTCTCCCATCCAGCTTCTAAGTCTCTTCAATTCCCCAAACCTCTACTAAACTTTGCATGAGGTGTTCTCTAAATTCCTTCCAATTCCTTCCAGAATTCTGATTATTTCTGTGACTTTCATCTTCTGCAGGCCTGAGCGCTGCCCCAGGCCTTTAGGGGGAAAAAAAAAAAAAAAGAACCAAACCACCCATTCCATGCAATAAGAACTTTTCACACGTTGCTTGTTTAATTCTCTCAGTTACTCTATGGAGCAAATATTCTTTGCTCCATTTTACAGACTAAGAAACCCCTCTGTTGGCATGAGGGTTAAAGGAACTCCCCCAAAGTGATGGTAGGTAGTGAGGTTCAGATTTGAACCTGGATCTGCTGGACCCACACTAGCCTGTGCCTTTGCTATGGGCACACCGATGCCCTTAGTCCCCACTCCTTCTCACACCCACTGTCAACTAAGCCTTGAAATATTGGTTTTTTCCCCCAACCCCTTGGCCTCAAGCCACCTGCTTCCCACTCTCTGTCCCTAGGGGTCTGCTTGCCACCCAACAGATGGGGAATGAAGACCCCAATCCCATCCGGCTGGATCAGATCCTATTGAACCTGATTCCTCCTGGGGCCAGTGCTTTGTTGGGGGACAATTAATGGCCATGGTTGATTGTTAGACACTTAGACATGGAGCAGCATCACCCAGGTTTGCCTTCCCAGCTTAAAAGCCCAGATTAATCGCCCTGGGCTGGTTCTGTCACACACGGGGATATATTTTCCTCTTGGAATTTACAAGTAGTTCCATCTGAGAAATAAACAACCGGAGATAAAAATTACATTGTCACAGTGCAGGTGTGATAGATGTAAGAAGCAAGCCGTCGTGGTGGTTGCCGCGGAGGTGCTCTGCGGACAGAATCCACCAGATGAGACCTGGAGGAGCCCCAGGGCAGGGGAATGAGATGCTGATGGGGCCTCAGCCGAATGGGAAGCGTGGACTCTCTGCAATTTACATTCCATCACTCTAAATCATAAGGTTCCAGGCCGGCCTCCTGGAGCCAGGGTGAGAGTTTGATTGACAGGAGACCTCCTCAAAAAACTCCGCCTCTCAGCTGCAGGCCTCAGGAAGGGGGAGCCTGGACAACAGAACAGGCCCCAAATGAAGAGCCAGCAGGGGACACTTGGCTTAAACTCGGCCAAAGAGTCTCCATCAAGACACCAACTAGGGACGTCCCTGGTGGACCAGTGGTTAAGAATCTGCCTTCCAAGGCAGGGACGTGGGTTCGATCCCTGGTCGGGGAACTAAGATCCCACTTGCCACTAAGGATATATGTCACAGCTAGAGAGAAGCCTGCTCACCACAGAGAAAAGCCTAGATGCTGCAACTAAGACCTGACACAGCCAAATACATAAATATTAGAAAGAAAAAAAGACACCAACTACTTGACTTGTCTCTACTGCTACTAGGGAACCCAAGCCTACCTAAGTCTACTTGTAAAGAAAGCCACTTCAGAGAAGCCCACAAGAAGACCAGACTGGACCTGTGTTCAGAATAACTAACATTTGCTGAGTACTACATGCTCCGTCCTCTGTGAAGGACCCAGCAAAAATTATCTCATATTAATCCTCAAGGCAATGCTATGAAGTGGTATTATTCCCATTTTGCAGATGACAGACTGAGGTTCGGAGAGGTTAAGTGACTTGTCCAAGGTCCCCGGAATGGATTCAGTTTTGTTGTTTAGTGGCTATGTTGTGTCCAACTCTGCAATCCCATGGACGATAGCACACCAGGCTTCCTTGTCCTTCACCATCTCCTGGAGTTTGCTCACAAACTCATGGTCATTGAGTCAGTGATGCCACTCAACCGTCTCATCATCTGTCACCCCTTCTCCTCCTGCCCTCAATCTTTCCCAGCATTAGGGTCTTTTCCTATGAGTCCTCTCTTGGTATCAGGTGGCCAAAGTATTGGAGCTTCAGCTTCAGCATCAGTCCTTCCAATGAATATTCTGGGTTGATTTCCTTCAGGATTGACTGGTTTGATCTCCTCACTTTCCAAGGGACTCTCAAGAGTCATCTCCAGCATCACAGTTTGAAAGCATCCACTCAGCATTCAACCTTCTTTATGGTCCAACTGTCACATCCGTACATGACTACCGGAAAAACCATTCAATGAATGGCCCCCAAAATATATGTCCACATCCAAATCCTTGGTACTTGGAAATGTGACTTTATTTGGAAAGAGTCTGCAGATGTAATTAAGGATCTTGAAATGAGATCATGCTGGATTACCCAGATGGGCCCTAAATTTAACAGCGAACGTCCTTCTAAGAGACAGGAGAGGAGAAGACAGCGAAGAGAGAAGCCTGGTGAAGACAGGGGCGGAGACAGGAGTACCACGAGGGCAACAAGCCACCACTGGAAGCCGCCGCCACCGGAAGCTCCCCCCAGAGCCTTTGGAAGGAACACAGTCCTGCCAGCACCTTAAGTTCAGATTCCTTTTTACCCCCAGAACCGTGAGAATACATTTCTGCTGTTTTAAGTCACTCAATTTAGGATTCTTTGTTGCTTGTTTCTTTGTGAGTGCATGTGTGTGTGGTTGTTTTTTTTTTTTAAAGTCATGTCACACAGCTTAAGGGATCTTAGTTCCCCAAGTGGAGACTGAACCTGGGCCCCGGTATAACGAAAGCACGGAGTCCTAACCAGTAGACTGCCAGGGAATTCCCTAGCCACTCTATTTGTAGAAATTTGTTATGACAGCCCTAGGAAAAGAATACAGGGCCACAGCTAACAAAAGGCAGAGCCAGGATTCAAATCTGGCAGGCTGGCCCCAGACTCAGGGTCTGCCCACCAGGTGATGCCTGGATGCCAATCCTGGCTCCACTGCAGTCGTGGTGTGTGACCTTAACAAAGTTGCTAAACCTCAGCCTGCTCACCTGCAAAATGAGGAGGTCAAACAAGACACGTGGGGTGACTCTGGGGCTGCCATGGTGACAAGAAGGACAAATGGGGTTCTGAGTACATCCTCAAGTGCAAAAAAGAAAAAGGGCTTTCTTAGCAAATCACTTGCAGACTGCAACTTCTGGGGGGTTTTGGCCACCCATGACACAGTCCCCACCTTCTGGTTACAGTTCCCCAGCAGCACACCTTCCCAGGCCTCAGTGACTGGTTCAGGGCCAAACCAGGGTTGTGACGTCATACCCAGAAAGATAAGCCTTCTCTTTCTGAGAGGGAGCGGGGTGTGAACTTGGAGTTGCCGGGCCTTTTGAGCACGTGCTGATGCAAGAGAAGTCATGCTAAGATGCTAAGAAGCGGAAACCAAGTCCTGGTGACCAAGTCACACCTGAAGATGAATCTTGCAGTTTTATGAGCCTGGGAGACTTCTTTTTTTTTGTTTCAACAGTTTGAGTTTCTCGCCTTTCTAAACTGAGTGTCCCAACCCTCAAGGAAAGGGTGGGATGAATTGACAGAATAGCATGGAAACATATTCATTACCATATGTAAAACAGCCAGTGGGAATTTGCTGTGTGACACAGGGAGCTCAACCTTGTGCTCTGTGACAACCTAAGAATCCGCTTGCAATGCAGGAGATTCCTAGGTTGGAAAGATCTGCTGGAGAAGGGATAGGCTACCCACTCCAGTATTCTTGGGTTTCCTTTGTGGCTCAGCTGGAAAAGAATCCACCTGCAATCTAAGAGACCTGGGTTTGATCCCTGGGTTGGGAAGATCCCCTGGAGAAGGGAAAGGCTACCTACTCCAGTATTCTGGCCTGGAATACTATACAGTCCATGGGGTTGCAAAGAGTCGGACACAACTGAGCGACTTTCACTCACTCACTCAGGATGTACAGGTACATGGAAGGGAGGTTCAGGAGGGAGGGGACATATGTGTACCTGTGGCTGATTCATGTTGATGTATAGCAGAGGCCAACACAATATTGTAAAGCAATTATCCTCCATTAAAAAAAAAAACAACAAGAAAATAAAAAATATATAAGCCAGTTTTCTCTATGGATCTTCATCACCCCGAGGATAGCCTGCCGTGATCGTCTCATGACCCAAAGGTCTCGTGTGAACTGAGCACTCTGCCCTCTCCTTTCCCCTGGTCCCTGTGCCCTGGCCACTGGAGCCATCTTTCTGTTCCTGGAACACGCCAAGCACACTTCTTCTCAGGGACTTTGTTCTGGTTTTCCCCTCCGCCCAGTCCCTCTCTTGCCCCAGTATCCACATACTCCGTCCATCATTCACCTGGCTCTCTGATCAATGTAACTTCCTCCTAAGGTTTCTTTGAGCACCTTATCTCAGACTGCCCACGCCCACTTTCTGTGCTGTCACCTCCACGGTCCTCATCAGCCTGCCATTGCTTTCTCGTCTCTGACCTGCCCTGGATGTGGGCTCCATGACAGCAGGGCTCTGCCTGTCTCGTTCACCATGGCTTCCTCACCATCCAGGCTCCTAGTATCTGGCAGGTGTCATTACATGTTTGTTCAGTGACCAAATGAATGAATGCTGGATGCCCTGGGTGCCTGTAACTGGGGAACCTGCTGTAGTCTGGCAGGCTCAGGGCCGCTTCTTGAGGAAGGGTCATTTGAGCTGAGCTCTAAAGGAAGAGAAGGAATTATCCAGGTGAGGGGGTGGGGCAGAGGCAATATTACAGGCAGCATCATCTGCTTGTGGGAGGACCCTGACCAGGATGAAGGCTGACACAGTGAGGGACAGAAAATCAGTAAGAGGGGTAAGTCATGTGAGGTGTGATCAGAGGCGTAGGCAGAAGGGGTCAGTTTACACGAAGCCCTGAAAGCCCTGTTAAAAAACGAAGCCTCTGATCCCAGAGACGTGGGAAGCCACTGGAGGATTTTAAACAATCAAAGTGATATGATCAGATCATTTTCCCTAACATCACCTTTCTGCAGGGCAAAGCCTGGAGACAAGAGAAGAAGCTAGGACACCAATCAGGAGACTACTGCAATAGTCCAAGTGTGAGATGTAGGGCCCTGGTTTAAGATGGTAGAAGCAGGGGACATGGAGAGAGGGGGATATGTTTGAGCAATGTGCAGGGGATGGGCTGGACTGGTGGAAGATGACAAAAAAGCGGATGACTCAGTGGGTGCTCAGCAGATAGCAAAGCAGGCCCCTCAGTGTCCTAGATTTGGACACTTCTATTAGTGTGGCCAAAGATTATAGCTGCTTTGGGTTTTTTTTTTTTTTTTTGGAAGGCACATCAAACTTTCTGACTCACTGCTCTTGCAGGCAAACGCTTCCTCATCAGAACAACTCTTATGGGGACAAGAAGTCTCTACTGTGAGGGAGGTGGAGCCTGCAGCAAGCTGCTGGATCACAGCCTGGAGAGAGGTGCTGGGGCATCACACATTGGCCAGGTCTGGAGAAGTGCTGGGGGTGGGGATTTTATTTCAAGAATGAGAAAGTGATCATGGGCAAAGGGTATATACTCTTTCCTTCCAGTAGGCTAGAGAATTTTTGCTGCTGCTGTTCAGTCGCTTCAGTCGCGTCCGACTCTGTGCGACCCCATAGATGGAAGCCCACCAGGCTCCCCGTCCCTGGGATTCTCAGGCAAGAACACTGGAGTGGGTTGCCATTTCCTTCTCCAATGCATGAAAGTGAAAAGTGAAAGTGAAGTCGCTCAGTCATGTCTGACTCTTAGCGACCCCATGGACTGCAGCCTACCAGGCTCCTCCTTCCATGGGATTTCCCAGGCAAGAGTACTGGAGTGGGGTGCCATTGCCTTCTCCAAGAAAATTTTTGAGATGGGGGAAAAAAAGAAATAAATAGTAGGAGAAATGTCACCAAATTATGATACCTATATCTCTGTTTCTAGAGTCTTCCATGACCCCCTCCCCACTCTGGTGTTCTACTGGACTGTCAATGCCTGTGGATGATTACAGAGAGCAGGGAAGGAATTCCCCTGGATGGCAGTTTCAGAAGCTGGAATCTGGAAGACTTATGTGGGACACAGGCCAATCCCGAGCAAGGATGAGCTCCTTAAGCAGAAATCAAGTGGCCATGAATTTGGTGGCCTTTCTCTACTTTTTAGCAACCATGCCCCATTAAAATCGGTCATCATGGGTTGCAAACCAGTGTGAAGGTACTTAATGCTACAAAACGGCACACTTTAAAACCGCTCAGAATGGTACAATTTATGTCGTGTGCAACATAAATACGAAAAATGTAGTCCACCAAAACAACCGACTACTGAAGCTTTCATTTCTCCTACAAATGCCTGTGAAGGGGTTGTCTTCCAGCCTCAGGCTGAACATATACAGCACCAGGTGAGTCACTGCCATTGTCACAGAGGATGCCATCTTTTCTATCACTATTTAAAACTTCTTAGAATAAAATCAAACTGGCCAGGGACTTCCCTGGTGGTTCAGTGGTTAAGAATCTGCCTGCCAATGCAGGGGACCCAGGTTTGATCCCTAGTCTGGGAAGATCCCACATGCTGTGCACCACAACAACTGAGCCCGTGCTCTAGAGCCCACATTCCAAAACAAAAGAAGCCACCACAGTGAGAAGCCTGCAGCCTGCAACTAGAGAGAAGCCCCCGTTGGCTGCAACCAGAGAAAGCCCCCATGAAGCAACAAAGACCCAGCGCAGCTAAAAATTAATATTTTTAAAAAAAAGATCAAAGCGGCTAATACTTAAAAGAAAAAAAAAGTCATCATGGAGTTTTGGGGCCCCTCTCCAGATGCTCTTCTGAGTCAGAATCGTTCCAGAGCTGGACCTCCGTATCGATTACACCATTGTTCTATCCTGCTTCCTCAAGTCACTCTGAGTTGTGTCTCTAGAAGAAACGGTATACACGAAAAGCGCCCCCAGGTCATGTCGGAGCCAGGGTTCTGAATGCATGCAGGGAAAGAGCCCCTCTCTGAATCCAGAGAGCCAACCTGTGTGGGATTTGGATGGCTGACCTTGGCCAATTAGTGCCTTGCTCGGTGTAACCAACCGAGTCACAGATTCAATTCAATTCGGCAAACATTTATCGAGCATCTCAGAGCCAGCTGATTTCTGTCTGTTCTGTAAGTGCAATGAAGCTCAACCTTCTCTCTAGATTAGAGTTATTTGTATTTCCATGCGAAAAGGTAGGTTTTAAGTACCTGTGAGAGGTGGTAATGGATCCTGGGGGAGGGGTGGGCATGGGCTGGGGCTGAGAGAGCGGAGCTGAGAAAAGGCCTGTGAGTCAGGACCTGGCCACAGAGACAGGGAAGAAAAAAGTACCTGAGAAGCCAGATAAAACCTGGAGATTTTTTTTAAACTTCCCCTCCCCTACACACACTTTCTTTTTAATCAAAAAGATAATGCATGCACATAGTTAAAAAAATTTTTTTTCCAAAAAACACAAAAGGGAATACAATGAAAAACAAGTCTCCTTTCCTCTCCCAGACCTCCAGTCCCTAGTATCTTCAGAGGCATCCCACTGTTAATAGTTTCTTTTGTGGTCTTTCCAGAAAATTTCTATCACATACAAGCATATCTTTCTTTTTAAAATCCAAATGGGAGTGCAGTATATTACCACTCCTTTTTCACTTAGCAATGCATCTTGGCATCTAGCCCATATCAGCGCTACACAGTCACCCATTCCTTAGAGCACAGAATCCGATTGTATGGGCTGTTGTAATCTACCCAATCGATCCCCTACTGACGGACATTTAGGTTGCTTCCCGTTTCTGCTATTACAAGCAATGATAACGTGCACGCTCCTATATGTGCATTTCTGCCCACAGGTGCAAGGGAATCAGTAATAATTTCCTGGAAGTGGAATTGCTATATTTAGATAGATGTGACTGACTGTGGCTGAGAAGTCCAGTTGGAGCTCTCGCTCCGGGAGAGGAGCTGCTGTGTACCAAGCCTCTACCTGCACCCCTTCCTTTCATGGGACTCCAGTTCCCTCACTGCCATGTGGCTATATCAGAGCAAGGGTTCAAACTGCATGTTGGGAAAGAGTTTCTCCCTGGATTCTCGGTTCAATCCCTGGGTAAGGCAGATCCCCTGGAGAAGGACATGGGAACCCACTCCAGTATTCTCGCCTGGAGAATTCCATAGACAGAGGAGCCTGACAGGCTACAGTCTGTGGGGTTGCAAAGAGTCGGACACGATTGAGCGACTTTCATTCATTCACTGAATTCAGAGGAGCCAACTTGCATGGCTGAGGACCCAACTGGGAGCTAAGCGTATGCAGACCCCCCTCCAGTCAAAGAGGTTAAAAACATGCAGAGAGGGAATTCCCTGACAGTCTAATGGTTAGGACTCTGCACTGAAGACGTAGGTTTGATCCCTGGTCAGGCAACTAAGATCCCACAAGCCAGTGTTTAGAAATCAGCCTGCCAATGCAGGGACACTGGCTCGATCTGTGGTCCAGGAAGATTTCACATGCAGTGGAACAGCTAAGCCCCTGGGCCACAACTACTGAGCCTACATTCAGCGCCCTTGAGCCGCAATAAGAGAAGCCACCGCAAGGAGAAGCCCGCATACCACAAATAGAGAGTAGCCCCCACTGTCACAACTAGAGAAAGCCCACGCACAGCAACGAAGACCCAGTGCAGCCCAAAATAATTAATAAATTAAAAAAAAAAAAAAGATCCTGCAAGCCTTGAGGCAAGGCCAGAAGAAAAAGAAGAGGGAGAGAGACTATACAGAGAGATCAAACCATCATGGTAAGGCATTTGCACAATGCCTAGCACATAAGGAGTGTTCCATCAGCATGAATTATCATTGGTATAATAATAATAGGAGCCCTGTCTTGCCAGTGGTGAGGGTCGGCCCGTCCAAGCATCCAGCTGACTCAAAGGCTCAGACCTGGGAGCCTGCTCCGTGTTTGGAGCCGAGACAGGCAGTTTCCACTTATCACAACTTGGCATCTGGAACTCTCGGGCCTTTGCCAGTGCCTAATAAACACCATACTTCACGCCTTGCCATTGTCACCCACGCGTCCCCTGACGCCTGCTGACGCCGCCTGCCACCGCACACAGTCAGCATTTCGGCCAAGCACATGACTCCTTTATGACCTGCTTTCTTTTTTAAAGTGGTGGATGTAGCCTAAATGACGTCACCTTGACATAATGAAACTAAATCTGTGTTTGGCGGGTGGCCGGGGGTGCGGGGGGAGAGGAGTGTGCTGGGCACACCAGAACTTACCCAGCCAAAAAAGAATCAGCCTTGAGTTTGGGGCCAGTCAGACCTGGGTTTGAATCCTGACCCTGACACTTACAAGCTCTTAAGTCATTCAACTTCCCTGAGCCTTAGTTTCCTCACCTGTGAAATGGGCTAAGCATTTGTTCTAACAGGATTACAGTGAGAAGTACAGAGTAGACAAGATAATGGATTATTGATGAATTGTTTTTTATAGACAGGCCTTACTCCAAAAATGATTTCAGGCAGCTGAGATAATGTATGTAAAGTGTCTGGCACATGCAGTGCTTCCATAAAGGATCAATTCCCCTCCCTGGCCCTTCTTTTGAAGTGGTCACCTTCAGACCCCAGCACCCCCACATACACTTCGGTTTCAAAGTACTGCCATCACTTGAAATACTTCTGGAAATTTCTTGTGAGAAAAGTGGCTCAATTCTCTCTGTCTCTCTCTTTTTTTTTTTGGCTGCAGCATGCAGCTTGTAAGATCTTAGTTCCCTGACCAGTGATTGAACCCAGGCCTTCGGCAGTGAAAACAGAGTCCTAGGAAAGTGAAAGGAAAGTGTCTGACTCTTTGAGACCCCATCGACTGTAGTCTGCCAGGCTCCTCTGTCCATGGGATTTTCCAGGCAAGGATACTGGAGTGGGTTGCCATTTCCTTCTCAAGCAGACCTAGGAATCGAACCTGGGTCTCCTGCATTGCAGGCAGACTCTTTGCCATCTGAGCCACCAGGGAATCCCTGATGGGGATTCCCTAACCACTGGCTAAAACAATAAGCTTCTGTGCTGTGTGCTATGCTAAGTTGCTCAGCTGTGTCCCAATCTGTGTGACCCTGTGGAATGCAGCCTGCCAGGTTCCTCTGTCCATGGGATTCTCCAGGCAAGAATACTGGAGTGGGTTGCCATGCCCTCTTTCAGGGGATCTTCCTGACCCAGAGCTTGAACCTGTGTTTCTTACATTTAACCTGCATTGGCAGGTGGGTTCTTTACCATTAGAACCACCTGGGAAGCCCCCAACCACTGGACTGCCAGGGAATTCCAAAAGTGGTTCAATTCTTAAGTACCATCTTGCTTTCAACTTAAAAAAAAAAAAAAAATCCCAACAACAAAAACAAACCACCTTCTGAAAATGTCTTGTCTGTTTATTCACAATACACAGCTTCAGATTATTCTTGGCCTTTCCCAAAAAATCAAACCTATCCTCAGTGGCCAAGGATTCACCACCATCGAGGCTATTAAGAGGAAAATGCTGTGAGATCTGAGGCAATTTCCAAGAACTGTTGTGATCTAGCAGAACTGGAATAATGGCAAAGCCTTCCCAGTCCCCACCTCCCCTCCACTCCCCACCCCCATGACTCCTTTGACCCGGCCCATTTCTGGGGACACTTGAAGTCAAAAACCTCCTTGCAGGAAAGTCCACTTGCTGCTCCCTGGTCCCACTCGTGGACCACACTTCCAGTCTCTGGGGTAACAGCAGACTGCTGCCTCTGGACCCTGAGTGCAAGGAGAAGGTATCAAGAATGCAGTTGCTTTCCTTCCATCCTTCAGGGGGATGCTGAGAAAGCAGCCCCGGGATTGGAGCCCAGGGGTTGGAGACAGGATGCTTCAAAAGCAGAGAGCAGGGTCCCCCTGTGCCCACGCCCACTGTATACAATAACACCCACCAACTCTCCTAGCAGGATACACACTTGACCCCTCCTAGGACCAAAGGAGGGCAAAGGCTGCCCACAGTCAGAATTTCCTCAGCCTCGTCCCTGCCAGCTGGTGAGCTTGTTCCTCCTATTCCCCCAGTTCCTAAGAAGGCCCTGCCCCTACTTAACCTTGGGGAAGGCTGCCGGCAGTTCGGCCAAGCGGAAAGATCTAGCCTCCAGAGTAAGCCAGGCCTGGGTTCAGACAGCTCAGGCAGCACAAGCAGACGAGTTGCCTCCCACTTCCAAGCCTCAGCACCCTTGTCTAGGAAAGGGGATAACACCTGTTTGGGTTGGGAGGAGGGGTATTCAGGAGGAGGGCTCATAAAGATGAGATGACTTAGCCCCTCGGCAGATGGCAGCTAATATTCCCAAGGCCCTGGATGTAGGCCCTGTATCTGGAGTGGGTGGTTCACCCACTGTCACAGGAAGCCTGGGATGATGCCCTGATCCCACTGGGATGGAACTCAGCCTGCTGAACTCTTACTGTGTTATCTGTGAAAGGAGGGTGGGGGAGGGGAGCTTCCACAAGCGGGAGGACCTAGAATTGGCTCTGGAGGACAAGACCTTGCTGTTCCCTCACGCTCCTCCCCACAGGCTCACCCCAGAGAAAAGATGGGCTGACTCTCGCCGTGGATGGAAGCACCATCTGGAAGGTGGGACAGCACATTGGTTAAGCCTGGCACTCAAGATCTCTATCAGCCCTCTTAGATGGCTTGGTGCAAGATCTCCCCTTGGTTGAAGATACACAGGTCCTTATCCTCTTGCTAATTGGTTCAGATCAATTGACCTTCAAGTAGGCCTAAGTACAAGTACAAGTGGTAAGAGATGGCTTGTATGCCAAGCAATCCGTGCACTTAACTAGCTATTGCTCAAGCAACCAAACGAGGCACATGAACCCAAATTTCTCAGAACACCTTCTCCTGCTGCTGCTGCTGCTGCTGCTAAGTCACTTCAGTCGTGTCCGACTCTGTGCGGCCCCATAGATGGCAGCCCACCAGGCTCCCCCGTCCCTGGATTTCTCCAGGCAAGAACACTGGAGTGGGTTGCCATTTCCTTCTCCAATGCATGAAAGTGCAAAGTGAAAGTGAAGTCGCTCAGTCGTGTCTGACTCTTAGCAACCCCGTGGATTGCAGCCTACCAGGCTCCTCCGTCCATGGGATTTTCCAGGCAAGAGTAGTGGAGTGGGGTGCCACTGCCTTCTCCGACACCTTCTCCTAACAGGCTGCAAAGCTGGCATCTCCCCCATTGGCCTGAAACACTTGGTGGGTCCACAGACCTGCTTAAAGGCACCAGATCCTATTAGGCAGGTAGCGATAACACGAGTGCAGATTCCTCAGGGAGGCACAAGGGGGGCTGAGCCTGGTACCACCGTCCCTGGGCCCTGCTCTGCCCTGGCTCAAGCCATCTGGCAGGAAAAGGGGCTGCATCCCAAGCGTTGGCAGAGGAGGGGGAGGAAGGCGAATTCCTGGCACTCTGGCTCCCATCTGACTTTTTTTTTTGGTCAAGTTTCGAGGCCTGTCGGATCTTGGTTCCCTGACCAGGGATCAAACCTGCACCCCCTGCACTGGCCATGCAGAGTCTTAACCACTAGACTGCCAGGGGAGTCTCTCCCATTTGCCTTTTGATCTGTTTCCTCGCTCGGCCTATTCCCAGGAAAGTGGGAGTCTGTCTCACTGAACCCAGCTCCGAGGTTAGGTCACCGCTGATTTTCAAGTGGGAGCTGATGTTTAGTCTTTTATTGCTGCCAGTCCCTGAAGTGATCTGGAAACAGGTAAAGACACCAGGAGAGGGCCTAGAAATCTTGGCCAGGCTGGGGGTGGACAGCAACTCTCCCCACCTTCCATCACCCGCTCTGTGGACCCCCTTCCCCACCCTGCAGAGAGCGAGCTGCTGACCAGAAGTATCTCTCTGCCTGCCAGAGTGGAGGCCAGCCACCCCTAACTTTTCTATTTATAAACCTCTGCTGTGTTCATTCTGAGCCCCCTCCTCAGGGTTGAGCCAAGCTGCTTTGCCTTATCAGTCTTGCTTTTCACATGCGCTTAAATTCATGAGAAAAGGGAAAAAGTGAAATCAGATAGAAATGCAGGTCTGTTTGCTGTTTTCTCCAATGAAATGGTTCTGGGTAAACAGCAGACGCCTTTGATGAAATCCCAGCAGGCTTAAACAATAAAGCTGGTTACAAACTCAATCTGGCCAAGATATCAGATCTGAAATTGTTTCAAAAAACATGTCAACATTTTCTAATGCTCCTTGAAAAAACTTCCTGGGCTGCCCTCTGTGGAGTCTGGGTCGAGGACAGAGGATGGGGGCAATCCAGGCAATCAGCTTCTGCTCAGGCCCCACAGGACTTAAGCAGCCGGGAGTCCAGGAACAGGCTGTTCCAGCTGCTGGGAGGCCCTGCCAGGGCCTGCTGTACACGTCTAAATGGTCACTTTGCAGTCCTTGTCTGATCCAGGCAGAACACCAGCCTCCTTCCTGTCTGCCACTTCACCCGCCTCCCTGAGCTGACCTGTCAACCTCCATTCCTAACTCCTTAGCTTCTCTTCTCCATACCGCAGCCAGCAGAAGCTTTTAAAAATGTAAATCAGATCATGCCTCATGCCATTCCTTTGCTTAAAACCTCTAATGCCTTCACACTGCACTTAGAATAAAATCCAAACTCCTCCTGTGGCCTACAAAAAATCCTACGGGATCCGTCACTGCCAGCTTCCTTCCGGCTCACTACTACAACTCCAGCCTCCCCCCACCTTCTCTCCGGTCCTAGAAGCCGCACCCATTTCTGCCTCTGGGCCTTTGCACTTGCTGTAAACCGCCTGCAATGTTTCTGTCTCAGTTTGTCAGCAGCTCCCTGCCCACCCTAGCTAAAGTTGGTCCTCTCCTGGCCAAGCACAATATCACCTCATAGTGTATTCTCTACACTAAGTCCCACCACTCTCTGAAATCACCTTATGTGTTGACTCATCAACTGTTTCCTCCTTTGGAATGCAATCTCTCTGCAGGCTCCCAACCTGTGTGTCCCCTTACTGGTAGCTTAGGACTGGCATACAGCTCAATCATGAACTGCTGCATGAATGGATGAGTAGCAAGGATGTCATCAACCCCTTTAGGTATCCTCCAGGGCAAGACCCAGGAGGACAGCACCATAAAGATACCTCACCAAAAAAAAGATACCTCACCAGCCTCTCCCGGCTGGTCACCCTGGCTATCCTTGCCCTGCCACCTCCCCGCCAGCAGGCCTCACCCAAGGTGCTGCAGGCTTTGGGCCACCAGGCCTTGGTGGAGCCCGAAGGCAGGAGCTCAGGAGTGGGTCTCCCCACTCTCACTGCCTCCCTTCCGCCTGGCTGTTTCTCTGCTCTTCCCATCCCTTCCTCCCCCAGGACCCAAGCTCACACAGGCCTGAGATGGGGGTGGGCAGGGGCGCAGCGGCCCCCCACCTCCTCCTCGCTGGCCTTCTCGGACAAGCTCAGGCTCCCGGTTGGCTCGAGTCTCCTGGGTCTGGGATGGCGGAGCGGAATGGGGGCGAACAGCGATGCCACCCGAGGGCTCGGGCCCCCACCCCCACCCCGCCCGGGCCGCGATCGATCCTTGCTGCTCCGGCCTCATTACCGGGGAGAACGGCCGGGGCTGGCAGAGGAGCCAGACGGCTGCCGTGGGAGGTGGGGAGGGCTCCCGGCTCCCTGGCCCGGATTAAATATTTACTATGTTTTGTTTGGCCTTTGGGGGAGGGGCAGGAGGGCTGTCGCATCGATCGCGAGCTGCCGGCGGGGCGGGGCCCGGGGGCGGGGGCTGGGCTCACACTGGGCGCCCCGCACCCCAGCCTCCCTGAGAGGGCTGGGTCGGGAGCCCAGGACCCCCGAGTACCCCCTCTCCAGTCGACCCCTCTCGGGGCGGGGATTTGCTGCCGAGACGCTGGGCCGCGGTGACAGATCTGGGTTACCGCGCGGGAGCGGCGGGCCGCCCTGGAAACGCTTCCCACCCCGAGGGCGCCTAGGCCGGTGGCCCGGGAGGGGCGCGGCGCTCGGCGATACGCTCCTTCGCCCACCTGCGTCCTGCCCGCAGACCCAACCGGGATCGGAGACCGCTGCCGGAGGGCGGGTCTGGGCTAAACCGCATCTCCAGTCCTCCCGGGTCTGATCCCGCCAGCAGCCCTGAGCCGGCTGCACTCGCCCATTGCACAGTTGTGAAATCCGAAGCAGAGAAGGAGACGCGGGGCCAGGTTGGACACCCAGGACCGCCCCTAAAGCTCGGGCCCTTCCTCACCAGGCTCGCCCAGCATCTGGTCGAGCTTTACTTTCTGCCGAAGGCGGCGCCATGCCAACGCCCTGGCAAGCTCCCAGCACCCGCCTGGCGGGCTTCGGAGAAAGGGAGAGAAATGGGAGTAGTCTGGGCCTCGGGGTGCTCTGGGGGTGCTCTAACACTGCTCGCTGGATGCGCGGGCTTGGCACACTCCTCCGCAGCCAGAAAGGATCCTCCCAGAGGCCCTCTACTCCGTCACACACACAACTGCTAGTCATCCATTTAGCGTTCCCCCAATCGGATCAGGTGCGGTGGGGGCAGAGTGCTGCGTAGACAGGGTCACTGCCCTCAGTGAGCCTGTGGTCTGCTGTACATACAATAAGAGTTGTCATCTCTTTCCAACCTTCTACCCGCTTGTGCGCGCGCGCACAGATACATACACAGGGTGACTGCTGCTGCTGCTAAGTCGCTTCAGTCGTGTCCGACTCCGTGCGACCCCATAGATGGAAGCCCATCAGGCTCCCCCGTCCCTGGGATTCTCCAGGCAAGAACACTGGAGTGGGTTGCCATTTCCTTCTCCAATGCATGAAAGTGAAAAGTGAAAGTGAAGTCCCTCAGTCTTGTCCGACTCTTAGCGACCCCATGGTGACTACTCCCCCACAATCCTGTTACAGGACGTAGACCCACCCTAAAGGACTGCTCCAGGCTTCCCTGGTGGCTCAGGCAGTAAAGAATCTGCCTGCAATGCAGGAGACTCAAGTTCAATCCCTGGGTGGGGAAGAGCCCCTGGAGAAGGGAATGGCTACCCACTCCAGTATTCTTGCCTAGAGAATCCCATGGACAGAAGGGGCTACATTCCATGGGATCACAAAGAGTCGGACACGATTGAGTGACTCACACACACACACACACACACACAGTCCTGCTCACATCACATTCTACACGTGCCGGTGGACCCACAAATTCCCAGCCCACCCCAACCCCATCTCTACATGTGTATGTATGCACATCACCCCCCCACAGAACAACTAAAGAGTGGCCGCGGCACCCATCATGTGTGTGTCCACTAATAAAAACACACATGCGTACAAAGAGCTGCTCCATCCCTGCACATGCATGTGCATATGCTAGTACACACACGTTCACACACAAAGAACACCCCTCTCCACCTCCACACAAGTTGGTGAACGTGCCCACAGAGCTGACCGTCCCCTCATCCCATCCCTGCACACACACACACACATGCACACGCACTGAAGTATCCACTGACATCTCATCCCTATACATGTGTGTCCCCCTGCACACCCGCACACACACAGGCACACACGCATGCGCACTGACTGTATATAGGCAACTGGGGAAGAGCTGCAGCCTCCAGCCCTGCTCCTATTTAAAGAGAAGCATTGCTGGAAAAGGAACAAAAGCAAAGCTGGCTATAAATAGCCACCTCCCTCCCCACTTTTCCTGCCCTCCGGCCTGGCGGCCTTGCCGCTCCTCTCCTGCCTGGGGCCCAGAGCAGCCAGGGCAGGGCTGTCCCCAGGGGTGGGCATGGGGGCCCTCAAGGCCCAGTGGCCAAGCACAGAGCACTGGGACCCGCCAGGGGCTCTGGGCCCAGGTGGGTGCAAGAGCTCACAGCCTGCCACCTGCAGCCAGCCCTGCGTGCATGTGCCCGGCTCAGAGGGAGGGAGGCCCGCTTGGGCCTGGCGGGGCTGCTGCCTCAGCAAAACTGCAAAGGCTGGCAGCTGCAGGGGAGAAAGGCGGGGCTGCTGAGGAAGGCCACAGCTGCCCCTGCCCGGGCCCTCCCTTCCTGGCCAGGCCAGACCTTCCTGGGGTTGATTCCTGGTTGGCTACCTGGGCCCAGAGTCAGGGATACTGGGTGCCCTCTCAGAAGTCACATGCACTGGAGGAAAGGTTGGCAGGACCAGAATGGGGGATGGGATGCAAGCCCTACTTGGAGTTTCAGTTCTATTTCTTCTGATCCACTAGCTTTAGGCAAGGCTCCTAACCACACCACCCAGCCTCAGTTTCAACCCCCTCTTCTTGGGGTTCTAGAAATGATGCATGAAAAACCAGTGTGCCTAGCAGGCCCTTGCAAACTGGAAGGCCACTAGGATGGGAGATTACAGACTGCTCTCTGCAAGAATCCGCCTGCAGTGCAGGAGACCAGGGTTCGATCCCTGGGTCGGGAAGATCCCCTGGAGAAGGGAATGGCTACCCACTCCAGTATTCTTGCCCGGAGAATTCCATGGACAGAGGAGCCTGTCCTGTCGAGCTATACAGTCCATGAGTTCTCAAAGAATCAGACACAATTGAGTGACTAACACTTGCTTTTTAACACTTTCTGTGTCTGAGAAGAACTGGATAAAAATAATAATTTTGTTTTGTATTTGCCATGTGCTAGGCACTGGGCTATCTTTATTTTATTCCATCCTCTGTGAGGTAGGTACTATTTATTCCCATTTTACAGATGGAGAAACTGAGGCTCAGGGGCTCACTCTAAGGTCACACAGGACCCTAAAGCACAAAGCCAGGTCGCAAAGCCAAGCCGGAACAGAGACTGAAGCCCTCTGTTCTATGTTTTATACTGTGGGGGCCTGGGGGGCCCTAGTTCCCAGGTTAGCCCCTCCTCAGAGACCAGTGGAAGGCTGGGCTGGGCTGCAGGGAGGGAGCCGGTGTGACCCTCAGCTCCTGAGGCCCCCACTGGGGTCTTGCAGCATGAGCCCGCCTCCTGTTCACCCTTCCTGTCCCCTGAGGGGCTTTTCTCCACCAACCCTGGGGGAGGGGGCGGGAGGAGAAGAGCTCAGGCAGACCTACTTTCAAGGCTTTAATCCTTTTTGCTTAAAGGATTTTTTTTTTTTTTTTTGCTTGGGGAAGACTTGGTCTGATCAGAGGAGAGACGCAGGGAGCTGACAAGCTGCGGAGGATGGGGCGGGGGGTATGGTGAGGAGAAAGAAATACATATTTATTACCCTCAATTATTAAAAAATAGATAGTACCAGATCTTAGGTCCTGGCAGACACTGCAGTGGCATTTGTGCAAGGACTATTTTCTTTCCCTTTTCTTTCTCTCTTTTTCTTTTTTGGTTATTTCTGTTGAAATTGTAATGCTTGTAATGTGGTGAGCTTGTTAGTGGAAAAAAAAAAAAAAACCTCCCTGGCCAGTTCCCAGTGGGTTGGGAAGAGCCTGTGAGCAGGGAGCCTCTGTACCCCAAGTACTGGGAGGAGCCGGGCCCCTTCTCAGTGGAGGAGAGGGTGTGGAAGAGAAAGATCTGTGCCCTCATTTGGGGCTGCAGGGGCTGGGCCCAGGCAAGCATGTGTCCCCGGCTGATCTCTCAGGCAAACCCTCCACCAATTCAGCCCCCACTCCCGCCCCTTCCCTCATTGCTGCTCTTTTTGAGGGAGTGGAGAGAGAGAGAGAAATCGATTCTGCTTCTTCTGTGAAGGAGGTGACAGCTCTTGCCCCAGGCTTCTGAGGGCTTTGCCCAGGGGCACTGCCAGCTCTCCAGACACACCCTTCTCTTGCCAGGGCCGGATCAGCCTATTGAAAAGGGGGTGGGGGCAGGCCACCAGCTTGGTACAAAGATGCAAGGCATCCTGTAGGGCAAACTGAGGCCTGAGCCCCCGGTCAGGTATACACCCCCCAACCTCTTTTGTTGTGGATTCCACATCAGGGCCAGATGGGGCCCTAAACAGAGAAAAAAATAAATAAAGAGGAAGAGGAGGGGGGATCTACAATGAGGAAAAAGACCAAGAGGCAAAGCCACTGGGAAGCGGACCGTGGCATTCATTTTGGTACTTGAACACTCGCAGAGCCTGGCACACAGTCGGCCTCAGTCAAGGACCGTTGGCCAACAGACGGAGCTGATGAAGGCAGGAGAGCAGCATTGCTACCTGCCAGGAAGGCCCTTCCCAGGCCCTTTCCACCTACCTTGTCACGATTTCTCGGAACCCCGAGAGGCAGCTGGCATTAGCCCCAGTTTTCAGATGAAGAAATCGAGGCCCAGAGAATTAAAAGCAACTGCCCAAGGTCAGGCAGCTGGTAAGTGGCAGAGCAGGGCCCTGGTTCCCGCCCACCTGGCTCCATAGCCTCGGCTCCCAGCTACTCAGCTCGAGATACAAAGACAGTAGGCAAATGGGAGCAGACCAGGGATACTTTTGAGAAGAAGCAGGCAAGACGTGTCTCATAGGCCAAGAGACAGAGTCACTGAGCGGGGGCCGGGTTTTCCTTTCTGATCAGGGAGAACCTGCTTTGGAGGGAAGGAAGAAAGAGCTGAGGAGAAGTCAGAGCCCGTGGCTGGTGGATGATGTCCCAGTTTTCTGGGGAGGCTTTCAACCTCTTCTTACTTTCCTGAGCCAGTGAAAACCCCATGGGGATGCTTTGCAAAGCCCCGTCCCCTGCATTGCCTTATGGGGCTTCCCCCAGACTCTAGGCAGAGGGGGCGGGAAGTTGAGGACATACCCAGTCTCCCCCAAACAAGGTGACCCATCCCTGAGACTCCTCCCACTGGCCAGGGCTGGCCTGTGTCACTTTGTCCACTCACAAGGACTCAGCCCTGGACACAGAGAGGCAAAGCTTCAGAGGGCGGCCAGTTCTGAGCTGCAGGAAGGAGGGCACAGGGAGTTGCCATTCACGCTGCTCATACTCCGGCCGCATCGGTTGAACTCCCATTCTGGGTCATAGTAAAGTGCCACGAACTTCATCAGCGTCATCTCACTTAAGCTTCACAACCCTCCAAGACAGGTACTCTTAGTAGCCCGATTTTACAGATGGAATAAGTCAAGCTCAGAGAAATAAGATCATTCCCAGGACTTGAACTTGGGTCTGACCAGATCCAACATGTTTGATCCCCACTTGGAGGTGAAGGGCTCGATTGCTGACCCCTGGACTGAGCTCTGCCCACCAGACTCATCTTTCGGAAGCAAGCCTCCACTGAGCAAGGACAGCCACGAGCATAGCTGCAGAGGTCACCACCGAGGGCCCCTCTGAAACAGAGGTACAGGCAAAGACTGGCTTAGGGCTCCTGGGCAGATGAGGGGCGTGGAACCAATCTCACCAGCCAGTGTGCTGTGGACCAGCTTTGGGACGCAGCCACCTGATGCTGTGTGATGCTGGGCAAACCACGTGGGCTCTCTGGGCGTCGATTTTTCTCAGCTGAGTTATAAGGTCTCTTCTAGCACCAAAGAGCCTGCAAATCTATAAAAATCACACCAATTCCCTGGTCCAGATCGGAAGCTAGGGACCTGCCCTTTCTCATGTTCCACCCTCAGGAGTTTTTGGGGCCACAAGCCACCCCAAGTGCAAGGAAAGCCAGTGCCCTCTATTCATCTTCCCCCTCTGGTGTGCTCACAGCCCCCTTCACTGGAGATCTGTTCTATGTCCATGGCCCCAACACACTCACACACACACACACACACACACACCCTCCTCTCCGAATAACCAGAAGACTTAGGGTCTGGCTGTCTTCTGCCTGGGGTAGTGTCAAGCCCACCTACCTATGGGACTTTACTGACCTCCCAGGATGGCTTCCCTAGGAAGCCCTTGACCTTTCACCCTTCTCTTTTCCTGCCCAGAGGCCCACACAGCACATGGACCAAGGCATATACAAAGATGCAGGCTGTGGCATGGTCTCCAACAGCAAAAAGCAGCAAACAGCCTCCATACGCAAGCCAGAGGACAGGCAGTCAGATGAGGCACCTTCTGCAGCCATTCAATAGAAAGGCATTTGAGAACTACTGTTAATTCATCCAGACGGGGCACATTTCATGCAGTAGAAGGAAGGACGCACCAAACACCCTGGGAGGGGTAAGCGTTCCCACTCTTTGGGTTGTGGGGTTACAGTGATTTTCTTCTTTTTGCCAATCTGTGGGTTTCCAGTGTTTTCTGCCATGTGTACGCATTAGTTGCGAAGTTCAAAAATGTTACTCTGGGGAGAGAAGTTTTCTGTATAAATGAGGCAGCAGGTGAAAAAGATGACACTACAGAAAACTAAGTTCTGTGTAAAAGGCAAGGTCTTATGGGAACTGACCTCGGACCTTGTGCCTGAACCTCATTAGGAGCCAAGGAGGAGAGGTTGTCTGACCTCAGTGGGAAGGGGGGGCCCAAGACCCACCACTCCTCCTCCCCATCCGCTGTAGCTGTCTCTTTGGTCTGGGTTTTGGCTCCTCCCCCTTGGCCAAGTGACTGATGGGCTTGGGCTGACCCTGATGCTCTGGTCCTCTCCAAAGGAACCCGAGACTATTCCACGGGCTCATCTCAGAAAGTGTGCCCTGCTCACAGCTCCAGCCCCCAAGGCAGCAGGCATTGTGTTAAGCGCACTCCTGCCTCAGGCCTTTGCACTCACTGCTTCCTCCATCTCGAGAGGTTTTCCCAAGCAGAAGCAGCTTTGGTAGCGAAAGAGAGCCTTCCCTCACTTCCCTTAGGCTTCTGTTCAAATGTCACTTTATCAGAAAGACTTCTTAGCCACTTTCTAAAATAACAGCTCTCTGGTCACCCTCTGTTCTTTAATGAACCTTCTGTTACTTTTCTTTTTCTAAGCACCTACGCCCACCTAACAGAGTATAGTTGATCGGCAGTTTTGTTGTTGGGTGTTTTTTTTTTTTTTTTTTTTTTACTTATTTTTTGACTGTGCTTGGTCCTCGTTGCTGCATGTGGGCTTTCTCTGATTGCAGTGAGTGGTGGCTTCTCTCGCTGCAGAGCACGGGCTCTAGGGTGCATGGGCTCAGTAGTTGAAGCTCGCGTACTTGGTAATTGTGCACTTTGCCTACAAAGGTCCATATATAGTCAGAGCTATGGCTTTCCCAGTATTCATATATGGATATGAGAGCCGGACAATAAAAAAATGTTGAGCACTGAAGAATGGATACCTTCAAACTGTGGTGCTGG
This sequence comes from Bos javanicus, assembly GCF_032452875.1. Classification (NCBI taxonomy): domain Eukaryota; kingdom Metazoa; phylum Chordata; class Mammalia; order Artiodactyla; family Bovidae; genus Bos; species Bos javanicus. Next base: position 24,343,945 of record NC_083886.1, read on the forward strand.
AGAAGATTCTTGAGAGTCCCTTGGACAGCAAGGAGATCAAACCAGTCAATCCCAAAGGAAATAAACCCTGAATATTCCCTGGAAGGACTGATTCTGAAACTGAAGCTCCAATACTTTGGTCACCTGATGTGAAGAGCTGACTCACTGGAAAAGACCATGATGCTGGGAAAGATTGAAGGCAAGAAGGAGAAGGGGACAACAAAGGATGAGATGGTTGGATGGCATCAACGACTCAATGGACACGAGTCTGAGCAAACTCCAGGAGATGGTGAAGGACAGGGAAGCCTGATGTACTGCAGTCCATGGGGTTGCAAAGAGTCGGACATGACTGAACAACTGAACCACAGGCTTAGTTTCTCCGAGGCATGTGGGATCTTCCCAGACCAGAGGTTGAACCCTGGGTCCCCTGTGTTGGCAGGCAGATTCTTAACCACTGGGCCACCAGCTAAGTCTCTGATTGCTCATTTATTGTCTGTTCTCCCCACTAGAATGGAAGTTTCATGAGAACAGCGGATTTGGTTTTTGTTCACTGCTTCATCCTCAGGGCCAAGCCAGCAGAAGGCAGGCACTCAATAAATGTTTAATGTTTATCAAACTGAGGGAGCCCTCCCAAACCTCTCTTGGCTGACACGATAAAAGATGTCCAGCTCATCTATGGACAGATAATCCATGGTCTGACACGGAAAAACATGGCTGGTTCAGCTGGGGTCTTCCTTCTGGGAAATAAAGCTGAGAATACCAATAGGAATTCCCTGGTGGTCCAGTGGTTAGGATTCAACACTTCCATTGCAGGTTCAATCTCTGGTGGGAGAACTGACATTCTTCACGCCGCACGGCATGGCCTAAATAAATAAAGCTGAGAATACCAAGGATGTGGGGCAATTAAGTGGTGGGAGGAGAGGGGTGAAAGGCCGTCTTGAAGAATAAGCAGCCCAGAGACTTCCCTGGTGGTCCAGTGGCCGAGACTTTGTATTCCCAATTCCGGGGGCCTAGGTTCAATCCCTGGTTGGGGAACTAGATCCCATATGCCACAGCTAAAAGATCGCACATGCTGCAATGAAGAGCAAAGATCCTGTGTGTTGCCAATAAATCAAATAAGTAAATTTTTAAAAAAGAAGAGGAGGAAGAAGCCACCCTGGGTGGCCATACTGGGCCTGATGAGAAGTGAAAAGTCATGAGTGCGGACAGTGGGGACAGTGGGGTGGGGGCAGTAATAGCTGGCTTGAGTAGAAGAGGAGTCCATGAGGGGGATCACACAGAGGCTGCTCCTTCTTAGAGGGACCCCCTTTCGTGGAGGTTTCTAGAGTCCAGGTCACGCATCTCTTTGCAATAATTCCCCATTTCCAGTGAGATATCTTGAATCGCTGTAATCACATTTGTTCACTGAAGGTGGAAATACCAGCCCACCAGGGGCAGTGGGCCAATTACAGGGAGATGATAAGCACTGCTACCTCGAGGCAGCCCCGGGGCCAATTGCCGCCCCACAGTTTGGTGGTACAGTTCCCCTTTGGGCTGGTGTATTCTTCTGAGCGTGGCCCTGTGGACTGTCCCAGCCTCTCTCCCCTGCTCAGAGATTCTGTATCTACCGCAGGCTTGGGCAGCAACCCGGGAGCCCTCCCTGCAAGGAGAGGAAGTGGTTCAAAGAAAAAGTCATTTTCACAGACGGGAGAGAAGGCAAAAGACGCAGCGTGTTCTCACCCCAGGCACCATCTGAGCTCAGCTTGGCCTGGCAATTTTATCTCCTCATGTTCGGTCCAGCCTTATTTAAACATTTCAGATCTCTGAAGCCCAGAATGTCCACGAGAGGTTTTCCATTTGCCACGGAATCAATAGTGCAAATTTTGTTCCATACAAACCTGCCAAGTCCAGCCCTAAAGTTTTGTGAGCGAGAGTGCTGCCTCTTCCCCCAGCACAGCCCCTGCCCTGTTGGAAGTCCTCTGTGGCCCGGCTGCCCAGTCTTCCTCTGCCTGTTGGCTTCGTCCTCCTACAGAGGTGTGGAGCTGGGCTGGAGTGAGGCAGCAACCGCCCTAGGCCCTGATGAGCTCAGTGGCCCCTCTGCGCCTCAGTGTTCTCATCTGTAACTTGGGGCTAATACTACCTGCCTTTTCTGCTCTTAATGAGGCATTGCACAGAGAAAAGTGTGAGACACCTTTCTCCACCCTCCTCACTAAAAAAATAGTAATATTGGGGCTTCCCTGGTGGCTCAGTGGTAATGCAGGAGCTACAGGTTCGATCCCTGATCCAGGAGGATCCAACATACTGAGGGCAGCTAGGTCTAGGCACCACAACTACCGAGCCTGTGTTCAAGAGCCTGGGAGCCACAACGGAGCCCATGTGCTGCAACCACTGAAGCCCTTGCTCCCTAGGGTCTGTGCTTCACAACAAAAGAAGCCACCGCCATGAGAAGCCCATGCACCGCAACTAGAGAGGAGCCCCCACTTCACCGCAACTAGAGAAAAGCCTGTGCAGCAATGAAGAGCCAGCACAGCCAAAAGTAAATAAATAAAAATTAACAGTGACAAATAAAAAGAAAAAAGGAAAGAAAAAAAAATTTCTCCTAGTTCCTAATATAAAGTTTTTTTCTCTCTTTTTTTTAAAGCCCTAAGTTATCATGATTTACTTTTTCTTGCAGTTACAGAGCAATTTAAAAATTGGGTTTTGATACTAAGTTCCTTGTGTTCCAGCGTAGTGTACAGTCATTCAATCAACATCGCTAGTCAACTCATAAAGACACGACATTAGTTATTGATTCAATACTGTTTACCCAGTGTCATACTCCCGCTACATTTTATTTTCTGCAGGATGCTGTTTTCAGTCGGGTCCTGGTAGGAAAAACAGAGCACTGTCAGACTGAGTACTTTGATGAGCACATAATGATGATGAGAACAGTGGGTGTCTGTGCTGCATGCTTAGTCTCAGTCACGTCCAACTCTTTGCGACCCCATGGACTGTAGCCCACCAAGCAATGTCCACGGGGATTCTCCAGGCAAGAATACTGGAGTGGGTTGCCATTTCCTTCTGCAGGGTATCCTCCCATCCCAGGGATCGAATCCAGGTCTCCCGCATTGCAGGTGGATTCTTTACCACTGAGCCACCAGGGAAGCCCCAGGAAACCCTAATAGATAATGTCTTTTACAGCCCCCTCCCTCCTCCCATGGCACCCCCTCCCCTAACTCCAACTCCCCTATCCCTCCAACTCCCCATCCCTGGGGCGGAGTGAGGGGAGGAAGCTCTTACTGAGCACGAGCGCGGAGACAGAGCTGCTGGGAGAACTTTCACTGGTTCAGCACAAACCAGACTGACATCCAACTGCCAGAACCTGCATTCCTTTGCCTGAGGGCCTTCTCTAGCACAGAAACTATCTTTGCTCCCTTCAGGGGAACAACACTCACCCAGTGAGGGACCGGAGTTGTGTATAAGCACCCAGCTCCCTCCCCTTGGGGTGAAATAACTTTGAGGTGCATGTTCTAGACTGTATCTGAAATTCCCCAGTGGGTCTGAGTTCTGGGAGAGGTGGGGTGAGGTGAGGGGCTCATCCGTGGGTCCAGTTCTCCGACTGATGGTGCCTGTAAGGATGGCGGTGCAGAAGCTGAAATGGGAGAGATGGGGAAGGGTGAGGGTGCTCAGAGCTCAGGCAGCACAGCTGCCACTGGCTTCTTCCCTTCCCTGTCTCACTTCCACGCTCCTCTCCGTGTGTTCCCTAGGATCCTTCCCAAATAGAGACTTGCACCTGAACCCTTGTCTCAGGCTGTACTTCTGGGAGAAACTTTGGCCGACCCGTGATGGAGGGACACAGAGTCCATTGTGACCCACCCATCGGTTGAACTCGACTGGAAGCTCATGGCTAAACTTCAACAGAACAAACTCCTGGGACAGACAGCACGTGGAGAAGAGTGGAGAACAGATCTGGAAGGGTTGGGGAGGCGGATAAAGAGGAAGCTGTTTCCTCATGGAACTTGCCATCCAGTGAGGAAGGCTAATGACATACAGGTAATTGCAATAAAATAAACTGAGTACTGTGACCGGGGTACAGGGAACAGTGGGACACTGAGGACCACTCCCCTAGCCCGGGTAAGTTTTCCGAGCGGAAGTGCCATGTAAGCTGAATCCTGAAGGATGAGCGTGAAGGGAAAGAAGGAAGCAGGGAGTGTTCTGGGCAACAGTGGGTGCTTGTGCAAATCTTTAGAGATGAGACAGAGAGAGAACAATTCCATTGGGGGACTGAAAGAAGGTGATTAGACCTGGACCTCAGAGTTCAAAGCGGAGAGTGGGGAGAGGAGAGCTTAGTGGGGCTGTAGGTGGGACAAGAGAAGAGGATTGACTGCCAAGCTGGGACGTCTAGACTAGCCCCTGAGAGACAAGGAATCACTGAAGGTTTTTAAACAAGGGAAGGACAAGATCCTGTGGCACTGTAGACTCTGACCACCATGTGAAGGCTGGATGGGGTGAAGGCAGGAGTAGACGCAGGGGGGCTGCTGGTGTGGTCCAGGAGAGGATGGTGGCAAAGGCTAGGGTGGAAGCAGGGAAGGGAGGTGCAAAGGATGCTGAGGGAGAAGGGGCATCACTGCTCGATGGACTTGTGGGGAGTGGTGGGCTGAGGTGAGGGGCTCATTGTGAGTCCAGTTCTCCGACTGATGGTACCTTCCAGGATGGTGGTGTACATGCTGAAATGGGAGAAATGGGGAAGAAGTAAGGGTGCTCAGAGCTCAGGGTCGAAGTAGGAGCATCGTTTCACACATGCCAGGTTTGAGGGGCCTGTGCGGCTGCAGTGGAGACATCTGGGGGTGGGGGGTCAGCTGGATGGATGGCCCTGGAGATCAGAAGGAACATCTTGGCTCTCGATAAGATGTGGAGGGGAAGCGGTCAGTAAATGGACCCTGCAGCTGTAGACAAGCTGACGTCCCCAGGGCTGAGCTGACACCCTGAGAAGACAGGCCCAGGGCAATGCCCCCAGGAGGCACCACACTGGAAGGATGGCAGGCGGTAGTGAAGCTGGCAAGGAAGGCTGAGAAGGAGCCACAGAAGCAGGAGAAAGACCAGGGGAGCCGCCATCGGGGAAGTCGAGGGAAACTATGGAAAACATAGTCAAGGGTCACCAGGTCAGGTGAGATGAGGAAAATGTCCAGTAGGGTCAGTGTCAGGCCAGAGGGGTGGCAATGGAGTGACCACTGAATCTCTTCTCTTTGAGGGGTGAGCGGTAGGTAAGGGTAAGCGGACTCCAAGTGTAGACAGCTTCTCCCAGCGAGCTAAATGGTCACAAGGAGTCCAAGTCCCACTGCACGAGAGCGAGCTCCAACCCAGGCCTGGGCAGTGTGGTGTCCTCTGGGTCAGCACACAGCACATGACACAGCCAGTGGCCTTCCTGCCTGCACTGCTTGCTAGTGGGGGACCACAGGGGACTCCCCAGCCCCCAAACTGGAGGAGCTTCCAGGGCAGCAGTAAGGCCAGAGGAGGAGGCCCCTTGAGCCAGGTGTGACCAGGGCCACCTGAGCTATCTGCTTTGTATTCTGGGCTCTGACACTGGACATCATTTGAAGAAACTCTCCTACTGCCAAAACATTTGCCAAATTATCAATCTGATTATATGACACATGGGGAAACTGAGGCCCAGCGTCCGGGGTCCTAGTGAGTCAGTCACAGAGACAGAAGCAAATCCAGCCCCGGGGCTTCAAGTTTGGGATTCTGTCCACAGCCCCAGAGTCCATAGCGAGAAAAGGGCCTTGGCCAGGCCAGAGCCAGGATTGTGAAAGGCTGCTGCTGCCGGTGGAGCCGGGCGGCCAGGGAAAACAGGGACAGACAGCAGAGTAAACACTGCGTGGCCGGCCGCCTGCAGCTCAGGCCGTGGAGGTGGCTGGCGTGCTGGCCGGCGGGCTGCCAGTCCGTGACCACAGCTCTCGCCCCGTGCCCAGCCTGCCCCGGCCGCCCCACGCTGGCCACTGAGTGACCGACCCTGGCCTGTCTCCCCCAAAGCCCCCTGCACCGCCTACTCCTACCTCCTCCCAGCCTGCTCAGACAAGGCCATGAATAGAACATTAAAGGTAAAACCTTCTAAAAGAAAAAGCAGCTCCCTGGTAGGAGTCGCCTCTTGAAATGTCAAAGGCAGAGCAAGGCTTCCTGCCTTGTGCGCTTCTCACTAATGGAGGCACCTTAGCCTCCGTATCCCCATCATCCAATCGCCCTATAAATAAATCATCGTAAGAAGAATGCCAATTTTCCCCCTAGGGCCTCATGAATCTCTGCATAAAAGCCCCCTTCATGATGCATGCATTGGCTCAGGTGCCTGGAGAGAGAGATGGCGAACCCTGCTTCCAACAATTTCAGAGGCAGTAGCAACTCTCATGCCACCTCTGTGGGCTGAGAGTTGGGAACTCTGCTTTCCTCCTGACTTGGGGAAGAATTTTTTGCTCCATTTCCTGCAAATCCACCCCGACCACAGAGCCACTGCCCTGTGGAATCAGCCCAGGGAGCTACCAGGAGGCCTCATCTCCTAGGGCTGCGGTCCTGTGTCCCTTGGCAGACATATGATGACAAGTCGTGCCCACCCCCCTGTGTGGGTGGGCGAGCCACGTACCCACTGGAGCTCTGTTCCCGACATGTGGCACGCACAGTGCTGGCCCGCCCGCCCACTCCCAGGGGGCCCCCACTGAGTGGCTCACCAGCCGCTCGTGCTGCCGGTGGTCCCAGTGGAGGGAGTGCCAACCTAGGCACCCGGGAAGCTCAGCTCTGCCACCGGGGGCCTCTGGCGAGCACTCCTGGAACCTGTTGCACGCTCCCCAGGTGTGGTTCTGCGCGCAGACACACACACACAGCACTGTGGCAACTCTCTTGCTGGGTGGGCCTGGAGGCCTCCACAGCCCCTCTTCTGAATCACCTAGCAGGGGACGTTTGCAGGTTTGGATCCCAGCTTCACTGACTGATTAGAGGATAATCACAGGTTCCAAAGCACCCTGCTGAATCTGTTAGCTCTGACACCCCGTCCTGCCCCCACCAAGGAGAGGGGCGCTCCTCCTTGAGAGGTGGGAATGTGCTCTTCTGCACCCAAGATGAGATCCACTAGACTCTCCGCCTTCTCTTTTCTTTTCCAAACTGCAGGAAGAATGGGTCTCTCGGGTACACATCCGTGGCTGGAAGTGGGCAGGAGAAACCCTGTGTGGAGGACCTGCGGTTACTGCCCAGCTGACTGGCCAGGGCTGGGCCATGGGAACTCTCCAGAGGAGGTGGGCCAGGTGGAGGGACGCCGGCCCCTCATCCAGCCTGCCAAGTGCCACCTCCTGGGGCTATTGCTCCCCAGTCACCAACCATTCTGGGGTGTGGCTGTGTTAGCTGCTCCACCAGGACAGCCTGGAAGGGGAGCCTTGGAGAGCAACATATGCAGAGTGCCCAGCCCCCTGATAAGCCAGGGCCCCGCCTTCCTGAAGGGCCTGAGAGCGGACAGGATGCTTCATTGTCTGATCTCTGTCTGCAATGAAGACAGCAGTGCAGGAAGCAGTAGGGGAGAGAAGGGTGGGGGAACAGGGTAGAGGAGGGCAACTGAGAGAGGGGTTTGGGGTCTCAGGAGCCCCAGGTCCCAACCAGAGACGTTCCTGGAGGAACACCGGAAGAAGAGTGCACGGGAACTACCAGGGAACTCTGTAATGAGACTCGAGTGATTCAGATTCAGCAGTGCCCGGCACCTCGCAAAACAAATGTCACATAAATCAAGGCACATGGGCGTGTGAGGCAGTGGAGCTGAGAGGTTAAGAGAGCGAGGCAAAGAGCGTGGTGGCAGACAGACCTGGGGTGGCATCCTGACTCAGTGTGCCAGCTGGGTGAGCCAGAGTCAGGGAGTTCATTTGGTCTGCGCCTCAGTTTCCTTATCTGTATGGCAGGGACGAGCACAGACTGATCTCGAAGGGTGGTTGTGGAGACCACCTGAGGCTAGGCATGGAGTCCACTTAGCTTGGCCCGTCACTAATTATAAGCCACTATTGTCAGCATGTGGACAGAGTCCGGTGGGATTGGATTCAAGGCAGGTGAGGAAGAACAGTCCATTCTCTGCTGCCCATTCCCTGCTCGCATCCATGCCTCCTCCCAGCAGGCTTGGCCAGGCGTGATCGGACCACAGTGGCCTCCCCTTGCTCCAGTGATGGACCCCAAGTCGACTGTACCTTTTCACCCCAGTTCAACGGCATCCAAGGAGGCCCCTGCTTCTGGACCCCCGCTTCGCCTTGGGATTGACGTCTCCCTAAGTGTTCTCTTAGGCTTCCCAAATGGCACTAGCGGTAAAGAATTTGCCTGCCAATGCAGGAGATGCAAGAGACATGGGTTTGACCCCTGGGTCAGGGAAGATCCCCTTGAATAGGAAATGGCAACCTGCTTGAGTATTCTTGCCCGGAGAATCCCATGGACAGAGGGGCCTGGTGGGCTACAGCCCATGGAGCCACAGAGTTGGACATGACTGAGCGACTAAGCACATGTGAGGTCTCCTCCCAAGCCTCGAGGAAGCCCTCACCCTGGGGTGCCTGCATCACTCCTCTGTCAGACTCATTTCCACCCAGGTGGCCTGGCCAGTGCACCCCGAGGAAAGGGCCGCTTCCGGCATTCTGCATGGAGGTCCTGCCTTCTGCTGTCCCTGGAGGCTCTGTTCCTGTTTGCCAGCTATTTTGCTTCCTCGGCCATCTGTTCCCTCCCTGTCATCTCCTCTCTGCTTTAACCTTAACCACTACTTCGCTGCAGATGGCACCAAACAGATCCGTTCTTGACATCCTTCAGCAGGCCTGCCCCCTCCTTCTCATCTCCAGAGACTGAACTTCTGCTCTGTCCTTTCTCAGGCCCTGACTTCAAAGCTTGGAGTTGGACTCACCCCCCCACAAGCCTCCCTCCTAGATCCCATCTGCTGTCAACTCTGCCACAGGTCAGGGGGCAAACAGTCCTACCAGCCTCCCCTGTCTTTTCCATTTCCTAATGAGACTTCCTCGCTTCAGACTTGGCTAAGAACCTCTCCCCGTGTCAAGTCCACTGTCTGCTCTGGTTATCCACCTGGTCTCCTAAAACAGAGCCACTGTACCCTCCAGGGCAGTGGGGGTCGAGCTTAGCAGCCTGAGTCCGAGATCAGAAACTCGGTTTCGTTCCTGCAGTAGAGGAGTCAGTGCGTCCACGCTGGGAGTTTGGGTCTTGAACAGTTCCTCTGCAGCAACTAGACCTGGAAACTGCGGTGAAGAGTTGGCCTCGTGCTGGCATGACAGGGGCGGAACCAAAACACATTTTCTACATCGTCTTAGCTCACAAACGGGGAGCACTGCATTTCTTTCCTTGCTTTTATTCTCGCTACTGGTGAGAAATGCATTCAAGGACTTTATTTAGCCACTATGCCTCTTCTCTCTGTTGAGGTGACCTGGTGCTTCCTCAAAATTCCTCATCCTGGCTTCTCTTTGCTGGTGTAAGGACCAGGAACTTTGAGGGGAAAAGCAGTCCAGAAGCTCCCAGTTAAGGAAACTCTCTAAGTGTAACTGGTTTCATTGGGCTGCTTTCCTTGAATGGGACAGACTTGTGCTGGGAAGACTGGAACTCCACTTCTGTACCTAGATTTGGGCTAAAAAGGCTTGTAACTCATCCCTCTACACAGGGATCTTGTAATTCCCCTCTCTACACTTCCTCTAGTAGAAAGGGGAATGTCTTGGCTGGCTGTGGAACACTCTCCATTTCCCTTCACTGTTGGGGCTAAGGAGGGCCACAACACTAACAGCTCTAAGGGGAGCCTGCTTATACCTGGACACATGGAGACTCTCTGATTCCCTAGGGGACCTCTGAATGCAAATCAACCAAGCATCTGACAACCCCATGGTCCCTTCTGCCTCCTACCTTCCCTTCTTCCCACAAAAGAGACCCAATCCAGCCACCAGGCCAGCCCATCTGGCTATGGAAACCAAAAGAACAAAATGCATCTTATTGGGTTGTAGGCCTTAATCTAGCTCTTGCTGAATTATTCAGGGATGGCATTAACTTATAAATGAGTGTGTTTGACTGATTTTGTGGTTGATGTACAGATAAATTCTAATGAAAGACAGCTACACGATTTTAAATTATTAATTAGACTGCCACTTAACAAAGCCTATTTGGCACTCTATTTCCTTGCTTAACAAGACAAAAACTTTAAGGAAAGGTTCTGTATTCACCCAGAGGCTGTTGATTGGCATTCTGTTTTTTATAGCTCTAAAAATGAAAACCATAGATCCTGACCTTAAGCAGGCCACTTCTGGCCAAGCAAAAACCCAGCAGGCCACTCTTCCTTCCTAGATGGTGCTGAGTGGCTCGGGGCCTCACTTGCCCTGCCTGCCTCTCATCTCTGACCAGAGATTTGCTTTTTATATCCCCGGTTCTGCCAGGCTAGGCTGGGAGATGGAAAAGCCAGCAGGGCAGCTGCTGAAGCCTTCAGCTACCAACGCAGTCAGCAGCAAGATCCACTGAGGACTCGAGGATGTTCAGGTTCACAGAGGTGGGGCTGTGGCCAGGAGAGTCTGTTCATTAAGAGATGCAAGGTAGCACCCCCAGTTCTTAAAATGTCCTGCCCAGGGACAACACCGTATTAACTGTCATAGGACAACCAGAAATCAGAGACGTGACCCTTGTGGTCCTATGCCTACTCTTACCTTCTTCCTTCTTTGGGGTTTCTCCGCAGGATATGTAGGGCTCACGGTCCTCTCTCCTCCCGGGATCTAGGAAAGGCTACTCTTTCATCATCTTTCAAACCCTTTTCCAAGTCATAATTAAACTATGAAACTTTCCCCAGGGCCAGGACCCCAGGTAGGTTTCTGCATCTGATGGACAGGGAAATTGCGACAAATACCTGAATCCATCCTATGACCTTTTTTTTTTCATCCTATGACATTTTTGCCAGGAGCTTTTGGGAACACTCGAGAAGCAGAAACTTCAATGGCCACCTCTCTTGCCACCAGCCCCAGGCATATCTTTGTCTCTGGGCACATACCTAGAATCCACACAGAAAATCTGAGTGCCCTGTGTTATGTATGCACAAGAGAGACCAATCCTGGTGACCAGGATCAGGGGCCAAGGGAGAGATTTACCCAGACTAGGACCAAAATAAAAGCCCTTTGCCCACACAATGGCCCAGGGCAGCAAAGGACTTCTCTGCTCTGCTTCCCTCCGGCCAATCCAGGTGAAAACCTCTTTGTTGGTAGAATCTCTCTCACCAACCGAGCTATGCAGGAAGGGAAAAATAGCCCAAGTGGCAAACACACGTGACTGCCAAGCCTCCAGTGGCCATATCTTGGGCAGGGTAAGGAGCCTCCCGCTGGGGAGCAGGCCCCAGAATGCACTGGGTTCATCCCAAGCTGGGTCTCTGGCTAGCGAGGATGGGAGAAAAGGCTCTTGGAGGCTGCTCAAGCCTCCCTGGACACCTCAACCATATAAATAAAATGCGTGGGCTGCTTCGTGGCTCATTTTTAACTGTAAACTGACAAAAGACCAAAAGGGAAATGAGATGTCAGCTGCTCTCTATTATCTCCATCACAGACCTGCAGCCCGGACATGGCGGCCTTCAGAACTACCCGGGAAGCCTTCCCCACTGGGGCAAGTTTGCAGGATCCAGGTCCAGGCTGCCCAGATCTGTAAAAAAAAAAGGCACCTTCTCTGTGCAGACACACTCTGGCCAGCATTGGCGGGTGCTGAAAAGACTTTTGGTCCCTTTCTAGCTGGGGAAAGGAATTGGAGTGTATCCTTGGAGTGGTGTCTCCAACCAGCCGCAGAGACTTCCCACCCACAGTGAAAGGCAGTCAGCGTTCACCCACCCTGCACAGCACTGACCCACGTGGAGGATACAAGTCACACACAAGTTGGTGGCTATTCACACAGTGGGGCGACCCAGATTCATCGGTTGGCCTGAGCCAGCCAGGACCGCCACACAGCCTTTAGGGCTTCCAGCGCAGACGTGGTTTCTTCACGCACCTGTCCCACCAGCTTATGGGGTCTCTTCCATCACCCCCACATCTGCTCCTCTCCGCCCATCCCTGGGCTTCGCTTCCCCCTCCTCGCGTCACCTCCCCTTGCCCATTTTCTCCTTTCCCATCCTACTGTGAGGTCAGAATTCCGTGCTTACGACACCTCGGTCTGTTGCCATGGAAACAGGGGCGGATTAAGGCTGGAGCGCGGAGCTCAGGGATCAGGCCCCTCCGCTACCTGAGGTCCCACCTCAGCCGGCTCCCGCAGGGCCAGGGCAGCCAGCCGCAGGCGCGGGTGGCTCACCGGTCGCTCGGCCCGGGCCAGGGACGAGGGGGTCCCGGCGGGGCGCCGCAGCCTGCCCGGACCTGGGAGGTGAGAGAGGTAGACGCAGAGGCCCGAGCGGCGGGTGGCGGAGCCCGCGGGCTCACGGCGTGGTCACCTGCCCTCCCTGGGCCCTGGGGACCGCTCCCCGCGCGGCAGCCACGTGGGGGCGCGGCGGGACTTCCCCAGCGCCCGCGCCAACTTTGCAGCGCTCTGCTAGGAGCCCGGCGGCCCGAGGGTCGTAGTGAGGTGGTGGTTGGGGGGAGGGGGCAGCTGTCCTCAAGTTAAGCCTGGCACCGGCTGCGCACGCTCCTGGCACGGCCTCCGCCTTCCAATCCCTCCTCTCCAGGCAGAAGGAAAGTTTGAGGAACCGGACCTCGGGCGCTAGCCACCAACCCTCGGCCGCTGGATGCCCAGAGCCCATCCCTGGGGACCACCAAAGCGCGGTGCAGGGAAGGTGCCCGCGTCCGGGCCCCACCTGGGAAGCCGGGACGCGCGGTGAGTGAGCGCCCGGGCTGCGCGGCGCCTGACCGCCGGCTGCACCGGAGCGCGGGTCGAACCCGGCCCCGCCTAAGCGGCGGAAGCTGGCGGCGTGGGTCCGCGAGGGGGATGGAGGCTGCAAGTGAAAAACTTTATACCGGCAAAGCTAAGGTCCCAGGAGGCCGGCTCCTCTTCCATCACAGGTAGTTCACTGTGGTCTCCAAATGACCTCGCCGAACCAGATCTCTAGGCCTGGCCGCTGGGTTCAGGGAGCAGATCCCGAGTCTCGCTACTAGGCCCCCTCGGGGGCCGAGCTCCCCCAGCACCACTCCCTCTGCGGCTGAGTCCCCGCGAAGCCCGCTAGCCTTCCCAGAGCTGCTTCCCAGACCGGGAGCCCCGGCGCCGGGCGGCTCTCGGGTGGCTCCCAGGCTCGCGACTCTGCCCCGTGCGCATACAACTCCAACTTGCCCCTGCGGCTCCAACTCACCTTTGCGAAGCATGTTGGCCGCGGGGCCGCCACTCCGAGGTCGGCCTAGGCGCGCTCCCTCCCGGGGTCCGGATTCAAATCGTCGGGCGCCGGCTGCAGCTAATCCGTGCGCGTCGAGGCGGGGGCAAGCCGGGGATCCGCTGGTGCCCGGCGGCCCGGCCCCACAGGGGCATGGTGAGCCCGAGCCCCACGCCGAGGGCACCGGCGCCCACCGGCAACCGCGGCTCTGCCCGGCAGCCCCCGGGGCGAGCTGCTTTCTCCGCGGAGCCGGCGGCCTGCTTCTGCAACCTCGAGCACTTTGCAGGCGGTTTTGAGGGGGGACGCCGCCCCCTGGTCCCCTGGCCGCGGCCCCCTACTCTCCGCCCCCTCGGGTCGCCGCCGCCGCCGCGGCTGCTGCAAAAGGGCGCTCGCACGCACCACCGAGCTCCGGGGAAAGCGCCCGGCGCGCGTTTGCAGGACCGTGCGATCGGCGGAGTGGGGCGCCTCCCTTCCTCCCCCCGGCTTCCCCCACCTCTCCTCCTTCCCTCCCTCCCCCGCTCTCTAGCTCCCTCCCTCTCTCTCTGCGCTCCCCGCCCCCGCTCACGGAGCGCCTCCCATACAAAATTTATGAAAGTGCTCTCAGCTCGCGGTGCCGAGCGCCGTCCTATTCCCAGGGCAGCGCCGCTCAGCCGCGCGGCGCCGCCTCCCAAGGTGTTTTCGCCGCTCCCGCCCCCGGGGACGATCCTCGGCCCGCGTCCGTCCAAGTACCTGCCCCAGTCCCCGGGCCGGTCGTCGGGCCACTCGAGAGTCCCTCCCGGGCTCCGCGGGCTTCTCGAAGCTTGCACCCGCAGCCCCACCCCCTCCGGGCGAGCGCCCTTCGCAGATGGAGGTCACCGAAACAGGCGGCTGGAAGCGTGCGCTCTGCCCACCGGCTGGGATGCGAGGACCGCCGCCCAGAGCCCTTGATTACAAGCCCGCACCCCTGCCCATCTCCTCACTGGCCGACTCCGCTTCTTCTTCAGAGGCTCGACGGCTCCTCCTTGCCGAGGACAGCTCCAGCAAACCCAGCCGCATCGCATCCCGAGTGCTAGGACATGTTCTTTTTTGGGGGGAGGCGAGTGCGATGTGCCCCCTGGCTAGTCTAGACCTGGCAACAAGCATTGGGGAGGCCCAGCTGCATATCCTAGCGAGGGAAAGACCGATGTGGGGCTCAGCCAGACTATCTCGGCTTAGGGGGAACTCTGTTGTCCCTCAGTCTATACAGACCCAGCCTGGGGCTTCGTGGAAAATGGAGGCGGCACCGCCTAAAAAGCAGGTCCAGCTGGGAACCAGTTGGGCTGAGCTTAAAGAAGGTTAAGGCCGGACCAGTCCCTGGTGGAGGCCGGCACCCCCTACTGGCCTGAGATAAGAGGGGTCCTGAACAGGGGAAAAGAGTGGCCTAAGTCACCCATTAAAGGCACATTTATTGAGGGACTGTCAGTATAGAGCTTTAGTCTTCCGGGATTCAGTCAATGAAAAAGGCAAAGTCCCTGTCCTTGTGAAATTTACCGTTATTAGGGACCAATTTAGGAAAGTCCAGATGAGATCTTGCTTGGAAGAAGAAAAAATAAGTCAGGTTTTGTTCTGGAGCTGATAAGAGGGGATCAGGGAAAGCACTCTGAGCAGGTGACATCTAAGCAGAGATCTAATTGAAGTGAGAGAGTCGTGTGATTCCTTGGAGATAAACTTGCCATGTTAGGAAGCTCAAAAAGAAGGCCAGTATCATTCATTTACTCATACATGCATTCAGCAACACTGAGGTTTGTGCTAACTACATAGGCTTGGTATTCTGCAGTCCATGAGGTTGCAAACAGTCAGATGTGGCTTAATGACTGAACAACAACAACAAAGCCTTGGATTTTCAGAAGCTTATGGCAAGCTTCTGTAGGGGAAGACCCATAGCTATCTTAGAATGTGCTAGGAAGAGGCAGTGTGGGTGGGGACTCTGCTAGCTCTGTAAGGGGCTGAAAGACCACCCAAAAAGGTTTCACGGAAGAGGTGCCGTTGGTCTTGAGGGCTGAATTCATCAGGCTGAGAAGGGGAAAGACTAGGACAGGCAGGAAGGAATGTGTAGATGGCTTGGAGGTGAGAAAGTGAGCTTGTGCTGACGATTAAGAAGATTGGTCCATCTTGCAATAGAAACCCCAGGTAAGGCATTCTCTTAGCCTCTACTAGCTGCAGGACTGGACTGAGCAATCCTGTCTGAGCCCTGCCAGGCAGACACTAGCTGAACTCTGAGGACACAGAGCTGCAGAGGCCCTCCGCCAGTAAAACCCAGGTCAGGGAGGTTGAACAACTCGCTCAGCATCTCACAGCAGATCAGTGCTGAAGTATGAGCCTGCATCAGGGTATGATAAACCTCCTTCCACCTCCCCAAGCCGCCTCCCCATGACCCCCTGCCCTGCAATCTCCAGTATCTTAGGCAAAGTTGGCTGGGGCTGGGCGTGAGTGTGAGAAGCAGAGTTATTTCAGGCCTCTGGAGGGCTGGGTGCTGTTCTGGAGTCCAGCCAGGGGGTGGGGGCGACTGTAGGCGGGTGCTGTAGTGTAAGGTGGGGGTGCGCTGTGCCCGCCTTCTTGTCAGGCAGTAATTACTCAGACTGCTGAGTAACTCTGGCAGGGAGACCCCCACGGACAGATGGAGGTGTTCTCGGCCTAAGTTGAATGACGGCCCCCAGTGTCCTGCACAGCAGGGTCTTCAGGCACAGGCTTGTTTGCTAAAGGGGGCCACACAATTCATTCAGGCCAGAGGCTGTGGGGTGGTGCTATAAGAGGATGGGGGCCTTCTATTACCAGTGGGCCCCACTTCTGCTGAGGGAAAGGTCCTAAGGGGTGCGGGGCCGGCTAGGGAAAGGCCATCACTCTGTACTGAAGCGGGTCTTTCCCTCTTGGGACTCTCAGCTGCATCCAGAGCTAAAGCTGCCCACAGACTGGGCCTTCGTGTCCTGAATGTGGAGGGGCTGGACTCAAGTGGACCCCGGAATTCAGATCTTCCACACTGGGGGTCTGGAGAACCTGAGGGATTGAGAAAGCGCAGGCTGGACTCTCATCACACTGATGGGTTGTTCCTTGGGCCACATTCCTGTCCAAAGGTGTGACTGTCCTAAGAGCATTCTTTGGGGGTCTGAGGGGCAGAGCACTGACCCCTTCTGGTCTGCCCCCCGGCTGCTCATTCCCAGCCTGCCCAGCCAGCCCTCCTCTGTGGGCAGTGTCCCAGGCAGGACCTGTCCCTGGTTTCTTGTTTTTCACTTCTCTCTGCACCTTAATTAGGAGTTTCCAAGCAGGGAGGGCCTCCAGGGGAGCCTGAGGCCACAGAGCTGCCTTAAAGGGCCAGCTGTGTTCACACAGAGCAGAGAGGAAGATGGTGCCAGAGGGCTGGGTGGGCAAAAGGCCCTGGGGGTGACTGCTCTGTGGGGCAGACCTTGCTGAAAGCCAGTCCTGCAGGCAGTCGGCTCTTCCAAAGGTCAAGGCTGTCCCACTGGCCACTTTGCCTTCTCTTTGGGATTCCAGGAGCTTATAGGCCGGCTACCTAGGCCAGAGGAGCAGCCAAGGGGGGTAAACGTTGGCCAGAATCCCGAAGGTTTAGGCAGTCGAGTCCTTGGACTTCCCTTTTCTCCCAGGAAAGACTCAGGCTGGAGTCCTTACCCTGGTAGCAGTTTTTCACAGTGAACCTTCCACATTGTCGGTTCTAGAGGTGTAAGGGCATCCCAGCACTCCGGAAATCGGCCTCAAGACTCAATTTGGCACTGGCTCAGTGGGCGCTGAGTTCTGTCCTGTAGGGACAATGGGATCCTCTGAGGCAGAGAATGCGGCCCCGCCCATAGGTGTCCAGGGCTTATCAGGAGGGCAGATAGGGGAGCTGAAGGAAGACCCGGCGGTGCTTCCATTTACAAGACTGCGTCCCCCGAACTAGGGCAGGGAGTCTTTACAAAGGAGGGCACTTGTCCAGGAGAGCCAGGTTCAGGCTGCTCACAAGGGGAGGAGGGGACAGGGTCGCCGGGAGAACGGAACCACAGTGGTCGACGACCACTAGGGGCTCCCAAGAGTCCCGACCTTCCCGGCTGAGACAAGTGGCCCACTCTGGCCCCGCCCCTATCTTTCTCCTTCACGGTCCCCGCCCCGCAAATCCCCGCCCCTCGCTGGCCGATCGGCGATCTATCGCACTGTCTGCGCTCTCTGCATTCTTCTAGCGCTGTCTTTTTGGTCCCAACGTGGGTCCGCTGGCGATGGCGGCGCTGGTGGCGGCCGAGGCCGCAGAGTCTTGCAGCCGAAACGGCCCGGGCAGAGGTGGGTGCTAGGACGCTGCGGCCTCCGGACCTCGCATCTCGGGGTAGGGCCCCTGAGTCAGGGACAGGACCAGCCCACTTTAACGGCGGCGATGCCGTTCTCCGCCAGATTCGGAGGGTCTCGTAGTCACTCGCTCCGAGTCACTGTCGCTGGAGTCCAGGGGGACCGGTCTTTCTTATGCGACCTTAGGGCACCATCGGGAGCAACCCCTCCTAGAAGCTTGTAATCCTCAAGCCAGAAACGCTGCCTCCCTGCCTTGGCGGGCAGACAGACTCATGAAGACTCAAGGATGAGACGGACCCGACGGGGAGGGAAGGAGCCAGGCGTGTTGGACGGGGCATTCCTCAAGTCTGCCTTCAGAGAATGCTTTACGTAAGAGGCACAAGGTTTCATTAACCTGGCACTTATGGAGCGCCCGCTGAATGCCAGGCCTGTGCTAGGTGCAGGGACTAGACTGCAACCCTGCTCTCAGGGATCTCACCGTCTACCGGCGAATACTGACGTAAACAAAAGGTTACAGCCAAATGGTAAAGAAGGAGGAGCCTACTGGCCTTTGGGACAAATTGAGCTGCTAGGACTAGCGGCTCCCACAACCCTGCAACCACTAGGGACTTGGGCCTGTCAGAGGAGCTTCTGTGAGGGCCGGCCCAGAGGCACTTAACTGGTGTTCCAAGGCCTTTGAAACAACTGAACAAGTACCATAGCAGTGGTTACATTCAGATCGGGACTTAGGGTCCCAGCCTGCCATTCTACTTCTCCACTGCACCATCACCATCATCACCCCTGTGTCTACTGCTGCCCCAAACACGTACCCACACACAGAGGCTGAAGTGTCAGTCTAGCAGGATCTCTGGTAGAAGTTCTGGCAAATAGTACAGGCTCAATAAATACTCGCTAAATGAGTCCCATTTCTCGCCTTTTCACACTCTTGAACTGTCTGGTGCCTAAAGAGATGCCCAGGTTGGGCTAAACTGCATTGTGGGAAGTAAGGATGCCGAGTAAGGGGCTGTAGGCTTCCTAAAGGACTACAGTGTTTCTTCTCCTTTAATCTTGGGGGTGGGGGGTTGTAATTATTTGTGTCCCTACATTTCGCCCTCTAGACTACAAGCCCTTAAAGGGCAAGACCACTTTTCTATCCTACCTGTTTGCCTACAGTCCTGACTAGAGTGTATTCTTTCCAGCCTTCCAGGAATGGGAAGTGGGGGAGAATGATGGAACTAGGGAACTTAAGTTGGTTAAATGTATGGTGCTTATTTACCTTTTGAATGAGGAGAGGGAAGAAGCAAGAATTAACCAGTGTAGACATAGTCAATGGGACTCGAGTAAGGAAGAAAGTATTTTAAATTAGTACTTATAACAGTTTGTTTATAGATCTCATATCTAGGATCTCAGAACTTCAAGGCTTTCTCAGGGCCTGGGAGCAGAGGGACATTTTCCCAGACTGATTGGGCTGGCTGGGCTCTTGGGCTTTCCTCAGGATTGTTCTCTATCAAGGGGCAGTTGTGTGGATATTTTTCCCATTTTCCCCTCAGTTGTGTCCCCTGGTGCCAGCTCTACTCTCAGGGTGAGCTACACATTCAAGTCCTTGATTCCCAATAATCTCATAACATGGAAATTAGTTACACAGACTTCCTCCTAGCTCAGTGGGTTGTCTCTCCAGCTTCAGGATGAACTCAGTGGGGAAGAAGGCTGGGCCAATCTCCTTGGCTTCTGGGATCTGGGCCTTAAAGTTGGGTGGCATTAACAGTTCCATCAGGTCTGGCTGTGATTTAGGCCAGGCACCAACTCAGGCCTCTCACATTTATCCTAGGTCGAGCCCCTCGGGGCCGCTTGGCCAATCAGATCCCGGCTGAGATCCTGAACAATCCCCAGCTGCAGGCGGCCATCCAAGTCCTGCCTTCCAACTATAACTTTGAGGTTCCCAAGACCATCTGGAGGATCCAACAGGCCCAGGCCAAGAAGGGTGAGCCCCCCAAGCTCTGAGCTGGAGTACAGTTGGAGAGGTGGTCTGACCCAGCCAGGGGGGTGTTCCCATCCCAGCCTTTTCCCAGCCCTGTGCTCTCATGTCTCTGCACTCTCTTGCAGTGGCCTTACAAATGCCCGAAGGCCTCCTCCTCTTCGCCTGTACCATTGTGGATATCTTGGAAAGGTGAGCCTTGGGGCACTGAGGAAGCTGAACCGAGACCTTCCCAGTGTCCATTATAGCTCTGGCTATCGACATCCTTTTTTTTCCTTTCTGGACCTCTGCCTTACTGTGTTCCTTCCCACAACCATACACACACCAAGGGAAAAACCCCAGTCTAAACTCCTAGCCTGCTACAATACCTCCTTGTCTCTATAAATCTCCCCTTCCCTAAAAAAAAGAAGTTGGGAGGGAGAAATGAGTCAATTTCATTGTCTTCAAAGCTGGGCCCAGAGCAGATGGTGGGGCCTCAGGAAGAAGCTGAGAGCCCCTAGAGTTGACCCTAGAATGGGCTGGGTGGTCAGCGTGGAGTCTGGCTATGGGGGGAGACTTTTTCTCTGGCACATTTGGAGGAGCGGGGCAAGGGGGGCTTGGCAGCAGGAGAAGTGCCTAGGAGATGGTATTCAGTTCCTCCACCTCCCTCATCTAAGTTTCTTCAATACAATGAGCCATCCTCAGGAGGGGGGTGAGCGCTCAGCCATCTGGAACCGGCACAGGAACAGGGAAGGCGAAACAAGAAAGGGAGGTCATCTCGTGATGGGAACCTCCCACTTCCCTGCTGCTGCCCTCCCCCCACCCCGCCTAGCATCCCGCAGCCACAGACTCACTTCCCTGCTCCCACCCTCTTGCCCCTTGGGGATGCTCTCTGGGGCTCAGGCCAATTTGCATACATTTTAATCTATAAAAAATTAAGTGCTCCGGCTGACTCAGACGCCTGGGCTGCATTCTAAGGAGCTGAATAATCTGCTTCTGTGCACAGCCTGATTTGGGGAAAGGGGTGGTGTGGGGGGAGGGGCGCTGCCTGGCAGCAGCTCAGTGTTCCCCACCACACCCCCAGGAGAAGAACAGGGAGACACCCCCCCCACCTCCCTGTCCCTGAGCCGGACTCCATGCCCCAGGGGTGGGTCTCAGGGAAGAGCTGGGCCCCTGGCCCCATTCCTGTGGTGAGTTTAGGGGCTGTGGGGTCTTCCTCACCCACCCCCATCCCCCAGTGATTCAGGCCTGGCAGCAGATCCCAAGGCAGTGCGCTGGCCATAGCCCACTCTTCTGACGCATGAGGCATGTGGGTGGCACCATGTGCTGTGGGGGAGCTGTTCATGGGTTCCCCCATCCTGGCACAGAGGGCCTTGACTAAGGGTGGGAAGGCAGCAGGGGTTCTGGGCGACTGGGAGGTTATGCGCATCCACCACGCGTCACAGTGCCAGGGCGTGGAAACCGGTGTCTTTGCCAGTATGTGCATGCATCTGGCTCTGGGTGGGATGAGTCAGAGCAGCGGAGGTCTGTGGTTGACCCATATGTATGCCAGGCTGAGGCTGGGGGGCGGGGGTCCTTCTTGCAGTTGGAGTCTGGGCAGAGGAACCAGGGCGCTGCAGAGTCCATCCGCATACAGCTAGAGTTCCAGGAGCTGCTGCCAGACCTGGGGGAGGTAGCAGCTGGGCCCCTCCTACTCTGTTGGCAGAAGTGGCAGTTGCCAACCCAAGGGATTGGGAGAGGCAGGCAGAGCAGAGCTGGGCCCTGAGATATGCCACATTCAGGTCTCTCTGCCACCTCACTCCTTGTGTCACTGTCCCCTCATTTCCACCCCCACAGGTTCACGGAGGCCGAAGTGATGGTGATGGGAGACGTGACCTACGGGGCTTGCTGTGTGGACGACTTCACTGCAAGAGCCCTGGGAGCTGACTTCCTGGTCCACTATGGCCACAGCTGCCTGGGTACAGGCCGCCAGGGCGCCCAGACCCGGCAGGGAGGCGGAAGTGCACGCTCGTCTCCATCGCAGTGCCTGGTGCTGCTTGCGCGCATGGGTCCCTCCTGGCATCTGGGATGGCCTTGGCCTTCCTGCTCCATGGGTGGAGCTTGCCTTTGGACTTGGTTGCCTTGGAAACCATGCTGCTGTCCCAGTTGTGGGTGTTTGAAAGGCTGTTGGTAGTAGAGCAGGCTGGACCCCCCAGTTGAGTGGCAGAGATGGAGCTTCTAAAAGACCCGTGACACTATCCTCCCCACCTCCCCGAACCCCCCGACTGTCCTCAGGCTGAAGCTACTTGTCCTCTGCCCCTCTTGCCTTCCAAAACAGTCTCCTGAACTCTTCTCTCCTCCCAGTTCCCATGGACACCTCGGCCCAAGACTTCCGGGTGCTGTATGTCTTTGTGGACATCCGGATAGACACTGCCCACCTCCTGGACTCTATCCGCCTCACCTTTCCCCCAGCCAGTGCCCTTGCGCTGGTCAGCACCATTCAGTTCGTGTCAACCTTGCAGGTAAGTGAGCTGGTCTCCGGGCTCTTCCTGGATCCCCACGTCAGGTGCTCCAGGCTGGTTCTCTGGGCCTGGCTCTCCCTCCCCGTCCACTTGCTTCCCTTCCCTCATTCTCCCTACAGGCAGCCGCCCAAGAGCTGAAAGCTGAGTATCGTGTGAGTGTCCCACAGTGCAAGCCCCTGTCTCCTGGGGAGATTCTGGGCTGCACGTCTCCCTGCCTACCCAAGGAGGTGGAGGCTGTGGTGTAAGTGGAAAATGGGGGGCCAGTCATAGAGACATAGGAAAAGTTCCCTAGGTTCCTCTGAACGCTGAGGTTCATCGTCCAGGAAAGGAAACTGAGTCTCAGATTCCTTAGCCATTCGCTCAAGGTCACCCTGCAAGATGGGGACCAAAGAGGGTTTCAGGTTCCCCAGCTCCCTCTCCAGTGCTCTGGCCAACATCCAGAAGACTATCCCCAGGGTGGGGCAGGAATGAGGGCCTCATGGGGGCAGACAAGTGTGGGGCTCAAAATGGTGCAAATATAATTGGAGAAGATGGATGGGCACGCCCAGGCTGCAGCCCCATTAATTTAGCATCTGGACAGCTAACGAGCAGGAGCAGCGTGTCTCCTGCTGCCTAATTATTTTAGGTAATAGAAATGCTTAATGTTGTGTGAATGCAGCCAGCCTCGGAGCCGACAGCCCCCCCCGCTAAGACTGAGGAGGGGAGCCCCATTCTTAGCTAATGGCAGGGAAGGCGGAGGGGCAGTCCCCTGACTCAGCCCCACTTCCGGGGCTGCTGATGCTGCTCCTACAAGCTTTGCTGCACCCACATAGGACATCCCTGCCCCCAGAGAGGCCCACATCAGGGCCTTCCCTTTCCCTGGCAGCCCTGCTCCCAGATGGGCATTCCCTCTTGCCTGAGCATACATAACTCTCAGCTCATACATGCCTGCCCCTGGGGGCTTCGGGTGTCTGTTGGAGGGAGGAACACCCCGACTGTGTGTTGGCCATTCATCACAATTTGGTGTGGTCTCCCAAGAGAGAAGGAGCTGCCACGTGGACTGTCTTCCATGCTGTGGCCTCCATGATCTGGGAAGGTACAGTTAAGGACAGCATCTCCTAGCCCTGCTTGATACAGCCTGGTGTTTAAGCCTAGAATCAAGTCCCAGGTATACTGCTTAACAGAGCTGTGTGACTTTGGGCAAGTTTCTTAACATCTCTGAACCTCACTTGTATCTTTTTTGAAATGGGGATTCAAGTTTCTCAACATCCTTGAACCTCACTAGTATCTTTTGTGAAATGGGTAACTTGGAGGATTACCTGTTAGGACTGAGTGAAGTCATATATGTCAGGTGTTTAGCCCAGGCCTGGTACACCGAAGGCATGAGCCCAGTAAACAGTGGCTCTTATTACAGTTCAGTAACTGGACCCAAGAGCTATTTTGAGCAGAGAGTAGTCAAACTATATATACACCCTGAAAGCTCATTTATGGCCCAGATGACACCCTGAACACCACTTCCCACATCCGTACTGAGCTAGGTGAGGGACAGTCTGTCCTCCTACCTCCATGTTAGTCTCTCTAGAGCCTTCCCATGACCCTGGCTGGCTCTTTCC